>NC_083359.1:85434313-86046813 GCF_030254825.1 Meriones unguiculatus | reverse complement strand
TGAATTGTTCTTTCAAGTTCTGTAAAGAATTGTGTTGGTACTTTGATGGGACTTGCATTGAATCTGTAGATTGCTTTTGGTAGGACGGCCATTTTTACTGTTAATCCTACTGATCCATGAGCATGGGAGATCTTTCCACCTTCTGATACCTTCTTCAATTTCTTTCTCAGAGACTTTAAGTTTTTTTTTTTTTTTTTTTCCAAACAGGTCTTTTATTTGCTTGGTTAGAGTCACACCAGTTATTTGTGGCTATTGTGAAGGATGTTGTTTCCCTAATTTCTTTCTCAGCCCTTTTGTCTTTTGGATACAGGAGAGCTACTGATTTTTTTGAGTTAATTTTTTATCCAGCCACTTTGCTGAAGGTGTTTATCAGCTGAAGGAGTTCTCAGATTGAATTTTTGGGGTGACTCATGTATACTATCATATCACTTGCAAATGGTGATACTTTCATTTCTTCCTTTCTAATTTGTATTCCCTTGATCTCCTTCAGTTGTCTTATTGCTCTAGCTAGGACTTCAAGTACTATGTTGAAGAGATATGGAGAGAGTGGGCAACCTTGCCTTGTCCCTGATTTCAGTGGAATTGATTTATGTTTCTCTCCATTTAGTTTGATGTTGGCTATAGGTTTGCTGTATATTGTCTTTACTATGTTTAGGTATGTGCCTTGTATCCTTGATCTCTCCAAGGCTTTAAACATGAATGGGTATTGGATTTTGTCAATCCAATACTTTTTTAGCATCTAAGGAGATGATCATGTGGTTTTTCTCCTTCATTTTGTTAATGTGGTGGATTACATTGATGGATTTCCGTATATTGAACCACCCCTGCATGCCTGGGATGAAGCCAACTTGGTCATGGTGGATGATATCTTTTATGTGTTCTTGGATTTGGTTTGCAAGTATTTTATTGAGTATTTTTGCATCAATGTTAATAAGAGAGATAGATCTGAAGTTCTTTTTTTGTTGGGTCTTTGTGTGGTTTAGGTATCAAGGTAACTGTGGCTTCATAGAATGAGTTTGGTAATGTGCTTTCTGTTTCTATTTTGCAGAATCATTTGAAGACAATTAGAATTAGCACTTCTTTGAAGGTCTGGTAGAATTCTGCGCTGAAACCATCTGGTCCTGGGCGTTTTTGGAAGGGAGTCTTTTGATATAGGACTATTTAATCTATTTACCTAATCTTGATTTGATTTTGGTAAATGGAATCTATCAAGAAAATTGTTAATTTCTTTTAGATTTTCAAATTTTGTGGCATATAGGCTTTTGTAGTAAGACCTAATGATTGTTTGGATTTCCTCAGTGTCTGTCATTATATTCCCCTTTTTGTTCATGGTTTTGCTGATTTGGATAGTTTCTCTCTGCCTTTTAGTTTAGCCAAAAGGTTGTCTATCTTGTTGATTTTCTCAAAGAACCAGCTCTTGGTCTCATTGATTCTTTGAATTGTTTTCTTTGTTTCTAATTCATTGATTTCAGCTCTGAGTTTGATTATTTACAGTCATCTACTCCTCTTGGGTGTGTCTGCTTCCCCCCACCTCCTTCCTAGGGCTTTTAGGTGTGCTGTTAAGTTGCTTGTATGAGATGTCTCAAACTTCTTTCTGGAGGCACTTAGTGCTATGAACTTTCCTCTTAGCACTGTTTTCATTGTGTCCCATAAGTTTGGGTAAGTTGTGTCTTCATTTTCATTAAATTTTCGGAAGTCTCTAATTTCTTTTTTCATTTCTTCCCTGACCAAATTGTCATTGAGTAGAGAGTTGTTTAGTTTCCGTGTGTAAGTAGGCTTTTTTTTTTTTTTTCCTTTTTGGTTGAGGTCTAGTTTTAGGTCATGGTGTTCTGATAGGATACAAGGTATTATTTCAATCTTCTTGTATCTGTTGAGGCTTGTTTTGTGCCTGACTATATGGTCAGTTTTTGAGAAGGTTCTATGAGGTGCTGAAAAGAAGGTATACTCTGTTGAGTTTGGGTGAAAAGTTT
This sequence comes from Meriones unguiculatus, assembly GCF_030254825.1. Taxonomy (NCBI): domain Eukaryota; kingdom Metazoa; phylum Chordata; class Mammalia; order Rodentia; family Muridae; genus Meriones; species Meriones unguiculatus. The sequence continues at coordinate 86,044,843 of NC_083359.1, read as the reverse complement.
GATTTAGGACCTCTGTAAATGTCATTAGTTCCCTATTTAGCTTCTGTCTAGATGATCTGTCTCTTGGTGAGAGTGGAATGTTGAAGTCTCCCACTATTAAGGTGTTGGGATTGATGTGTGATTTAAGCTTTAATAATGCTTCATTTAGGAATGCAGGTGCTCTTGTAGTTGGGCCATAAATGTTCAGGATTGTGATGTTCTCCTGGTGGATTTTTCCTTTGATGAGAATGCAGTGCCCCTCCTCATCTTTTTTCAATTAATTTTGATTGAAAGTCTATTTTATTAGATATTAGAATAGCTACCTCAGCTTGTTTTCTGGGTCTGTTTGCTTGAAAAAAACATTTTTTTCAGCCCTTTACTCTGGGGTAGTGTTTATCTCTGTTGCAGGGTTGTGGTTTTTGGATGCAGCAGAATATTGGATACTGTTTCAGCAACCATTTTGTTAGTCTGTGCCTTTTTATTGGAGAGTTGAGTCCATTGATGTTGATCGACAATAGTGACCAATTAATATTACTTCCTTTTATTGTGGAATTGGTGGTGTTACTGTATTTCTATGCTTTATTTCTTTTAATTTTTTGTTGTGAAGTTATCTATATCCTGTGTTTTCTTGGGTGTAGTTGATTTCATTGGATTGGAGTTTTCCTTCTAGTGTCTTCTGTAGGGCTGGGTTGTTGGGTAGATATTGTTTAAGTTTAGTTTTGTCATGGAATATTTTGTTTTCTCTGTCTATGTTGACTGAAAGCTTTGTTGGGTATAGTAGTCTGGGTTGGCATCTGTGGTCCCTGCATGACCTCTGCCCAGGGCCTTCTGGCTTTCATAGTTTCTGTTGAGAAATCAGTGTGATTCTTATAGATCTACCTTTATATGTTACTTTGCCTTTTTCCCTTGCTGCTTTTAATATTTTTTCTTTGTTCTGCAGATTTGGTGTTTTAACTATTATATGACTTGAGGAGTTTCTTTTCTGGTCTAGTCTATTTGGTGTTCTGTAGGTTTCTTGTATGTTTATGGACATCTCTTAATTTAAGTTGGGAAAATTTTCTTTTATGATTTTCTTGAAAATATTTTCTGGACCATGGAGCCTGGAATCTTTTTTTCAGCTATTCCTATTATTCTTAGATTTTGTCTTTTCATGGCATCCTTGATTTCTTGGATGTTTTGTGTTTGGAACTTTTCCAATTTTACTTTTTATTTGAGATCTGTGTCAGTTTCTGCAATTGTATCTTCAGTGTCTGAGATTCTTTCTTTCATCTCTCATATTCTGTTGGTGATGTTTACCTTTGTGGTTTCTGATCTTTACTCAAAGTTCTCCAGCTGTGGGGTTTTCTCTGTTTGTGATTTCTTTATTGATTCTAATTCTATTTTCATGTCTTGCACCATTTCCTTCATCTGTTTGAAGATGGATTCCTGATGGCCTCTATTTTTTTTCTTCATTTCCTCTCTATAAGCCATTACTTGTGCCTCTACATGTGCCTCTGTTTGTTTGGCTGTATTTACCTGTATTTCTTTGAGATTTTTGTTTGTTTCCTCTGTATATGCCTCTTCTTGTGCCTCTATCTTTGGCTCTATTTGCCTCTATTTCTTTGAAATCTTTGTTTGTTTATGTGCCTCTAAGAACTGCATAAGCATAGATTTGAGGACATTTTTCTGTGTTTCTGATGAATTAACATATCCACTAATTTTGGGGGTTGCTGGTGAAGCCATGATGTCCTGATTTTTGTTCAATGTGTTCTTAGGCCAACCTCTAGTCATCAGCTTATCCATAAACTTTTGCTGTTTGTTCCTGGAGTCTGTTCTTCAGACTTGGTCCATCTGTCTCTGGTGTCTGGAGTATTCTTCAGGAAGATGGGAGAGGCCCACCAGTTTGAGAGTGTATGTTGGTGTTTCAGCTTTAGCTAAGGGAGGAGGGCCGCAGATGCATGTGCGCAAGCACAGGTGTGTGCGTGGAAGCGTGCCTTGAGGGACAGGGTGCTAGAGCGTGTAGATGCCTGGAAGGGTGGAGCTTAAGTGCAGGATGGGTGCAGGTGCTGGCACTGTTCTTGGGGGCAATGCACATGTGCAGGTTCCCTGACTACCTCAGTGGCCTACAGGCCTGTCATACTGTGCTCCTGGTACTCAGATCTGCCTGGGCTCCAGGAATGGTTTGCCTGGCCTACAGTGGTAGACCCACAGAACAGGTGCTTTAATGTTGAGAAGACTGTCTCAAGGATCCCTGTGTTGCCCACCGGGGGGTGTGGGTGGGAGGGATCAGATGTCTGGCTGCTGGAGTAGAGGGATGCTGATCTGGGGCTCTGCAAGCACTCACTTGAAGGCGCACTCGCTCGCTTGCAGGCCTAATCAGAAAGAATGGGGTGCTTCCTATTCTCTATTCTCAGATTTGGGCCCATAGTGGCAAATGAGAGTGTAGGAGATCTGTCAGCTCAGTGGTGTTCACTGTTTGGCCACCGGGCAGGGAGGCCTGTCCTTGGGGCAGCTGCCTCTGCCATCTCAGTCACCAAACAAGGAGGATCCTGCTTTGGCTAGCTGCCACCACAGACCTGGGAGGCCCATACTACAGCCGCCACCTCTGCCACCTAATCGCATTCATAGATCAGTGCCTAGCTCAACCATCATTAGAGAAGCTTCCTCCTGCATCAGATGGGAACCCACAGCCAGAAAATGTACAGAGTGAGAGACATGGGAATACTCAGCCCTAAATGGAATGTCTCCATCAAATCCCTATCCTTAGGGGGCTCAGGGAACTTTGTGGAAAAAGTATAAGGGCCAGAGGGGATACAGGACACCACGGAAACAAGGTCTTCTAGATACAGCAGGACCGATGCGCATATGAACTTGCAGAGACCGAGGCAGCATGCGCAGAGCCTGCCTGCGTCTACACCAGTTAGCGTCCTAGGGCTGAAAGGAGAAGTAGACACATACTCCCTTCTCTAACCCGGAAGCTGTCTCCAATCGATAACCACTTCCAAATGACAATTTAGTTTTCTCCATGAGAGTCTCACGAGGAAAGACACTACTCCTCTTAATCTGCAATAGCTAGCTGTGACCTGGCAACATGCCACACAGTGACATTTGGTCAGTGATATGACTGCACGCAGGAGGGTGCTCCAAAGACTGTAATGATCTTATTAGAAAGTCAGGTGGGGGCTTGCAGCCTGTCACTCAATCATCCATGGCGATGCTGCGCTGGCAGTCCTATGGATAATACAGGCAATTATTGTGCAGTATGAGATACTTGATTTTGGATCATGCATTTGCTTTTATCATTAATTTTACGGTGCTTCTTCTACTCACCGAAAAGCTACTTTACCCTAAAACAGTGTCCCATGTTATGTTGGTGATCCCTGTTATTAAGTGATGTGTCCCTGTAGATCGGACAACCTGACCATATAGGTTTAGAACTATGTAAGAAAAATAAAAATAAACTACAAAACAAGTTGTGGTGGAGAGGGGACTGTGGGAGACTCCTTTAGGCCAAGTATCAAGTCGTGAATCTGAAACCTGTGAACTTGAATGCTCCCCAGCCCTTACTGGCTTGTAACATTCACCACAGGCCAAGACACCCTTTCTCCCAAACCAAGGGGGATCCTTTAGTGACTCTGCATCCTGAGGCTGCATTGCTGTACTCTGAACACAGTCCTTTATTTTCATGAAATTATGCACTGGCCTGTTATTTATGGACTTTAAAGGGTCATGTGATGCCGGTAGTAAAACGCAGACATCAGCACACCAATATCTCACTGCAGCCAGCATGGCTTTCCCCATTCATCTGGGGAGTCTCGTGTGTTGGTAAAGGATGTGGTGAGGAGCTCTTGGCTCCCTGGGTCCTTTATAAGTCAACGGCACTTCAGGAATTTCCCAGGGTACAGGATTAATAAATTGAGGTGCCGTAGAAAGCCCACAGAAATTTAGGAGAGAGTGCAGTAGAGATGCAGCATAGAGACAATGCAGAGAAGGGCCTGGGTTGTAGTTCATAGTGAAGAGCTTGCTTAGCAGGAGTGAAAGCTTGGGTTTGAGGTTCAGCCCAGCAGAGGGTAGGGGGAGGGAGAGAGGAAGAGAAGAGGAGGGGAAGGAGGGGGAAAGGAAAGGAGGAGTAAGGGAATGAGAGAGGGAGAGGGAGACACACATACATACACAGAGACAAACAGACACACACACACACACAGAGGGAAAGAGGTTTCGGTTCTGTGTACCCTTGGATATTTTAGCAAACAGTTCAAACAGTTCAGCCTCAGTCCCTCCTCAGCCACAGAGGAAGGCAGTGTTTGGCTTCACCTGTCACACTATCCAGCTGTTTCAGGAGGATCTGTGTTTTTGTTGAACAGTCCTGTTGCTATTTTCAGTTGACACTGTGCAGACACTGGATCTCTTTGCAGACATTATTCAACTCTGCTGGTGTCAGTGGGGCCTGTATAGGAGACTCAGTTTTGGTGAACCGCTTTGCATGGATCCCTTCTCCGTGAGCAGGGCCCTCCAGTCCTCTTTTGTCCTTTCTCATCTCGGGCTGTTGTCTTCTATATTGTTGTTGTAAATAACCAGAGGAGAAACTAGGGACATCCGGTTTGTCCGAAAGACAGGCCATTAACTTCTTACTCACTCAGATTTGAAGCTGTTGCTTCAAGTGAGAGAAAGAGTCTGTGGGACGTATGGAGTCGGCGTTGTGTGAACTGAGGCACATGGCTCTGGGTCTTTATTTGGATCTCTAAAATGGGGGAGCTGCGCAGTGATCTCAACCTTTCAACCAGACTTCCTTTCTTAGAACGCTAACGCACCATGTATTCGTTAGCTTGTACATTGGATCACTCCAAGTTTGATACCTGGGTAACTCGGCTCCGAGGCATCTTTCTGACTGGCCGTGAGGCACGTTTGTATGCGTGCTCCCTCCACGGATGCCCCTGAGCATCTGCGTTTGTGTCTTTGCGTCACTGTTCCCTCAGCTTGGAGGTTTGTTTTTTTGTTTTTTGTTTTTTTTTTTCTTTCTTTCTTAGTCTTGGGTGGGGGTCAAGACACACGGCTTGCAGCGTTTCCGCCCCACGGAGTCGGTGAACGCTTCTCATCAGGAGCCTCAGTTTAAGGCTTTTACTGAGCTTTCACTGGATAGGGATGGATGGCTGACTCGTTGGCCACACGGCTGAATGTGACTTCTAGAGGTCATAAGTTCAAAATGATAACAGTAGTTCAAAGTTCATAACGTGGTTGGCCTTTTTGGTACGAATGCTCCCCTCCTGAGTCATCTCTTCAGCATGGGCTTGGGTGTGGTTCAGGGGCCTACTAGGAAACCTTGGCCTGCCTGTAGGCAGTTCTAAGGGTTTATTAGCCTTGTTCCCAGCAACCAGTGGGCGGAGATCGGGTAAACTGTATATTTAAACAATGGTGGGAAATAAAAGTATTATCCTCATTTTGTAGGTGATACTGAAGGTGGTGCAGTGAGTTGTGTAAGTCACATGTTCCAGAGCTCCAGCCCCTGATCTCTGACCTCTAGCTTCTATTTCTTTCCAGTGCCCAAGGATGAATCCCCAACAGGCAGGGTAATGTCCTGCCATCCCTGTCACTGTAACCTTTAAGTGCCTCTCAGTAGCTGAGTTAGGAGCTCGCTGTGACCATGAACCATGACTACTTACTGTTTCCTACTGGCTGTCAGTTGCCCCTCCTCCTGGGGGAGGAGCTTGTTGCTGAGTCGGAAACTGGCAGCCCAGTGAGGAGGATTCCCATTCTATGACAGGCACTCACATCTTTGCAGGCTTTGACTGTGAATTGCAAGCCGATGATGCCATATTTGTTGAACTCTAGGGAAGAGCAGAAAAAAGGAGGCATGAATGCCCAACTTCAGCGGCTTTTTTGTTAGTAGGGGAATTTCTACTCAGGATCAGAGCAATTTTTTAGAAGTCTGTTTACCTTGATATCATTTCTTCATAAGTCCATCTTATCTGCCCATGTGTGCTATTTGCCCATCATCCACTGAGAAGCCTCTGGCTATTTCAAGGACTGGGTTGGCTGAGGCCTGTTTCCTATAGTGACATTCATATAGGTAAGGTTCAATGGTCTAGGCATGGCTGAAAGATAAGTGAATGATTTTTTCTGGTGTGGCTTCTTTTATCATTTTTTTTAATATGTATGTGTGTGCATATGTTTATTGTATGTGCATGCGTGTATTTGAATGTGTGGAGGGCAGAACATTGTGCTCCACTTTCTTTTCTGTTGCTGTGATGAAACACTGGTCAAAAGTGGCTTAGGAGAGAAAAGGGTTTATTGAGCTTACACTTCCAGGTCACAGACCCGAAGCAGAAAATACAGATGAACACTGCTCTCTGTCATATGCTCAGCTACCTTTCATATATAGCCCAGAATCACCCAGGTCTAGTGTTGATGGCACCCAAAGTGGGCTGTGCTCTCCTCCAACAATGAGCAGCTGAGACGATACCTCACAGCCGTGTCCACAGTCGGTTTGACTGAGGTCTTTAGGGTCTCTTCTTCCCAGGTGGCTCCAGGCTGCACCGTGTCGACAACAAAAACTACCCAGGGCATTGTGGGTGATGGGGATCAAACTCTGGTCCTCATGCATGCATGGCCAGCAGTTTACTGACTGATCCATCTCTCTAGCCCCCAGCCTCCCTTTTCTCTTCTTTCCCAGTTTTCAGATTAAAATAGGAGACATTTTTTTTTTCATATAACACTTTCTGTATGTCAGGTACAAGTCTCCAGTAACACACATAATCCTTACTATTTATCATGTATCTGCACATTCCTTTAGAAGAAACCGAGGTAATGATTTATTTAAAGAACTTCTCAGAGTATTTCAGCCAGAAGGAGCAGACCTTAAACCCTGGCATCCAGACACCTGCCTCTGTGTGCTTTACCAACTCCATAAGCTGTCTTATTGAACAGAAAGGACATCAGCTTTGACAGCTGGGTTAAACTTTTGGCTTTGTTCCTTAGGGCTCATGTGACCTTGGTGAAGTGTAAACTGCCTGAGCTTCCATTTATTTTCTTTTAAGCAAGTCAGGCAAATCCTTCCTGAACATCGTTCTAGAAGGATGGAAGGAGAAATGTATGTATTGTACTGTGCTTGCTGCTGATCTCCCTTTACCACAGGACAGGATAAGAGAGGACTTTAGAAGGCTTGCCACAGTCCCTGTGAGGTCCAGTGTTAGCTTCAGGAGTGCCATCCAATTATTATCTTCTAGACAGTGACCCCAGCAGAAATGACCTCCTCAAATGTACCCAGCAAAGAACTGGCCCCGGCTCCTTACCACAGCACCACAGCTATGCCTAAGTCACTTCAAAGGAATGGAGATCTCTGATTTTGAGGCCAGCCTGGTCTACATAGTGAATTCCAGGATAACCAGGGCTACGCAGAGAAACCCTGGCTCCAGAAAAAAGTAAAAAGAGAAGGTGCCTCAGTACCTGGGAAATCCAACGTGTTAAGTCATAGTACATTTTAACTCCCGACATCCATTTTCCTTTCTGTTTGTCCTGCGACACCTTCAGCAGCAGAGAGATTATAGGCGAAGACAGTGACCCGGGTCTTTTCAGCTGGAAAGCCCAGCGTAGACCAAGGCGAGAGACACAGTCATCTCTGCTCAGCTCACTTCACTGCTCAGACAATGATGGCGTTTACAGGGCCAAGGCTGGAGGTACTTCTTAAGAAAATTCCACAAAGAGAGTTTTTTTGTTTTGTTTTGTTTTGTTTTTTTTAACTCTAAAGGCCAAGTTCAAGTTCTAGGGTATCTCTGTGGAGTTTCCCTGTCCCTCGCTAACACAGACAGATCTGATTGACTTCACTTTGTGCTGCTTGATTTTCAGTTTTTCACCTGGCTGTTGTGGCAGTTGGTCACAAGCTCTGTGAGCTCGGGGCTGCAGCCTTCTTCCTGTCGTTGCTGAAGACCAAGGTCTTTGATTGTTTCGTGGCTGATTGATGGTAACAGATGACCACAGAAGGGAGTGTGCATGTCTGCCTGCCACTGTGCTTTCTTGTAATTAATGTTGTTTCAGAACTTTCTGTTTATTTCAGAGATACTTCCCTAGACACTGAAAGTGACGTTTGGCTCGTCGGCTCGGAGCTTTCTTGACTTTCCTTTTCTCCCATTTCACCAAACGTGGAGACACTCCAGCAGAAAGAACAAAACAAGGGAAGAGATAGACTTTGATTTGTCACCAGAAAATGTACGGTGGTAACCCTGGGCACATGGCTGTCCAGACACAGTCTTAGTTTTCCATCAGTAATAACACAACATCCAGAGCTTCAGCTAGCTAGCTCATACAGCACTTTTGTGTGTGAGTTAGAAACTTAATACCTTTGGCCCATGGGATTGTAGTCTGGCAAGCTCAACGTCGGCTTGATTTGAACCTCCACTGGCTCCCTCAGATACACATCCTGTAGAGATCATCCCAGGCCGCCCTTCTTGACAGGGCTGGCGTGAGGCTCTATGGGAGGTGTGTGGGAAGAACCCAATTTGCTTTTGTGCCTGATATGAAAATAATACCACGCTACTCACACTGCACATCTACTCTTCCTCTTGCTTTATCACCAGCACCCGCTTCTCCTTATTCCAGGTTCTTTCGCTCACACGATAGAGCATCATAGATGACACAGAGTCGTTACTGAAGCACTTCCTGCGTCTTTCTGGGTCCCCTGCCCCATCCTCACTTCAAGGGCCTTTCTCCTCCTCCTTCTCCCAGATAAGTTTGTTTTTGGAAAGGAGTTGATCTCAGCAGTAGAAGCATCATCTTTTAGTGGTGGACTAACAGGTCTCTTCTCATAGAGAGTTGATGTATATATTAACACATGTATGTTAACACGCAATGCACGCTAATACACATATATTAACACACATTGCATGTTAATACACATGGGAGATGATTGGGAAACATAGACTCATTTTCTGGCCACAGAGGTTTTATTCTTTCCAAGGCAGAACCAGAGATCCCCAGAAGGGCAGTTATATTACTGGCTGCAAGAGGTCCTCCTACAACATACAGCATCTTGAAGATAATATCCATAACAGACTAATATAAACCCATATGCTTTAATCCCAGCAATGTACACACATTACCTTTGTACCTTCAATCCCGAGGCTTGGCCAGGCTTGATTTATGTTCACCACCCCCCTTCTTAAGAGAATATTTAGGATTACTTACATGTCCTGAAGCTCTCATTTGCAGAGTATAGGAGAGCAGAGTACGGGGAGGAGAGCACATGCTAACTTCATCCTAGAGACGTGATGTGCCCCGGGTCCCAAGCAGAAGCCACACCTTGACCGAGGTTTCAAGACACTAGGATTTCCCAATCTTGACTCCATGGCTTGAGAGGATTGCTAGTGGAGGAGAAGACCATAGAACCTTCTCCTGTGGTGACAGATATAGTTTAGAGGTTGGAATTTTAGATGTTGAGTAGCCCAGGGGAACAAAGCAATTGTGAATAAAGAAAGGAGAGGTCCACTCTCCTTATTCATCTGGGTTAAATTTGGACTCCTTTTGTTAGTCTTTTATCAGCAAAGCGCTGACTCTGTGCTGGGTCAGGAAGGTAGATGGCCTATGTTTGTATCTTATTATTTCTCTTGCTACAAGGTCAAGGGAAAATTATATTTTGATGTCTCAGATTCCTTTTCAGTAAAGTGAGGGTGGTAATTTGGGTACCCAGTTAACCAGACTATCAGAAGGGCTGAATGAAATGATGGAGGTGAAATGCCTGGCTTATTGAAGAAGTGCTCACAGATGTTAGCTGGCCGTAACTGATGGACACACAGGCAAGGGAATTCTCTTCTAGGCTGAGGAAACACATGTTCATTTGAAACGCAGTTTCTTGTTAAATGTGTTGTTTGGAATTGTGGAGAGTCCTCAGCTTTGCAGCGTTGCTGGAGTCTAAGGTTGTGGATCCAATTCAAGTTTTTAGTCTTGAACCCAGAGACCTGGCAAGTAGCTCAGGTTCTGTCTTTACTAGGCTAAAACTCTGGGCACTTCATCTAATAGGAGCTCTTTACCCCAGATCCCTAATCTGTAAAGCAAAAGGATTCATAAGCTTAGCTTAGATTCTTTCCAGACTCAAAGCTGCAGGGTTTTTTTTTTGTTTCCATTCAGTGTTTTTGGCTCAAGAAAGAAGCCAACTTGAGTTCAGAGGAAGGCTTAGTGTTTCAGTCAGAGCTGGAAGTCCGGGCTGAGGCTCTTCTCAACTTTGATTACATTTGATTCAGCAAATTGAGGCGGCTGTCCTAATGTTTTGAATGTGTGCCTTTTCAATGTGCCTCAAATGTTTGCTCTGACCGCTTGATTATTTTTCTCTCCCTCTCTTTCTGTGTGTGTGTGTGTGTGTGTGTGTGTTTTAACATACACAGAAGTCTGACAGAATAGCTCAGGTTGTTCTGGAACTCATTGTGTTTTCAGAGTGGTCTCAACTTGTGTCAAACCTCCTGCCTCAGCTTTGTAAGTGCTGGGATTATAGGCCTAAACCACCTTGCTGGCTTAGAGTTGAATCACTTAAGAACAATTCTATGTGGCCTTTCTTAAGATTTCTGTGATTTTATAAAGGGGTTTATGTTTCATAATAATCTCCAGTAATGAGCTTCTGCTCTCTGTAAACAATTTAGTTTCTAGATCATTCTTCAGACTCATTTGCTATTCCATACTGACCAGTGTGGTTAGTCCTATTTGATTTCATGCATGTACATGCACACACACACACACACACACACACACACACACACACACTCATACACATATGCACATACATACTCCCTGAGGATCTAGCAGATATTACTGAAGGACCAAAGGCTAGCAGTGAAAAAATAAGTATAGGATTTACTTCAAGAAATAAAAGTAACTTGAAATTCATTATAACATTCCTGTATAATAAGGTCTTTTGGACAGTCCAGAAATATCTTTTTCTGCTTCCTGTTTATTTAATTTTTGATTCATCTATTCTCACTGTTCATGCCTTTGAGGTTTCATCTGCTTGACTCTTGATTCCCTACAGACGATTCCACTTTGAATCAGACTTTGGTAGCAGACATTCAGATAGTGCGAACGCCTTACCCATCAACTACAGAACCCGAATGGCACTGAGTGAGGCAGTGAGGCAGTGATCAGCGAAGAGTATGTATGCTCACTCATGGTGGGAGTGGGTAGTTTCTGCATGACCTCTGCATTCTCTCTGCTTTTTCAGCCAATGTCTGCTTACTCCTCTGCGAAATGGTAGGGAACTCTTCTGAAATTCTTCTCTCTGTTTTTATCCCCAAGAGTGGAGCTCAGCAGCTCCCCACCCCTTGTTTCATCATTCTCACTTTCACTTAGGTGATGTCGATGCTGACCCCTGATGCTATCACCTGACCTTTGTTGGGCTCTATAGTAGCAGAGGGATTTGAGGAAGATGTGTGTGCTCCTCATCGTAGACAGGCCAGTCAATCAACATTTCCCTGTGTCTATCTTTTTTCAGAGAGGTATTCCTGAGTGTGTATTTTTTTCCATAACAATTTTTTTCTTCAACTCACCAATGAATAGACTTTATTGAGAATCTACTACATCTCTGTAAGCAAATGTTAGCTGCTCTAGTTATATTCATCCCCAATACTGAAGTTTTAATGACACTTTTTTTTTTATCGCTCATTTACACCTTATCTAATCAGGACCACATGGTTTAAGACAGTATAACTTAAGTATTCATTTCTGCTATGTGATACTATACAGGGTTTCCAGATACTCATCCCCAATATCAGTAGTCTTTACACTATTAGTTACATTATTAGTTTTCAAATTATGCAGAGTCCAGTGTGGAACAAAGTGGCGCCTTAAGATAACCCACATCCTCCCCCAAGCATTGTACAGTGGCGTTGAGTCACTGCAAGGGAAAGTCCACTTCTCAGGTGCTATTATGGTTACAAAAGGCGTGAATGCCACAAACCCTTTCAGAAAGCACTAGAATCTCAGGGGTCTGCATGTTCTCTGCAGAGCTATAAAAGAATAGGGCTCCACAGCATCACCAGGTGTGTTTGACTTTTACAGCCTTCTGAGTCCTTGACCTCACTCCTGCCTTGGATTCTGAAGACGAGGAAGGAAATTTCTAAAATTTGTATGAAATAAGAGTGAGTTGGCAGAGTCTTGGAATTACCCATTGATTAGCACATGTCACACAGGGAAGCTACTGTGAAGCCATTTCTCTTATCAGGTGGCTATGTGGGTTGGGAATAAAATTAAGGACAATGGTGGTAGTGCTGAATAGGAGCAGGAGGACAAGGATCCAAACTCACCATCAAGGAGGAGGTGAGTGAGGTGTGAGGTCTTGGAGCAGATAGTTGCAGAAAGGGAAGGAAGGAAACGTGGGCAGAGGAAACAGGACCCATTGGTGGTGATAGGATCTCTGGGAGTGAGGTGACTTCACCTCTGTGCAGTTTGTTGAGGGGTGATGGGCAGAGGAGAAAGCAGGGCTGTGTGATTTGATATGTGGCTGCAGAGTTGCTTATCATTGTCAAGATCTGAGAGAGGGGGCAGTGTCGCAGAGTAGCCACACATGCGGAATTTGACTTGGGCCACAGAGGGACATATTGAATGTACTCAGATTTTCCTCTATGTTTTAGTTTCCTTCATATTAAATAAGGTATCTCAGACATTGCTCAAGCTGCGGCTTTCCTTCTTAGTGTGTATTACTATAGTTAACCCATTCTACATTTGTCTAACTGGTCTCACTGATCTACACTAATGTGTTCCACGAAGATAGGGATGGTATCTGTTCCATTCTCTGTCCTATCTCATGACCTGACATGGCTTACTAGGTCTTTGTTGAATGAATTAACGTACATATTAAATAAACATCCCCCAAGCTTAAAGGCTGATACACACCTTTAATCCCAGCACTCAGCTGGAGGCAGAAGCAGGTGGATCTCTGAGTTCAAGGCTAGCCTGGTCTACTGAGCTAATTCCAGAACAGCCAAGGTATACACAGTGAGATCCTACCTTGAAAAAAAGGTAGATATTCCCTGACACTGAGCAGGGGCTGAGATAATAATAGAGGGATGGCGTGGCAAGATATACACAGACTCTTCCTTCAAAGTGACTTACAGCAGTAGTAGAATAGTGTAGAAAAAAGTAAGACACAATGCATAATGAGCCTGTAGAGCAACCAAGATGCTCACCAAGAGGTGGTGATGGTAGACCTGGTTTCCATCTCTCAGTGACAAGGACTGTAAACGAAATAATTCATCAGTTTAGCAGGAGGGAGTCTGGAGCATGTGAGTGAAGGCTATTCTTTCTTTTGTTTATGGAGTGGAAACCAATATCAGAGATGGTCTGAGATCTACTTAGAGTGGTATTGTCATTCTTTCCTGCTAGAATATAGATTTTAAAAAATCCTTTCAGAACAAATCTTGAAGAATGAGAATTCTTTCTTTCTCTTACAGACTGAGAGGCTATCAAGAGCCAGAAACTGATGGAGGGAATGAAGAACATGTAAGGAGGAGAGAATGATGTTAATAAAATCATAGCCACTGAACACCCCAGAAAGTGGGATCACAGTTTGGGGTATATCAGGGCCAGAGAGAATGTGGACCATCTTATTCTTGAGTGTATATATTCATATATAAGAGCACTGGGGTTGTTGGAGATATAGCTACCATGTTGGCAGCCATACAGCTGACTGAGGCTGGAGGGATTTCTTAGACTATGCTGTTTCTGAGAACACCATGACAGAGCACCCCATGAAATGGGTTCTATGATTATCAGCAGTCAGGGAAAGTGAGCCTTTGAAGGGCAGGAAATTCATTTGAATTTACACTGTGTCTGATGGGATGAGGTGGGGTTTAATCCTGGGATTTTGATGATTTAAAGCACCAGCTCTTTACTGCTTTCTGTTATGTTCTTTCCAGCTCTTTCACAGAGGTCTTGAAAGCTATTGCCAGGAAACACAGGGTAAGGATCACAGTACAGAAGCCAGACGAGGAACTGGAGGTTTTTGTTCTGTGATTTAGAATCGCAAGGCAGGGAGGTGCTTTTCTGTCACACTGTGAAGTTAACATCAGGAATTCTGTTGACCTGAATAAACTTTTATTTGTTTATTTATTTATTTTAATCGAAATATTTTTAAAAAATGCCAAGGGAATGCTTACATATCACTCCGAGTGGAGACAACTCATTCCGTTGTGAATCTACTTTTGTCAGCTTAGCACACTGAGTGTGATCGTCTGTACATATGAGCAATGATAACATCAGCTAACATATACCCCATGCTATAACCAGTCAGGCCCAGCCTGCGCACATATCACTGTGTAGGCTCTTTCCACCCTTGTATAGAGTATGTCCTGCTTTTATTTCCATGTTATAGGTGGGGAACTAGAAGTAGAAAGAGCTGAGAATATTGGTCAATGTCAAAAAACTAATAAGTGATGGACCCCATGTGGGCAGTCTTAGCCAGCTATAAGTCTAGAGCTCAGGCTGAGCCATGGAAATATTAATGAAGTGAATCTGCAGGGTCTCTGTTAAGAAGTGGGAGAGACATAGGTTAGCATGTTTTAGTTACCTGGGGTATGGTAAGCTGCGGCATGATTTTTATTTCTGAGAGTTTTCTTGATCTGGTTTAGAGATTTAGAGAAGCGTGGGAAATGCTGTCACTATCTCAGACGCTTGCAAACCCTCTTGCCACTTACCCTTAGGTTTAGCCAGTTCTTCCAGTTGCCATCTTAGTGAAAAAGTCACCTCCTGTCAGATATTACACGGACAGAGTTGTTGACCTCTGGGCTTTTGTTTGCAGTGAACTGTCTGAGGGCTTCTAGGAAGGGATGCCATTTGATGGATTTGCATTTTACTAGGGTAAACACAAACACACCCCTGTCTCAGCTCCTTATAGTAGTCACTTCTTCTGTCTGAGGTGTGGTAGATCGTATCAGAAAGAAAAAAGGAAGGAAAGGTAAATTTCTTAAGAAAGCTTTTAAGTGGTATATTGAAGCACCAGAAAGCAAAAAGAATAGGAAAGGAAATTTTCATGAAAGCTTAAGTGTCAAGGAAAAAAAACTAAAGGCACCAGTGACAATAATGTCAAAGCCCTGGGATAAAGGCTCCCAGCACCATCAATCACTCTCTAGCTGCTGAAGGATTTTCAGTATCATACAATAGCTGTGACATTTGAATGCCAGCGGCATTTTCCTATGTCTTCTGTTGCTAATAACACAGTGCCACAGGCTGGCTAATTTATAAATAAAAAAGGGCTGTGTGGTTCACCCAGTGATGGGTCTTCATGCTTTCAGGGTCTCCATGGCAAGAAACTAGCCTGGAACATGATAGACTAGCCAAAGTGGCTTTTATGTCATGCACAGCTTCTCCTGAGATAACCCATCAACCCCTCTGTCCATTTATCAGATGAGTGTATTGGTTTAGTCACGAGAGCAGAGCCCTAATTACCTTCTAAAGGCTTTCACTGGTCCCATCTCTTAATACCTCATTATGAGAAATTTCAACATGAGCTACACACCAAATTCAAGTCACAGAGGTCAGCGTTTGTCTACCACAGGTAATGCCCATGGGATGGGCATCCAAGTGGGTCTGGCACTCAGGCAAGGGGAAACAGGTTTTTGTGGTAGCTGATGCAAACAGATGGTTGTGTTCTTACTTTAAAATTAAAGTACTGTCAAACGCTTTGTGACTCCAGAGTCACACAAAAATGGAGTGTACTTGTGGGGAGTTGTTTCCGGTCATGGCTTAGCGAGTTTAGATAGGGCGTGAGCACTGAGGGTGTGCAGCACAGAGGCTGAGTGTGCTGTGAGCAGGGAAAGGAGAGGGTGTTGTGGGATTCACTCCTTAATGTAAAAGGGTGCCACAGGACCCCAACCCCAGCCTGGTTTTTCCTTTGCTTCGAAGTTCTTCTCCCAACTCACATTTATCTAAATCTCACCTGATTGCATCCTCATCTCCACCAAATAGTTGACTCTCCAGTTCCTTTCTGTTTCTCTCCTCGTGGAGAGCAGGGCGGCTGGGTCTCTCCCTTGGCATTTCCAGATGCAACACAGCACAGGACTCTCGAAAGCCTTGTGGGTAGAGAGCTCTTCTCTACTCTGTATCCAGCTTCTTCTTGTCAGGTCACAGGTATCACTCCCCACTGTTTCTTCTCTTTTCAACACAGAAAAATCACACCATGTCTACAGAGTTTGTCCTTTCAGGAGTCATGACAGGGGCCACTCAAATGCCTTCTATTGTTCTCACAATGGCCTGACTAGAGGGACCGTTAATTAGTAACTTATTTATGACTGGGACATAGACCCTCACATAAGCAACTTAAGAGGGGGGGTTATTTGGCTTACAGTTTAAAGGGTGTCAGTCCATTTTGGCAGAACAGTTTAGAACATGATGGACCAGGAAGCAGAGAGAGAAGGGAATGCAAGAAGAGCCAAGGTAAACAGTCTGTAAAAAACATGCTCTCAATGAACATACTTCCTCTAACTAGACCCTACTGCCTACCACTTACCAACCCTTCATAGTGAATAATGCCTTCATGCTGTGAAATACATTGAGAGGAATTAATCCACTGATTAAGTAAGAGCCCTTATGGTCCAGTTATCACTGGAAATTATCACACACACACACACACACACACACACACACACACACACATACCATACACATATAGAGAGGGAGGGAGGGAGGGAGAGAGGAAGGGGGAGAGCTTCGTTAATCTCCTGTGAATTTCTTTAGTCATATCCAGTTGAAAGAGAGACCACTCAGAGTGGTCTCCCTACCCTTCAGTCTCATGACTTCTGTTGTGATGAGGTAATGTGAGTGCTTGCCCTGCAGGAGTTGAACCAGCTGGAGTGGAAAAAGCAATTTAACTTGGGTTGCCTGAGTCTGTATTGCACTAGTCAGGATACTTTCAACTTGGCTGAGTTCTTGACTTGGCTTTCTGGAGCCATCAAGGAAATAAAAACAACCAAAGGAGAATGTCCAGCTGTTTCACTGCTGCTTCTCTCCATCAACCCCTCCCTTCATGGACGAAAGCCTACTCCTAACCAAGCAAGCTTCTCATTCCCATGCTTCCCATTGCACCATCATGTTATGAGTGTTAGGCTTAAAATGAATGTTAAAGCTAAAATGGCAGGTCCAGAATATTAGGGGCTCGTGGCTGAGTATGTATGAGAAGGCCAGGCTACTAGATAAGAAGGGCCCCTCCCAAGCACACAGGAAACACCACTGTCTTCTTACCTAGTACACTCAAAGTTTTGTATCTAATGCATCTAATTGTGACAGATCTAATTGTGGGTAAGGACAGCTTCTAGAAAAGCCTTTGCCAATTCCAGGAAGGAGAGCACCACAGACCACCCAGGAGTAGGCAAAGGTCAGAGGAATGGTTGTCCAAGACTTACAAGTCCAGATAGTAGAGGCAGCCCTTGATTTTTGCTGTTCAGAGCTGTGTGCCTTCCACCACTGAGAGTAAATGTACTTTCTGCTTTTGCTTTCTTGGCTGCTGAAGAAGTTTGGTTACTGGCCCATCATACCAGGCCTAATGCGAGTTCTTCTCCTTTGAGAGCACAGGAGCTAAGACTACCATGGCTGTGACGGGCAGGAACTTGGAGAAAGAACAACTCATCCCTAACACCACCAAGAATGCCATTCTAGCTTGGTTTCTGCCTCCTGGGCATCTTTTCCTCTTCTGCATTTTCTGCATTTAGGTTCTAAGTATGAACCTATCTGAAAGAAGTCTTGTTTGAACTCCCATGTTCCCGGAACTGTAGCTCCACTTCTCTGCTCTCCTTTGCAAATAGGTTCTTCAAAGGTCTTATCTCTCACTATCGTTACTTCCTTTTATCACCCTGTCTCCTGAATGTATTGCTACGGAGTTTCTTTTCCCTTCATAACTCAGAAAACAAAACAAAAAGAAAAGTAGACTTGCCTTTGTCAAGGTCAGAAGTCACTAGGGTGAGGATTTTCTCTCTTTGCTCAGATTAGTCAAAGCTTTTTTTGGACCCATCACTCTGCCATATTTTAATCAAGAGCTTTAGGCTTCACTAAAAATATCTGTTGATTTGGGTAATAACATCATCACGCTCTCAACCACTTACCGCGTTCCAAACCCTATGGTCAACTCTCAATTTTATTTCCCTTAATCAGGCACATTCAGTACAGTGAATCTCCCTCTTCATCTAGTGTTGCTGCCTTCTCCAGCCTCCGGGGCACCATTTTCTTTCCCGTAATGAGAGGGAGGTAGCTTCTCTCTCTCTCTCTCATCTCTCTTTCACCTCTTCAGTGTTGCTATTTATTTTCAGGTCTAAAGATGCCATCACTTTCTCGTCTTGACTTTTTATTTCTTTTCAGCAGAGTCTCACTGTGAGGCTCAGCCAGGCCTCGGATCTGTGGCAGTCCTCTCTACAGATGTGCTCCCAGTGACTTTGTCTGTTCTACCTTCTCTGACATTTCTGTAGTAGGTGATACCCTAAGACTTCATGCACTCCATTTTGGCCACCTCCTGGCTTGGCTTCCTCTTCCTACCTTGCTCCTCACATTGATTATGCAACAGCCACAGCTATTCTTGTGATGGCCTGTTGGGCCATCCAGGACCCAGTCTGGTTTCTCCTCTCATGTCATTGACTAGCATGCCATTCGGTGCCACTTAGCCACAGTGGACTGCTCGTTTTCTAAGTACACCGTAGAGGTTGCTGTTCTACTTCAGTGTCTTTGCATATGGTATACCCTCCTGGGATTTTCTTTTCTTGGGTTTCCCTGTGGTGTCACTTTATGATATCTCTGTTCAAACTTCACTTTAGGATATTTCCCGATAGCTTTTCCTAAGCCCACCACCACCACCACCACTGCTATTAGCCCTTATAAGCCCTCTTTGCTCACCTGAGTCTGTTGTTCTTTGTTCTTTAACACCATATATCTCCTTGTTTTCTGTTTCATCTACTTTAAGGCTTTATCTTTAACACCCAAACAGTTATATTATAGTTACATATTAGTTATTTGGTGAATGAATTTGGTGAATTAATTGCTAGCCTTATCAGCTATGTCAATGATGTAATTTTTAAAATGTCCTGATGTCTATCATCAATCACAAGAGATAAAAGAAAGACAAATGATGAAGGCTTTCTTTGATATGGAAAGATGACAGAAAAAAAAAAAAACCATCAAAATGTTTCCACATGGAGCAACGTTTGTTAAATCACACTATTTGAGTCACTCACAGCAGGAGAGGCAAACGGACAGCTAGCTTACAGCTTGAGGAATTCTTCCCAAGGACCTGTATTTAGGTGTAGCCAGGACCCTGACTTATGCTGCAGAAAAGAGCTTCAAGGTAGGTCAGTGTGAAGCGAAATGTTGGTGTATTATGTAAAGGACAGCCGGTTCACACTCAAAGAGTGGGTGTAGCTTCTCAAGAGAGCGAGAGGAGAGGGGAAGGGAAAAGGAGAGGGAGATGGAGAGAGTGCTTAAAGTATCATACACACACGTATATGATGTTGTAGCTTTTGAAGTTATATTGTTCAAAGGATGCAATATGTATCTGAGTTTAAAATATTATAGTCATTGTACAGATAGGAAAGGAGAATTGATAAAATAAGAACACAGGAAAATATAGAACAAAGGAATTATTTTTATGCACAGGTCCCACAAAGTCAAGACATAATTTGACACTAAACATGATTCATGAGAGTTTTGTTTGTGAGATTTTCAGCCATTGAGAGACCTAAGCCAGATCCAGGGAAGTGATGGACTCCAAACCTTTTGAATGTCCCCCTGTTTTTTCTATCTTTCTACCTACCTTTCTATGGAGAATATTATAGTCATGACACAGAGAATTTACAGTAACAAAGGTGATTTTTGAAGAATATTCAATAGTATAGGAAAGCGCTTACTATATAAAGCCAACAATAAATGAAAAAGGATAAGGAGCTTCGGGGTTTCAAGTCACCTGGCTGAGACTGAGGAGTCACAGCCAAAGAATACTCTTTCAAAGTTCCTACAGCAAGATTATCCTGACTTCAAATCAATTCTGTTGAGGGTGTTATAACACCGTGTTTGTCTTTATATGACAATTAACACATTATGGAACACAGTGGAGTTTTGAGTACAGTGGGTTATAGGCTATGTATAAAATTATTCTTTTTTTCTTAATTTTTTTTTATTGGTTCTTTGTGGATTTCACATCATGCATCCCAGTCCCACTCATCTCCCTCCTCCTCCCATGCCACCTACCCCACTCACAACAGAGAAAAGAATTTAGTTATGAAAACCATATTGTGTCACAGTGTATCCCACAGTATATCTTTTGGTCCACACTTCTTTGCTTGCAAATGTTCATTGCAGTGACTATTGGTCTGGTACAAGGCCTCTGGCTTCTGCTACACTATCAATGCTAGAACCTCACTGGGAATCCTCTTGGATATCCTGTTGTTACCCTGTGTCATGGAGACCCTATAGTTTTGGGTCTGTGGGACCAGCCGCTTCTTGCACTCCAGCAGCTCATTGATGGGGTAGGTGTTGGGGTGGGCCAAATCAAAGCCTTGGATCTGGGCCTGAGAGGTATCTGAGTTGGTCAGCCTGCTGGATCTCCCACTTACATGCCTTCAGGGCCACTCACCAGCAAAGTTCTCCCCAAACTCTGCAAGCCCCACAAGCCCCAGGGCCAGCCTCCCCTGCTGCCCAGTTGAGGTGCAGGACCACTCTGCTCTGGAGTCCCAGTCTCCAGCCTTTGAGGCCTGTTCTCCCTCCAGCCCTAGGTATCGAGAAAGGAGGAAGGGGAGGAGGCCATCTCTCCCTCAGCAGATAAGATGCATTGCCTAGGCTCTCTTGCATGCAAGTCTTCAAGGCCCCATACCTAGGGTCAAGCTCTACTGTGCTGCCCAGGTGAGGTGCAGGGATAAAACTATTCTTAATCTATGTGAGGATTAATAACATACCAGTAAGTTGCCTCTCTGCCTTGTGAAACGATGCTCATTTTAGATCCTCCATTTGCTTCTTTCTTTTAGTGACTAGAAATAATATTTCAACTATGAACCATATTCGTGAGAGTCCTGGAAGTGTTTTTGAAAATTTAGTTTATCATACAGTCCATGCTGACCAAATATCATATGGATCAACTTTATTCAAAAATCTACAAGTCAGAACTCAAAGTAACTCTTAGATCCATTAAGTCAAAATTAAAAACTTGGGTTCTGTTCTCCTTTGTTTTCTGATTCTATGATGCAGACATTGAGATGAAACTCATGAGAACCTTAGGTAAAGATATTGTGAACATTTCATGTATTTCTCTCTCCCCCACTCAGTGTTTTTGGAATGAGATTTAGTTTTTAAAAGGTTGTCTGTTATAAGCTCCTATTTTGGAGCCCGAAGGGTTTGGCAGGGTAGCAAGAGCCATGCCAGAATCATGCACGGCATTGTGTGCTGTCTTTCTCCGCTGGTCAGCAGCACCTTGTTGGTTGGAGGGTCACCCACTGTTTCTAGGCCCTTCTGTCCTTTCCCTCAAAGCCACATTATCTTACATTCCCAGAAGCCAAGAGCTAGCCGTGTGTTCTAGTTTATGGACACCCTTCTCATCTTCAGATTTCTAGCTCACTAGCTATGTTTCTAATTAGAAAGGTGTTTTAAGCGACTTCTGGCCATGCAACCAAAGATAAATGTGCCCCGTCTCCCTTTCCCCAGTGACTCCTAGTCTTACAGGGTCTGAAAAATCACATAAGACACAAAGAATAGGAGGGGTACTAGAGGAAAGAAAACAGTAAGGGACAAACGAATGTCCCTAATTTACCACCCTTCTACTTACTTGTTAGGCTTAACTTTCTTCGAGTGTGTTATCTCGACATACGTAAAATCTGAGCTTATCTGTTAAATGAGTTCCAGGCCTCCAGGCTGCAACTGTCACACAGGAACACGCTGTACAGGTGTAATTTCCTGTGGCTGCACAGTTTCATTATCTGCTTCTTGGGTAAAGCAGATCAGGTGACCATTCAGGAAGCCTGGGGAACGAAAGAAATGAAAATCTTGTGGGAAAGGCAGGCAACAGACATGGTCTTGCATGGTGACCCTTCCCTGGCGTCTCACACTGTCTCCTGTGCTCTCCCCCTCTGTGCTGGCCTAGCAGCAGACTCACGTCACAGCTCCCGCTGGTCTTTCGTCACCTAGGAGGCCCATGTCAGAAGTCCGGGCGTGCTGCACTGAAAGGCTCTGCGGCTTCACATGCAGCTGTGCGTGTGACCAAGTGAATGGGTGCTCCTGTGTCGGGGTGTGCCATCTCAGTGGAATGGGGGCGAGAACAGTGACATACCACTAACGCTGTGGTGGGTTTCCCTCTCGCGCTACCTAACCTCTTCTAATTTTACACTGTCCCAGCCTTTGGGCCACTTGTAAATGTCACCAGGCTCTCTCGTGCCTCCCCCTCATTCTCTTCCGTTCACCTTCTAGGGCATCTTATGGGCAGGGCTTTTGTTTAGTGGGGTAGAGTGATGCAGGAAATGAACCCCTTCCACTCTGGGGGCTGGTATGGTTGGAAACCAGGTTGATTTGCTTAAAACCAACACATTCAGCCAGGTGTGGTGGCACACGCCTTTAATCCCAGAAGGTGGATCGATGTGAATTTGAAGCTAGCCTGGTCTACAAAGTGAGTCCAGGACAGCCAAGGCTACACAGAGAAACCCTGTCTTGAAAAACAACAACGACAACAACAACAAAACCCTGATCCCCTTCTTCACAAAGCACTCTACTTCGTGATTTTCCATATATAACTATGCAGGCATTCTCCCTCTTTTCTACCATCTTTCATATTGATATGAAAGGGAAGGAAATATCACCCAGCTGAGCACTAGTGGCTGAGTTCATCACCTACCAGAGACTCTCCCACTGATATTCAGGCTCTGTCTCCTCATCAATCATATACATGGATACAAAGAACTGAAGAAAAAGACTTCATTCATCAGATTTTCTTTTAGAGAGAGCTGTATTTGAAAGATACAACTTTGACCAGTTGCCTGGATTGGAGGGTATGGCTTTAGGACATGCTCAAGCAATAAAATATTCTCCCTAATTTCTAGGTTCCACAATAAAGAATAGAATGAGGAAGAGAAAAAAGGGAGCAAGAGTGACTCATGGTAGACTGTGGGGTTGGGGTGTAAGGTTACTAATCTCATAATTTTGAGGGGCGTGGGAAGAATTGAACCCAGGGCCTTCAGCTTGCTAGGCAAGTTATCTATGACGTATCTATATTCCCAGACTTCTTTTTTTCCTTTAACTTTTAAATTTACAGGCAAGGTGTCCCTAAATTACACGGGCTGGACTTGAACTCATCCTGAGGCACCGATAGGCCTTGATCTTGTCATCATCTTGCTTTAGTCTCCTTTGGGGTAATAGCTGGGATTACAGGTCTGTTCCATTAGCCTAGCCTCTGATCAATTAAAATCTTGAGGGGAGAACCTTTCCTGAAATCTGAGGAGCTGAGCATCGTGTGAGCATTAGTGTGGAGTTGACACAGAAGGCATGTATGTACAGGCAGGAACCAGAGGCAGGAGACACTACAAAAAATAAAAAGCTTCTAAGCGATACAGTAAGGGTTTTGAAATCACAGAGCTCTGGCGTTTGAGGCCTCAGAGGCCCAGATGATACTCTAGTGACTTGAAGGCCACATCAGGAGAGTTACATGGTTGCTGGGAGATGTTTGACATTTTCTCTGTGAAAATACAGACCTTTTCATAACTCCCGGGGTTAGGCCGCTACTCATCACCATCTTGATGTAGTTTATGAAGACGATGTCCTCTGAAGGTCTGTCTATTAAAGGCATGGTACCAAGAATAGTGACATTTGGAAGTGATGTGTGTGTTCTACTAAGAGGTGTGTTCTACTGAGAAGTTTTTGGGTCCTGGGAGGTATGCTCTTTAAGGGGATTGTGGGAGCCTAGTCTCTCAGTCTCTTCTGCTTCCTTGCCCAAGATATCAAGCAGTTTGCTCCAACATCTCCTTTCCATGGTCAGTGGGTTCAAGTATGCTAGAGGTTCAAGGTTATGAAGTTCCATGATCTTAGACTGACAGTAATTTGTAAGTAAACTCTCCACTTCATAAGTAGCCTATACCATGCATTTTGTTACAGTGATGGAAAATTGACTGCTGTATTTCTTTTACTTATTGAATAAATCAAATATAGCTGTATTATCTTTAAATTCTGAGTAGTAAACACACTTAGGTTACTTTAATCTCCATGCTTTTAAAAATTTTATTTATTCACTTTATATCTTGATCACATCCCCAGTCCTTCCAGTCCCCCCTCATAGACCCCTCTCCCCATTCTGCCCTCTTCTCCTTAGAGGAGGGGGGGGGTCCCCATGGGTACTGATCTACCCTGCCACATTAAGTCATGACAGGACTAGGCGTATCCTCTCCCACCATGCCAGGCAGCCCAGTTAGGGGAATGGGATCCAAAGGCCTCAGAGTCAGAGAGGACCCCCGCTCCAGTTGCTGATGGACCCACATGAAGACCAAGCTGCACTCCTGTTCCATATGTGCAGGAGGCCTAGGACCAGTCTATGCATGCTCTTTGGTTGGTGGTTCAGTCTCTGTGATCCCCCAGGTTAGTTGACTCTGTAGGTCTTTTTCTGGAGTCCTTGACCAGCTCCCTCAGTCATTCCCCCTACTCTTCTATATGGCTCCTCGAGCTCTGCCTAATGTTTGGCTGTGTGTCTCTGTATCTGTTTCCATCAGCTGCTGGGTGGAGCCTCTTGGAAGAGTTATGCTAGGCTCCTGTCTACAAGCATAACAGAGTAATATTAATAGTGTCAGCGATTGGTTCTCTCCCATGGGATGGGTCTCAAGTAGGGACAGTCTTTGGTTGGCCATTCCTTCCTTCAATCTTTGCTCCATCTTTGTCCCTGAACCTTATGTAGGCAGGGCAAATGTTGGGTTGAAGGTTTTGTGGGTGGATTGGTGTCCTTATCCCTCCACTGGAAGTTCTGCTTGGCCACAGGAGGGGGCCACTTCAGGCTCCATATCCCCCCTGCTAGGAGTCTCAGCTAAGGTGAACCCTGTAGACTTCTTGGGACCCCCCCTCTTCCAGATCTCTGGCATGTCCCAGAGCTGCTCCCCACCTCTAATTTCCATTTTCTCACGATCCCCTCTCTCTGTTTTCCCTACTCCTAATCCCCAGCCCTGCTCCTTTCCCTATCCCCTCCATGCTTTTCTTTACATTGAAAATGTTTCCTAAGTTTTAGAGAAATGATACATAAAGAAATACAAAATTTTCCCACTTACTTGATATTTTTTTCAACTGAAGACATGGTACTAAATAGCCATTGGCCAGAATGCAAATCGCCCAGGGTCTTGTTCTTACTAATTGTAATCCAAATTCACAACCAGAGTAGTGGTGGTTGTGGAGGCACAATTCTGACAGGTTCCCCTGTCCGGTTGAGGACCATGTGGGTTTGTGTAAGCTGAAGGAAGACCTTCAGAAGTAATGCTTAGAGAATTTCAACCATTTGAAGTGCCTCATGTGACAGCAATAAGGCGTAGGTTAGGGAGAGATGAGACAAACCATCAATGTCTGAAAAGTGGAGCTGCAGGTCAAGAACCAGGGCTGTAGGATGACTTTCCCTAATCCTGCTCTAACTTCACCAGGCTATCTATGCCTTGGGGTGTATGAATCAGATAAACTTCAGTCAAGGATTTTCCACTCATTTGCACCAAGCAGTGGTCAATTCTAGAGCCACAAAAAATGAAGATGTCCATCAGCTCTCTGGATGAGTTCATAGTCTTTTAAAGGTGAACTTACTGTCCTGGACAACATTTCCTCTGTGGGTCAATTAGCCAGATTACTGTTTGCACCATGGACCATGGAGATTGCATTTTAGAGCTGTGCGGAGCAGACTGGCGGCTGATGTTGTTGTGTTATCCTTTAGTGCATAGTAGCAGGTACTTTTTGGAAGCATGAATTCCTTCAGTTCCTTGCATAATCTTTGTCCAGCTCAGGTAGCCTAGAAATTGTGTGATCAGAATCAACCTTTAAGCATTTTCCTTGAAAAGTGTGGCTTTCACTCAAAGCAAATTCTTTCTTCTTCTTCTTCTTCTTCTTCTTCTTCTTCTTCTTCTTCTTCTTCTTCTTCTTCTTCTTCTTCTTCTTCTTCTCCAGGGCTGTTGTGTTTCAGAGGTCAGCTTGTGTGCTCAATAGCTGCATCCAGCTGAGGAGGGAAATGGAAGTTGGCATTTGAGAGTTCCTATTTTGGCCCTCTATTTACAGGACTTTGGAATGGCATCTTTCTCCAATTTGTCCAGAGGGGATGCTGCTTACATTTTACATGGAGGTGACAGAAACTGGCAGATGGCACTGCTGACCCCAACACTCTCCCAATTCAGTGCAACCCACAGGGCTTATGTTTACTGCACAGGACCTCCTGGAAAACCAGGGACCATATGTTTAGCCTAAGAGAGAAGTGACTCAGAAAATATGTTTATGAAACTTTGAAATGTTAAGACAAGAAAGGATTTTAGAAAGCACAATGTTTAGCCATCTAATTTTCCATGTGTAAAACAGGGCTTTGCATTTCAGATCTTCATGGAAAACTCAAGATTATTCTGGTTTCCTTCCTTATCTTGTAGGTGAAGATAGCAGCTCCCGGGGAGGTGACATTAGCTTTGACATATCTTCCTAGGTTTTCAGACTTCAGATCCCTGTCCTTTATGTTTTGCTGTATTGATTTCCTTGTGGCTAGTGGTGAAGTGAGACTCTGACCTCTGACCTCTGATAGGATTTAAGTGGTATAAAATGTGTCAGGAGTTACATCAACCGCACCAGGCCTGATGTTCTCATTCCTTCAGCGTTTAGAAGAACTCTGCGGTGCTGCCGTTCTTCCAAAGCTAATGAGCCAGGCGTGACCCACCCTCTTAGTGTTGCTCAGTCTAGCATGGACAGAAGCACTCCTGGCAACCTGATAGGACCTAGGTTTTGTTTTGTTTTGGGTGGTGGTGATCACGGTGGGGGGATCAGGGAGATGGTTAGCCTGCCTGGAGGCCTAGCTTTAGTCACAGAGTGACTCATTCAGGCAAGTTGCTTCCTCCTGGTTCTATCCCAGTCTCTTCATAAACAAAATGGACACATATCCACTTTATCCTCCATGACAAGATCCTGGGGAATTATCACAT
Organism: Meriones unguiculatus; assembly: GCF_030254825.1. Taxonomy (NCBI): domain Eukaryota; kingdom Metazoa; phylum Chordata; class Mammalia; order Rodentia; family Muridae; genus Meriones; species Meriones unguiculatus. Next base: position 86,017,778 of record NC_083359.1, on the reverse strand, counting down.
AAGTGGAGGGGTTGTGGTGGCAAAGGGCTCTATGGTAAAGCCATCACCAGACAGCTGGCCAGAGTGGGGGTAGCACAGAGGGACAGGGTTGAGGGGCTCCTGCCAGCTGGAGAGGCACTTTTTTGTGTCTTCTGCCAGTTTTTAATACTGCAAGAATGTCACTCCCAAGCACCACACCTCTGCACTCAGACTATCCTCTTAATGCTAATGTCTCTCTCATAGGGTCACTATTAAAAACAAATAAATATAAAATGGGAAAGCAACAGGGGCTAGCTTTCTGTCTCCGGGTGGGAAGGGGGAACTAGAGCAAAACCCTTAATGTCTGCATGTGCAAGGAGGAGCCTCTCCACCAAAGTGTACAGGAGATGGGCTTTCTGCCTTAGTCTTCTCTGGTCCTTCAGCCTTTGGGTGGGGTCTTAGTGGAGATGGGCGTGGATGTGTAGGATGGAGAACGGACATATGCACCTCACCGTGTCCCACAAATCAGCCCCTGCATACCACTTCCTTTACTGTACAAGCTTTCTTTAACAACAAAAGTTAAAACAGTCCAGTGTTCACCACTGCCCTTCATCATACTGCTTCTGTGCATATTCCTGGCAGGAGGAAAGAGGTGGAAAATTTCCTCTGAAAAGTCTTTGGAGATTTTTCGTAGAAATTATAATCATTTGAAGGAAAGTAGATTCCTTATAATGTAAGTCATCTGTTTCGTAAATGCCTTTTGTATCCTTTGGGAGAGTTAACTATTCCGTTTATAGAAAGCAATATGGATATATTATGGAACAGATGCAAAATTGTCATGAATTTTAAGGTAATTTGTGAGACTTTAAAGAATTGCACGCCGACATATTCTAACTCTCTCCCATCAAGATCTCGCCTTTCTTTGCCCTTGATGCTGGGTTAGATAAGTTTGGGGAGTGTTGCTCTTACATGTTTTTCCTCCGAGATGGCTCTCTCTTGTCTGAGTAGTCATTTCTGGAAGCACAGAAGTCAAGTCATTTGGGTTCAGATCCCCCAGGCACTCTTTTCTTAGCTGTGTAATCTTGGGCAGGTGCCTTAACCTCTCTGCATTCTGATTGTCTGTAATATGATGAGGAATTAAGTAAGGCAACTCCCATCAAATGCTAACTGACTGCCAGACACACTGTGAGCACTCAGAAAAGGAGCTCCTGTTAGGGATACTTTTAAGCTGTGTTTGTTATAGTTTAACTCACAGAAATGAGTATGCAAGTTTAGATACTTGTAAGTGAAAGGCAGAGAGGAAATTTTTCTTTGTTAGAAAGCACCTCATCCTTCTGAGGCAACTGCAGTTCAGAGTATTCATTTTACTTTCTGTTCAAAATGCATAATTATATATATATTTTTAAAGAAAAATGAGAGGAGGGTAGATAGAATCATGGAAAAGGAACTGAAATGGCTATAAATGGCTATAAGTGGATACAACTGAGGCAGTGGAATGAAGATGAAACTGTCATGGTGTTAAGTACTTAGTTAGAGAAGAAATCAGGAGCTTTTCAGTGAGAATCACCTTTGAGACCTACGTAATGACACTTGGAGAAAAAGCAGGGCTCATGACTTGGGAGAGAAACTTGTTAACAAACGCTTGGCAGAGTTATGACTACTTTTGACTTGGAGCAAAGGCAGAAGAAATAGCAAGAAAGAGTTGAGGAGTGGTTTATTGTGTGTGTGTTGCAAAGGGGCAGGAAACCACAACTTTGAAGACAGCGTTTCCTTGCAGGAGTCGGTTAAGGTGAGCAAGCGCGGTGAGAAAGCAGCATTGCTAACGCAGGTGAAAGTGACTGCTGGTCGAATCGCCTCAGAGAGCACCAGCTCCTCTCCAATTAGGAGATGCAGTCCGCACGTGTCTTTGAGAACTCAGTTCCACCACCCAGGAACAATTCAGATACCAACCAGAAGCTGCTGAAGCTGGGTAGAGAAGACTCAGTCTGATCCCGGGGATGAGTTTCCTTTTGGCTTGGGAATCAACAATGAAAAGTTTCTCTAGTTGTTAAAATACAGGAGTGGATAGTTCTTGTCATTGTCTGTTTGTGAGGCACCTTGAGTGAAGTCACACTCTAACTGAAGAAGTAGCAACTGTTTTGAAGGCTACCAAGGTATTATTTATCGTTTCTTTTCCTTGTTCAGACAAGGAAATGATTCAATCATAAGTCACATTGCTGGCGTGAGTAGTTAGGAGGAAGGAATGTGATTGGGAACATTAAGAGCCAGGAACACGTAACAGTTTTCTGAGGGACATTCATTTGTGAGTACAGATAATCGGAAAGAAAATCAGTGGGTGTGAGTGATGGGCTGGGTGTGAGAGCCACTGTTAAACTTCCCACTGAACCCATCCTACAAGGGCACACACTGGATGCTACTTCCACTACCTAAAAATCCACATGAAATACCTCTCTTTGACCCCATTTTCACCTTCTGCTATAGTCCTTTATCTCTTTCAGTGACACAATAGGTAAGATGTTCAGTCCTCACTCAGAAAGGCAAATGGGATGGACATCGGAAGAGGGAGAAAACAGAGAACAGGACAGGAGCCTACCACAGAGGGCCTCTGAAAGACTCTACCCAGCAGGGTATCAAAGCAGATGCTGAGACTCATAGCCAAACTTTGGGCAGAATGCAGGGAATCTTATGAAAGAAGGACGAGATAGAAAGACCTGGAGGGGAAGGAGCTCCACAAGGAGAACAACAGAATCAAAAAATCTGGGCACAGGGGTCTTTTCTGAGACTGATACTCCAACCAAGGACCATGCATGGAGATAACCTAGAACCCCTGCTCAGATGTAGCCCATAGACTCAGTGTCCAAGTGTGTTCCATAGTAATGGGAACAGGGACTGTCTCTGACATGAACTGATTGGCCTGCTCTTTGAACACCTCCTCCTGAGGGAGGAGCAGCCTTACCAGGCCACAGAGGAAGACAATGCAGCCACTCCTGATGAGACCTGATAGAGTGGGGTCAGAGGGAAGGGTAGGAGGACCTCCCCTGTCAGTGGACTTGGGGAGGTGCATGGGAGAAGAAGGGGGAGGGAGGGTGGGGTTCGAAGGGGATGAGGGAGGGGGCTACAGTTGGGATTCAAAATGAATAAACTGTAATTGATAAAAAGTAAATAAATTTTAAAGAGATGAGAATCATCTAGAATGTTCTCTCCAAAGAGTTGTGCATGCTGTCACTAAGCCTCCCAGGCCTGTCTGAACCCCCTTTACTAAGCTTTCTGCCCCCTGTAACCCTCTGTGACCTCTCCACTTGTGTCATCTGTGAGCCCCACCTTGCTCAGGTCAGCGGCCATCTCCTAGTCCCTGCCTTCGGACATCCCACATCTATGATAGAGTTGCTCTCTCTAGTCCTGCTTTTCCTAGCTCAGGCTCCAGGGCACCACACAGTCTGGTCTCTCTCCTCCCTCCTCCTACTTCTCCGTTCACATGCCACTACTTCCTCATCTTCCAACCCGAGGACTCAGAGGACCCCGAGACCTCTCTTTGGGATTCTCTTTTCTATCACCTCTCATTACCTATGTGTTTTGCCCAATGTCATGGCTTTAAGTGCTGTCCATATTCCAAAGAATCTGAGATGAGTGTTTCTAACCCAGACTCTTGATCTATAGGCAGCTAGCTACCTGACACTCCCATTTGGGTGTCTACTAAGCACCTCAAACTTAACGTGTCCTAACTTGAGTTTCCAACACCTCCCCAGACAGAAACTCCGACAATTTCCCTGTCTACCTCAGTTAACAGCAATACTGTTTTGGGGTCTCTAAACAGAGCATGGATGGTATCCTCTCTTCTCCTCATATATGTCACTTTGCACCCAGTTTTCCCACACGTTGTCTGCTCTATGTTTAAGAGAGAACTAACTCTTGATTCTTTCCTACCACCCCTGCGCCGGTACCATTCTGGTCCAATCTGTTGTCGTCTCCCGCATGGATTATTGCAGTGGCCTCCTGTGCTGGTAGTCTTCTCTGTCACTTTGGTCACCTTGCGATCCATGAGCTGCAGAGCAGCCAGAGTGACCTGTTGAAGCCTAGGTCGGATCAGGTCACATTCTTCCCATGATCTGACCATGATTCTTTCTCAGAGGAGGGGCCAGTGTGTTGCCCTTGGTCTCTAAGACCCAGGCAGGTTTTGTTCCTTGTCACCACTCTGAGTTTATTTTCTACCGCTCTCTCCTTTGATTTCTCAAACAAGACACTCAGGACTTCAGTGTGCTGGGTGTACTCCAGCTAGAGGGCCCTCGCACTTTTTTTTTTCCTTTGTCATCCTAGACTGTTCTTCTCCAGCCTGTCTCCCTGCATAGTGCTGCCATTTCTCCAGTTGTCTTTCCCTGAAAAGTCAAACTCTTCATGAGGCCTCTCTTCTTTATATGTCTGAGGTGCCCACAGAAGCCAGAAGCGGGTGTCAGATCTCCCATAACTGGAGTTAGTGACAGTTGTGAGCTGCCATATGGGCACTGGAAATCAAATCTGGCTGTTCTTTCAAAGAACCACAGAGCCCTCTCTCCAGCAGAGGCTAATTTTCCAAGGTAGCCCACCTAAATACTCACTCCTTCCACAATATTGTGTTCTCCCTTCCATTCTTCATGTTTTCTCTTTAATACTTAGCTATTTTATGGCATCCACTGTATTTAATAGGCAGGTTTGCCTGTTCTCTTTCCTTCCCACTAGAATGCTTGCTCTGCAAAGTAGCATTTTTTTTAAAAATTAGGATATGTAGCCATTTTGTTCTTAAAAACAACAGATGATATGGTGTAGGCCTCTATTAATATTTGTGGTGGAACTGAATGGAACTAAGTTATAGCTAAAGACAAACCATTTCTGAGAACTCTAGCCCACCCTGTTATTTCCAAAGATATACATTTACAGGCATTCTATTCTATTAAGGTGAATAAAATTTGCCATTAATAGCAGGAAATAAGACAAAGACAGGAGATAGAGGATGGCAGAGAAGGGGAAGGGAACAGGGAAAGGGGGCAGGCGTATTTGTCCTAGATGGACAAAGGACTACCTCTGGATAGACAGGAGACAGACATGGCCTGTAGAAAAAATGGTGGTTTATAAAGTTAAAGAGGGAAACCCATGTTAGCATGAGGTGTCTAATTTTAATTGGGCATGTTAATTAGGTGAGCCAAAGGGGACTTTTAATTTCTAGACTTCATTGCTTGCTTGGATAGCTGGACCGTGGTAGTCAGCCTCGTGAGGAGGAAGTGGCCAAATAAGGGAATAGACTTTGGTGGCTAGTTTTAGGAAGTTTTTAGCAAGGCAGAGGGAGTTGGGGAGAAGGGCAAGGCCTGTCAGAATCATGCTTGCCACACTCAAGAGCTGGTCAGAGTTCTTTCAATAGCCACAGAACCATTGTAATCTTTAGCGCACAGAGTTTTCAATTGTCATAAATAACAGCAGTAATCATAGTTGTCTATTTTAACCATTTTCTAAATGGCCATTTCATTAGTCACTGAATATAGACTTGGTGATAAATAGTTCTGACTTAGCAAGCCGTGTGACTCTGCTAGTCACAAAACCTCTCTGGTCTCCAGCGTCTCCTGCTAAAGGAGCGAGTCACATATATCTCTAAATTGTTGGAGCCTGTGTGAAATTCAGTAGATGCATACATTTTGACACCATGACAGGGAGAAAACAATTTCACTAGGAAGAAGAGCTTTGGTGGTATTAACAGCAGTTTCTGTGCTTTTGCCAGTTTTGAGTATTTACCCACTGCTTGGAGGGGTGGGACGGAAAGAAGCTGTGGAGGGAAGAATATGATTTAAACATGCACGGACAGTTTTAATCAACTCTACAGATGCAGAGCGACCAACAGCTACAGTCATAATCTGCCTTTCATAATCTCTTATTGCACACGCAGCACTTTCTCAAGCAGCACCTCTCTTTGAAATCACGTTTGGGGGGCAGCACTGGCATTCTTCTTTGAGCTTTTAGAGGGCAGGCCGAGAATCACAGAGATGTCTGGGCTCTTTCTAAAGTCTCTTATAACACAGTGAGGTGACCAAGATGCTCAAGCTTTGCGTGTAGCCCAAGAAGCTGAACCTTCAGATAGGCATCAGTTAAGTCAGCAAGCCATCCCAAGGGTTCTGTCATGTGCTTGGTGCTCAGGGGACTACAAGAAAGCTAGAACGAGCCCCGGCTTCAGTAAGATGACCTTCAGCGTCACCAGAATTCTCTTGCCTTGGGGGACGCTTTCACTTGCCTAGGACAATGCTTTCACTGCCACTGTTTACAGGCTTCAGCTGTGGCTTCTAAACCCTCTGAGGTCAAAACACACATGTGTTAGTTTTTATCTTCCTCCCTCCCTCTCTTCCTTTCTGTTTTGTTTCTTTGAGTCAGGATCTTACTGTGTAGCCCAGATTAGCTGTCAACTCAAGATGTTTCTGCCTCAGTTTACTGAGTTCTTGGATTATAGTCAAGATATTACCAGTCCAGGCTTCCTGTGCCTTCCTTTAAAAGGTGAAGCACTTTTCCACCCAAGCCCTTCCCACCTCTGTTCTCTTAGTTTGTTTCTACCAATATCCACATCTGTTACCTCCCCATCCTCCCGATGCCATTGGATCTTTGGAGCCTTGGAACGCCCTTTCATTCCTTTTCTGGATAATCCTGCCTCACCCTTTGAGACTATTCCGAGTGATCAGTCCTTCAAGATCTTTTTTCCCCCCATCCTATCCTCACAAGGGGTGATGTCTCTTCACTGTCAGCACTCCAAACTCATTGCTTTTTGCTGTTTCTGAATTGTTCTGTTTGATTCATCCATTGTTGGGAGGGATATCTCAGGACTTAAAATTGTTACATGGTTAATGAAACATTGATTCCAAGGACTGAGTGAATTGTAGTGTGAGACAGTGGTTGGCATGGCACTTTTAATTGTGTATGCAGTCTGGGGCGTGAAAGGTAGAACTAAACATACAAAGACTACCCAGAAGCTTCAAAAACACAGCCCCAACTCTCCCATTGGCCTGCAAGCCCTTGAGCACTTGGGATGGACAGGGTGGTTTGAATGGTTTAAGGGATATCTGATGCCAAGAGAGTGCCAAGAATATTCTCAGAGAGCAGCTCCATGGGGCTTTAACAACAGTTTCAGGGACACATAGAAGCAGCTATTGTGGTATCCACAGGTCTCTAATTAGACTTAAGGCCTGCTCATCAAGGGGAAATCAGGCCTGGTTCTGGAAAGCATGGATTCTGGAGGAGAAGCTATACTGTAGCTTTACCAAGCCAGCACAATACCTAACTGCATTCTAAATATTTATCATTATACATGCAGACAAATGCAGCCCTCACCCCTCATCAAAGAAACTCTTCTTTGTAAGTGTGACAGATGGAGACCATTAGAGAACCCCACAAAGGATCAAAATGCAGAGAATAAGTGATGGTGCGGTATTAGGCCCCCACTGCTACCCATCCACAACACAGCTGGTGCACCTAAGGCTCAGGGAACACCACAGAAGGGAAACAGGATGGTATGTTAAGTGGCAGAGGAACAGGAAGCTCCTGTGAGATGTGTCATCTAGAAATGACAGAGGAGTCTCAAAAACATGGCTGCCTAAACAAGCCCTGAACAAGAGGATGCCAATAGGCATGCTAACACGGGAGGGGGAGATCCCATGGAGTCCCAACCCTAAATAAATAACTAGAGACAACTAAGGGATTCTGAGAGTGGGAGAAACAGCCTTTCCCAGAGAGGAAACATGCCCCCACCCCGTTGGTTATCCCAAACCAAGTGGCCAGTCCTGAAACCATCTGCATACAAGTAAGATTTCACAGAGCAAGCAGGTTATATTTATCTATTTATGAATATATATTTAGGATATTTATGAACATATATAATTAAAATAAGAGGCCATAGATAAAAGAGAGAGAGAAAGGAAAGGAGGAAGAAGGAGAGAAGAAAGGGTTATATGGTTGGAGAGAGGAAAGGGAAGGGGAAATGATGAAATTATATTTTAATTTCAAAGAATAAAAATAATAGAAATAATAATAAAATAATAAATAATAAAAAATAATAAAAATAAAAAAGTAGCTATCAGGAAGTCATATGAGTAGCAGAGGAAAGAGTTTCTTTTTGCACACTCAACAGAATACATACCTAGAAAACAGATTGAATCAGGGCGTTGTAGCCCACCAGAACATCACGAAGCTTTATGAAGGGAGGTTTGTGTCGTGACCCCTGTGTGGAGGCGAGTGGAACAAAGATCAGCTTTTCCACTGGGACCCCTAGTCTCTCTCCAACAGCCCACCCTAATCAGATGTCCCGTCCCCAGCCTTTGAGTTAAGTGACTGTGCCAGTCACCTCACACCCCGGGGGGAACATCCAGTTCCACAGGGTCTTGAGAACCCTTCCGTCCACCATGGAAAGTGTAATGAGTAACGCTAAGTCAGTGAGCGGTAGAGGCTTGAGAAACTCGGGGGCCAAGGAGCAGGTCAGAGTTTTCCTCCTTCTTCTTTTAGCTCTCCTCTGCTCAAAATAGAAACTCTTTCCACCCTGCTCCCTGCCTCCAACCTCAGCTTTAAGGTGGTCTACCACAAACACTTCTGACTGACAGTGGGGGAGTCACCAATTCCTCCTGTCAGGCTGAATGTTCACCTCAGGAAATCGTAGTCTAGAAAGACCAACAAAAGTGCTGCTTTGACCTTTTAAAAATCTATCTATGTATCTATGTATCTATGTATGTATGTATGTATGTATGTATCTATCTATCTATCTATCTATCTATCTATCTATCTATGTATCTATGTATCTATGTATGTATGTATGTATGTATGTATGTATCTATCTATCTATCTATCTATGTATCTATGTATCTATGTATCTATGTATGTATGTATGTATGTATGTATGTATCTATGTATGTATGTATGTATGTATCTATCTATCTATGTATCTATGTATGTATGTATGTATCTATCTATCTATCTATGTATCTATGTATCTATGTATCTATGTATGTATGTATGTATGTATCTATCTATCTATCTATCTATCTATCTATCTATCTATCTATCTATCGATTGCATGTGGCTATTTTGCCTGCATTGGTGTTCTTGATGCCCGTGGATCCCCTGGGACTGGGGTTACAGGCAACTGTAAGCCACCATATGGGTGCTGGAAATTGAACCCAGGCCCTCTGGAAGAGCAGCCAAGGGTTCTTAACACATCTCTTCAACTCTTTTTTCTACTCTTTCGCTGGCCAACATGAAGAAGAGATGAGGTGGATGTGGTCTCTGAAAGCAACACACTGCTCCTCGTGCACCTGAATGGAATGGAGGGACAGAGGCTTCAATATACCGGAGGATTGGCTGGGGGATCTTTGAGTGTAGAAAGCAATGTGTGCCCTCTACTTCTGAACCTGCCACTAGTGGTTACCCAGAACTTCTGAAAATAACACCAAATGAGAGAAAGGGACTAGGTTATTTCTCCAGAAAGAACCCAGGTGCTAGGTAGTAAGAGGAATTGAGAGGAACTATATTACCACCACCACCACCACCATCATGATTATATTATTTTATTGGTAAGGAATGAGAGAAATGGCAGGCATGCTCAGCTGCCTCTTGTAGCGAGCCACAAACTTTGGAATAATGAACTGGTCATTATAAGGGACATTTGATAGTAGCAAAGAACTGGAGAGAAGCAGTTGAGTAGAGTCTCATTTCACTGGTGACACAGGAAAGAAACACTCAAGAGATGGATTTTCATCCGAGGGCAGCAGCAGATTAGTTCAGAAATGGGCATTTGGTTAGGGACTCTCTCCCTTTCCCTCTCCTGGGAACTTCTGAGTGGACCCAAGAAATTCATGTCTAATCTGGCTAGGGTTTCAGTAGGTGAAAATGGAAACTGATACACTATGTGGTCCTTCCTTCGTGAGGCGAGGGATGCCACTGCAATTCTTCTGCAAGAGAAAGGATGATGAAGGGAGAAAATGCCTGACTCACTAAATTGCTTCAAGCCTGGTGTAGATGAGCAAACATTATCCACTAGTGAAAATCCAGTATTTTTAAGTTCTACAAGGTTTTCCATTACTGCTGCCTCATCAATGTTGACTGTGGACTCCCTTGCCCTCAGCCCGCTTTTCTCCCCCAGCAAACTGTTTTGTTTTCTTCCTTCCTTCTTCCCTCTCTTCCTCCCTCACTTCTTTTCTTCCTTCTTTCTTCCATTCTTCCCTCCCTCCCCTCACTTCTAGCTCAGTTTTCGTTTGCATTACTCTGGGCAGCTTGAGAAACATGCGTGATGGGAGGATCTGGAGAGAGAGTCCCAGAGCCCTTTTACATGTCAAGGTGTCCAAAGGCTTGATTAAAACACCACCTTTGTTCTGTTCTGAACTAAAACCGATGGCATGGCATCTATTTAATAGGATGTTTTAAGAGATAAAATATGCCCCTCCATCCAGTGTGAATATAAAACGGACTCCAATTTTAGAAATGCTAAAAATTGTGAGAAGTAGGCACCTTAGAATGGTGGCCCTGTGGTAATAGATTGTTTAAGGGACAAACAGCTCTTCACATTTTTCCCCATTGTTTTCACACAGAGCGTGGCTACCGACTGTGTAATTATTACATCACTAGTCCAGAGATGCTCTATGAAAAGAACTCGGAATTAACTACTGCACATCTTTTTTCATCCTCCTCCTCATGAATCTTTTCTTACAGATCTTTTTGATGATAAGTTCCAACAAAAAAAGGAGATAAATTAAGAAAGAGGAAGAAGTGGGCCCCAAGAAATAATGGGTTTAACTCTAGACAACAGCAGCAGAAACCCTAAAATAACCCAGGAAGAGGACTCTCAGAATAAGAGCAATTCAGTACACAGAGGACAGAAAGTCCTTGAGCACACACACAAGCACTGGAAAGCCAGGAAAGTGAAGAGCGATGTCACTTCCGTGTTATCTTAGAGCCAGGCCCACCCTGACTCTCACTGGCATTACGTTTACCTCAGTCTATCTCCACAGAGCCTAAATCTTGGGCACCATCTCTGAGTCAACAGTAGCCACCTTCGTGAAAGAAGCCAGGTGCGCTTTATGAAGAGTTTCAATGTAAACATGACGTAAGCTTTGCTGTACTCACTGACTTAATTGTCATCAGAAAATGTTTGTCCCCCCCCACCCCCAAATTGTTTTGTGCGTAAATATGGCTAAAGTAGATCATCGGTGTCTGGCTCTAGAAGTCCTGGCCCAGCACTGGTACCAAATTTGGGCTGACTGAGTTTCATTCTTCTCTCAGCTGGATCATTTTTCCTGCCAGCTGTAAAGCCTTCAGGGACCTTCCACACAGCAGATGCCTGCCAAGTAGAACATTTGCTGTAAAGGATTAAGGCGCACACAAGTTATTTAATTAATTAACTAATTCAATTAGAAACACCAATAGGCGATTCTACACCCATGCGCACAGGCAGCACTAAGTGGACTTGAATTTTTTTTTTTTGAGAGAGCACTTGAAGTTGGGAAGTGGCAGAGGGTTAGGGGAGAAATCAGAATGGTGGGGTCAAGATAGTTTACATGATGGTGAAATTCTTAATAAAAAAGAAAAGCATAATAAGGTTTTAGGCCAAATGATATATCTCAAATGACAAAAGGCCACTCCGAGTTGCTGTGTATGGGGGTGCATATCTGTTATCCTAGCATCTGGGAGGCTGAGGAAGGATGGTTGCAAGTTCAAGGACAACTGGGGTTACATAGTGAGATGCTGTCTCCAGAGGAAAAACAAAAGCAAAAAATACAATCTAACAAGGCAAATATGAGCAAAATAAAAGCCAAAGAACTGCAACATTACTTGACTCTCTTTCCATTAACAATGCTTACACTCATGATAACATAAGCAATTATCAAATCAGTCTGCCTTTCTGTGATAAAAGGATGAAGTACCTGTGGAAAAATTATGGGGAAAAATAAAAGGAAAGAAAATTATAAATCAAGCCAATAGATGTGTTTAAATTTGTTAAAATTGGTAAACAACAGTATTAATATAAGAGCATGAAAGAAAAGGAGAGGTAATTATAATGACAGAATAAATAGCCCAGAGAGTTGAATGCAGTGCTTTCTTTGGAGCTGGGACCAGTATGATAATTGCTCTCAGTTTTCAACTTGATGAGATCTAGAATTACCTGGAAGACGGGCTTCTGGGCTTTCCTGTGAGAGACTAGATTAACTGAAATGGGAAGACCCGTCCACTGTGGGTGGCAGCATTCCCTCAGATCCTGGGCTGTCTAAACAGAATAAAGTGAGCTGTACATTCATTGCTCTCTCTGCTTCTGGACTGTAGATGTGCTGACAGCTGCTTCTTCAAGCTGCTACCGCCATGATGCCCCTCCAGGGAGAAACTGTACCCTGAAACTATGATACAAAATGAAAACTTTGCCCCTTAAATTCCTTTTGTCAGGTTGTTTTATCCCAGCAACATAACAGTGTAACAACAACAAAAAGTAGATGAATCAGAGGTCCTCTGTGGAAGGCTCCTGTATTGTTCCTTGTCTTCTCCTACTTCCAGTGTCTATCCTGTTTGTCCTTCTGAATGAGGATTAAGCATCTTCCCTAGGGTCCTCCTTGTTGTTTAGCTTCTTTAGGACTACAGATTTTAGTATGTTTATCCTATATTATGTGGCTAATATCCACTTATAAGTGAATATATGCCATATACCCACTAGGGTATCGAAGGAGATACTGAGACTCATAGCTGAACTTTGGGCAGAGTGCTGTAAACCTTATGGAAGAAGAGGGAGATAGAAAGACCTGGAGGGACAGAAGCTACACAAGGAGAACAGCAGAGCCAAAACACCTGGACCCAGGGGGGCCTGCAGAAACTAATACTCAAACTAAGGACCATTCATGGAGAAGACCAAGACCCCTATTCAGAGGAAGCCCATAGGCTGCTCAGTTTCCAAGCAGGTTCCCTAGTAAGAGGGGCAGGGGCTGTCTCTGATATGAACTCAATGGCTGGCTCTTTGATCACCTCCCCCTGGGTGGTGCAGCCTTGCCAGGCCACAGAGGAAGATGATGCAGCCAGTCCTGATGAGACCAGATAAGGTAGGGTCAGAGAGAAGGGGAGTAGGTTCTCCCCTATCAGGGGACTAGGGAAAGGGCATGGGGGGAGAAGAGGGAGGGTGAGAGGAAAGTGACTGCAGTGGGCATACAAAGTGAATAAATTGTAATAATTAATTAATTAAAAATAAATAAATAATAAAGAATTTTGATATGAAAAATATTTAAAAATAGATCACTCGAACATTCCTATTTTCATTATAAACTCTTGCTTTTGAGGGCTAGTTGACATTTTGAAAACCATGTTCATGTATTATAGTGAAACTCTTTGAAGTGTATAATTAGGTTGATGTGACATTTTTTAGTGAATCCAATCTATTTACACTAATCAGAGCTCATTTTTCTAAACATTTATGAATAGCTCGTTTTCTGTTCTGGAGCCTACCATGCCTTTATATTTGAAAGTGGAAGCACTATTCAGTGCTTTCCATTGGCTTTCTGTGACTGTTTAGAGCATATTTAGATTCATGTAGGGGCATGAATAGCCCATCTAAGGGACGAGTGTTCTTGAGGCATCCCAAAGGTAAAGACATGTGAGAAAGAAGAAATGAGATGTTCAAGTTTCAATGGGCTGGGTGGTCCCATATTTACAATACGGCACAAATTCAATTATGTTTCAGTTACTGCACCCAAACAGAATGGCCTAGAAGAGTGTCATGGGGTCTCAGATGTACTTTGGAAACCAAAACTGTTTCACATCATATCCAGGAGAAATTAGGCTCTACTTAGAACTTCTTCCAATAGCGGGGGATTTGCCAAGAGCGTCAGGAAGGACAGAGTCAGAATAGCAGGCATGGCTTGGAAATGAGTTGTTTTAGTACAAAGGACAACAGCTTGGTAACTGTTCTCTTCAAGGACAGAAAGAGGGAAAAAAGGAAAGGAAGGAGGAAAGAAGAAAGGAAGAAGTTGTGGATAACGAAGGAAAAGAATTCTTTTGAATAATTCACTGCATTGCCAGAAGGTCTGGAGAATGACTCTCAGAAAGCCACCTCTGAGCACTCGTCTATCAATGCTGAATGTCACCATCCCCCAGCAACAGCTGCCTCAATGTCTAAAGAGCACACAGTAGCCATTTTTTTAATTTTTAAAAATTTTAATTATTATTATTTATTATAATTTATTCATTTGTACCCCTCCCCTGTCTCCTCCCAATCCCACCGTACCTCCCTTTTCTCCCCCTATGCCTCTTCCCTAGTCCACTGATAGGGAAGGACCTCCTCTCCTTCTCTCTGACCCTAGCCTATCAGGTCTCATCAGGGCTGGCTGCATTGTCTTCCTCTGTGACCTGGCAAAGCTGCACCACCTCCCTCCCCCACACCCCCAGGAGGAGGGAGATATCAGAAGATGGAAAGATCTCCCATGCTCATGGATCAGTAGGATTAACATAGTGAAAATAGCCATCCTACCAAAAGCAATCTACAGATCCAATGCAGTTCCCATCAAAATACCAATACAATTCTTTATAGAAGTTGAAATAACAATTCTCAATTTCATATAGAAAAACCAAAAACCCAGAATTGCTAAAACAATCATGTACAATAACAGATTTTCTGGAGGCATCTCCATACCTGATCTTAAGCTGTACTATAGAGCAATAGTAATAAAAACTGCATGGTACTAGCATAGAAACAGAGTGGTAGATAAATGGACTCGAATAGAAGACCCAGAAACAAATCCACACACTTACAGATACTTGATTTTTGACAAAGAAGCCAAAACCATATAATGGAAATAAAATAGCATCGTTTAACTGGAAGTCTACATGTAGAAAAATGCAAATAGATCCATACTTAACACCCTGCACAAAACTAAAATCCAAGTGGATCGAAGACCTCAACATAAAACCAGACACACTAAACCCATCAGAAGAAAAAGTGGAGAAGAGTCTAGAACTTATTGGCACAGGAGACAACTTTCTGAACAGAAAGTTATATACCAACAGCACAGGCTCTAAGAGCAACAATGAAACTGAAAAGCTTCTGTAAAGCAAAGGACACTGTCATCAGAACAAAATGCCAGCCTAGATTGGGAAAGGATCTTCACCAACCCTATATCTTACAGAGGACTAATATCCAGAATATATAAAGAACTCAAGAAGTTAAACAGCAACAAACCAAGTAATCCAATTTAAAAATGGGGCACAGAGCTAAACAGAGATTTCTCAATAGAGGAATATCGGATGGCAGAGAAACACTTAAAGAAATGTTCAATGTCCTTAGCTATTAGGGAAATGCAAATCAAAACGACTCTGAGATTTCCCCTTACACCCATCAGAATGACTAAGAACAGTAGCCATTCTTCATCCTAACTGTCCCAGACCATGCTTTCATTTCCAGTAAGTTTAGAATTTTAGGAAGAAGCTGCCACTTGATGAAATCTGCCTTGAATCTGTATGGTTGGGAGAGAAATGGTGGGTATCTTTGTCTAGCTTGTTTCTGTACTTTGATGTTAATTCTAGCAAACACTAGGAAAGAAGGCTGGGAAATCAGGGTGAACTGCTATGTTGTTCAGCTATTTAAGAAAAGCAGTGTGTTGGCCTCCCTTTGGTGAGTGAAGCTGGTGATTTTCCTCACATAGCATGGTTCTTTCTAGAAAGTTTTTTTTTTTTTTCCAAGAGCTTTCATTGTCAGATACGTCATGATTTTGCATCATTCTAACACCAGGGAGGGATGGCTTGGTAGATAAGGACACTTGCTTGACAACCTGAATTTGATTCCCGGGACCCACATGTATGAAGGAGACAACTGACTCCTGAACGTTGCCCTCTGTCCTCAACACACATGGTAGAAGCACATGTGACCCCACAAGTAAAATAAAATAAAAATTATAAAATAACATGAACCAGTGTAGACTGAGGGCTGAATACACACCAAGACCTATTTTAAGTGTTTTGTATGTGCCACCTCACTTAATTCTTGCAGTAGTATATTTAGCACTATCAGTTGTATCTGGCACACAGAGAGAAACTGAGACACAGAGATTAAAGGCACTAGGTGACTCACGGAAGGCCACGCAGCTATGAAATGACCAAACCAGACACGGACATCACCGTCTTGTAGTGGAACCTGGGCTCTTAGCCACTAGAGCAGGCCACCTCCTAGAGACAGGTAGTCCACAAATAAGTGACATAGCACTAAATCACTAAATAAACAGTAGCGTAACCTGGGTGTTCTGGGGCCTGAAACCACATTTGGTTTTACAGTTGAACAGATCTTCTTGGTTTTAACTGTTTGATTGAATGACTTCACATCAAGTCTTTTTTACATTAACCCTGTTACTTTCTATTTCGTACGTCTAGGAAGTGGATAGATCAGGCTTCTAGGCTGATTGCTGTCACTTTCTTTCACTCACCCTAAGCTGATCTAGTGATGTGTGTAAATGATGGGTAACCCCTTCCCAGCACGGGGAGATTAAACTCGGTCACTGCTTTCGTCCTAATCTTTCCCTTCTCCCCACCCAGCCCTCTGGCTCTCGGGAATATTTTCACCATCTTTGAGTTCTGTGTGTGGAAGTCATCTCCCTGGACATACACCTACCTGTGGAAATTTCCCGTTGTAAAACTTCAGCTCATGTGCAGTTGAAAAAAAAAATAGAGTATTTTACAGGACGGCAGCAAGAAAGCTTCCTCGGGTGGGTCTTTGGAATGGAGAAATCCTGTAACTTTCTGTTTGATTCTATATACACTGCTCTGAAATACTAATGTTGGCAGTAAAAGGTTAAAAAAATGACCTACTACTTTTTGTTGTTGAAGATTTAAGTGTAAGGATTTTATTATGAAAATTAATTGTTTTTCCTTACTTGCTGATTCCAAGCTAAATGAAAGTATACTCTTGAATACTTTCAAATTCCCCATTCAAGAGTAAAGCTTTGTATGTGAATAGGTTGTTTTAATTCATATAACCTGGTGTCAAGCTATATGAGTACTCATGAAATAAATGGAGGCAACGGGGACATGAAGACAAGAAATCTGGCTCTATTGACCACGGACGGTAGAGACAGAAGGTGGCTGGAGAAAATTTGGCACATGTGACTAAGTTTTGCTTCTGTGGAAGGTCTGAGTTAAGAGCAAATGGAGACAACATTTCACTGCAGCTTCGGTTACTTTCAATAAACCACACAGACACACTGTGGATTCCACTGATGTGATTTGGTTAACTCTCATGACAGTGTGTATCAGCAAGACTCTTAACAGAGGCTGTACATATTTCTCTCTTTTTCTTTCTCTTTCTTGTTCTCTGTGTGTGAGAGAAAGACAGAGAGATAGAGATAGAGACACAGAGAAACACACACACACAGAGACACACAGAGAGATGGATAGACAAAGAACCAGAAAGCCAGGAATCTGAAACTGATACACAAAAGTGGTATGAGTTGCCTCTGTGCTATCCGTGGGGTTTTGTGCCACTCTCAGGATGAACAAGCCTTCAGCAACACTGACAGTGCTCATAGTATGGTCACTTCTACCATTTTTTTATGATAGATTTTATGCTGCCTTATAAAAAAACAACCTCAGGGCTGGTGAGATGGCTCAACAGACAAAAAAGTATTTTCTGTAAAGCCCGGTGATATCCGAGTTTGAGCTTTAGGATCCGTAGGTGGGAGAATTGAACCAACTTGCACAAGTTGTCCTCTGATCTTCATGTGTGTGCTGTATGTTCTCCATCCCCATATAGATAGACGATAGACATATATATATATACATACATACATACATAGATGCAACAAAAAATCAATCTAAGACTTATTCTTCCTTTTCACTGAGGTGAATTCTGGGAGCATAATAATTCTTTTATTCACAAAGCAAGAGATATCATTTATTTCACCCAGCAGTTGTGTGCTTCCATGAGTTTGCTCAAAAGAATGATTATATAAATGCTCAGAAATATGTGGAAGTGTCCACTGCAGTCTTAGTAACACTTTTCTCCGTGTGAATGACCAAAATGTCCATTAGCATGGGAGAAATAACTTGCATTAAATGCTTTTAACGGAGTTCCCTGTAACCATTACAATAGAAAGTTGTGTATTTTCAGACCTGACATATGAACACACTGGTCTTAGGTGAAAAAGAAAACAGGCCAAGGAACAAAAATATATGATGTAGCCTCATTTTGGGCGTGTATCCACACGTCCATTTTTGTAGCACTGAGAAACTGAATCTAGGGCTTCACACATTCTAAGCAAGGGTTCTACCATTGAGTTATAGCTCAAGCACAGAAATATTCTGGGAATGATTATCTTTGAGAGATAACATTGCAGATGACTTTAACTCCATTTTTTTACCTGGCTGTTTTTAAATCATTTTCTATAACCAATAGGCATAAACTGCTCATGTAAAATAATTAAAATTATTTTAATATCACTAAATAAGTAGATCACACACTATGTATTTGTTTCTTAAAATAACACTTCTATCATAAAGCCATCATCAATTTATTAGAATAAATATATTTTTTTTCATTAACATATAGATTAAGTTTGTAAATTATAGGTACCCACTCAAGTTTAAGTATACATAGATGCCTCTTTTGATTGAATGTGATACCAATATCTAGCTATTATTAAACCATGAACCTGTTACTGTTAAAAAATTCTGATATTAACTTAAAGGCATTTATTTTCTCAATTATAACCATTGTTTGTATGCTGATGAACACATCAAATGCAGAGCCTTAAAATAGTATTCCATATTTGATAGATAATAAACATAAAAACATTAGTTGAAGAATCAGTTGAAGGCATCCTGCTGTCCGTGATTATTATTATTATTTTTATTATTATTATTTTGTTCTCCAAGATAACTCCATGAGACAAAATTTATTATCATTTTCAGGAAAAAAAATATAGACTAGGGAGTGTTTTTTTTTTTTTAATTAAACAGTTCAAGCCATTAGGAAAACCATCTCTGGGCTCAGGTTGATTGAGTTTAGCTCCCATTCTCTTTTTCATTACCATTTGGACTCTATAACAAACGACTGAGCACTCTTACAAAGTCTCATAGAAAGCCTGTTGCAGGCTGACTGTGGAAATCAATCCATATTACCTAGGACTCTTATCACGGATGCTTTCATACAATCCTTGTAATTAGGACAGCGAAATAATAGACAAATACAGGAGAACAAACTAGGGAGTCCAGATGTAGCCTTACCCAAGGTTTAGACTGATCTTTGACTAACATGAATATATTCACTGGAGGACACATGGAAATGGCAAAAAACAAACAAACAAACAAACAAACAAACAGGACACCTTTTATAGAAATTAACTCAAAACAGAGCATAGAAGCATGTGAAGTGAAATTGCCAGGCTCCTAGGGGAAAACAGGAATCAAGGTGATCTGGGTTTGGAGATGACTTTGCAGATGATACCAAAAACATCACCCATGAAAGAAGACTAGAAAGGACTTTGGGATAGTAAAATTGATACAGCTGTGGGGCATTACGACATAATATTGATTCAGACCCAAGGGAACACATTATGAATAAGAGGAGAATAAATAGCAAAATCAAGAGACTCCCAAAGAGCTAGTTAAAAATGAGTAAAGAACTTGAACACTTTCTCAAAGATGACATACAGAGGACAAACAGATCTATAAAAAGATGCTCAAGGTTACTACACATCCAAGAAATGTAAGTGAAAACCTCAAAGAAGTACCACTTCTAACCACATAGGTTACCTATTATCAAAACCCAAAAGGCAGCAAGAGTGATGATGTACAATGATATTATCACTGTGACAAACAGAAAGAAGGAGTCTCAAAAAAAGAAACACCATAACAACAATAACCTGGAAAAGAACACCATATGGTCAGGTGATTTCACTTGGAGAACATATTCCTAAGAGCCAAAGTGAGGGTTTTGAGGTGTTTCTGTATTCTCAGGCTTATTTAGCACTAGTTATGATTTTTAAGATACTGGAACAACTTAAAAGTTCACTAGCTTGTGAACAAATGGTGAGAATATTTTATACACAGCGGTAATTACTCAGCCTTGAAAAGAAGGAAACCCTGCAAAAAGGGGCAATATGGTAGGACCTGTTGGAAATTGTACCCATCACAGAAGGATAAATATTATATGATTGCACTTGTATGCAGCATCTAAGATAGACTTATAGAGGGTCTGGGCTTGCTCAGTGAGTAAAGATGCTACCTGATGATGCCATTCTGATGTCCTGAGCACAGCACTGGAGCCCATGTAAAGGTAGAATGAGAGGACTAACTTCACATAGCTCCCCTCTGATTTCTGTATGCCCCATGGCAAGCACCCCACACATCCCACACAAACAATACAGAAAATAAAGGTGACTCGCGGAGACAGAAGGTAGATGGTTACCAAGGGTAATTGGGGGTGGGTGGGTGGAAAATATATAAGATGAATAAAGTGTATGTATTATTTTAAAATATAACATCTATATTTAATAATGTTGTTTATGCACTCTGTTTGATTGCGAGGGAAGATCTCATATTAAGCCATTTCACCACCCTTAAAAATGACATATTATATATTATTATACAAAGTATATAATATATACTGCATAGCACATGATAACATATGTATACATGTACTATAAAGCATATCATATATACTCAATATGATATATGTCATATGTCAGAACAGCATGGATTAAATCCAAGGACACTATTTTACCTGAAATAAGTTGTTGCATATATAAAATATATCTATAAACATACATGGGGGTGGAATTTGTGAATCCTGAGCAGCTAAGAGGATTATAAAACTCTTAACAGGTCTTGACTACAATTCTACATTCATGGCCTGTAATGAGCAACATTAAATACCTTACAATAAATTATGGTAATTAAACACAATTCTTAAAAGGAATATGGTGACCAACACTTTGAATATTTAAAAAGCTACTCCCACGATGTCATTTACAGTTGTCAGGGAGTAGATAATGCTGGCTTTCCCAGGCTGCACTGAATATTGTCATTTGACTTTGAGGTCTGCGCTGGCCAAGTGCATTGAAGTATGGGGACAACTAGACAAAAGGAAACTGAAGAGGTTTTCTTTCATTTTAAATGTAATTCAGTTGGTTTTTGTAGCGACCAAATCTAAGACTTTCTGCATGCTGAACAAGCAGTCTTCATGCTATCAAGGAGTCTGAAGGGGCTGGGGTAAACAGATCCTTCTTGTCCATTGATTTTTTTTTTTTACTCCCCCCTTTTAAGATTGGGTTCTGTCTTCTTAGGCTGGTGTGAGGGGACAGAGAACAGAGGTATTAATATTCTTGTTTCCTAGAGATCACATGTTTGGTGGTGGTGGCTTGTTTCCTGACTTGCACTGAGCCCTGCTGATGGATGTGACAGGACAGACTTTGTTTTAGGACATTGGCCACAACTGTTTGTTGACCCATTCATTAAGGACAGTGAATTATATGGGTAACTTCAAGGTCTGTTGTAGCTCGTATGTTCTTTCCCCTTTCTCCCCTTATAGCCTTTGGAAAGTGTGTGTAAATTACCAGCCAGTTAAACTGCACAGTATTTTGAACAGGTGCTTCTTTGTCCGTTCTTAGGAGAAAGGAGAAAAAGACAAGAAATTCGGTTTACTTGCATCTATTCAGTCAATATGTACAATGCTCCTACACATGAAGAATGCAAGGATTTAGTAATGAATAACGTCTGGCTTCTCATAGGCTTCAAATTTGTGTAGTGAGAAAACAAAAACATACAGAACACAGGTTAAAACCTATCAGGTGAGGATAGTAAGATCTGTGAGTTACAACAAAGCACTAAGAAACCTTGGGAATGGCACAACGGCTATAGTTCCATGAGGTGCTGGGAGGATGGGCTTTGGACGGAATTATCTTGGGGCCCTGTTCAAATTCATTCCTGTGTCATGTACCCTTTAAGTCAATATATGTGCTCTTAGAATCCTAAGCTCTTTATAATAGGTTATTGGCCTCAGGGCCAACTAAGAAAACAGCTGTCATCAGTGATTAATGTTTTTATTACGTCCTAGTGAAAAAAGATTCTGAAATTTCTATAAAGATATAGATGAAAGCCATTTAATTAATCTGGAAATTGGGTACTTTGTGATATTTCATGGCCTCCTTATTCTACTTGTCTTTGTGACTGATCCTTTCACTGAGAAGAAGAAGCTATCCCCCAGCGTGAAGTCCAAAGAGTCCAGTGATTGACATGCATGCTTCGTCCTACTACTAGTTCATATATGGGCAGGAAGTCATGTATGGGTAATTAGAAAATCATAGGGCTGGCTGAGATCAAAGCGTCAATCATTATTATTCAATAAAATAGAACAGCCTCAAGTGAAAGCTATATGCCTCTCCCTTGTCACTGAAGTCCCTGTTTTTGGAGTCTGATGGCTTCAGTGTCTGTCTCTTGGTTTTAATCACTGCTGTTTAGTGAACCCTCCTAGAAGTGAGACATATGGCATGTTCTGTTCCTAACTGTGACAGCTATGAGGCTGGATAATTTTGATACTCTTCCAGGTTCCACTTTTGGTAGCTGAGCCTGAAGAAGAATGCAGACCTCTGCTTTCATAGCTCATGAGTCCCGAGACAGCATGGCTTCTCAAGCAAAGAGGATATTGAGCATACCGTGGTATTAACCAACAATGCCGGCTTCAGGTCCCGGCTGGAGCACTTTTGTTTCACAGACATGCTGAGTCTGTTTGATACCAGATTAGGAAATACAGGAATACCTTTAATTATGTACCACGATAGATTTTATGTATAAGACATTTTATGCATCAAATAAAAGAAAATCTAGAGGCTGGAGAGATGGCCCAGTTGTTAAGACCACATAATGCCTTTTCAGAGGACCTGTGGTTCCAAGCAGCTATATCTGGTGGCCAGACTGTATAACTTCAGTTCCAGGGGGACCTTATACTTCTGGTCTCCATGGGCAACTGTACACACAAAAACAGATATACACATTATTAAAAATAAATAAGGAGCCCAGGCAGTGGTGGTGCATGCCTTTAATCCCAGCACTTGGGAAGGAAAAGCAGGCAGATATCTGCAAGTTTGAGGCCAGTCTGATCTAACAGTGAGAGTTCCAGGACAGCTAGGGCTACACAGGAAAACCCTGCCTTGAAAGTTTGGGCACAGGGGCTTGTCTGAGACTGATTCTCCAAACAAGGACCATGCATAGATGTAACCTAGAACCCCTGCTTGGACATAGCCCATGGCAGCTCAGTATCCAAGTGGGTTCCCTAGTAAGGGGAACAGGGACTATCTCTGGCATGAACTCTGTGGCTCTTTGACCTCCCCACACCCTGTGAGAGGAGCAGTTAGCTAGGCCACAGAGGAGGACATTGCAGCCAGTCCTGGTGAGACCTGATAAGCTAGGGTCAGGTGGAAGGGGAGGAGGACCTCCCCTATCAGTGGACTTAGAGAGAGGCAGGGAGGAGATGAGGGAAGGAGTGTGGGATTGGGAGGGAATGAGGGATGGGGCTACAGCTGGGATACAAAGTAAATAAACTGTAATTAATATAAAAAATAAAAAATTAATAAAAAAGAGCACACCCCCCAAAAGAAAAACAAATCTAAAAGTAGCCCCACTTGTCTGCATCATCATCATCATCATCATCATCATCATCATCATCATCATCATCATCATTTCTTGGCACATGGTTGTCTTAACATGATACAGACAAGCTGCCTTTCTTCCTCCAAACCCAATTTTCCCTGTGGACTTAATAAATTTATTATATTTGCAACTATTTCTGTCCAGACTCTATTGACCCATGAACAAGTGACAATGTAACCAACACTGCCCTAGGCAGTTTCTGTGTGGTAGTGGGCTCGCAGTATTTCCTCTGTTCTCCTGAAATTGCTGATGCCCGGTGCTGAGCAATTCATGCCTATACAGGGCAGAACAGTGTCTTAGTATCTTCATAACTGCGCTATAACTTCAGAAATCTGACTTTGGTTTTGATGGCTGTTTGTCTTTTATCAAGAAATCAAGGTGAACATGAACCCATTTGATGAGCTAGTAGCTGCATGTTAATATCATATCTATCCACTAATGACAAGCAAACAAAATGGCAACAGATATACAAATAAATAAGTGCTAGTTAAAAGGCTTGAAATGTGAGCAGCTGGCTCTTGCTGAATTTCTCGTTCGCCTCCCTTGTCCAACCACAAACTTCCGGAGCACTCCATTGTGAATGGCTGTGTTTCCCTAGCTTTTTCCTTTTTTCCCCACGTATCCCACAGAGCTGAAATCTTGTTACACATGGTTGTGTATAATAAAAATGCAAGTCTACAGAAGTTAGAAAACAATTTTTTTCGTATTGAATCAGGTGTCAGCAATATTTTAGGCTTCAAGAACCATGCAATTATTCAACACCGCCACTGTAGCGTGCGCAGCCAGAGCAGATGCTCAAGCAAATGTGCACCATTGGGTTCTAATGAAACCCGCTTCACAAGATGTTAGGTGGATGTTGCTACCTGTGCTTTCTTCTTCCTGTGAGCTCTCTGTTCATAGTATCTGCTAGTTACAGGCATGCCTGACATAGGTCACCACAATTTTACAATTTAAACAAAAACCCAACTTATTAAATACAACTTTACAGGTTTGACCATCAGGGATCTTTTTTTTCTACAAAACTTTTGACTTTTTGGAGAAACGTTACTTCTCTTTTCATTATATCTCAGGTAAAATTAAAAGGAAGGACATCAAAGTGTAAGGTCAACTTTGGTTACTTATTATTGGTAACTTCTAGCACAGCCAGCTCATCTGGTTCTGGAGTAAGACTAGGAATTTCGCCAAAGCCCAAGAAACACAAGAATGGAAATTACACATTACTTGGTACTGCAAAATCATCATCACCCCCACCACCACCACCATCATCATCAATATCATCACCACCACCATCATTACCACCATCATCATCACTACCACCACCACCATCATCACCACCATCATCATCATGACCATCATCATCACCACCATCGTCATCACTACCACCACCACCACCACCACCACCACCACCATCATCATCACCATCATCATTATCACCATCCTAGAAAACTGTAATAAGAGCAGGATTTGTTCCCCGCCTGGATAACTCTGCAGATAAATATGTAATCCAACTGACTTCTAATGCATATCAAGTTCTTGCCTTTACCTGCCCTGAGTTCACCACCAAGCTCTCTCTCTAGTGTCTCTTACTGCAGGGCAGGCCCTAATCTTATGTCACTACTGTGTCTAGTGGCCCACTCATCATACGCTATTTTAGTATAACTTTAGGAAACATAGTCCATGCACTTGACAAATGTTTATGAATGTGTTTCTAGTTGACGTCTCCCATGAATGGCTGTGACAGTCAATAGATTTTAGGAAATGCTTAGCTGACCATAGTTTGTTATAGGACTTCTGAGTGTTCTATGCACCATGTGTTCATATACGAAAATATTCCCCTTTATGCCATAGTGTTGACAAATTCGGTTTCTAATATAGATTGAAGTACTAGATCACTGGAAGCCCCCAAAGACGGAGTGATTCCTTAAAGCCCATTTGTGATAGAACTTCTCCTGGTAGCCATGGGACTTTCTTGCTCTCCATTCTCCGTGGGCTTTCTTTGTGATGAGTCAACTGATTAACAAGGGACCCAGTGTTCAAAAGCTTTATGTAAACAAAGAAAGTGTTCTGTGCCTTGGAGATTTGAGGACCCTCTTTCCTCCAAAAGTCAGAGCTATGGGAGATTTTCTCTTTTATAGAAGTTCTTGGTCTAGATCTCAGGCAAGAAACAGTGAAAAAAATAGCTGTTATTTTTTGTTTGTTTTTCAAGACAGGGTTTCTCTGTGTAGCCTTGGCTGTCCTGGACTCACTTTGTAGACAAGACTAGCCTCGAACTCACAGAGACCTGCCTGCCTCTCCCTTCGCCTCCCTGATTAACGGTATCACAGCTGTGTGCCACTGTGCCTGGTTGTATCTATGTTCTTAGGGCTGAACTTCTCAGTGAAGTTTGTTTTAAGAAATGTGCCTTCTTGTATTATGTGATTAAATAAAATGGAACAATGCGAGGACCCATCAAACAGGGATACACCGTGTCAGAGTTTATCTGAGAATGTGGTATAACTTAGTGGCTTGGCACTGGAGCCTGGTGGACCTGGGTCCATCTTCACTCCACCTTCTTGAGCTTTTCAAGAGTGTGTGGGTGACTTGACTGTCTAACTTCTACAAGCTGCAGCATCTCATCTATGAATTGCAGATGGGAATTCAACCTACTGCATCATATTGCTTGAAGAACGAAACAGGTTAATACTCTTCAGTGTTTAGCACAGAGTCCCACACCCTGCGTGTTTATGATAAATCTGGAGCCATCGAATGCTGTAGAGAGAGTGTAGGATGATACAGACACGGGCGTACTTACCTAAGAGAATTTATAAGACGGTCAATACACAATGGTTAAGTGGTTTTCCTCTGGGAAGTGTGATTTGGATAAATGTTACTTCAAAACAAAACAAACAAAACTTTTCTAGGACTGGAGAGATGGCTCATGATTAAGAGCACTTGTTACACTTGCAGAGGATCCGACTTTGATTTCCGGCATCCAGGTGAGGTAGTCTATATCATTGGTAATTTCAGTGCCAGGGAATCTTCACCTACATACATACGTTATACTCTCTCTCTCTCTCTCTCTCTCTCTCTCTCTCTCTCACACACACACACACACACACACACACACACGGGAGTGCACACACAACTTCTATAGTGTAAACTTTCTTCATAATAATCATACTATGTTTATCAGAAATGATATAATCAGTCTCTTTAGGAGGGAAACTATATATGATTTAAGAACTATCATACAGGAGTGTGTTTCAAAGAATATTAATAAACTTTTAAGTACACAATTGAATTAATCATATTGCATAGTTATGGCAGGGAACGACAGACCTAATTTGCCCTTTGTTCTGGGCACAACTCTTGATTGCAATTCCCACCTACACCTATATGGCCCGTTCTCCTCCTCTGTCCTTATTTCTAGATAGCATCAGGTAAGTTCTTCTCACTAATGAGGTATAACCAAAGAATGAATCTCACTTCCGGGCGGTTAAGATCTGGTCTTTTCGATGCTGCCTTGTCCTTCCAGGCAGCAAGGGCTGCCATAACCTAAGAGTAGAGGCAGCCTAGCTTCCTGTGTCACGCCTTGAAGGTGAGTCTCCAAGGCAGAGCACTCATTAGGAGTACTTGCAGATTTTTGTGTCAGGCTAACTTGAACTATACAGTTCTATATACATCATTGCCATTGGCCTCAGAGTGACCTGATTCATGTTATTCAATTAATTACACTGTACAATGTAGCACTGATTAATATATTTTCAGCCAGAACGCTTGAACACTCAAAATATTTCAGGGTGTTCAAGTTTAGAACTAGAAGCAGAATTTTGTATCTCATGACACATGACAATGGTGAATTTCTCTTCAGCTAGTATGTCAGTTTCTTTTTTCCCCAGGGCACTATAAAAACACGTATCAATTTCTAGTGCCCTAAGCGATATGCTCCTCCATATCTTTGACATCATAGTACTATTATCATAATCATTAAATTTTGGCACTTGTATAGGAAAAATGGGGGTCACACTGTCACCTTGATTTCCATTTTTATGACTGCTAATAACAAGATGCTTCTTAAGTTTGAGCCTCCTTTTGCTGTCGGTGACTATGTCAGACTTGTTTCTTGGCTGTTCTGTACCAGAGAATGTACTGAATGAGTTGGCAAAAAAAAAAAAGTGAAAAATTAAGAAATTCCATTTTAATATCTTAAAAAGTTCAGCCCTTAGTCACATTGTCTATTCTTTTTTTTTTTTTCAATGCAGTTTATTCAGGAACCTTGAACAATCATCTGACCCTGGGGAAAGCCAGCCCACAGCTTAAATAGCCTCTGGGTAGCCAACCCCAGCGTGCCACGTGGGCAATGCAGATAGGTCCACATACATGGAAGCAAGCCAGATCTTCGGCCTTAGCCAAATGTGGAATTGTTCGTGACAGAGAGCACTCACCATCGGGAAGGTGGAAGGCGGAAACCAGCTCCATCTTTAAGGCACAGCATCCCGCAGCTCTCTACAGTTCCCCCTTTTTGTTTTAGACGCATCAGGCAAGAGTAGAGGTCTGATCTCTGATATTAGAAATAAATTGGGACTTTGTACTGATGTTCATTTAGGTGTCATCCACCCAAAGAGCATCAGACCCAACCGATACCTTTTTCTCAGAGGCGGGACCTGGGGCATCAACCTGCATGCAATCAGACATGCTCTTCTCTGGGTCGAAAGCGGCTGACCCTGAGTGCAGTGCTTAGCCTCACATCCTGAGCGTAACATTTTAGCTTTTTATGGTAGCCATCCATGCTTGGGGAGACTGTCCTGCTTCAATGGCTGTAAAGGCCTGAATGGTCATGGCTGCATTATGCTGTACATTGTCTATTCTTATCTTAAAAAGTGTCAAGCCACAGAATAACCTCTGCACTTTGTTTCCAGCTTTATTTACCTTTTTTTATGTTTTAAAAATGAAAACTACAGCTGCGTGTATTTGTCATATGCAACATGGTTTTTAAGTATATGTACTTTTTTTTGGACTGACTACATAAGTTGATTAAGATATGTATTACCTCATACAGTTATTTTTATGAAGGAACATTTTCTATTCAGCCTCAGGATTTTTCAAGAATACAATATCCTGTCACTGTGCTCATCACACTGCACAATAGATTGCCTGAAACTATTTCTCCTGTCAACTGATATTGGATGTCCTATGATTACTGTCACTCCAGTACTTCTTGATCCTTATTAACCATCATTCTACCCTGTTTCTATTTGATTAACACACACACACACACACACACACACACACACACACACACACATCCATCCAACCTGTGGGTGAGGTCATGGAGTATTTGTCTTTCTGTGTATGGCTTATGTTACTTAACATAATACATTGTTGGTTCATTTAGCTTATTTTCAGGATCAGTTCATGTATTGACAGATATTGAGGTTGAGTCCATGCCTTGGTTACTGCTGATAACGCCAAAATAAATGCTGTGCAGATAAAATAAGTGCAGATCCTCCCTCACATAATGTTTTTCTTTCTTTTGAGAGTGGTGGGATTGAAGGATCACATAGTAGTTTTATTTCTAAGTTTTCAGAGGGGGGTGGCCCACACCGTGTTTTCTATAATGATTATGTACTAGCTCTATCTATCTATCTATCTATCTATCTATCTATCTATCTATCTATCTTGGTTTTTTTTGAGACAGGGTTTCTCTGTGTAGACTCGGCTGTCCTGGAACTCTCTTTATAGACCAAGCTGGCTTCAAACTCAGAGAACTGCCTGTGTCTGCCTCAGCCTCCTGAGTGTTGGGACTAAAAGTGTGGGCCACCACCACCTAGCTCAGTCATTTCATTTTTACGTTTTCTGAGAGACACCGGATTGTTCTTCATAATGGTCATACTAACCACTGTTCCTATTAACAACATGTGAGACTTTCTTATGTGAGTCTAAGATGACCCCTGAGTGCTTGTATTCGGAATCTGGAACAGAGCTCTCAATAGTCCATATGAAGGAGAAGCAGCAGTTTGAATGGTAAATGTGCTCAGAGTTTTAATGGTACAATTGTGGAAATAGTGTGAAATATATTCTCAAAGATCAGAGTGAAGTCTGGCTAGATTAAATGCCATCGATGAAAAATTTCTTAGAGATTAATTTATGATGTTCATGAAAAGATAAATTCATTACTGTATTTCTAGGAAAGTCTTTTAGTACACACACTAGCAATAAACATATTTTATTGATGGCTATATAAAATAAGAAATAAAACCAGAATGCAGTACTAGAAAGGTTAGTATAACTGATATTTTCATATTCTGCTGGAGACACTGCAAATGAGAACTGTATTTTGGGAAGATTATACAAAGATAACATGAACTATAAGTACAGTGATATGGTTTCACCAAGTATTTATCTTCCAAATTATTAACGGACTCAGACTAGATTATATTACTGAAAAATAACTTTATCAGTATATCTATGTCACAGTAACAGGATAGAGTGTTTAATGTGTGTGTGCTTGCTCAAAGTAGAACAGAGCAATCAGAAGAAAGATGAGGAGCTATTTAATTTAATGCCAAGACAGCAATTGTAATGGTCATAATTGTGTAAACATTTTAATACCAGTAAAGGAATTCTACTGGAATTTTCATTTTATTTGTCTGTGTGTGAGTCTACCTGCACCTGTGTTCAGGCACTCATGCAGGTCAGAAGAGGGAATCAGATTCCCTGGAGTTCTAAGTGGGTGTGAAGAGCATGACCTGGGTGCTGGGAATGAAACTCTGATCCCCGAACAAGCAGCAAGCACTCTTCACCAAGAATCCATCTCTCCAGCCCCTTGAGAGATGCGATCATTCTCTCATGATTTTGTTTAATAAGATTGTAGAGCAGCTGTTCAATAAGCGTAACTATCTGTGTGTTTCCCTCGAACAGCAAACATGCATAGAGAAATGCTATGGTTCCTCCCTCTGTGGTTTGAAGAAATGGGTGTAAACTGAGTAAGGGTAGAGGCTAGGAATGAGCTGGAAAGGAAGGAGAAGCCAGAATAGCAGCGGAGCTCTCTTGCTTTCTCGGGTTGTTGGGCAGGTGCGTGGGGGCTGATGTGTGGCTGTAGAAGCCATCTGTCGCAGGAGGCAGGTGGCATGGACCACAGTGACCACATCACCTCGTTTCCTTTGCTCGGTTATCACACTGAGCCATGACACTGACTGGCCTTTGGGACGGAAGATGTGACTTAGAGCTGCAAAGGAGACAACTACTTTTTGTCTCATGCATACAGTTTCACTGACACATTAACCACATGGGGAGAGGAAAAGGCCACAAGGTCTCATGTTGGTACAAACCCTGCAGAGGAACTTGTGTTTAACTAAAAAAAAAAAAAAAAAAAAAAAGCATCATCATTGCAAAGACTTTCCATGATTCCGCACCTACCCCGAAAGCCCCCTCTCAACACAGGAAGTGTGCTGACCAGTGGGGGAAATAAAAGAGGCTGGTGGGGAGTCTGGTCCACATTCGTCTTGAGCTCAGGAAGACCTCAGCCATGAGACTTCTCCTTCTGACTTTCCTGGGAGTCTGCTGCCTCTCCATATGCATTGTGGAAGGTAAGGCCAGCGGCTGGTGATAGGATAAAGAACAGTTGGGCTCATATACTAGGTTTGATTTGGGTTTTGGTTAGACTGGAGTGCTTCCTCCAGGTAAGCCCCAAGCTTCCCATACGCAGAACAGGAATGCTAACTTTAACTTTCAGCCATTCTGGACTTACGCTTATTTATTTAAAGCTGAATTTTATATTCTGTCTATGCATTCAGCACTGTGATCTGGAATTAAAATGGACTCAATCCGATTTTTTTACTGATGACTATTTTAGCACATTAAATATCCTTATGATGATATTTTTATTAATTCTGGCAATGATTATAAATGGGTTGCATGCGTTTGTTTACTTAATATTGATTTGATAAATTCTTAGACTCTGAGTTTCATCACAGTGGGAAATGAGCTCAAAGACCTATGTTCAGAAGCAAATCAATGTTTTCTACCGGAAAAAGTTGAACAAACAAACAAAATGACCAGAAACTCATAGTCTTATCAGAAAAATCAATATACTTCTCAACTAAGTAGAGGAGTTTCTCAATATTGCTGTGAATATTATCATTTATGATAGACTTCTTGAGCTCGTAAAACAGCCTTTCATACTGAGTGTCATAGTTTATCTGCATTCTATTGACAAATAAACCTGGAAGGCATGCTCAGGAGAGATGCAGAAGTGCTGTGCCTTAGCTGAATGCTCAGGCAGTGTTTCCTAAAGGGTCACCTTTTCCTATGGCTAGAGTTAATTTATAGACCCATTTGTATTCTGTTCTATACTCTTAAGACTGCAATACCGTAACTTTATCATAAAGTCTACAAGGGCATAGGGGGAGTAAAGGACTGTCTGGACATCCTTGACATTGGGTAAGAGAAGAAATATTGATGAAGAAAAAGACTCCAGGAATATTCAATTAGGTCTCATGTTGCTAAATGTGGCATTAAGCAGTGGCATTTAGTCCAGCTGGTAGGTGTACTATCTAGTTGGGCTCTCAGCCCAGGGCAGGGCGGGCCAGGGAGAACTGTGGTCTTCTCTCAGTTCCCCAAGTTTTCTACTCAGGAGTTTAAACCTTGTGGTGTAAACCTTGGTGGTGTTTTAGTGTGTGTCAAGCAGGGCAAAAAAGAAATCTTTGCTCTGACTGAATTCTGCAAACAAACGCTTTAATAGAGTATCTGGCATTGCTGAGAAACAGCAGGTTTTCAGATGTAGAGGACGGTAATGTTTTGCTGGCCTTGGGCAACCATGTACACTCAACAGAAATACTGTTCTTACGTAGCAAAGGAAAGATAAAGGAGGCCAGATTTTCTCTCCCTATTGAGTGCGGAGGAGTGCAGCCTAAGACGACAGTGGCAGGGTCGGGAATGCACAGGGTGGCATTGAGAAGGAAGGAGAGCAGCCACGAAGAAGTGGGTGTGAGTGGACAGCTCGTAGTTTCACACTGTGGACAAGTGGCTTCCTGTGGCACCGACACTATGGTTCAAGCTTGATCGTTATCAGTGCCGATGAGACCTTCTGCAGCTGCGAAGCACCTAGCAGTAGCTACCGCTGGGGAGGGAATTAGCACTCAGACACTTTGCTTACTTAGATTTTTACCAACTCCTTAATCTCATCGACTTTGCTAGGATATGCTTCCTTGTGCAATGGAAGGTAATGTTGTAAGCCAAATAATCCAACTGCCTGCCGTGGTCCATCCCTTTGAGGGCAAAACCTGAGGAACAGGTCTATTTGTTCAGACAAAAAAAAAAAAGAACTGCGTTCTCCCCTTGAATGTTTGCTTGCTCAAATCACTATCACATAAGTCTCTTATCTAATTTACAGCACAACTAGTATTTGAAACAATCTCCTCTGCTTCTCTACTTTCGTGTCTATCTCACTGTAACATGTACTCCATAAAACAGGGTCGATGCCCATTTGAATTAGTGCCTTTGGCATTCGGGATACAAAGGGACACCTAAGTGAGTAGCTCTTGAGAGTGTCCCTGGGAATTCTGCTGCCATAGCAATCTTAATGAAAATACACCAAGCTGGATACCACCTTGTTAATACTTATATTGTTACTTTTTATAAATGAGACAATATCTCACTTATGCAGTCTTGGCAGGCCCCAAACTCACTCTATAGATCAGGCTGGTCCAGACTCACAGAGGGTCACTCGCCTCTGACCCTCGATGCCAGGATTAAAGCGATGCACCACCATCCTGGACCACCTTGTTGGTTTTACTATGAAATTCCTGATACAATGCCAATGACTTAAAATTAGCCGAACACAACAGTCTATAACACACAAGAGGCTCGGGTGCCGATGTGAATTCTTCCTTCCCCAAAGAAGCGACTAGTTTTATGCTCCTTTCGCCTTTCAGAGTATTTGAATAAGTGACTCTGAACTTAATACTCATTCAGTTACAGTTTCATTTATGTGTTCTTTTTCTTTTTTAGGTGTGGGGACTGAAGTCCTAGAAAAGACTACCTGTGTGACATTCAAAACCAGGCCGCTGCCACTTCAAAAAATCAAGACCTATACCATCAAGGAAGGCATGATGAAGGCGATAATGTGAGTGCCGGAGCTGCGCTTTCTGTCTAGAAATAGAGTAGCTGCTCTCCTCAAGAGAAATGGACCAACATGGAGGAGAGCTCAGCGTAGCCAATGGCCCATTCCATCTGCATTAATCTTGTCTTCCGACTATCCCACCTAATGATAATTATTGAACAAAAAGAATACAACCCTTTTTTTTCTTTTGCTCAATTGATGAGTCTGCATAGAAAATAGATGGGCACCGTGTCCGGTTCTGATGCCCAACGCAGGCTAGGACTTGCCTAAATAGCCACACTAATACAAGATACTTACTATGTAGAGTGGCACATCTCCTATGCTGGACACTTCAAAAGGGCACATCCAGAACTTGCTTACATGGTACCGCTGTCTTCCAGAACCCCTCTTTCTTTCTCTGATGCATACTTACCGAGTATCCCTATTAGAAATTCATGTAATAATCTCCAATTCCCTCAAAGAGATGAGTAGTTTTAGGTTGGAAGAGGAAGGGGATATGGGACAGTTGAACTAAATAGTCCTAAGAAATTAGCTCCAGTATTTGGTGTCCTGGTGAATTACAGTCACCAAGAGTTGGCTATCACCTGGAAATTTCCCTCCTTTGCTAAAGAAGACAGCAAAAGGAAGGTGCTCATGGATGGTAGTTCTGCTAACTTATGTATGCATTCTGCTTCCTTGGAAAATATGCCTAACATTATCTTTTTCTTACATTATAGTTTTATCACCAAAAAAGGACTAAAATTCTGTGCTGATCCAAAAGCCAAATGGGTACAAGAAGCAGTGATAAGCATTGATGGCAGGTCCAGTGTCAAAAAGAGCATGGCTAAGACTGTTCCCACAAGAGTCCAGCGGTCCACCAGCACAGCTATGTTTCTGTCTGGGTAATTGCCTCCAGGACAGTGCCGCCTCACCAGCCAAGCAGCTCATCTCCGTTCACAAGCTCATGGACTAATTATGCTAGACTTACCTTTAATGAAAGTGTTGCATGAATAAAGTTATCTTTATTTTTAATGGCATTCATACTCATTTTAAGTGTTATAAGTAATAAATATTTATATTTGATTTATATTTGAGAGGTAACATATCATTTGTTTTATTTCTGTCTCATGGATCTCTCTCTCTTCGTACCCTCCCCTCTCTGTTTCTTGTACCTTTGGTCTCCAAAATGGGAGACCTTTAGACCGGTGTTTATGAGAGATGAAAGCTGCCTTCATCACTCTTAAGTTTCAGTCTGTTCTTCAAAAATGAGTTACAAATTGTAACTCTACCAGTGACAACTCATGATCTATTTCAGTTTCATGGTAGAGTATTATTTATAAAAGCAGTGAGAGATCATCCATCTGTCCTTACATTCCCATTCTGAGCAATAATAGCTCGAAAAGTGGCCCTGCTCAGGCTCAACTGCAAGCCAAGTTTCTTACCTCTTGGTAGGTTGTTCAAGTAAAAGTCAATGCATTGTGAATTAGGCAATCATCTCACTACCTGAGGATGAATTCTATTATTATCATCACTCTAGTTACCCTTGTCTAAGCTCCGAATTACTACCTGTGGGCTCTCAACACTCCCAAACATTGTCATGTGGAAACTCTCTCAGTGAAAACACAATTTACAGTACATTTTTATTTGAATATTTGTCAGGTTACTCAGTACTCCAAACTTATGCTTTCTTGAGTTCTTGTTAAATGGGGCTGTTTTTTACTTCATTTTATGGTTCTAGTGTCCAAGAAGCTGATGACACACACCTGTTTATTAAGCTGTCTGAAGAGCAAGAACTGGCCTTATCCTTATAGTTGAGTTGAAGAATTCCTGAGGAGACACTGAGCAATATTAAGAATGTACGGACATTCGCTGAGGGCATCTTGTTGAGTCAGTTCACTCCTGTCTACACAGAGAACCAGGGCAGAAACCACCAAAATGTCACCCCATTGCCATTTGTCCACAGTGATTTTCAAAGATATGTTAAAGACGAAAAGAGCTTCAGACATAGCAATACCTTCCATAGGAGGTGGAGAACTAACAAAGACACAGAGGGTGAGCACAGTGACTGCTTGATTTTTTTTTTTAAAAATTTATTGATTTATTATAGATTTATGTATATTTGCCTTTGTGAGTCTATGTGCACCACATGTGTGCAGACGCCCAGGGAGGTCAGAGGGCATCAGAGCTCCCGGAAGAGCAGTTATAGGCAGTAGTGAGACCTCTGGTGTGCGTGCTGGTAAATGAGCCTGGGCCCTGGGCAAGAACAGTGAGTATCTACAGCACCGGGCCATCTCTCGACCCCTGATTTTATTATTTAATTATAAACTGTGCTTTCCAAGTCACTCCCTGACCCTAAGGACCACATAGTATTTGATTTCTCAGTTTTAAAGAATTCTTCTTAAGAAATATCTTGCTTTGATTAAGTAATGGAGAATGCTTTCTTGCTTAGCTAATGCTGCCTCACCTGATCACATGACAAATCTCAGCTAAAGACAAGAGAGCAGACATGAAAACAGATTCATTAGCTTTCTTAGAGGCCATTGATCATTGACAGGAAGAATTCAGATTAAACAGTTGGAAATGGGGCTCTATGTTTGAACTGCTGTACTGTAT
The DNA here is from genome assembly GCF_030254825.1 of Meriones unguiculatus. Classification (NCBI taxonomy): domain Eukaryota; kingdom Metazoa; phylum Chordata; class Mammalia; order Rodentia; family Muridae; genus Meriones; species Meriones unguiculatus. The sequence continues at coordinate 85,981,477 of NC_083359.1, read as the reverse complement.
CCTCTTCAGAAGTCAGTTCCCCTAGGAATTTACTATATGAGGATGATCAGGTGACTCAAGTAGACACAGTATTCTTATGTAACCCCCCTTACTCACTTTATAATTAATTTATTAAATAACCACTTACTGAGGGGCTTACTGTACCAGAGCTGAAAATCCAGCGTGGAGTAGAAAGAGTCCCTTTTCATTCTGATGAATTATTCCCTTTTCCTTTACTCAGGAATTGAAAGCTTCTTTCACCTACCCATCCAGCCTGTGCATTGCCAGGGCTTTGCAGAACACAGCAATGCAGAGGCGAAACCAGACATCTTGTCTTTGGTTCTACAGCTGCAGGAATCTTGCAGTGGGGATAACACACATGGATGCAGGTTAATGGGTGAGCTTCTAGGGCGTGCAGAGCCTTGGGTGCATAGGGGCAAATTTGTTTAGGTCTTAGCACGTATGGAAGGTCAGGCCAGCTTTTATCTTGAAAATAATCCAAGACCAGAAGGATGAGTCAGAGTTGTCCGGTTCCAGCACATATACCAGGCGAGGGACGCAAGCAGGATATATAAAAGATTGCTGGGGAAAAAGACCTTGATGTACTAAAGAAGGGCATAGCGGGGCTTTCTTGGACTCACCCCTGGATGAATAAAGACACAGAGACCTATTATTATTTATAAAAGCTTAGGAACTATAGCTGAGCAGATTCTCAGTTATTCTAACCTGACAATTCCCGGCCTATGTCCTCCCTCATGGCCTGTTTCCTTTCTCCCAGTGTCTTGGCACCTGTTCTCTCTTAGTGTCATACTGGTGAATTCTCACAGAGACCCTCTCTCAGCCCAGAATTCCCACCTTCCCCCTCCTGCCTAGCTATTGGTTGTCAGCTCTTTATTAAGCCAATCAAAAGGTAAGGGAAGGTGTTTACAAAATATGAGGCAGGTGATGAGCCATATGACTAACAATAGCAGAGCACCATTGGTGTCAGAGGCTGGCTTTTCCCCATGGGGTGGGTCCCAAATTGGGCCAGTCATTGGTTTGTCATTCCCTCAACCTCTGCTCCATCTTTATCCTTAAACTATGCTTGAAGACAGTAGACTAGCATAACTGTCTTCTGAGAAGCTTCATCCAGCAGCTGATGGAAACCGAGACCCATTCCCTAGTAATAGGCCAAGCTAGGGGACTGCTGTGAAAGAGTGGAAAGAAGGATAGAGGGAGCTGTAGGGGTCAAGGATACCACAAGAAGACCCATGGAGTAAACTAATCTGGGCCATGGGACTCACAGAGACTGAGCCACCTAGACCCCCTACACGTATATAGCCGATGTGCAGCTTGCTTATCATAAAGGTCCTCTACCAGTGGGAGTAAAGCTGTCTCTGACTCTGTTGCCTGTCTTTAGATCTCTTTCCCCTAGCTGCACTGCTGCCTTATCTGCCTCAGTGGGAGGGAATGTGCTTAGTCCTGCCATGATTTGAGGTGCCAGGGTAGGTTGGTACCCCTTGGGGTCTCTCCTTCTCTGGGAAGGAGAGAGGGGAACAATGGGAGGGGGCATGAAGGTGGAATTGGGGAGAAAACAAGGGAGAAGGCTGGGATCTGGCTATAAAGTGATTAAATAAATAAAGAAATGAAAAAAAAAAGGATAGCAATACTGAAGTTCAGACAGTACCCAGCTCTCTGCTGGTTTAGCAATCAAAAACTGAATATACTGAGGCAGCCTTTACACAGTGCACAAAAAGATCACCCCAACAGAAGTGCAAAAAGTATTTACTATATCTGAGAAACAAAATGGAGGCTACATAGCAAACAAAGGAGTAAAGGGGTAAAGGGGAAGCTGGAGAAACGTTGGAGACATAGGAAGGCCCTGTCTCCCACACCAATGAGTATGTGCTTCATTTAAAAGTCTGTGCGGGGATTCTACCTGTTGTTTTGGTGAAAAGTGTAGCATGGAGAGCAAGATGAGGGCTGAGAAGACAGTAGCAGGTCACTCTGGACTTAGCGACCTTTGAACTTGACCTGGTGGGCTCAGCTACCCAGGCCAAGTGTCCAGGTTAACAACTCCTCTCCAGTTTTCTCGGATGTTGAGAACCAGGACCAGGCTACAAGAAAAATCAGATTTATGGCATTTATCTTAAGATTTCCATTATTTCCTGGCTGGGCTAAGATCAGATCTGCAGACCAAAATCGCTAACTGCCTGCAGGAAGTGGCAGTCAGGAATGAGAAGGAGTAAGCCCAACATTGTGGTCCATATAGAGAATCCTAACCCAAGCCAGTTTTGATTTACTAAATTCCCAAGTATTTGTTGAGCTCCTGAGAAGTATGTATGAATAGGATCTACTCAGCTGTCACAAAACCCATGACAGGCATCAAAGTCATTCCCAGTCAGGTGTTCCAGACATCTGTCCAGATGAAGTCCCACCCAAGTGCCTGGTCAACCCCTGGGCTTATCTCTATTATTGTTTATATGTCCCCGAAGTATCAATTTATTTGATTTGTCTTAGTAGTTGAACTTGGGTCTTTGAACTTGATGTCTACCTAATACATGGTATAATATCTGAACATGATAGAATTCCAATAAGTTTTTGTAATAAACTATCATACACATACATGCATATACACATCTATCTAATAAATACCCAATTCTGAATGGTTGAAACACCAAAAAGGGAAGAGCTAGACCCAAGTCAGGAACTGGGGTTATGAGTCGGATTTTATTGCTGAGAAAATGACATAGGTAAGTTCTATAAATTAATAACTTATAGGAAGTGGTTTGATGGCTGCACTTAAATACACTCTTAGATTTTTTAAAAGTTCAGCAGAGAAGCTAACATAAGAATTGCCCCTTTAAGCCCAAAAAGAAACTTGCCAGGACTAAATGGCAGAGTAGATGCTCTTGCCAGAGGAACTGCAATAAAGAAATCGTAGAGGCACCTGAGGGAGACTGTTTATGGGTGAGAGGGTTGGAGAGCTCAGAGAGGAAGAGTAGCTTGAAATTGGATTTGAAAGATCCCAAGCACCAGGGTGAGAACAAAGGCAAGGGCAAATTTAATGGAGGGTGGGGGACACGGAGAGGACAATGTGATACATCCAAGTTTAAAATAGTCAGGCTGGGTCGTGACTCCTTAGGGTGGAATGACCCTTTCCCAGCAGTCACCTAAGACTGTCAGAAAACACAGATATTTCAATTACAGTTCATAGCAGTAGCAAATTTACAGTTATTAAGTAGCAATGAAAGTAAATTTTTTTTTTTTTTTTTTTTTTTGGTTAAGAGGTCACCACAACATGAAGAAGTGTATTAAAGGGTTGCAGCATTGGGAAGGTTGAGAATCACTGACTTAGAGGATCATGGGAAATGGTTAAGGACAGTGGGGACCAGGTAAGTGATCAGTGCATTGACCTGAGTTAGAGCTTGGAGAGGCATAGGAATATGGGCGGCAATGGTCTGAAATGAACTTGGTAGATAAACTGAGTCTACTCTGAGGTTCTCAGTTGGTCAATAAACAATGCATACTACTCAGCTATTAAAAACAAGGAAATCATGAAATTTGTAGGCAAATGGATGGAACTAGAAGAGATCATCCTGAACGAGGTAACACAAAAACAGAAAGACAGGCATTATTATTCACTAATAAGTGAATATTAGCTGTATAATATAGGACAACCAACTACAGACCTAAAAAAGCTAAACACTAAGGAGGGCCCTAGGGAGGATGCTTAAATCTCATTCAGAATGGCAAACAGGATAGATACCAAAAGTGGTGGAAGAGAGGAAACAGGATGGGAGCCTATGATAGAGAGTCCACTGAAAAGATTCACTCAACAGGGGACAGAAGCAGATGCTGATATTCAGGGCTAAACTTTGGGCAGAGCACAAGGATTCTTATGGAGGAAGAGAGGGGTGGGATTAGAGGGACATGGAGGGGACAGGAGCCCCACAGGGAGACCAACAAAACTAAAAGATCTGAGCCCAGGGGATCCTGCACAGACTGATGCACCAACGGAGGACCATGCATGGAAAGGACCTAGACCCCTGCTCAGATGTGGCACCTCGGATTGGCAGCTCAGTTTCCATGTGGATCTCTGAGGGAGGGGAGCAGGGGCTGCCTCTATCATGAACTCAGCTGACTGATCTCTGATCACTGGCCCCTGATGATGCAGCCTTGCCAGGCCATGGAGGAAGAGGATCCAAGCAGTGCTGATGAGACTTGACAAGCTATGGGCAGATGGCAACAGTGGAGAACTCCCCCTTTCAGTGGACTAGGGGAAGGGGATGAAAGGAAGAAAGAGGGAGGGTGGGCCTGGGGGAGTTGAGGGGGGCTTCAATCAGGATATATAATGAATAAGTTGTGAAGAAAAAAATAAAAATTAAAAAAAAAGAAACAACACATTTAGTTGGCAAGATTTTGGTCTAATTTCTGATTCTGATCATACCTTCTGATTGGAAGGTATGATTGCCAGGAGAGAAAGACAAGAAGGAAGAGTCAAATACTGCTATATCAGCTTGATGTGCAAGTAACTCAGACAAAGCCCAAGCTATGCTTTTATTCGCCGGTGACAGGCAACCCTTTTTAGAAGAAGGGGGTTAGAAAAAGACTGAATATCTATGAAGCTCTTCATGCCCTTTGGGGGTTGGCAGAAAGGGACATATAAATGGAAAAAAGCATCCTCTGGTGAGTCACCGGTGTTATTTTAGAAGGGATTTGTCATACAGCAGTGGGAGGCAAACAGGAGCCAAGAGATGAATCTGTAAAGAGAGAAAAGAGAAATGAGGTGAAAGCAAAGGTTTGGAGCAGCCATCAGGAATGCTGGGGTAGGACAGGAAGGTGGGGTTTGATGATGGGAAGGAGGGACTTTTTCCCCCTGGGAGGTAGTATACATTAGAATGGAGACAGGGAGACCTGAGGGTGAAAGGCAGGGCATGTGTCTTGAATTCCTGTCAAACCGCGTTGCCAGCATAATTATTGAGGCTGTACAAAATCATCTTTCTCTTTGACTGTGATCTGCCCTCCACAGGCTCATTATGGAAGACTTGGTTGTCAGTTGGTAGGTTTTGGGGAGGTGATTGCACTCAGAGGTTTCTGACTCGATGAATGGATTAACCCCTTGATGAACTTCTAATATGATGACATTGGGAGATGCTCAGAACTAAAAAGGGTGCCCTGATCCCTGTTTTTTTTTTTTTTCTTTATAAAAAATTTATTTATTTATTCACTTTACAGCCCACTCAAAGTCCCCTCCCTCCTCTTCTCCTGGTCCCACCTTTCCACCTTCTCCCTATTTTTCCCCTCCCCTTCTCTTCAGAAAAGTGGATCTTCAGCCCTTCACCTCCTGCTACCAATTTACCCCGAATCAGGGCTAAGCTCATCTTCTCCCACTGAGGCCAGACAAGGCAGCCAAGCTAGGGTAAAGTGATCCAAAAGCAGGAAACAGAGTCCATGTCAGAGAGACCACCTCCTCTCCAACCTGCTCCACTTGCTAGGGGACCTACATGAAGACCAAGCTGCCCATCAGCAACATATGTGTAGGGGGCGCAGGTCCAGTCCGTGCATGCTTTTTGGTTGGTGCTTCAGTCTCTGTGAGAGGTTAGTTGCCTCTGTTGGACTTCTAGTGGAGTTCTTGTCCCCTCTATCCTCTACCCCCATCCCAATTCTTCCACAAGACTCCTTAGCTCTGCCTAATGTTTGGCTGTGGGTCTCACATCTGTTTTGATCCGCTTCTGAGCGGAGCCTCTCAGGGGACAGTTATGCTAGGCTCCTGTCTGCAAGCATAGCAGGCTATCATTTAATAGTGTTAGGAGCTGACTCTCTCCCATAGGGTGAGTCTCAAGTTGGACCAGTCATTGGTTGCCCATTCCCTCAGTCTCTGCCCCATCTTTATCGTACATCTTGGAGGCAGAGTAAATTTGGGGTTGAAGGTTTTGTGGCTGAGTTGGTGTCCCCCTCCCTCCACTGGAAGTCCTGCCTGGCTAGAAGGTGGCTAATCCAGTCTCCGTGTACCCCGCTGCTAGGAGTCTCAGCTAGAGCCACCCCAAGTACTCCCAGGAACCTACCCTGTGGCAGGTCTCCAGCTTGTCTCAGAGATGCCCTCCCCATTGGTTTCCCTTTCTCTTCCTGTCCTCTCCCCTGCTCTCCCCACAACTGATCCCTGCCCTTGCTCCCTTCCCCACACCCTCTCCCACCCACTCCCCTCTCTTCATCCACTTCCAAGTCTATTTTATTTCCCCTTCTGAGTGAGATTCAAAATCCTTCTTTGGGTCTGTGGGTTGTAGATATGGTTATTTGTAGATATGGTTATCCTGTACTATATGGCTAATATACACATATGAGTGAGTACATACCACATGTGTCTTTCTGGGTCTGGGTTATCTCACTCAGGATGATCTTTTCTAGATCCATCTATTTGCCTGCAAATTTCATATTTTTAGTAGCTGAGTAGTATTCCGTTGTGAAAATGTACCAGAGTGGTCTAGCTGTTGGCCCTTGTTTCATGTTTTTAGTAGCTGAGTAGTATTCCGTTGTGAAAATGTACCAGAGTGGTCTAGCTGTTGGCCCTTGTTTCTGTTTGCTTGTGAATCATCATGACATAACCATTTTTTTTTTTTTTTTTTTTTTTTTTTTTTTTTACTGCACTCCGTTCCTGTAATATTTTCTCTCTCCCTAGACAGCAGGTACTGGAGCCAGTGAACTATGTACGGAGACCAGGAAACAAAACACTCTTTAAATTATTTCTTTCAAGTACTTGGTTCTCAGGATTAAAAATACATAAATAAATAAACATAGCACTCTCACGAAGCCTGAGTTTTTGACAAGACTGGTAAAAGAAATTTCACATTGTAATATGAAGAAATAAAGAGCTCTTGGCCAGAGTGAGGCAATAGTTAGTCTTACTAAATGTGGTCGGAGCCCTTTCTCTGAGGACTGAATGGAGAGAGTGGGTAGAGGAGAGGGGCATAGGAGAACTGAAAAAACGATGTTATAAATTATAGGCTTGGGCTTTCCACAACTACCAGGCCTATCTTGTACCACTCATTTTATTCTGCCCTGAATTATAGATATTTTGGGAATTATCCATCCTCAGAAGATTGGAAGTTCTTGTTTTAGTAATTTGTTCTTAGAACAAGACCTTCCCCTGGTCTCCACTCAACACTTTTGTTATATCAGAGGTACTAAACAGACCATAGGCATGGTCTCTGATGACTCATTTAGATAGTAGCTGTATGTGGACACAGACCGAAGGGTAAAACAGACAAAGGACACTGATAATCATATAGTAAGAGGAATGGACTAAGGACATTTTTCAGACTCTGCTCCTCTTGGTTGGTAACAAATGTCTGGCTTTCTCTGTTGCCTGAGCTCTTGTGATTACTTTCGCCTTGGTAGGACAAATTCTGTGATCGATTGCTAACATCTGTCTCGAGCAGTAAGTTGCCTGTGGAAGTCTGCATGCAGATCTCTGACTTCTGTGGTCAGTGATGTATGGGGCTCAGCAAAGGTTCAGGTCACTGTAAGATGGGTGGGTTGGTCAGCATAACTTTGGGTTTTTTGTTTGTTTTGTTTTCTCCTTTTTTTTATTTCAGTGGACATCATTTTACTCCCATGTATCATTCACATACTCTCTGAGAGATAGTTTATGTCACCATAATATATCTCAAAAGTTAACAATTTATTCATGTTATTCTTTTAATGTAAATTTATTTTTAAAATGTATTCACTTTACATCCTGTTTGTAGAGCCCTCCTTCTTCTCCTCCCTGTCCCACCCTCCCTCCTTCTTTCCCCATCCCACTCCCCTAGTCCTCAGAAAGAGGGAGCCCTCCTCCCCTACCTACTGACCCCAGCCTATCATGTCTCATCAGGACTGCCTGCATCCTCTTCCTCCGTGGCCTGGCAAGGTTGCCCCACTAGGGAGAAGTTATTGAGGAGCATGCAACATAGTCTATGTCAGAGAGAACCCTTGCTCCCCATACTAGGGGACCCACTTAAAGATGGAGCTGCCTATTGGCTACATCTGAGCAGGGAGCCTAGGTCTACTCCATGCACGGTTTTTGGTTAGTACATCAGTCTCCACAGGGGACCCTAACCTGGGCCCAGTTTTGTTGACTTTGTTGGTCTTCTATCCCCCGCTCTGTTATATAAGACCGCTTGAGCTCTGCCCAAAGTTTAGCTGTGAGTCTCAGCATCTACTTCGATCCCCAGGTAGGTGGGAGAATTTCAGAGGACATCTATGGTGGTCTCCCATCCTGTTTCCTCTCTCCAACAGCTTCTGGTGTCAATTATATTTCCACTTCTTCTTCTTCTTCTTCTTCTTCTTCTTCTTCTTCTTCTTCTTCTTCTTCTTCTTCTTCTTCTTCTTCTTCTTCTTCTTCTTTTTCTTCTTCTTCTTCTTCTTCTTCTTCTTCTTCTTCTTCTTCTTCTTCTTCTTTTTCTTTTTCTTCTTCTTCTTCTTCTTCTTCTTCTTCTCCTTCCTCTGATTTACTTATTTATTATATACACAGTATTTTGCCTTCATATTTACCTGCAAGCCAGAAAAGTGCACCAGATCTCATTATAGATGGTTATGAGCTACCATGTGGTTGCAGGGAATTGAACTCGAGACCTCTAGAAGAACAGCCAGTGAGTGCTCTTGACCTCTGAGCCATTTCTCCAGCTCTATTTGTACTTCTGAATGAGAATTAAGCATCCTCCTTATTGTCCTCCTTGTTACTTAGCTTCTTTAGGTCTGTGGATTATAGTATTGTTATTCTGTATCATATGGCTAATATCTGCTTACAAGTGAGTATATACCATGTTTGTCCTTCTGGGTCTGTGTAACCTCACTCAGGGTAATGTTTTCCAGATTCACCCATTTGCCTGCAAATTTCATGATGTCTTTGTTTAAATAGCTAAATAGCATTTCATTGTGTACATGTACCATAGTTTCTGTATCCATTCTTCAGTTGAGGGTTATCTGGGTTGTTTCCAGCATAACTTTGGATAATGAGATTTTCAGTTGGGTCATAGAGAATAAGATTTGAACCTAAGCAAATGAGAGAGAAAAGGTAGAAATTATGGAAGTAAAAAAAGTTGGTTGGTCATTCGATCAATTTGCCTTTCAGACTATAACCTTCATAAACACAAGGCTCATTCTATAGTCTGTAATTTTAATCTGCAACTTTTGATTGCATGAGACAATGCAAATCTGTAAATATGCACAGAAGGGACATATGGCCAGCAGAATTAAGATTACAACGAGGTAGTAATAAAAAAAAAATGGACAAGTATTGATAGAAACAAGAGTTGATTAGGGAAGTATTTCTGAGACTTAGGTTAACTTTACCTCATAGGCACATTCAATTTTTTTAAGTGTGTGTTTGTGTGAGCCTACATGAGTTTATGTGTACCACATGGGTGCTGAGAACCAAATTCAACTCTTTTGCAAGAGCAATAAGTGTTCTTAACAGCTAGCCAGCTCTGTAACTCCAAAGATTTGAAATATTTTAGGAGAAAACTTCAGGTCTATTTTAAGGTCAGTGGGAGCTGTATAGTTGGTCTTACAGCTGAAGTAAGGTACGTATTTAGAATCATTTCATATGTGGTTGGCTTCATCACAGACTCACGTGACTTTATCTTCACCAGGAAGGCCTACTGTTGGAAGGAATTATGGACACCCTGGTAAACTTTTGTAGATCCTCAGTGAGGCTGATATTCTGAGTACCTCAGGGTAATCATGGCTCAGATAAGCAGGCCATTTCTGGTGGTCTGCAGACCTCAGACAGACATTAACCAAGAGAGAAACCTAGGGCTTGAATCCCATTTTCTGACGGAGATGCTGCTGTCTAGCTTAGGAAGAAGATTCTGCTGGGCTTTGAGGTTTTCATCCCTGCCTTTGTTAGAGCTGCTGTGCTGTCATGAAACACGATGCATGACAAAAAGTATGTTGGCAAGGAAAGGGCTTGTTTGGCTCGTGTTTTTCTATGTTGTAGTGCATCACTGAAGGAAGTCACCATAGGAACTCAAGCAGGGCATGAACCTGGAGGCCATGGAAGGGTGCTGCTGCTCACTGGCTTGCTCAGCCTGCTTTCAAATAGAACCCAGGACCAGCCACTCAGGGGTGGTGTCACTCACCATGGGCTGAGCTTTCCCTCATCAATCACTAATCAAGAAAATCCCTTACACTTTTGCTTGCAGCTGGATCAAGTTGACATAAAACTATCCAGCGCCATCATTGAATGGACAGAGAGGAGAACCTGCTTGTTTATACATTGGCGCCATTAACTTGACACCTGAGTAGATAAAAGCATTGGGGTTGTTACTTCTAGAACAGGAAAGTTGATTATTAGCATAATGGCACAATTATCTGAATTATTTTAATGGTTCTTCTTCTTACTATTCTTCTTTGACTGAGGTTTCCCTAAGTTACTAGCATATTATAATACATTTTATGCCATCTTTATTTGAAAGAAGATGTATTGAATCTCAAGGAATCGGAATTATTAAAAAATTGTTAGCAGCAGAAGTATCTCATGGCTGCAACTATTCAGACCAGCAATTCTTTGATATTTGTCAGTAAATATTTGCATATTTGGTTTACCACTTATATTTATATGATCAAAATAAATCTGTCTGTTCTCCTGTGAATCCGAAATGGTTCCCAAAGCTTGCTTTGGAATGCTAGAGTTAGTGATAAAATCCTGGTCCCTAATACAGCTGTGTTCAGGGATGACACCTTTTGTAGGGAGATGGGTCTTGAGGGCTCTGATCCCATCAGTAGTTGGTCCACTAATGAATAATCAAATGGGCCACTGGGAAGTGGTAGGAACACTGGGAGGTAGGATACAGATGGATAGTTAGGTGGAGGAATAGTTAGATTGGAGAGTGGATTTTGTTCTGGTCTCCATCTTTCTTGGATTCTTGTTGCTGTGAGATGGAGAGCTTGGTTTCACTGATCATGCCCCTCCTTGTTGTTTTGCCATATTGCAAGTCCAGAAAACCAGGCCCAATAGCCACGGACTAAAACCTCTGAAACAGTGAGCCAAATAAAATTTCCATTTTCAAGTTGGTTTCCTCAGATATGTTGTCATAGTGACAGAAAGCTGACCAGTGTAATGACATAGGCTTGAGTTTTATAGGTGTGTGTTGGTTGATACAGGAGATAATGAATATCCAATTTTTTAGAGAATTGTATGTTGTGGTTTAAGTTTTGTTTTCGATCTGAAGCTACTTGCACAGGCCTGTTTAGATCATACAGTTCACCTATATCTGACGTATGTATGCTTTCTAACATGTGTATTGCATTTTAACAACAAAAAAAATGAAAGGGATTCGTTGCTTAATTCATGTCGCTTAATTCATAATTTTTTATTATGCTCAAGACTAGAATTCATAAAAAACATAGCAGAGTTGAAGTTGACACAATTGTGGGATAGGTAATTATTTTCAAGGTTTAGGGTGGTTAGAAATTTAAAGAGCTCATTTTGAGTCATATCACTTTGAAAAAATAATTTCATGGCACTAGCACACTATTAATCATAATCACCTGTATGCTTCAGAAAGAATATAGAATTGTGGGTAAAGATGAAAGATTAAGAGTCTTTTTTTTTTTTCAACTTGCTGATGTGTTTCTCCATCTATCTTGTCAACAGACATCAAGGTCAGTAAACAAAAGAAAATTGCACATCTCTGAAGAAGTCCCAGTGCACCATACAGATATGTTATCTTGATGCCCTGGAAATAAAAAATACTGAGTGTCCTTGTCTACAAGTGTCTATTGAACTTGGATTAATCTGGCAACGTTTCACTGCAAAAGGTAGGAGGATGGGATAAGAGGGGCGCCAAGGCTAGTGTTTCCAGATAAAGACCAAGGGAGGTGAGCAGCGTGTCCCAGGCTACAGAGTCCAGATAAAAACTCACACATGATGTGTATCTGGACATGTATGCCGCACTGTGCACGTGCAGGCCAGGCCAGGGAACAGGTTTGGAGAGCAGCACCTCCTACCACCTTTACACCAGTTTGAGGCATAGAACTGACGTCATTGGGCTTGCAAGTGACAAGTGCCTCTACCCACAGTCCTCTTGGTGAGTCATAGTTTTTCAATTATACTCCATTAAGTATTTATTGCATTTTAAAGATTTATTTATTTTTATATGTGTAAGTTTTGTTTGCATACATGTAGTGCCACTACCTGTGTGCCTGGTGCTCATGGAATCCAGAAGAAGGCCCTGGAGCTCCTGGAACTGGAGTTACTGCCACTTGAGTACTGGGAGCCAAACTCAGGCCCACTGCAAGGACAACAGGTGCTCTTAACTGCTGAGGCGTCTCTCTCTCTCTCTCTCTCTGTATTTATTATTTTTATAAGTAGAAGAGATGTAAATAAGAGTTTTCTAACATAACACCATGTGTCTGTACTGAGTTCTCACTGTTCACAAAGCAGAATGCCAGGTGCCTTGGACCTCCAAGCTAGTCCACAAACCCTTCCCACTGATTTGTGTTCTCTTTCCCTGTGTTAACTTCCTCAGAAACTGGAGCGGGACAGATTTTGCTAACTTTAAGAAGAGCTGCAATAGCTCTTGCATTATATATTTTTCTTGAGATACTGGAAAACAATTCTACGGCTGAAGCTTTGATGACCCGAGACACAGAAGTGCAGTGATGGGGAAGTAGACCCCTTTTAGATTAGCCCAGCCAGATCAAGGACTGTGAGTAGATTAGGGATAACCTAGGTCACGTGAAGAGGCAATCAGTTCTGACAGCAGCTACTATCAAGGCTGATTTCTCGCTCTCTGGCAGAGGTAGTTTCTTTTATTCTCTTGTTTGGACAGAATGCATGATGCCTTTGCCTTCACAGCAGGGAGGCTCTGAGGTGTCCTGGGAGATGAACCCTAGAGACTCCCTATGGATATTCTGCAAAGAGCTTAAATTAGTTTACGAAGATAGTTGTAGGTTAAGAACAAAACAAATGGTGTCTTTGGGTAGAGAATCTAGTTAACTCTGAAATGTGTGATCAGCTTTTCTTTATCAGTTATGATCATGACATAATGCACATATATATTGAGCATCACGTTAGATTCGTGCCAAGCTCCTAGTTAGGGCTGGGGCTGGTTGGCTGAAAGATGCTTGTTCTTGCTCCAGAGGTAACCATAGTGATGACTTTCAGCTTCAGCTACATTATCTTTTCCCTCACTTTCTAGAATTCGGGAGACGAGATAAAGGAAGATGATTTGCCCGTGTGTCTATGGAGTTGGGAAGATCTAGACAAAGCACCATCTTCTGTATAGGACTGCCTCTGTAGATTCAAAACAGCCTTTCCATAGAAGCATAGCAGTGGCTTCCTAAGTGAGTCGTTGGAGGTAGACCATGCTGTCATTGCCATGGGAATGTCTCTTTTTTTTCTTCTTCCATCACTAAAATGGCCAGGATGTCTTAGGATCACTGGGTCCATATGATATCTATATATTGTAGCCACGGGGACTTGGGAGGCAGCTTACCATGCAATAAGGAAGTCCTGAGTTAGATCTCAGAACCATCTGGTGAGCTTGTAATCCCCGCACAGACCAGAAAGAGACAGGAGGGTTTTTGAGGCTTTCTGGCTAGACAACCAGGCCAAAGGGAGAATCTGTCTCTAATATGTGTGATTACATATCACACACACACACACACACACACACACACACACACACCATATAAATAAGAAGACACTGAGGAAAGGAAACCCCGAACAGAATCCCTTGTCCAAATAATATAATTTTCTGGATTACACTTTATGTTTACAAATTTGAGCAAAGATACAATCTTGAAAATGTAGCTCTCACGACCCACAGAGCCAATAGGGACTCCTAGAGACTGAAGTGGCAATCATGGAACCTGCGTGGATCTACACTAGGTCCTCTGCATATGTGCTGTGGTTGTTTAGCTTGGGGTTTTGTTGTTGTTGTTGTTTGTTTTGTTTTTGTTTTCAATTTATTTATTTATTTATTTTTTTCTTAACTTTTTTAAAATTTAATTTTATTTTTTTCTTATCAGTTACATTTTATTAACTCTGTATCCCAGCTGTATCCCGCTCCCTCATTCCCTCCAAATCCCACCATCCCTCCCTCATCTCCTCCCTGCCCCTTTCCAAGTCCACTGATTGGGGAGGACCTCCTACCCTTTCATCTAATCCTGTTTTATCAAGTATCTTCAGGACTGGCTGCAAAGTCCTCCTCTGTGGCCTAGCAGGACTGTTCCTCCGTTGGGCGGTGGGGAGGTCAAAGAGCCTGCCACTGAGTTCCTGTCAGAAATAGTCCCTGTTCCCCTTACTATGGGAAACCAATTGGTTACTGAGCTACCACGGGCTACATTCAGAGGTTCTAGGTTATATCCATACATGGTCCTTGATGGAGTGTCAGCCTCAGAAAAGACCCCTGTGCCCAGATATATTTGGGATGTGCATTGGACTTAGGACAGGAGCTTACTGCAGAGGTTCTCTGAAAGACTCTACCTAGCAGTGTATCTATCAAAGCAGATACTAAGACTCATAACCAAACCTTCGGCAGAGTGCAGGGAATCATATGAAAGAAGGGGAGTTAGTATGACGTGGAAAGGATAGGAGCTCCACAAGGACCAAATATAGCTTGGGGTTTTTGTTGGACTCTTAACCAGAGCTGTCTCTGACTATTTTGCTTACTCTTGGGACCATTTTCCTCCTACTGGTGGCCTCACCCAGCCTTGACATGAGGGTTTGTGCCAAGCCTTCTTGCGTGTTGCTACACCATGCCCTGTTGATATTACTGGGAGATCTGTTCTTTTCTGAAGGGAAATGGAGGAGTGGTGGACCTGGGGAAGATGGGAAGTGGGGCAGGAACTGGGAGTAGTGGAGGGAGGGAAGGCTGTAGTAGGGACATATTGTATGAGAGAATAAATTTTAAGAAGTGTGGTTCTCTTCTGATTACACAAATAAATCACACAGACTGCTATGACGATATGTGATGTATTAGCCTCTGAAGGGGAAAAAGAACTGTGGTGCCCTGCGGCCATCCATCTTCCTTACCCCTGCCCACATGATCTTGATGTTACATTGGATTTGTGAGGGTGTGGAATGTCTAATTCTGCAGAAATGTGCTCATTGCAGGCTAAAAGTTGACAGGGCTGGGTTGTTGAAAGGAGTGGGCGTGAGGAAACTAAGCCAGTTCAGTTTCTTTATGTTCTGCAGAGATCTTGAAAACATGCAATGAATCAAGGAATTCAGAACCAGGAAGACCATTACTGTGATTTAATGGGGGACAGAGCAGCAGAGCTTTGTTTAGTGGGATCCAATTAGCTGCTTTTCTTTGGACGCTGCCTTGGTGTGGCGCTCACAGTCCTTGATAGAGTGAGGGTAGCCTATGGAGCCAGCCAGCCCCAGCCTCTAGGTCTAGTCTGGATCATCTCCGGCTACTAATAAAGTATTAATAAACAGTGTTATCTCTCTGGTCCTCATTGCCTTCTATAAATAATTTCCATGGTGTGTATGGGCATCAAATGAGATGTGGGTCAGAACAAAAATCAAGAACAGGTAAGACTCTTGTTCTCATGGGACTTCTTTTTCTAGACGGATAGTGAGAAACACACAGACAGAAACACATAGACACATACACACACACACACAGACACACATACATGTCTCTCAATAAAAATGTTTCGGAAGGGGATGAATACTGTATAGAAAATGAGAGTGTCCTGGGGTGGGATAGGGATGATGTATGGGGCAGAAAGCAAGGTGCATCTTATTCCAAGTAGAACAGAATCAGGATTGCATTCTCTGGGGATAACCAGGGAACCAGGATGAAGTGAGGGTGATCATCGAGGTATTTCTAGAAGCCAAGTGTTGTGGCAGACACCTGTAAGCCTATTACTTGGGAAAGAGAGGCAGGGTGCTTACTTAGGACAAGTTAAAGGACAGATTAGGAAACATAGTGAGTTTAAGGCTAACCTAGGCTATAGAGTAAGGCCTTGCCTCAAAAAGTAATTTTCTAAAGGGCAAGGTCTGACTCTGTTTAGCAAAAACTTCCTAGGCAGAGGATGCTTCTGCAAAGGCCCAAGTCAGGGGCTTGGTAGGCAAAGCATGCGGGGCCTTGCCGGCCACAGGGAGACTCTGAGGTTCATTAATGGAATGAAAGACCATCACAAAGGTTTTATATTTTCCATAGTTTAAATGTGCTTCTTTGAATCATGATTTATAGACTACAAGATTCATCCACGTTAAATGTGGAATAATGTGTTCAGCAAGTTTATTACATGTGCAGTAGGTATCTCAATTCAGTTTTAGGACATTTTCGTTGTACCCAACGTCCCTTAATTCCCTATGCATTTATTCCTGTCCAAGACAAGCAATAATCACTAGATTTGCCTTTCCTCTGCTTTGCCCATAGATGAGTCTGTTGAGTCTTGCTTTTTTTTACTCCACATTACATCTTTAGGGTTCATCCAAGTTGTAGCATGTAATAGTCTACTTTGCTTTTGTCTAAATAGTATTCAATCTCATGGATATTTGTTTAGTTGTTCATCTGCTTGGGTTCTTTTACTCCAAGTCTAGTATGACCTTTTCATGGTCATCAGTAGAGTTCTCAAATCTTGAATATCTGCTGTGGCTTGGCATTTGCCCTATTCCAAATCCACCATAAGATTTATCAATACTTTTGTATGCTTTTAGTGATATTCAGTCGCTTTCAGAACATGTGAAGCATGTGCTCACAAGCAGGTGCATACACACACACATACACACTACTACATACAAACAACCACACACTTACACAAAGGGATCATTCCCAGGACTCACAAAGCAGCCTAAAAATTAACGTTTTTACCTCAGAATTCTCTTTCTGGGACTTTGAACTTTCTTTCCTCTGTAATATCAATTACCTCACAGGAGAGGGATGGAAAAGCATGGATAGCTGATCTTCTCTTTTCTGATGTTGCGTTCTTTGGAACCCCAGGCCAGTCAAGTGTTTAGCTTTAATGCTCCTCCAGTGGATTGAGGCTGGCTCTTGATCTCACCCACAAATGCAGCACCCGGACCGTTGGAAAGCCCCTTTCCCAAGATCCCTGTGTCTCTCCAGGGATCCTTTTGCAGCACCACGAAAGGTCAGTGCGTGTCTTGCTCACGCTGCAGAAACCCAGCTATTCTGTGGCCGGTTGAAATGATCTCATTTGCTCCATGAAGTGTGCTCTGGCCTGAGAGCTGCTTTCTCCTGCCTAGCCCTTTCATCTCATGGCAAACTCTCACAGCAACGAACCCGGACATGAGGTGTCTTGTGGCATAGAAATAAGAATGTGCACTTCCTTGGATACACTCACTTACATCCTGAAATGTTCAAGTGAGGCCTACTGGAACAGTATGTTCACACATAGCCTATTCTAATAACTTTTCTCATTGCTGTGAGCAAATGCCTGGCAGAAACAATTAAAATGAAGTCGGGTTTATTTTGGTTCATGGTTTCAGAGGATTCAGTACTTGGCTTCTTGGACTTGGGCAGAGCATCAAAACAGCAGAAGTGATCTTTACTTTTCTGAGGTGGCAGCAGAGTAAAAGGAACAGAGGCAGAGGACAGTTTGAGACAAAGTTACCCATATCTTCCTGCAAAGTCCCATCCTGGCTTCTCCCTCTTCCTAATAATGTCATAATATTAGGGATCCTTCAAAGGATTAACCCACTGATCAGGCCGGAGGCCTCATTATCCAGTTGTCTCTAGAAATGTCATCATTAACTCCACTGTCTTCACTAATAACCTAGGAGTTTTTAAGTTGATAATCAAAATTAACCATCATGTGGCCCCTTCCTACTATACATATAACAGGGCTGTGGAAGCAAGTACCAAGTGCCAGCTGTCACAAAATGTATGGATGCCTCGACTCCCTTCCCACTGAGACCCTGCTGCAGAGTCTTTGCCTGGGTCCTTTGCTTCAGTTTCCCATTCTGTCCCATGACTCAGCTATCTCTCGATGCAAGCTGACTTCAGCACCAACCTCCCGACCTCCAAAGCAAATGGGCAAAGACAGCCTGTGAGCAAATTCTGCATGCGTCTCCACGCAGTGGACACTTAGGGACACTGTAAGTTTGATGGCATTGTCTCAAATCACTGGATTCTCATGTGTTTGGGGGAGCACACGAGAATGCTGCGTCCACAAAGCGCATTTACCAGATAAGTCACTCTACCCCTGTTACATAAGCCCAGATGATAGCATTTGATCGAAGCACAAACCCACAAGCTGATAAAAACACTTATAATACCACCATAAGAACCCTTACAGGGAATGGGCAGGGCCTAGGGATATTTCTTTTGATTGAACAGAGGTAAATTATTCAGTCTGTTATAAATCACAGATTCCTTACACGATTAGATTTTATTGATCACATACCTAGTAGCTCTGTATATCCCAACATGCGATAGTATTTTAAAATGTGTGTGTGTGTGTGTGTGTGTGTGTGTGTGTGTGGTGCACTCAGTGGTGTGTGTGCATGTAGAGGTCAGAGGTCGACACTGAGTGCCTCTCTTGTCACGTTTATTTTTGAGTCAGGTTCTCTCACTGAACTTGAGCTCATCGTTTCAGCAGGCCTGGCTGGCTACCTGGAGCCCCAGGATCTCCCTGTCTCTGCCTCCTGGCACAGGCTTCTGTGTGGGTCCTGAGAATTTCAGCTCAGGCCCTCACGCTTGTGAAGTGAATGCTTTTATCCATGGAGCTATCTTTCCAGCCCCCAAATTTATGTTTTAAAACACATTTCCCCTTTATGGATACTTACAGATTGCTTCCTTTTCCTAAAACACGGAAGTTAAAAGTATCATTACAATAGTAATCCTAGAGAGCACACAAAAATTGAAAAAATTTTTTACCTCTAATCCTACCATCTTTAGACATGACAGAGTTACCATTATTCCTGTATTGCCATCTTACTATGCCTTCAGAATTTCTTAAAAGTAGAATCAGGGTCATGCTTTAATAGTGTTCCTTTATCCATGGAGAGATGCTCCAAGACAGCTAACTATTAAATGCCCAAACCCCAGATAGTTCTGAATGCTGTATACAACCACTGCCATCTGGCAACAGCCAAGCTGATAATCATGATGGTTGCTAAGTGACCAATGGGTGAGCAGTGCATACAGTGTGGATTCCCAGGATAAAGGGATAATTCACATCTCAGGCAGGATGGAGCAGGAGGGTACATGCTTCATCAAGGTACTCAGAAGGATGTGCAACTTAAATCTCGTGAATTGCTTACTTTTAGAACTTCTCCATTTAGTATCTTTAAATCATGGTTTGCTGAAGGTAACTGAATCTTCAGAAAGAAAGGGGATTATTGTATTTTTTTAACTTATTCTAAAACATTAAATTGTATTATATATAATAAATTATATATATTTTCTCACATTATTATTATTATTATTATTTTGATTGAAGAATTGCAAAGACAAAAAGTGAGATTATACTATAGGGAACACAGACACTCACCTTCTTTCTGAAGGAACTTTGGAAATCCTCCTTCAGAGACTGACTCCCGCCTAGCATGCAGTCTGACCTACTGCCAGGAGAAAAATAAAAACAATAAGGCAAAATTTATAAGTTGATGTTTTTCAATTCTCATCCTACCTCGATGTAACAGAAGGCCTTTGCCGTCACTCCTTGTAAGTGAGTGGCCGATTTTTATGATTGGTAGGTTCTCTGTGACCCTGGGATATTGGAGAAGGAAGCAAATCATAAATGTCACTCAATAATTCTGATTTTACTGAGATTTCTATTTCTATCTGGAGATGTGTACAGAGAGATTCATGGCTACCCTGACCAGATAGTCCAACTCCTATTTCAAGCGAGTTCAGGACAAGAGATTCATGGTGACACCGTCTACCTATTTTCCAGGTGGATGTTCACAGTATGTTTTTGAGAGCACAAGGTTTGGCTGCTCTTCATTCCACTGGCAGGCCTTTGCGTTCCTTGTGTCAGGATAGCTTCATGTAAAAAAAAAAAAAAAAAAAAAAAATTAGCTAACCAGCTTTATTTTGGCGAGAGATTTAGGCACAGAAATTTGGTGTAATCAGAAAACATTCATGGGAATTTTTCTCAAAAAACATATTTACTTTAAAAAATTATACGCTAATGCCAGTAGTTTTATTAACAAAGTGTCCTGCACATTGATTTCTTAAATGCCTGTGGTCCCACTGGCCCTTGACATTTTGCTATTTTTTTTTTTTAATAACTTCTCTGTACTTAGATAGGGAACAGAAATGTCAAATTAAGCACCCCAGGTACAGTTACTCATTTGGTTCAGCAGGAGCTGAGACAGACGGCACCTTGACAGTCTGACAGGTAAAGCTGGCCGCCCTTCTGAGAGTTACAGCCCAGCTCTGCAGCTAAAATCGGATTGGGTCAAGTGTGTACCAAGTTCACTTTGGTAATAACAGAAAAAGTGTTCAGACTGGTGCTGCCCTTCCTGTGAGTTGAAGCTTTCCTTTCATTTGCCCTTTCCTGCCGACCCCCAGGTCTCCCACAAGCCAAACATGCACCCCGAGACCCTGGAGACAGTGCTACCCCTGTTCTCGCCTCAAGCCTGCCGCACACAGTTGGTGAGCTTGCCTTTGTACACACACACACACACACACACACACACACACACACACACGTGCATCTTAGTGCCCCCTCCCCCACCAAAAAAGTATGTGAGCAACAGTTGTCTCTATTTTACAATCATCTCCTTAATGGTAATCCCAAGGGCACCTCACCGGGCTCAGACATTTCTGCAGTCAGGCTGGAGTCTCCTGCTGCCGTTCCCACCAGGACTGCAGGCTCCATGTTAAAGAGCCGTGGGTTCACTTGCCTCACAGGAAAGGCGCTCTCCAGACCTTCCTTGACTTGGTATCCCCTGTACGTCACAAGTCACTGCAACATCCCAGTATTGATCCCCTGGGACTGTCCTTCTAAAGTCCCAGGGCACACTTATGTTTGGGTGCCTCATCGGGGGTTCCAGAATTTCTGCTTGGGGCCTAAGGATCCGTCTGCATATTGCAACACTTCTCAGAGGAGCAGTCTGAGAGCTCACCTCAATGTCCGTGGCCTAGTTCATCGTTCAGGTCCTCCAGGAGGCCTCTCTTGCCGCTGTAAATGCAATTTGTCCTTTTTCATTTACGGTTCTAACAGCGATTATGCCAGGGTTTTCTTTCTCCACATTCAGAGGTCAAAGGCCTCTTTGTTGCAGGCAGGCGCGGAGTCCAGTGGCTCACCTGATGGATGCTGCCTCTGCTGTATGCGGACCTAATTCTCTAATACAGTGAAGACACGAAAAGGAAATTAAAGACTAAACACAAATTCCTACCAAACATCTCTCCTGAAGATGCGATCAGAAAACAAGGCCGCGAGAGTGACTCATGGGGAGTCCAAAGAATGGATCCGCTGTCGTTGCTCTGTTAGCAATCTATGACGAAGAGGGGAGTTTACTTTTTTAAGTCATGAATTCCTACAGAGAAGGAGGGCTTCTGCAATGGTTGTGCTGGCCTCCCATGCCACTCTCTTAAACGGCCATAATAATGAACTGCACCCTAAGTTCTTAACGATAGAACCATAGGTCCTCGCATCTCTCAACCCTCCTCAGAGAAGCTTCTTTTTGTCCAGGACCTGCTGATTATGCAGGGTCCCACACTGGTCAAAGTACAGAGAGTAACTATAGAGCCTGTGAGGTGTGCATCTCTAATTTTGACAGCTGTATCACAAAGTGTGTATGGAAAGATGAGAAGAGCCAGAGGTAATGGACACCTGTAGCAAAACGGTAGTGGGCGATAGTGCCGCCCACGGCAAAAGCTCACACAAACTGCCACCGCATGCGGAAAACCTGCGAAGACGCAGACAGCGGCAGGTAGATGTGGAGTGGGAGGGGAGGGAGAGGGGAGTGGATTTGATCAGAAAGCATGTGCGGAATTCCCAAACAATAAACAAAGAAGGGAGCAGTTATCACGAAGAGCTTGAGACACACAGATATTGCGAGCGCTGCTCTGCAGCTGAGCACAGCTGGCTGCTGGACCCCAGAGCTTCGGGTCAAACCTGGGGTCTGCTCTGCACTGACACTCATCGATAGGAGTAGATCTTCCGATAGAAACAGCGGCCCGTGGTCCTTCTGCCTTGTGAAGCTCACTGAGAACCACTTTCTGATTATACTCAAAGGGACGCTTGTGCCCTGGAAATGTAAGAGGCGATGGTGCAGGAGAAAGCTGATGGGAAGAGGGAGGAAAATGGAGTCCCTGTAGATAATGGACTCAAGGACTGAGGCGAACCGCGAGTCACTGAATCCGCTCCCCCCTCCCCACACACACACCACCACCACCATAGCACACGTAGGTGAGAGCATCTGTTAGTACGCGTTCAGTTGGCTCATGCTCCCATCTGCATGTACCTTAACAACGCTTTCCTTTTGATTTACACCAGGAAGTCTAAGTACGTGATCTGTTTTGTGGCTCCCGGCCCCTTAAGCATGCGTGCAGTCTGCAGAGCCACTTGGGGGCAGCACCTGCTCGCTGCCGCCGCTGGGACCCACCCCTGTGGGTGCTGGTTTCTCTCTCTACCAGGCTCCTCTCTCCATCTTCTCACAGCTGCAGATGCCAGGCTTGCCAACGCATACCTCCTTCTACCAGTGTTAAACCAAACCGAGCCTTGTCCCCCAGATGACGACGTCTCCACGCTGTCTTTATTTCACCTCTGTGCACTGAGCAGTGGCACCGCCTTCTTAGGGAGACTCGCTTCTTTGGACTCTGGGTAATTCTCCGCCCTAGGAAGACGGCACTACCGTCTGGGTTGGAGGCAAGTGCCTTGCTGCCTGCCATCCTCTAATATCAAGACCTTTCCCATCCTCTTATAATCTCTTCATGAAAACCAACTCGCGGGGAGGAACGCTGCCAGCCAGCCTCCGACCCAACACTTCTGACAGATGCGTTTAATGACTGGATCCTTAAGTGCAGAAACTATCTCCCTACCTAGCGCTTCAGTGAGAGTTTTTTAACTATCTCCCTACCTAGCGCTTCAGTGAGAGTTTTGAGCACGGCTCTTTCCCCGCATGGTTTCCTTAGAGCACGTCTCTTAAGCATTACCGTAGAACAAGGAATAATCGTTTAGAAATTGCAATGTGTATTATCATCAGCTTGATCCCACACCTTTCATTGATTTGTACTTCAGCAATCAGTGACAATTCTCGAATGTGTTCCTTGGACTGCTGCATTCTGCATTGCTGTGTGTGTGTGTGTGTGTGTGTGTGCTTCCTCAGTTTGCTTTGCTAAGCATACTAGAATGAATCATGCCTCAATCCTTACATATGTGTATATGTGAGAATAGAAAACTCTCAACCTTCCATAAATATGAGAAGGACAATATGCTTGACATATTTGCTTAGTTAACTGTAATGATCATAAAGCCAACTGTTGAATGCATGGAAGGTTTTTTTTTTTGTGTGTGTGTGTGTGTGTGTTTGTTTTTTGTGTGTTCTAGAGACCAAAGGGGTCTATTACTACAGGATAGGTTTATCTGTAAATGACCACAAGTCTAGAGTAATAGTGACTAAAAGTCCATTTCTCTTGCTTCTCTTTAGCAGTGTAAATCAGGGGTCGCTCAGGGCAAGGCTGGTGTGGAATCCTTAGGCCCCAGGATTTTCATTTTCTATTCCCAAAGACGTTCTTCAGAAGTTGCATATGTCTCGAAGGGTAGCCGTCTTGGTAGGCTCAGCCTCCCAGAAGGTGGAGGGAAGCAGTCTTTATTCCAAGAGATCATTTTTCAACTAAAAATGAGAAAAGTTAAATAGAGAACAGATAGGAAGGAAAAAATAGAAGTGTCTATTCTAGAATCATGAAAGTACAAGATGTGATATCTGTTCTTAAATTACTCATAATTTCCTCTTTTCCTGGAGTGCCTATGTTCCCTTTTATATAGTAAACCCTGGTGTGGACGGTGGGCTATTTTTCCCTTTCCTTCAATTATAGTCTACTTTCCCTTTGACATAGATTATAGTCTCAAGATGCTTAAAATTCATCTTGGACTTCAAATGGCTGTAAGTTCTCACACTCTACTTTCTTTCCCAGCCAGACGCCTCTGTGTGGGGATCAATGGATCTGAGAATAAACGCTCCAAGGTAGCTGGCGAGTTGTGTGCCTGGGAGTTTGCTTTTACCATTTTTCTATGACAAAAGAAGAATGAAAACGCATCAAAAATCTCAAGAAGTGAAGAAAGAAACCTAGAGATGAGGAGTGGGAGACAAGGGTCTCCATGATAATCTAACTTCCATCTCCCAAATCACAGGAGCTAATGTGGACAGCCAGTCTGGTTGGGGGTGGAGGCTTTAATGGAAAGATACACACCAGCGGATCTACAGACTTAGCCTTTTCAACCTCAAGTGTACAACTAGCCAACAATTACTATAATATAATTTCCTAAGTTACTGTCCAGATGAATAATGACTGGTTCAGCACTGCAGGCAAAGAACAGGTTGTGGTGGTTTGAATCCAAATTACTCTTCTCCCCCAGATTCATGTGCTTGAATGCTTGGCCACAGGGATTGCACTATTAGGAGGTGTGGCCTTACTGGAGGAGGTGTGGCCTTGTTAGAGGAAGTGTGTCACCGAGGAGGTGGGGCTTTGGGGTCTTAAGTGCTCAAGCACTTAATTTTGAGGCCCACACAGTCCTTTTCTGCTGCCTAGGGATCTAGATGTAGAACTCTCGGCTCCTCCAGGACCATGTCTGCCATGATGATGAACTAAACCTCTGAAACTGTAAGCCAGCCCCAGTTAAATGTTTTCTTTTATAAGGGTAGCTTTGGCCATGGTGTCTCTTCATAGCAATGAAACCCTAAGACACAGGTTTAGACCCCGGGAGTCTTGAATCCTGGCTCAACAGTCATAGTTATTTGGCAAAGGTCTTTCTGCTGCACAATTAGTTCGCTCAAACTTTCCTATCAAATTTCACACTCTTCCTCACCTCCGACTCTCTCTTACCTGGGCTGTATAGATATGCAACGTGCCTTCCTCAGATGCATTTTCTGAATGAAGTACCCAGTGTATAATTGATTCAATTTGCGCACATCTATTGATGGATAACTTTCACCTGCTTGCCTGATTAAATGTGTTAGTTTGCCTCTAAATTCTGTATACCATTTGAAACCATACAAAGCAAAACGAGAAAATAATAGGTGCTGGTGAGGGAGTGGAGAAAATGGAAAGCTCCCAATCCTGGTGGGAATGTAAGATGATTTGACTCCCATGGGAAACAGTTTTGCATTTTCACAAAGAGCTAGACATACAATTGCCATGTTATCTGGGAAATGCACGTGGAAAAAAGGGATTAAAAACAAAATTTGAACTGATGCTCACCCTAGTGTATCTATAAAAATCCCAAAGTGAAAATAACCCAAATACTTAGGAATCAGAGACTGGGAAGACAATTAAAACATTATGCCAAGCATAATAACCCAGACAGGATGCAACAGATCATGAAAATGTTAAGTGGAAAGATGGTGGTGGTGTTAGCATAATATTTGAATGTGGTTAAGGACACTGATTTATACATTAACAGAAGTTGTAAATTTGTTATATATTTCCACAAAACTATTTACCTTGATATTTAAAAATACTGGTTTATATGCCTGTGAGTTATGTGTACTTGCCCGTACAGGTGTGCATGCCCGTGAGCACACCTGCAGAGGCCAGAAGAAGGCACTGGGTGGCCTCCTCTATCACCCTTTGCCTATCTTTGAAGTCAGGTCTCTTCAGAGCCGGAGACCTGGTTTTCCCAGCTAGAGTGGAAGCCGTTAGGAACCAGGATCCTCCCGTCTCTGCTCCCACTACCTGCAAAGCTGGGGTATGAGATATCTGTGGGATTCAAACTCTGGTCCTTACACCTCTGCAGCTAGCCCCTGTGCGCTTAACCACCGAGCCATCTCTCTAGGCTCCTTGGAATGTTTCGCACATAAGTGGGATTCTGCTGAGTCACTTAGGATGACTCGGGAACCGTTTGTTGCACTATCTCCTTTAATCCCGACAGCCTCTTGAACTGGACAGAATAGTTACCATTCCGTCCATACACTCCATCCAATCCTGCTTGATGCTGATGGGCCTGTTTAGAGAGTCCATCCACACTCTAAATGGAAGAGACAGCCTGAAAAATCCTTTACATTCCTGTTTCAACCTTCGAATGCTGATCCTTTCAGGGACTGAAGGCCCTGAAAAACCTACCGAGGTCATCTGATCTCTACAGGTGTCCTTGCTTCTTACAGCTTCCGGTTATGAATGGCCACACCTTACCTCTCATTTGGCTACTTGAAGATCTAGCTGAACATTGATTAAGGTGTGTGAATTCAATCCACAGAAGCATAGGAAAAGATTTAATGCCAGTACAAAGTTTCCTATTTGAGAAGATGAAGATGTACAAAAAAAGAAAATGCTTAAAATAATCAAGGATTTACCTACAGTGGATCTGTGACTCCCCAAACAGGGACAAACCCCAAGATATCCAGGAAAACTAGGACTTCAAGACACCCTGGAAATTATTGGTGAAGATGTATGGTATTGCAAATTATCAGAAGTCACTTTTATTTCATTTAGTCCTCACAATGAGTGGAGAAGAGAGGATGGAAAACATTGCCCACGTTTTATAGTTCATTTGAGAAGGTTAAGAGATTGACTAAGGTCCCCAGACAGAGAGGCCAGCCTGAAAATAGGACTCAGGTGTCTGACTGTGAGCCAGGACTCGTTCCGTGATGGTGCATCTGGCGCTTCTAAGAGACGGCATCTGACGATGCCCAGTAAATGCCACACAGAGGATGGTTGTTGCTATTCTAAGTCTCAGGTGGGGGTAGTGGCAGCCAGAGGCATATCTGGGGATGCCATCCTGGATTTGGAGTTCTTTTTTATGCCTGTGCCACTCCAACTGGCATAAACAAGGCATAGCTGAAGATTAAATGTCCCGAACATTATTAGTCCATTAGATGTCTTGACACCTACTTCTAGAATCTGGCCCTGTTTACAGCCCTCTTCAAGTTCTGCTGTCAACTTTCTAAAACGCTCACAGAGCACTGTCTTCTGTCTTACAGTAATTCCTCAGAGAGAAAATACTCTCGTATTTTGGGAAAGAAAAAAAAAGTCTTTTCAATCCAGAGTTCAAGTTTCTAGGGGTGGGGGTGGGGGACTCTCTTTAGCATCCTATCCTGTCTTGGGTACCCAGCTTGTCCCAGTTTGCCCATGACATTACAGGCTGAAGGTCCCATGTCCTCTCCTTAATCCAGGGTAAACTGGACAGCCCTGATTTTCTGTACAAGGTCCAAGTTCTCCCCATTTGACCTTGCTGGAAAAGATAGCCTGAGAATAGCAAATAGCAGTGCTGGTATTTAGCAGTGAAACACGTCATTTAAAAATTTTAACCAGTGCGTGCGTGTGTGTGTGTGTGTGTGTGTGTGTGTGTGTGTGTGTCTCACAGCATAGATGTAGAGTCAGAGAACAACTCATGGGAGTCAGTTCTCCCCATGTGGGCCCCGGGAATAGCACTCAGGTTGTCAGGCAAGTTTACTGCTGAGCAATTTCACCGGCCTGGAAACAGCATTTTTAGGGTACTCCCTGCCTGGGCATGTTGGTAATGATTAGACTGAGTTTCTTTCTCCTCCTCGGAGGGGATCGGTCACACACCTGCAGTTTGCTCTATGTTCTTCGTGCTGTAGGGCAAGAATGGAGATGAAAGGCAGAGGACCTTCTGGCCTGGGCTTCTTGGGGTGAGATTCCAAGTCTCCTAGGAGTGGGAGAAATGGCTGGAGATGAGAGGAAATAGATGGTGCCACTTATTTTTGTCAGCGTGAAATTGGGACTGTCCTATTGCCCCAGGGAAAACTCTGCATGTTTCCACTGAACATTCTAGAAAAGCCGGGGGAAAAGGGTAGAGAAATTTACCTACAAGGTCAGTCAGAAAGTGAAGTGATGTAATTAAGAGGACCCAGCACAAACCAGTTTGTCCTTCATTTTTCTTGGCAAACTGGGTTTGATGCCCTTGGCTGGCTTTAACCCTGCCAGTCGCTGCGGGCTAGAGGAAGTTGCATTAGCAGAGGTCAAAGAACACACCGCCATGCCAAGTGTGGCTGTTTTCTTAGGAAGAAGAGTTCGCTGTCCATGGTGAGATGTTCTCTGGCCTGTCACCGGGTATTTCCTGCTCCGGTTTCGCCATTTCAGGATATGACCACTTGACAGTTCCCGAGGGTGTGTGTGTGTGTGGGGGGGGGGGGGGGGGAGCGATCCAGCAGCGGTTCGGCTTCTCCTGTCTCTCAGGGAGTCTGCATTCTGCTCCGGGAGAAGGTGAGCTCACCGCTGTGTGTGCCAGACTTATGTAAACCGCGGGCTGCGGCGCAGAGGCTGCGCAGAGCTGCGGGGGTGGAGGCATGGCGCACACGGAGCCGCAGCGCTGCAACGCCGCAGGGCTCTGGGGGAGCCTGCAACAGGCCCCACCGAGACAGTGATGGAGCCCGAAGCCCTAATCCCGCAATGCTCAGGCATGGGGATGGGGGGGTAGGGGGTGCCTTGCTGGCTTCGCTTGCGAAAATGGGTGGGATGTACCGTGTGGGAGACCGCTGAGGCCTCACTGGGTGCGTTCTGCAGGAGGAACTGGGCTAGGTCCTTCAGGGCGCGCTGCTGCCCTCTAGGGCTTAGAGCATGACAAGAAATAGGACAAGGCCGGAATAATAAAGCCGTAGTTGAACAGCAGGTACCTGAGAGCCTTGAGGGAAATGCAAAGCTGTGCGTTTGTCTTATTTTCTGTAAATTCGCACACCTATTGCCTCTTTTTCCTGTAGCCACTTTTCGTTTTAGAGGAACAAGGTGTAGATGATTTCCTTCGGTGTCCGCAAATCTGATGGCGTTTTCAGTAGGGCAAAGGTTATCCGTACACCTCAGCGTTTACCCAAATCAGTATAGCTGTTCACTTTATAAGATGACAGAAAAAGCCTCTTAAAAAAAAAAATCACAGCCTTGGCTACAGCAATTTGCATGGCCCAGGCTTGCTTGGTATTGGGCAAGTGGCTTGACTTTGCCACTCACTGCCTCATCCGGGAAATTACCTCTTATCTTTTTTTCTGGCACTTTCTTTTAAGAAAATGGAACCGAAGTAGTCATTGCAAATAACCATCGATGTAATATAACCGCTGCCAGTAGTAAGTGGAAAGTTTGTGCTAAAACACAATCTTTAACAAGATAAAATCACAACTCAGGTACAAACATATCATGACTACAGTGACAGAGATTTTTACATAACCCATTAAATAATTAGAAAATGATAGGACCCCAAATGAGTTCAAAGAAGAATTATGAAGAACACACACACAACTCTATAGTGGAATAAAATACAATGTTTGAGACTGTGTTTTTATTTTCACAAGATGAAATTAGATCCGTACCAGATAAAATAGGCATTTTATAGACAAAAGCCATTTGCTTTGCCATCAATCAAAAAAAAAAATTTTTTTTTTTTGAGACAGGGTTTCTCTGAGCCCTGGCTGCCCTGGAATTTACTTTGTAGACCAAGCTGGCCTCCATCTCACAGAGATCTGCCTACCTCTGGGATTAAAGATGAACATCCCACTCTGCCCTGTAGTGTGTCCTGGAACTATGCTGGCCTCAAACTCTCCTTCCTGAGGGCAGGGATTAAGGAAGTGCTCCAACACTGCCTGGTTGTAAAATTAAGAGGTAAATCAGAGCAGTCACGGTGTACAGCCTGTAACAACCAGTCCCAGAAAAGCTCCTTGGCCAGTGCCCACTCTGTCACTGAATAGGCCCTCATGAGCCAGAAGACAAAACGCCTTTGGCCGTGGCGACGGGGATGTTGTTACAGTGAAAAGCCTGCTGACTGTGTGCGCAAGGGGAATCCGTATTTGTGAAATCCTGTATGGAGCATTTGGGATGGGCAGGAGCAGGACCACCATCCTTACCCCAGGAGCCATGGATAGTGCTATAAGTTGGGCTTTGCGGACTGGCTGCTTAGAGAGACGCTGCCGTCTGCTCACTTCTCTGTAAGCATTGCAGCCTCCAGAGAGATTACGCTATATGTCTTGGAGGACATTCAAGGGCAGTTAGACTCCAGTCAGATGATTCAGTGCTAAGCCAATGGGTCACAAAATAGCAAAGCTTTTTCCTCTGAGCATCCCTGAGCCATGCTTATGCTAATGCGTCTAACATATCCAGTCTCGATCATGAAGATCCTAAGCCGTACTCACACCAACATATTGTCTCCACCCCCTGAGTGTTTATATTAATGTCGTCAGTCTCTGTCACAGAGTAGCAGAGAATTGTTGTGATTTTGCATACCGCTGTGACAATAATTATGACTATAAGGGATGCTGGGGATTAGACCAATTAAGACCCTGGAGAAAGTTTTCTCCTAGCTTTAAAAACCAAGCCACAGCCACAATGAGTGGCTTATAGACCAATGGGCCTGATGACATTCAAACAATCAGTGAGCCAAATTCTTGCTTTTCTTTCTTGTTTTGAGAAAAGACCAGCTAGTTTCTCAAAGTTACCAGTGGGAGGTCTGGAAGGGAGGAGGAAGAGGAGAAGGCAGAGAAGAAGAAGGTGGAGGAAGAGGAAGGATTAGAGGAAGATGAGGAAGAGAAGGAGGAGGAGGGAGAGGAAGAGGAGGTGGACAGGCAGATGGGCTCTTGGCTTGCAACACTGGGTGGTGTGATGGGACTAGGGGAAAACCAGGGAGAAGTAAGGGAAAACACAGTAATATAAGTAAGTTTATGATTTATGCGCGGACAGGCAAAGACAGTTCTTTCCCTTGCTTGGGTCACATAATTAAGTCTAATTAATGGAAACTGATCATGGAGGGAGCGCAGAGCCTATTTTTGGTTATCATCATCCAGAGGCAGCAATCAAAATGCAGATGAACTATCTCTGTCTCACCCCAGGAGAGAAACAGGTTTCTTGCTAATGAAGGGAAAATGACAAATGGCTGCTTATCATGCCTTCCCTGTCCTCAGCGGCTTCTTTGGGGCAGCAGAAGAGGTATACAGGGCAGAAAGGCATTTCATATTCTGAAACGGTGCCACCCAGTATCAGCTGCCTTCTTCCAAGAGAGTCTGATTGCTGCCCTAGTGCTGTGGGGAGTGAGAAGCAAGGGGCCAAGGGCTCTCCTTTCTCCCTCTTTTGGCTCTAACCTGAGCAAAGATGACTTTCCCAGAGTAGGTTTGGTCGCAGAGGATCTTTAACGAAAATGGATGCTTCGGGACGTACAGTTTGGCAGCCCTAGCCATCTATTCTCATCCCGACCTTCAGCCTCAGCAATTAGAGCCTTCTTGTCTAACAAAACAAGAAGGATCTGGGGCAGTGTGGGATGGAATCAGAAACAGCTCACCAGGAGATCTGAAGTCACCCCAATGAGGACAGCACTGAGCTGTAACCCAGTGGAGAAGATCAACCTGCTGAAGGCAGACGGAGGCGTCCTGAGCTGCTTTGCTTGCGTGTTTTATAAACAACAACATCAACAACAAATGGCTCCCAACAAATTCTCTGGCAAACAAATCTTCCCTGGATGAAACTGAAGTGCACTGCTTCCCCAGCAGGGGAGAGAAATTAACCTACAGTTGTGGCAGCTGTGGGGGCATCATTCAGCCTCCATCCAGGCTGTCCCGGGACAGTTTCCCTCACCCCTCCATACCAACACGGCTATATTTAGCTCTTCGGCATATGCACCGTCTATATTTAGTGCCTAAAAGTCAGAGTTCAGCATACAAGCCATCAAGCCATCAGTCATCCCTCCATTCCATTCACACCTGTAGATAAATCCTTCCAAGAGACTTCCTTGCTTTCCGCTGGGGTGTGTGTGGGGTTTGGTGAAGGCGGTGGAAGCCATTCTAAGAATGAAGGCTGGAACTCATAAGCCAGAGGGGGTTTCCTGCTGTCCCTGGCACGCAGGGCATGCCTGAGAGTACCAGACCCTGAGCCAAGAGCCAGGGCATGGGTGTGGCTCCAGAGGGCAAAGAGAGGGTGGAGGGCAAATGGAGAAGCTCAGGGGTGGACAGCAGATTCTGTTGTGTTCATTTGGTCCTGTTGCAGTTGCAGAAAACTGGTCTTTGCTCATTAAGTCTTCTACTTAGATGTCACCTTTTGGTGGGAGATTTCCTCGAGACCCCTCTAATACATTAGGAACCCTCCCCCTGTAGCATTTTTTCCTATGACTCTCTACATGAGTACCCGGTCAAACTTTAGTCGCAAACAAATGACTTGGGATATAACTAAAATTCAGGGTCCCACTGGTGTTTCTGGGGTAGGCCTCCAGTCCTGCCTTTCTAATGACCTTGTAGGAGATTCCCATGCCACAGACAGAGTTGATGGTTCAGCTGCAATCACTTGGCTATGGGATGTCTTCTGTCTCAAAGCATAAGGTGGTGGTTCTCAACTTGGGGGTCAACAGGGGCCATATATCAGATATATTGCATATCAGATATTTACATTATGATTCATAACAGCAGCAAAATTACAGTTATAAAGTAGCAACAAAAATATTTTTATGGTTGGGGGTCAGTCGTCACAACCTGAGGAACTGTATTAAGTTAGGAAGGCTGAGAACCTCTGGAGAGGAAGCCAGAAGGGTGCTTTGAGGAAGAATTAATGCCAGGGTTCCTGGGTGGCAAAGAGCCCAGGTTGTGCTTCGGGGTATGAAAGTGTAAGCTCAGTGGTGACAGCAGGTTCCTGGAGAGGTGCTGAGTGATCTTCATTTATAAGTCCCCTCTCTATTGTTGTCACAACTGCAGGCCAGCATGGACCAAGGGAAACCATCCTGCACAAGGTAAAAGACTTGGTTCCTAGGTTTCCGTTCAAGCCCTGAACTGCTTACATTTTCCCACCTAGAGACCTCCTTCTCCTCAGAAAAAAACACTGCTGCAGAGACTCCCTGCCTGGAGGTGAGGTGGGGAGGCCCACGTTTCCTACACCTCTGGAATAGCTCAAGGAAAAGCTGGCTGAGTCTATGAAAGAGTCAGGATAATAGCACAGCGCCAACAGAGTGAGTCGAAATAAAACCCACCACTCGGCTAAGGAGGAGGTAATGACTGCCATTGATAGAAGCCACGGGGAAGGTAGCTGTCTTTGACTCTTCAGACCACCAGAGGCCAGGACCTCTTTTTGGATTGACTCTAGTGGGAATATAAAAGAGGAGGGATTTCTGAGAACAGACCAAATGATGAGATTCCTTCACGTTTGCTGTTCTAAGCACCAGCTCACTCACAACTTTGTATCATTCCAGTTCTAGGGGACCTGGTGCCTTCTTTTGGCCTCAGATCTTTTGGGCTTCTGGGGTACCTGCAATTATGCATAGATACACAAACACACACTTGAAATGAAATAAAAATCTTGGGGCTGGCTCAGCAGTTACATGCAGTTGCTGCTCTTCCGGAGGACCTGGGTTTGATTCTCAGCACCACATGGATTCTCAGCTCACAACCATCTATAATTCCAGTTCCACGGGATCTGACACTCTCTTCTGGTCTCTTTGGGTACCAGGCACACACAGCGGTGTCCAGACATACATACAGATAAAACATTCATATGCATAAAATAAGTATTTCTTCCATGAACCAATAGTTTTAAGTTTAAAGTAGAAATATATTCCAGTATTTAACAGATAAATAAAAATGGCACATTGATTATATGTTTTTGTTATATTTTTGTTTTTTCGGTAATACCGATTAAAAATATTCATACATCTACTTTTATATCCACAGCTTAGCATTTTTATTTGTATGGCTTTAAGAGTTATAGTACAGAATCTTTACATTAAGGACTTTGGAAGAAGATTCCATCCAAAACTGCATTCCTTTAAAAATAAAATCTTTTAAAAAAGAAAATGGGACAGAATTATTATTCCAGAAGAACTGTGATATGTGATATAGTACCCAAGCACCACTCAGCAGACATTTTTTTTTCTTTTTGAGTGTCTATGTCCTGATCATTACATTATGAAGCTTCTCGTGCCTTCTGAATGGCCAAAAATAATATTACTCTGTTTCTTTTCATTAAACATTAGGAAATGTTGAAGTCTCAAGAGGATTATTTCTAGAAGCGTAGATACTCACGCTTACTTAGTTTTAAAGAAGAATTTTAAGTAAACTGTCAGGCTGCATCATTCACATATAGACAACAGCTTGGCACAGACATGAAGAGGAATCTCTGTCCTGTCCCATCAGGGCCGGTCATGCAACATGTCCACTGCACTTCCCTTTCGGAGGTGGATAGGTGATTCAGCTTGTGGCCATGTCCTTTCGCTTTGACACTTTAGATGTCGCTTCCATCTTCTTAAAAAACATCGCTTAACCGTTGTTCATTTTATAATATGAACTGCGGTGTTAAGGGGAAGCCTGTACCCGCTGTTGATTCAACCAAAAGCCCCCTACAGTACGTATCAAACTCTGGATTCTTCTCTGAAGAATTAGAGGTTGGTCAAGGAAGGAGGGATGAACTCGGTAAAGCAGACAGCATTTGCTTGAGCATTAGTTGTACCTTGCTCCACACAAATGAGTTTCAGATGCGACAGAGATGGGATCAAGGATGTCAGCATGAGATCGAGTCAAGCATGGTCACACCAGGTGGCCTCTTTCTTGTGGGTTACTTTTTCCTGGGAGCTTGAGCTTTGTCCTAAAGGCTGTAGGAACCTGACAAATGATTGCAGTCAGAGCAGTAGAGGCAGGGTGGTTCCAGGAGAGATGAGGATTACAGGAGAAGCTCAATCCTGGGGAAGGTAGTAGTGACCCTTGTGGAAGTGCTCCAAGACCCAGGGAGGCTGGGCTGTAAGCAAAAGAAACAATGAAAAAATAATCCACAGACCCCGGTGATATAACTGCTCAACTAAACATAAATGCAGAGAGAATAAACAAAAGCTTCAAAGGCTTTGATATTTAAAAGGCTGGATGACCACTATGATTTGCCAAGACTTTCTTTCTCTCCTTTTTTAGTTTTTTTCAAGAGAGGGTCTCTCTATGTAGCCTTGACTGTCCTAGTCCTAGAACTTGCTTTGTAGATCAGGCTGGCCTCGAACTCATAGAGATCCACCTGCCTCTGCCTCCCAGGGAGTAAAGAGGTGCACCACCACCACCCAGCTTGCCAAGACTTTCGTCTGAGGATTTGGGACATCATGTACCTGATGAAGAACAACCTGCAGAAAACATGCACCTGGTTATGGTTCCCTATGTTATTGATTAGTTTGTTGAACTTCCATTAGATTGTCCTCCCAGTGACATGGAAAACATGTATGTTTGGGGGCAGAGAAATGACAGATCCTACTGAAACCTCTGAAGGTCACTCTGGCTACTGAGTAGTAAACAGATGGCAAATGAACAAGAGTGGAACAAAAGGAGGCCAGCCTATTGTCTTTGAAACATCAGGAAAGATATTATAGTTTTGTGAGGGTTGGTTATGTGACATGGGCTGGTTATGCGCATAGGTCAATAATGTATGACTGAGAGTGCATGGAAATATATACAATGGTGGAAAGCACCATAACTTAGCCTTCTGCATGGAGTCTGCAGCATGCCCATCTGACTGTTACATAGGTTATACACTGTTATAAAGGTTCTTTAGTACTTGGGCATGCTTCAAGTATCTGTTTTGCAACTGAAAATATTGATCATTTTGTTCCTCATTTTTCAGCCTAACATTTTAAACATGGCTCTGTAATTCTCAATACAATGGATCCACTGGCCCTTACGGTCTTGAAAATCATTCTTTTGGAAATATTTATAGAACTTACTGTCCTGAAGACCCATACTAAATTAAAATACACACTTCACAGTCATAATATTGAAAAATGTATTCAATAAAGGAAAATCTGTTCAGAATTGAATTCTGTTTTAATGTAATAATGCTTGTTAAGAGTTTGCTATGGATTCTAAAGACATTGTGTTGTTCAATGAATACAATCAATATCAGAGAAAATTTAAAATTACGTCTATTCATTATCTTTGGCATCTTCCTCTTCTACGAATTATCTACATTCCATCAATTCTTTTTCCCTTTCTGGCTCATTCAAATGCATGCCCTGCCTCCTGTCTAAAGCTGTTTCAGCCAAGCTTTCAAGGTCTTCTGTTTCCTCAGGTTGAACAATAACTCCCTATATTCTATCATCAACTTCTCACTTTATCCTTCTCACGAAAAATGCTCACCTGCTTTGTATCTTGTGAATGAATTTCTTGTCAGCCCTAAGCCACTGTCATCAGCTACCCTGTTTTTTAACTTCTGTTCATGGCCACACTTCTTGAAATAGTAAACTGCCTCCTTTTATCACCACAGATTCAGTACTTAAGATTTCTCATCTTATTACCTCTCTGATTACGCTTATTGTGGTTATATCAACATTGCCAAATTCCTTACGGTTTCTCATCCCACTACCCCTACGAATTTATGCTTCTTATGGGCATATCCACTTTTACTTGTTCATAAGTAGTAAAGGACGTAGAATTTTCTCTGAGATGAGAAGCTATTGAAGGGATAAAAGCAGAACTGATATGATTACTTACATTTCGATACTTAAATCTGGTTAAGGTTACTCTGAGATATGTGAGTGTGTACAAACAAGAGACCAGCAAGGATGCTATTCAAGTGGTATTGATAGGACCATGGCAGCTCAGAATGAGGTGATAGTGGTGAGAAGTGGTCAGATTTGTGGGATATTTTGAAGATACAGTTGATAGGACTTGAAAGTAGAGCAGATGTTAAATGTGAGAGAGGAGAGATGGCAAAATTTGAACAAAGGGATGAAAGTAGTATATGCCATTTTTTTCCCATGCCAGGCTATCACATAGGGAAAAATCCCTAAGATTATGTCGTACATAAGATATGTGCTACCATTACTAATGGCAAAGGCATTAGAGTTTACTCTGTGACATGAGATGAATGAAGGCTTTGGAGCAGAGGAATGACATCATTTGACTTGCATTTCAGGAGAGCAGTCTGAGCAGTAATTGGACTGTGAATGAGGTTGGAAGGAAATAGGTGAGTGAGGCAGCTTCATACTCATGTATGAAAGAGAGAGTGGTGGGTGGGACTAAGGCAGTAGGAGTGAAACTAGCAAGATGTGGCCATGGTCTGAATATTGGAGAGAGAAGCAGGCATCACCTCCTGTGGAGAAAAGGAGATGAGAATCCAGTAATTATTCTAGAGTTTCAGCTTGAACAGCTGAGAAAATGGAGCTACCATTGACTGGAATTGAACTGCCCGTAGGACAAGCAAGTTTGAGGCTCACAAATTAAGAATTCATTATTTTTGGTGAGATAAATCTGAAATACCTTTTACATGTCCAGGTGTAGATAGTCACTGACAGTTACATGTATCAAGATGTTGGCTACATGAGTTACTAGAATTGAGCTACAAGTCAGAACATTATTGGAACAGATGCAGTGTTTAAATCCATGAGAACAGAGGAAGATCACGAAGCCCAAATGCTGGAGACCTAGAGATCAAATCCTGGCATCTATGGTTCAGTAAAAAACAAAAAACAAACAATAAACAAACAAACAAAAAAAAAAAACCCCAGCAACCTTAAGAATCAAACCATGACCCTCAGGGATAAATGACACTAGATCAAGTGAGATAAGGTATGAGAATCAGCTTTGTAACTCGTATATGTGGAGGTGGAGGGAAAGAGAGGATGAGTGAAAGGAAGGATGGCACTAAAGATGTTGACAAGAGCAGCTTTGAGGTGTGACAGGAAGGACAGTCTGAGCAGTGTGAGCTCAAGAGACGATGGAAAGGAGAAGACACTGAAATAGAGGTAAATCCCAACAGTCATTATTATTTGGAGAGCAGAGAAACAGGAGAGGAGCTAGAGGTGGAAATGAAGTTAAGGGATGGATTTTGAACTCTGGTAAACAGTATGTTTGTTTGCTCATAGGAAAGAGATGATCGACTGATGAGGTACCAGCCGATCGATGCTACAACATATAGGTTAGCTTCCGCTAGAAGCACAGAAGTCCTTACACTGTAGCAGGGGGCTCAGCCTGCTCATTTAGATGGAGCCGTGAGCGGCCTGGTAAGTGTCCTGGAAGATGCTTTTCTGATGGTTTCTAATTCCTATGGGAAACCAGAAGCTGGGTCAACAGCCGAATATGAGGTAAGGCATGGTGGAAGGATTGAAGCAGAAAGTGCTGTCAGGAGAGAGGAAGGGTGGATGATCTGAAATAAAATGGACGAACCCTAATCAGGTTCCCAGCAGGTTAGTCTGTGACTATAGTTAACCTGTGTCTGTTTAGTCCTGTAGGGCTACAGGCACAGGAGGGAAAGGCTGCTTCCTCAGATGGCTTCCTCTCCTTATTTCTTTTTACAGCTTACAGAACTCTTGAGGCTCTTGGCTGTTTATTCTGATTCGGTCTTGAGCTGAGAGTCAAAGGGAGAGAGCATTTTCTTCTGAATGTCTTTTCTTCCTGCCAATCAACACTCATTTGGAAGGCTGACCTTTGACTGTACTGGCATGGTAAGCATTGAAATGTGCCTTAACTCAGCCCGGCAGCTACTCGGTGGAGATGACCATTTTTCCGTTTGCCACAGAGAGCTTCGGGACCCTCACAGTCCTCCCCACAGCAGAACCTGGTGTGGGTAGCACCAGATTAGGGACTTTCTTTAAAAAAAAAAGTGTCAGTGAAGCATCTGGAGACAAAGCAAAGGTTACATCTGACAAGTAAAACGGGCTTAAAGTAAAGATTGTCCTTTATCCCCTCAAATCCCATAAAGTACTTAAGATAGATCAGTTTATTATCTATAATCTGGATTTATGGTAACGTCTTTACCTCTCTAAGCAGAAAACAGTCAGAGTAATGGCTTTGCACTGTGGCATTAATACTTAGATACACTAGAAATAGCATGTCAGATAGCAAAGGTTCATACATACTGGAAAATTTAATAATACTGATGAATTATTTTTATTATTATGTTTTGACCAGGGATGAGCTAATTCTTTTATTAGAATGCAACGAAAATATGTTGTAAGTAAAGAACAAAATTTAATTTAAAACTTAATGTTCTTTGATACATGTGGCATCCATGGCCATGAGCATATCACAGAAATGATGTGAAGATGGAGAGTGATGAGGGGCCATATGGTGTCACATGAGATCCCTCAAACAACCCAGCACCTAGCTAAGCCACCTTTCCTTCAAAGAACCTTATTTCTTTTTATTTTTCTAACACAGGCAAGACAGGATCTTGCTACGTAGCCCAAGTTGGCTTTGAACATCGGATCTCCTTATCTCAGTCTCCTGGGAGCAGAAATTATCAAGTGTGTGCCACCATACTTAGCTGGAGCCTGCCTTCTTGATGTATGAAATAGATAGAGTAATATCTAGCCCTGACATTGTAGCTGAATGTTTAAATAGAGCCATGTCTAGTGAGCACCTTGAGTGATGTTTGGTACAAAGCATGCATGCAGCCATGCTGACAGTGACTGAAAATTTTGATTATGAAAGTGTAGAAATCTTTGCCGTTCTTCATGTTCAGAAGTCCCTTTTTATCTGGGCAGGGCCAGTCTGCCTGTGGCCCCTCCCGGTCTCCATTCCAGATCATTCCAGTTTCTTTTCTGTGCCCATTACACTTTGCTCATGCTTCTGCTGCCTCACTTCCCCCTCAATTAATTTTGGAGCTGTTTTTCTGGGTTGTCCGTGTCGTGAACTAGAGTGAAGGTTTTGATACATCTGTCATTCTCATAGAGCAAAACAGATGTAGCGAGCATTAAGCAAATGTTTATAGAATTGAGAATTCTTTTCAATTTTCAAGGCGGAAGAAGCAGCCAACATTTGGAAGGCACTCATTTATCTTGTTCTTTCAATTTTATCTATTAGAATGCTGGAGTCATATATGGAGGAGACTCTGCTGTCGGTAGAACTCCCCTAGATTCCTAGTTTCTGCAAGTGACACAGCATATATCGCAAGCAGCTAAAATTAACTTCTTCATTATTGCCTCTGCAGATGTCACTGTCGTCATGAACACACAGACCGTGTCTACCCTGCTTATAATCTAGGCAGACAAGGAACACATGCAGAAAACAACACCTGATGTTGCAAGACAGATGATATGTAGCAACCTTCACTCAATGTCACAGGGCAAGGTTGGCACACTCAGCCCCAATAAAAAATTCAGAACATTGTCTAGGCATGACAAAAGAGAGCTGGCCGTGCCTAACATACCCTATGCTATTTCCTGCACTGGGTGATCAAAGTAATAGAGCAGGCAAGTACCCCGCAAAGGTATGAAAACACTGAATGCTGCTTCCTCCCCACGGTAGGGCAGTGTGTTATAAACTGTTCATGAAACTCTGAGGACAGGCACCGGTCATGGTGTTCCCAGCATCTTAGTGCGAAAGTGGCTGTGAAAGAGAGGGTCCTCCTGAGGGGATCCCCTCCGCCATCTTAGCTGCTGCTGGGCTTTTCCTTTGCTACCATCTGAGGCTCATGTTTCCCATGTCCAAGAAGAGAGCAATGGAAGCTGGAACATATGGGACACACGTGGCATCCCACTGCGATGGAAAGAAAAATGTGTCCCAGCCCAGGCTTTTGCATGCAGTAGCTCTGTGCCTTTTCTGGGTTAGTCTCTGTGATTGTCCATCTCTTAATGATGGCTGAAAGGATTAGAGGTGACGTAACACGCCTACTATATATTCGCTGACTGGCAGCATCATGAAGCGCTGGAAGGCCACCCGACACATTTCTTCAGATCACAATAAAAAAATAACTGACCTTAACCAGGATGCTCTTGGTTAAAATGTTCCGGTCACATCTACTTTTGAGCACTGCCCTCTTAGGATTCTTCTTTGCCTGCATCAAAGTCTCATGAATTGGTAATGCTGACTTCCTCTGGTTCAAGATAAGTCTTCTGTCTGTATTTCAAGTTTAGAAGATCCTTGAAGTAAGTAGACATCATGCAATTTGCAGGAAAATGGATAGAACTAGGAAAGATCATCCTGAGTGAGGTAAACCAGACCCAGAGAGACACACATGGTATCTACTGACTTATAAATGGCCATTAACCATAATGTACAGGCTAAACATACTAGTTAACCTAAGGACCCCAAGAAGCCAAGGAGGACCCAAGGGAGGATCCCTAAATCTCACTCAAAAGAGAAAATAAAATAGACATCTGAGGTAGATAGAGGGAAGGAGCTGGGCGAGCAAGGGGCTGGGGAGGACCTGGAGAGAGAGCAGAAATAGGTGACGACATCTACAGTACAGGGGAGACCCCTGGACGTCTCTGACCTTAGCTGAGATTCCTAACAGTGGGGAAGGGAACCTGAAGCTGCCGCCTATTATAGCCAGGTGGTACTTCCAGTGGTGAGAGGGGGACACTAACTCGCCCATAAAACCTTCCACCCAAAATTTGTCTTGCCTGCAAGAAATGTAGGGATAAAGATGGAGCAGAGATTGAGGGAATGGCAAACCAATGACTTACCCAACTTAAGACCCACCCCATGGGAGAGAGCCAACCCTTGGCACTATCAATGATACTCTGCTGTGCTTGTAGACAGGAGACTAGCATAACTGTCTTCTGAGAGACTTCATCCAACAGCTGATGGAGACAGATGCAGAAACCCACAGCCAAGCAATATAAGCCAAGCCAGGTGAGTTTTGAAGAAGGAGAGGAAAAATTGAGGGAGCTGGAAGGGTCAAGGATACCACAAAAAAGACCTACAAAGTCAACTAACCTGGGCCCATGGGGGCTCACAGAGACTGAACCACCAACCAAAGAGCTTGTGTGGACCGGACCTAGACCTCCTATACATATGTAACAGATGTGCAACGTGGTCATCATGTTTGTCCTCTAATAATGGGAGTAGGGGCTGTCTCTGACTCTGTTGCTTGCCACTGGATCATTTTTCCCCAGATGCACTGCCGTGTCTGACCTCAGTGGGAGAGGATGCGCTTAGTCCAGCTATGACCTGAGGTGCCATGGTGGGTTGGTACCTCCCAAGACTCCCTCCTTCACTGAGAAGAAGAGAGAGGAGTGGGAGAGAGGGACATGAGGGTGGGACTGGGAGGAGAGGGGGAGGGGGCTGGTATCAGGCTGTCAAGTGATTAAATACAAAATGAAAATAAAGAGAAGGTTCTTGAAATCATCCTTAGAAGCAGAGCGGGGACCTGGGGAGACTATGGTTATCCACTTGTTTCTACTGTGGAGAGAGCTGATCAAGGGCACATGTCCTCCAGACAGTGGGTTAGTGATGTCATCTGCCTCCACTAAGAATAACTTACTAATGTCTAGGTGACTCACACTGTGTGACTCTCCAGGCATTTGCTAGAGGGGAAGGACAGGAAGAGATGAACAAGGAGACACAGAGCGGTGGACGGAGACCGAGATGGAGAGCCCTTTACATGGAGAAGTGGCGCTCTTAAGCTTCAAGAGAGCAGAAACAGGTCATCTGTGTTTATACGAGAGAGAGGAATTGAATGAGAATTAGAAAAGAGCACGGAAAAGTAAAAAGCTCTGTTTAAAAAGGGGGTCGGGGAGGTGGACATTAACTGAGAAAACATGACCAGTGGAGGGAGGAAAGAAGTGTCATTACTCAGGACTGAAAGCTGAGTTGTGGGAACGACCAATTAAAGGAAGTTGAATTTGCCAAGTGTACCTTCAGGTCAGAGCCGGCCCACAAGGAAGAGGCTTAGGAATATCTGATTTAGGGGTAAGATTCTGGATTTCATCAGATTCACACACACGCATAAGAAGGATGAGTTTAAATTCCAATTGTTCTTCCTAGATCCCCTAAAATGACCTGTGGACTCTGTCCTGGGCGGCCCCGCTTGGTGCAGGCACAGGTATTCATCTGAGACAGTGACAAGCAGATCACTGTACCTGTCCAAGGGGGTCTGAGATTCAAAGAATATGGTCTTCACACCTCTATCACACGACTGTCACCTTTTAAGTCATTAGACGACATGCTGACTTTTCTGATAACAGGAATTATTGTTGGGAGTACAACATGCACACACACAGAAACACATGCACATATACAAACACATGTATACACACAAATACACACACACGCATGCACACAAAAGCATAAGTGTCCACACAGACATGAACACAAACACAGACACACACACAAATACACACCTGCAGACCACCATAAAAGGACACACTAGTACACAAACACAGCTGCACCCACATAATAAGCACACACACACATGAACACATGTACAAACACTTGGATACACAATAGCACATGCACATACAAGCACACCAACACACACATGGAAAAACATGGAAGTCCCATACAAGTACACAACCATACATACACACACAGAGACGGAGGCATATAAGCATCAGCACACACACAAACACAAATATACATGCATAGGCACACAAACAAATGCATGTGCACACATCCTCACACAAATATGTATGTAGAGAAGCACAAACACAAACAGGAGCATGAAAATGGCATGCATATATATCATATACCTAAAGACACATTTAAATGTATAAACATGGACACAGAAATAAACTCACATACAAATACACCCATGCATGCATACAGACAATAGACATTGCATACAATTACACACATGGACAAGTATAGAAAAAACACTACACAATTATGCACAAATACACAAACATACACAGAGTCCTACAATCACACTTCCGTGCTGCAGTGGCTGCTCCACAGACCTGTGTCCACCCCCAAGCAGCCTCTGCATCTGTCATGTAGTTGACATCAGAGCATGCCAGTTTCTTCTGTGCTATACATGTTGAACTCAAAACGTTTACAGAGCTTGACTTCACATACGTTGGGTCTGTGTGTGTGCCTGAATGTGTGAGGGTGTATAGAGGCCAGAGGTGGATGCTGGGTGTTTTCCACGTTTACCCTCTGTCTTTTTAAAGGTGTATTTTTATTAATTATTGTTGCTAGCATTGTATGACGTATGTGGGTGCACTCATGCCGTGACGAATGTGCAGGTCAGAAGAACATCGTGTGTAGTCCGTTCTCTCTTTATAGTGTTCACTGGTTCCAGGGATCAGAGGGAGGTTGGCACCAAGTGCTTTTACCTGCCCAGCCATTCGGCAGGCTCCGTCTCTGCTTTCACTTTTGGAGGACTGTCTCTCACTAACCCTGGAGCTCACTGACCTCCCGGCAGGAGAACTCCAGGGAGACACCCATTGCTGCCTCTCCTGCACTGGAGTTTTGGGTACATGTCATCAGCCTCGCTGTGGGCACTGGGGATCTGGGCTCTGGGTCTGAACCTCGTGCTTGAACAGCGGGCCATCTCCCTAGCCCAAACACTGTCTCTTTTGACCCCTACAGCAATCCCGTGAGTGCTAGCCCCGTGCCCATTCTATACTAAGTGATTTAGACTCAAAGAATTGGAGTGAAAATTTTTTGGTGGTGGGGGTGGGTAGGTGGGGTCATCCCAGATCATTTGACTGATAGAAAAACCTTAAATCTAGCTCTTCTGACCCCAAGAGTCTTTTTGGAAAGGAGTATGGAGATTAAGCAGGGGCTCTCTGATAAGTGCCATGGAAGTGAAATGACTATTTTGGAAGATGTGTGTGTGTGTGTGTGTGTGTGTGTGTGTGTGTGTGTGTGTGATTGCAGTTAGAGCTGGCCCTGGAAAGCACTGC
Source organism: Meriones unguiculatus (assembly GCF_030254825.1). Lineage (NCBI taxonomy): Eukaryota > Metazoa > Chordata > Mammalia > Rodentia > Muridae > Meriones > Meriones unguiculatus. The sequence continues at coordinate 85,936,930 of NC_083359.1, read as the reverse complement.
AGAGGAAGAGAAGAACACACGTGGTCACTCCCTTGGGAAAGGACACAGGTGCCCTGGCCATGTGCCCTTTCGAACAACTGATCCCAGAGATAGAGCAGTTTCAATCCACTTGCCCGTGATAATTGGTACGTCTTGGAGTCTGAGCTGGGCTCTGGAGAGCCAGGTTGGTCCTGCATCTCTGGACTGAAGGAGAGGCTGGGGTGTGTACACAGTGGGGGAGTTTGTGTCATGTTCATCCTGTCACACTGTAAGTCGGTGACGGAAAGCATCAATCATGTGACAGTCCCGGGGCACAGAAGTAACAGTTTGGGGGAAAATAGCCAAGTTCTTGGTGTGCTCTGAGAGGACTCAATGATTGCAGGAAGTATGTTTTGCTGCCTCTGGCCGTCATGGCGGCTGGCAGAGAATCTGATAATAGTCATCTCTCATGCCCATGACAACTAGGACCTCTCTACTCATCATGGAAAACCCAACTGTTTGACACATAAATCACCCGTGGTCTCCTGAATGACACCCAGGTTAAAGAGATGGGCTCTTGCAGAGATCATCTCCATAGGTGTGCCAGAAGAAATACGGCCATTTTCATTCATTTTTAAAGGCAGCCTTAGAGGTTTACCACTCCATAAGACCTGGATAACAGGATGACGGGTGGGCTGAGTTTTAGAAGCCTTTCTTCTAGAAGAAAACAGATTAAACTGGGAGCTACTGGCTCAGGATAAAATTTTGTCTCGGACAGACTGATTCATCGTTTGGCATTAAACAAAATGAATATGAATCCCTTAGAAGCAATCATTCCTTTTAAAAATTGAAGCAAAAGAAGTCCTTAATATCGGAGTCTCTGACATTGGAAAGAATTACTGAGCATCTGCTGAGGGGCCTTCCGTTGAGATTCACTTTGCCCCGAATTCCCATGTATTAAGAAGCAGGATGCTCACTGCTTGAAATGTCAGCACTCCTGGCTGCACCTTCATGCTGTCAATTAAAATTTACACTCTGACCCATCGTAGGGGCCTCCATCTGGCGCAGTGATGCGTGTGTTGCTCTCGGTGTTGCTGCGTGAGAGGATGCATGGCAAGCAAGGGAGTCCTAAAACTTCTCTAGGTTTCATCTTTACAAATAAAAATGAATAAATGGCCCGAGGGAGTCCAGAGAGGCTGCGGTTGTGCTAAGCATCTCATCATGAGTGCTCACCTATTCGTGCCTGATGAAGTCATGTTCCAACTGAGTATCGTTTTATTTCACTTAGGGGAAGAGCTTTTGATGATGAATGTCCATATATTTCCCCAATTGAGGTCTTACTTTAAATAAAGCATCTGCAGTGTGCTCCGTCAAGTCTTGGTTAATGGATAGACAGAAAAAAGGATTTAATTTTATCACTGCTCTCTTGAAGATTGAGAACTGTCTTTTCTACCTTTTCAACTCTTGAAACTTCCCTAAGGCAGATCTTACACCTTGCCAATCTTCCACTTTGTATGCCTAAAGAATCCTTTCTAACATTCTCCATGGCTTAGACGTTTTTCTAGCTCTCATGAACCCGGGTTTAAAAATCTTTTCCTTTATGTTTGTCTAAATGCCTACTCCTAACTGTAGGCTGTTCAGAGCTATTTCTTGGTACCCCTGTGGGATATGGAAGAGACGGATAGATGCTGAGAGTTTAGGAAACAGGGCCAGGCTGACATCCCAGAGAGACGTGTTAGAAAGATAGATGAGGCACGGTTACTCTTCAGTCTTTTCAAAGCTCTCCTTATTTGCCATCAGAGATGCCATTCCTCATATTGGTGTGTCTCAGATGCTCCCAGTTCCACTGGAAAATCTTCCTTCCTTCAGCTCCTCTGGTGTTACTTGTCCATCGTGTCTATCTGTCTTACTATATTGACTGTTATATGCTTTTGTTACCTTTTCATGTACCGTGCTGTAATGTTATCCAACTTGGGGGGTCATAGCCTGTGGTCCGCTCCTAGTTTAGTCATTAGCCCTAAGTAAGCCAATTAAAATCAATAATCAATAATGGAAAGAAAAAGGAGATTTACTTAATAGGGCCAAGTTGGGAAGAGGGACAAAGAGATCCAGGGAAGCCCTCCCCCAAGTCTGTCTTAAACGGAGGGCCAAGGACATGCACAACCAAGCGGTCCTGGTCAAGGTGTGGTCCCATCCACTACTGACCCATCCTTTATCCTTGTTTTTTTTTTATTCTTGTTGAGAAGCATTAGGACTCAGATCAGTGGCTCCCTGGGTTTTCAGGTGTCCTCCGGGGAGACTGACTTCTTTTTCTGAGTGTTTCCTGGGTCAGCTCTTGGGTACCTGCCACATGGTGTGTGCATTGACTCCTTTTTTTGGAAGCATTAATAGAGAGAGTATACCTATGTGAATGTATACACAGGCTGTAGATAGCTACAGTCCCCATGTCCCTTTCTGAAACCATAAGCATGAGGAACAGGAAGTAGCTGTTTCTAAACTTGACAGGTAAGTATTAGATTTTATGCCATTTGTCTCTCCACCATAACCTAAGGCGGTTTCTGTCTGGATTAGCCATAAAAGGTCAAGCTATTTGTTTTTTGTTTCCTCAGCTGAGATGTCTTTTAGGCTCCTAAAGGACACTGCTTGACAAAGATGTTTCACCCCAGCTTTCACATGGAAGATCAAACATGTCACCAGCAAGAAGGGACAATGCTCCTTCCCGCACAGGCAAGTTCCCAGGTTCTGAGCTATTCAGTGTAGATGATGTTGATCAAGATGTTGAGGGTTAGTGACCAGTCATACGAGAATTATTTGGAGAAAAGATAGCTAGACTGAAGTAGGGTGCACCAAAGTGGGACTACTTGTCATCTAACTGTTTAATACAACATGATAGAAAAGGAGCAAGAATTGAGTTAGTTTATACTGTCCAAAAGAGCAGAACCGTGGAAGTTGCGAGAGGTAGATGTTGTACACTGTGGGAGAGCGTTCTTCTGGAAGAGTTGTTCACCAGCCAAGGTGCTTCCTGAAGTACCCAACTCCTCTCCACGGCTTCAGCACACACAGGACCAACACCTGCCCAGTAGTGTTGGTAGGACTCCTGTGCCATCAGGAGGACAGTCTCAAACATTCTGAGTGCTCTTTTTATTTTATTTTTTCTGTCTTTCATGACACTTTGGGTACATTTGGGGGAAAATGCCTTCCTTTCCTCTTGTAGCACTAGGGAAGAGGCAAGAGATTTTTCTGTTTGTTCTGAGCGCCAGTAATTGATCCTGCCTTGTAACTCATGGTGCTGCAACCTGGAGACGCTGTGAGACTGCCCTTTTTGGCTGTGTTTTCCATTTTGAAAAGTCCATTTTCCTTATCAGTACATATTCTCCTTGCATCTTTCTCCCAGGGTGCAGCACTTTCTGAAAGTGGCTCAATTTAAGTTGTTTGTGTTGTTGCTTGTTTTAGTGAAGTGTGCCGTCACTGTGTCGGGAGACTCCGTCCTGCTCTCTCAGTTACCCTTCTCTGTCAGAGAAAGCAGGCAGGCAAAGGTGTTGAGGCAACGCTTTACAACTGGGAGTCAAGGAAGCTGGGCAATGGAGAGATAAAATCTCCTGGGTTTGTGATCTATTACGATTTCAACGTGTGATCTTTTGTGAAGGAAATGGAGACTGTTTTTAGCGAGTCCTGGGCTCTCTGGTGCTGGATACTATGAAGCGTGACCTCTGCCCTGCAGCGCTCTCTGTTCTTCCTGGAAGACTGAGTGCTGGAAGACTGAGCTGTGCTGGAGCCTGGCGCGCCAGGGTTCTGGATTTGCCCCTTTGCAAACGCCACCCTTTTCCTCTGGGATTCCGGCCAGTCCGAGTAGTTTATTAGCGGTTAGCAGTGAAAGTCGTGTTTCCTCTGAAGAATTCTGAGGTTTTCATCTAACGTGGGAAGAGTCCTAGCTCCTTTTTAGGCCTTTCAAATAGTGAGGGTTAGTCAATACAGGTCAGTGAACCCAGGAGAGATGGTCTTGTTCCCATATCACTAGAATACTTTCCAGCTGACCGATCTACCCTGTGTGGTGCAGAACTAGCTCATACCTGAAACCAAAGACTTCAGGCAAAGAGTAAATAATAGCCCTGTGGCTTAACTGCTTTGCTGCCTCAGGTTCAACTCTGTCCTGAGTAGACAGAAGAGTAGAATTGATGTCCATATGAAAGAAAACTGACCTCATATCTGTAAAAATTAACTTCATGTGGATCTTCAGTCTTAAAAACAGAAGATCGAAACCTACAAACCCTTTAGAATAAAATCTCAATGTTTTGGATTAGGTCAAGAAGGCTGAAACCAGACAATGACAGCTAGTGCAGCTGTGACACAGGAGTGGGAAGGGTTGGCCATGTTCGGTCTGACTTATTTATCGAGGCTGTCGATAAATAAAGTTTCATGAGGTTGTTCAATACTTCCGTAAACATGACCTTTGGTTCTGTCTTGCTTTATGTTTTAAAAAACCTGAGTTCTGCTTTTCATTTGGGGAATACGTTCTCGCGAGGTAAAAATGTTGAATTTTCTCAGTTGGGAGGCCACTGTTATCGTGGGATGAGAGCTGTTAGAGTTACATGGAGTGTCCCAGTCAGAGTGGCACCAGTAGACACAGGGAGGAGAGGACGGACAGATGTGTTTAAGGAGTAGAAGGGAGGAGACTTGCCAAAGACCGGACATGGTATGTAATGGGCTCTGGGAGAGTTTCTGAATTTGAGCTTGTACCATCACTTTGCAGAACAGGCTGCAAAGATCTGGGATCTGGGATACCAGTAGCCATTAACCTGGTGATTCATAAAAGACTTCTAGATATGCTCTACTCATATGAGGGAGTCACACATAATTCCCACTTCACAGATAAGCCTCCGAATGAGCGGTTCCTCTCTACTAAATGTCATTAACTGGAGGGAAGCAGCCGTGTGAGCTGCCTCAGTCTTTCCATGTAGCCGTTCTATGAAGACACAGCAGTGTGGGCACCGACTCCATCTCCAGGCACAGTCACAATCTCTTTTCTACCCCAGATCTATTTCAAGTTCATTTAATGTGCTGGCAGCTTCCATGCCCAAAGAGTTTAACAGCTATTTCAGACATCTATTTCTGCTAAAAGAATCACTGTCCCTGTTCTCAGAAGCCAGATGACGCAGAGGGTAGGTAACTGGATACAGAACTGTTTTGCCCCTCATAAATCACTGACTCAAATCATAATCAGATTACTAGATATCCAAATATGTGTGGCATGCTGGCACCTGGAAGGATGATTGATAATAAGTTAAGTTCTTCTTTGATGCTTCACTATTGTTTACATGGAGTGAATTTACATGGCATTATTTTCACAGAAATGTAAGGTTTGCCAATGCTCATGTCTCCAATCTTCTACAAAGAGAGTTGAGCTCACATCAGTCAGGCCAAAGGCCAGCTTGTTTTTACCATCATATTATTTATTGGAAAGACGTGTAAAGTCATGTCTTTTCTCTAGTCTCACCCCTATGTCAGCACTAGTAGTGAGAAGGCCACACTTCAAGAAAGGATTTATATTCTAGAAGCACCACAAAATACTGCTCTTAAGTTTTGTTCTAGATCATTTCTATAGCAAGAATTTTTAGCCTTCTGAAGGCACGACTTCTATTTATTATTTTTTTTATATGACTTTTCTATTCCTCTCTCTGCAAATAGCTTTTGCGTGGCTCTGCTATATAGTTTATTTAATAATCATCTTAATTATTAAGATGATGTTTTGCTGTTTGTCCTGGTCAGAAAATTTTCTAAATTCTTGGCAAATTTGTAAAACCAGTGACCTGATGTCCTTTGATCTATAGTACACAGGGTTGTCAGCTAGCAGGTTTCACAAGAAGATGAGAGTTAGTATATTAAAAGTCTGTATAAGTTTGGTTAGCAAAAATAATACAGAACAATAATAAAACCAAGAACAATGTTCATTCATGTTCAGAAGGAAGATCTATCTATCTATCTATCTATCTATCTATCTATCTATCTATCTGGGACCAAATCTTTTTAACTTTAATAAATTTAAATGTAGCTATTATGATTAAAAATAACTTATTGCTGTACGTACCTCTTTTGAGAGGGTTACTTCTTTTAATCACCCAGTAATGGCAGTTAGTTGGTTTCAGTGATCATTGTCTATTTCGGAGTACACACTCGTAAATGGGATGTCTCGATCACGCTCTCAAGGCTCAGGGATCTATGCAGAAGAGGAGGTGGGAAGAACAGAGGGGGTAGATGATTCCATGGAAATAGAGTCCTCCAGACGAAGCAGGGTTGATGGACATATGAACTCACAGAGACTTCAGCAGCACATACAGGGTCTATATAACCAGACATAATGCCAGCACTGAGAAGAGGAAATTGACTCAATGTTAACCTAGCAAGAATCTATTTATAATTGATACCTTGATGAAAAGGAGCATCAGTGTTCTCCAACGGAGAGTCACTGTATATCAACCACACTCCAGGGCAGGGCCCATGCCCAGGAGTAGTTGGCCAGCACAATATGGATGTGTGTGTGTTGTTTTTGTTTTGATATTTTTTTTACCTTATTAATTTTCTTCTGTTTTTGTTTGTCTGTCTGCTTTGATTTAATTTTTGGTGGGTATATTTTTTGAGAGAGAAGTTTCATAGGTAGGGAGATGGGAAGGAGTTGGGAGAGGGAAAAGAATACGATCAAGATATATTGTGTAAAAAGAAACTTTTAATAAAAATTAAAAATAAAAGAATGCAGAGAGGTGACTGTATCCTCTTCCTTTAAATGCTTTCATGACCAGACAGTGTCACATTTGAAACCACTGTGGAATCTTGTAACCGCATGGAAAACTAACCTGAGGATAAAATGAGTCACCCACAAATGGCAGAACACACAGAAAGAGAATAACCTAGATTCTTAGTTCTGGAGTTGGCTAGTAAGTCAGGTCTGCAGCCAATTTGCCTCCCTGTGCTCGTCTTTGTCATAGTAAACGCTCTTCTTATTGCAGCACTAGAGAGCTATGATTGGCAAATGGATTTTCCATGCATTTAAGGTGCATGGTTTTGTATATTGAAATATGTAGAAGCACTGTGAGCTGGTGGTGGAAACCAAGCGAATCAACATCCATCACCCACATCATTATCATTTTCTTTTGCCAAGAACTAAAGATCTATCCTCTTAGCACAGCTCAAGGATACAGTACAATACTGACAACCAAGGCTACAAAGAGAAACCCTGTCTTGAAAATGAAACAAACAAACAAAAAAAGAGGATGAAGCAGGAAAAATTATGAGTTCATGGTCAGCTTAGGCTACCTAGTGATTTAAAGGCCAGCCTGTGCTATATGGCTGGATTCTGTCTCAAACTAGATAGATTAAATGCATAAATAAACACGTTCTCCTCACTACAGTTGTGAGAGTTTGGACAAGTATGGTTGAGTTGTTCATATATTATGCATTGCTAAAGCAGTTTCCTGATTAACTTATTCATTTTGTTCAGAAAATATTTATTGTGTATTACCTATACCAGTAGAATGAGACAGGCATTGTTCTATGCCTCAGGCAAATGCTCATTTATTTTATTTAATAAATATACAAATGAAGGATGATTCCATAATAGCATTACTTGGAAAACCAAGTGATGGAATTTTAGCTTCCTCATTTTTTTTCTCTCCTCCAATAAGCATTTGTTAAAAGCTTCCTACATATCTGTCTCTGATAATATTTACAGAGATTAAACCACAAATTCCTCACATGGAGGCAGGAATGTACATTAAAACTTAGACTAAAAATAAAATCTGTCTCACTCAGAGTTCCTATAAACATTTTTAGCAGTGCATTGGTTGCAGCCAAGGCAGACTTGCACTTTGAAGTAGGGCCTAATTCATCAAACTCCTGAGGAAGTTAATAATCAACATTGAGCTTCTTCTCTCTGTGATCTTCAAATAATTATAGTATAATCTTACTCTAGGAAAGGCTCAACATCAGTATTTGATGAATAAATTAGATATATGTAACATAAATGAAGCAGTTTTGGTGAGCCCTGAAGAATGCAGCACATTCTCCCTTAAAGCGTAGATTCTCCGGCTAATGTGATATGATTAAGCAAATGTCAAAGGCACAAATATTCATGGGAAAGGATTAAAATCAGAAAGTTGTTATTCACAACTATTTTTTTTTTTTTACTCTGGCCTTCCCAGCTGTCATTTAAAATAAATCAGATATTCCATCTCTCTCTTTTTAATTTTAGAGGAGGATAAAAAAGAAAAGAGGAAAGGGAAAGAACAGAAAAGAAATGAGGAAAGGAAAGGAAGAAAGCCATCTCTAGCTTTTGACAAAGAGAAAGTAAGTGTTCTGTCTTACTGACATCTGACCAAATTATAATGATATCCCATTGACTGTCATCTAGGGATCATTTGTCATATCACCTGAATCTAACCTTGTCAAATATCCACATGCATGTCTATAACAGTGCAGCCTAATAATTATTATGGTAGTCATAACCTCCCGTGATGCCCTTTGGTTCTACATGGTTTTAGCAACTGGTATTTGTGCGCCTCTGGTGTTGCTAGGATATGAATAGTATGATTTAATTTTCATGACAGTCTTGTTAAATTTGTACTATTCTCAAACACATATTTCATGAGCTAGTGATGCAGAGGCCACACCTCTTTCTAAATGGTATGTGTGCTTCTGCAGCCTGTCTCTCTTCTCCAGACATTGGAGGGGAAACGAGGGAATGGGCTTCAATTACACAGGTAGTGAACTGAAGCCTTTTGTTCTAACAGTCGCCTTGAACAGTTAAGAGCCCTCGTGTTTTCATGTGGGTGCAGGCGCCATTGGAGGCCTCCAGCTGGAGTCAGAGCTCCTAGAGCCAGAGTTATGGCATTTGTAAGCCGGCCATGGTGGGTGTGAGAACTGAACTCAGATCCTCTGCAAGAGCAGAACACACTCGTAACTACTGAGCCAACTCTCGAACCCCCAAATGTCCAACATTTTTACTTGTAGGGCCTTCTTAGGCAGAACCCAGTTTAAATACCATGTCTTCTATCACCATCTCCCGCTGTCTCTGTGAGAGTCTTAGAGGACTAAGAGGTGAAAAGGTCACCTTGCATTGCAGATTAAACAGTCTCCGTCTCTCCCGCTTATGGGAAAGGCAGTTATCCAGCAGTTGCTAAGTTGTGGGTCCTAGATACACACAAAAAAGCTGCCTGAGCACGGTAAACACCAGGAAGTCCAGCAAGAAAGGAACTCACAGGCAAGCTGTTCCTGGGTTTTGATTAGCTATCTGACTCTCTGAACTGTTACTACCCGAATAAGCGAAGCAGAATTAAGAACAAAACAAAACAAATGGTGTGTAGCAGTCTCCCAAAGACGGGTATGACAATGTGGCCTAAAAATTCTCAGTCACCCAGAACACACTGTGGCAAAGACACAAGACCGGAGAACCTAAGCGCTGACGGGCTTTGGAGGCAGGAGTAGAGGCAAATGCGTGTGCCTAGTGGAAGGCGGTGGCATAAAGGAGGAGGTCAGAATGGTAGAATCCATCCTTATACATGATGGCTAGTGCTCAGAGATCCACATAGGAGTAAGCGCTTTCAGTGGGGCTGGTTAGTGGGATCAGTGGTGGAAGCTATCACTCATCACAGTGCAGCCTGCATACAATGAACTAGTCCACTGTAGTCATATACAGCTTCTTCCAGATGAATGCTAAGGATGGACAGACAGATAGACAGACAGATAGATAGATAGACAAAGAAACATTTTTTTTTTGTGTGTCCATGAAATCAGTTCATTGGACTGTGGAGGCTGGGAAATCCCAGGAAATTTCTGTCATCTGCAAGCTGAAGAACCAGAAGAGCAGGCAGTGAGTCAACCTCAGTCTGAAGGTCTGAGAACCAGGGCACCTGCAATGCCAGTCCCTGACTCTGGAGGTACCAGAACCAGGAAGACTGATGTCTAAAGGTAGCAAAGGAGACATTCTCAAGGAGGTGTGTGTGCTGGGGGAGAAAGGAGAGTGAAGGAATGGGAGTGAGGGAATGAGACTATGAGGGTGATAAAAGGCGAGTCAGATTTCTGCCTTTTGATTCTATCTGTTCCTAAGGAGATTAGATGATGATCACCACACTGGCAAGGGTAATCAGCACGTAGTCTGATGATTCAAATACTAATGTCTTTTAGCATTGCTCTCAAACAGGTGCATTTAGAAATGCTGTTTTACCAACTCTGCTTAGGCATCCTTTAACTCAAGCAAATTAACATATCAAACTAAACATCATGAGACTCCTGATTACTTAACCTCTAGTTCAAGGTAAAAGGTCAAGAATAGTGTCAGCAAAACCATACCAGCTGACTTTAACTGGGCAAGACTGGAAAGTGAAATGGTAGGAAGAATGGAGAAGGGTCATCATCCCTCCTTGCCCAGGCATGCTGTGTCTGATTATGGGCTTATAAAAGTATGCATCTTTAATATTCAGTGTGGTTGCTATGATGATATTAGGGTCATGTCCTGGAGCACATTCCTTCAGACACCAATGACCTCTTCATCCCATTCCTGGCAGGCCTTCAGAACTAAGGAGCTTAGAGGCACAACTTCAGGGGACGGGGAGTAGAGAATCGGGTTCCTGATCAAAGCAAAGGGTTTCCTTAATTAAAGCCTCATGGAGGTGAATGCAGCGCAGGATAGAAAGATAATCAATAAAGCAGCCAGAGGCATTGCCTCTCTGTCAGAACCCCCAAAAGTTCCATCACAGCCACATGCCTCGTGGCGCCTGGTTATGAAGGACTCTATTACCAGAGAACGTAGGCAATTCCTGTCTCGACTGGAAAATGAAGTGTAGCCAATAGAAATAATTTAATTGAATGGCAATGGGAGTTTTATAATAAAAGGTCATGAAAAAACTTTAAAGCAATTGTTTACAAGACTGAACAGGAAGTTGTTTGTTTTGCTTTTGTGGGACCTGAAGTTCTCCCACTCCTGTAACTGTGAAAAATCCAGCTTTATGCACTGGGCCCCTCTTGCCTTTTACTTGCATTTATCTCACAGAAAAGTCCTAGGAGACACACAGATCTCCAGTCCTTAATTACCCAGATCCTTCCTGGAAGGCACTAACATGATGGTCCTCCTCGGAAAGATGCCATGGATTAATTAGCTGTTTGTGAAATGCTTAGTAACTGGTGCTGGAAGGAATATCCGTGACGAAAGGCCTTGTGTGTCTTTGTATATAGCAGTCTCCTCTGCAGCGAGAATGTTGCTAGGTACGAAGCAGGTACTAGGTACAAAGCAGGTACTCAGTACATAACCTGAAGCTGAATGAGGCATTTCATGTGGTGGTTTGAATGAGAATGGCCCCAATAGCCTCATATGTTTGAATGCTTGATTTCCAATTAGTGGAACTGTTGGGGAAGGATTAGGAGGAGTGGCCTTGTTGGGAGAGGCATGTGACTGGGGTTGGCCTTTGGGGCTTCAAAAAACTTAGCCAGGCCCAGTCTCTCTGTCTCTCACTCTCATTCTTATTCTGCTTTATTCAGAAAGATGTCCCTGTAGTCAAATGTGTGGCACTCAATAAATGCTTACAAAGACATATGTAAACGAACGTCACACAAAGGACGCTATATAAGGCTGTATAGATCTGATTTCCAGGCTAATGGTCTTAGCCAAGATATCTACCTTCTTAGAGTCTTGATTGTTTGTTTGTTTGTTTATTAAAAAAACCTTTTTGTCAAGGTCAACTTGGACAGGGTATGTGATACTATTCAAAGAGTAGCTCTCTCATAAACAATGTTGATCAGTTAATAACTACCTTTACAGAGATGCACGATGCACACCACAAGTGAGGCATGGGCCAGATCTGACCCAGGATAGGGTACCAAGGCTTAAGGGAGCCACAACAGGAGGCAGAGGCTATGGAGGCAGAGACCATGCTGGGATGACCTGAGACAGAGAGCATGCTGGGCTGACCTGAGGTAGGGCATCCATGCATCAGGGAGCCACACTGGGAGTAACAGAGGTAGGATTCAGGTAGGGGTGTGTTGACCCTTGATAGCTATTATTGCAGAGAGTAGCTGTCTCTCAGGAGAAGACTAACTCTCAGGGCCTGTGGCCCTGAATGTTGGCCCCCCAGAGAAAATAATACTTCAACCCTACTGTTGCTTAGGCTTCTCCTGAACATTATAAGCATATACACAAAAGGAAGTAAGATGGCTTGAACAAAATATGAAAAACAAATGGAACAGACTCAGGCAAACAAGCCAACAAACAAACTCCAGATGTCCAAGTACCTTTGCAGAGAGAAGAGCAACATGAAAAACCAAAACACATCTCCTCCAAAAGTTACCAATCCTACAGTAAAGCCCTCTGGAAGAATGACTTAGAAAAATTCTAGACAAAACATTAAAAAAAAGTCCCAACAGTTTAAAAAAGACATGAATGTACTCCAAAAGAACAAAAACAAAGAGATTAATAATTACTGTTCTAGAACTATTAAAAAGGCCACTCATTTGTCCATTTAGAACAGGTAGTAGCCAAGAAGTGGTTGATAACATCTATTTCCTTCACTGCACCCTTTAATGGCTCTCTGGCTTTTTAAAGAAACCATTCTCTCTCTCTCTCTCTCTCTCTCTCTCTCTGTGTGTGTGTGTGTGTGTGTTTGTGAGAACTAAAGATCTTAGTATAAGTTTGGTAAATGGGAAAAAGGAAAATAATGGGAATGTATACGGAGAAGTCACGTGAGCATAGGAAACATGCCGGACGAAGGGAAGAAATGGTGGCTTGTTTTTGTAGCCATTTGTGAATGGATCTGTAGAGGAGCCTTGGAGAGCTGCATCATTCTTTCTTTCCTCCCTCAGTTACAGGTGCTGCTCTGATGCTCTGGCTGCTTTGCCTTGAAAATGCCTTCATCTGTGTCTGGAGCTGTTCCCAGTGCAGTGTGGCTCAGTGAATGCTCAGGTGCCTCTAACTTGATGGTGCCTGTGAGTCACACATTAAAACGTCAACTTATAATCATTAGATTTTCGAGATCACAGAAAACACTCTAAATTAGGCGATAGACACTCAATAATTGATTTGTATTTGGTTATTACCAGCAACTGGACACAGGAACAATTCTATCTCTTTCTTTGTCATTGTCTTTCTATTATGATGGACAATTTATCTTTAGGAATGAGTGAATCATACATTTATGAATGAGAGGGTGTCCATTGCCAAACTTCTCAGCACTGAGGAACCTCTAGAGTTACTGTGTGTGCTGGTCAGCATACCACTGTTTCAAATTTAGTATTGGATGTGTAGAATGGAGGCACTGTTGTCACACTACAACATCTTATGTTGACACTGAGTTTATTAGGTTTCATGTTTTTTTCATTGTTCCCTTTAAGATTGGTAGGTTGGAACCATCTTAAAGATGAAGAAAAATGAATCTCAGATCTTTAAAGAAACTGCCCACAGTTTTACAACTCTGGAATTTGACAGCAAAGATGTCAAAGAGATCGGTGCATATTGGAACTAATGAATGGCAGTTTGCTGACAGTCTGGATGTTTCTGTGCTTTTCTGTTGTCAACTAACGCAACACATAAGCATCTGCCAGAGAGAAACATCTGCCAGAGTTTGGCTAATTTCACATAATTGACAGCAGTGTAGCCATACCAGATCCTTTGGTGTTTCAATGACCAGCTTACCTGACAGAAACAGCCTACAGGCTTAAAGATTTGTACCATTTCACAGTTTCAGAGGATTTCATTCTATCATGGAGAATTCGTGGCTACTCAGTTGATGGCAGCTAAAGAGTGTGGTTGAGGCTGTTTACATCAAGATGACTAAGAAGGAGAGTTTGAAAGAGGAAAGGAGGGCCAGGAAAAAACCTTCCAAATCCCTAAAGCTTCACTGTCTCTTAGAACAGCGCCACCACCTGCTGGGAAATGTTATCTGATAATCCAAAAGGCCTCCAAGAAATTTAATTCAACTGGAGGCTGCGGCCAGATGGTGAAATTAACTTCAAAATATGAGCCTATGAGGATATTTTTGGATTTGAACACTAAAGTAGAAAAGCCAAATTGCAACTGCTTTTCATTTGTAAGATGCCTCCAATGTTGGCCCTGTAAAATGAATCTATCATCTAGGATCTTTGATGTCACATGGCAAGTCGAGCCATGACGAGGAGGTGGTGAACATAGTTTTAAAAGAAACAGCCTGAATAGTTCCTGTGGGAGAGAATACGGGAAGAAGGTAAAGACTCTATCCTTGTTAGCATGTCCCCTTTATTTTTTTTTCTCCACCAACATCTGGAGAAGAACGGAAACAGCTTTTTAGCTGGGTCTGTCCTGAGGACTCATCTTCTGCCTTGCCCATCGATTAGTTGCTCACCTATAGTGACTAGCACATGTGAGGGAAAGAAGGTTTCCCTTCCATCGCCACACTGGGCCAATTCTGAAGGAGCCTCTAGCTCTCAGAGTTCCAGTAGGTAAAACTAAGTAAGTGCCCTACCTGAATGTCAGGACAGGGACCCTGTGAACCCATCATGAATAGTTCAATGCCTGTCCTTGAGGCTAAGTGTTCATTGCCTCCTTCCTATTTTACACTCAGATGAGGTTGATTTAACTAGACCAAATTCAGTCTTTGAAACAGAATGTTATTTTAATAGCTTATCTAATATTGCCTTATATGGCAGATGCTGGTTTTCAATTCTATTAAGTATATATACAGTTAGCAATTAATCAGGAGAAGCAATTGAGTTGCTTTTGGAAGAATGAACACAGGGGAACAAAGAAAAAAGAGTTCTGTCAACCAGAAGTTAATTGTAGCACTCAGCAACAGCCTCCAGTTGAATTAAGAGAATCCTTGGAGAACATTTGGAACATCAGATCTGGTACAAAAAAGAAAAGTGTAACTTTCCAAGTAATGTGAATGCTTGCGTGAGCGTTTTTCTCCTCAAATTTAGGCAGTTTGTGTTTGAATAGGGCTTGGATTTCAAAGTATATCTCCAGTATAATTTCATAGGTAAGTGTAAATGTAACTGTAAATGTTGAATTTAAGGCAGTCTCTCCTGGGTAAAGGGGAAAAAGCAGTTGAAAAAACCATGTCCTTACAGAGTAACATTTTCTATAGAGAAATGTGTTAATTTTTTGCTGTCAACCTGAAGTCATGTTATCTTTACCTGAGTTTATGCATGATGAAAAGCAATGTGAGAGATGTTCAGTGGTTTGTGTAAGGCCACTACCTAGGAAGGAGCAAATCAGGGCTTGTCCAAGCTATTCTGACTCTAGATCCCTCTGTCCTGGTATTACTCTGGATGCTGAGTAATTTGCCCTGTCCCAACAGGTCAGAAAAGAAAGAAAAAAAAAAGCTCCACCCTTTCTTTTAGACCTTCTCCAAGTCAGAAGCATTTTCTTTTTGCTGAGTTATGATATAATAATTATGCTACTGAGAAAAGGGGCAAGCATTTAAGTTATTAGCATGAATCGTTTTTCTTGATTAAAAATTTACAGTGTTCAATGTTATCCCACAGATCTTTAAGAAGGCTTTCAAAGATTTGTTGACAACAACAAATGGACGAATCAAGTATGGAAGAGGATAGAAAGGATTTTGCAATTGAATCTTATCGTCAAATTATTTAATATTGATCATTTATCCAATTGTTGTAGTTAGGGTTTTATTGCTGGAGGAGACATCATGACCAAGGCAACTCTTATATAAGGAAATATTAAATCATGGCTGGCTTGCAGATTCAGAAGCTTAATCCATTATCATCATGGTTGGAAGTATAGAAGTTTTCAGGCAGACATGAATCTATTTTTAATAGACTATACAAGAAGTAGGGGTGCTGAAGAAGGAGCTGAAAATTCTAGTTCTTGATCTGCAGGTAGCAGAAGGGGCTGGATGTATTTCACTCTGGGCTAGGGTGACCATTTAAGACCTCAAAGCCCCACCTCCACAGTGACACATCTCCCCTAACAAGGCCACACCTCCTCCAATAAGGCCACACCTCCTAATAGTGCCCCTCCTTATGACCAAGCATTCAAACCCATGAATTTTTTTTGGGGGGGTGCCATTCCTATTAAACCAGCAGACCAATCTACCATTTTCTGTTCCATTCAACAAATATTGTTTTGAAGACCTACCAGAACTGTTAGTCATTACAGACACATCAACAAACACGACAAGGTCTTTCTGCTTCTTCTAATATTTATAGACAGAGAAGTCTTTACAATGTAAAGCAGTAAGTAAAGTGATGTTGGACTTCGTGTTATGGAAATTACCCAAGCTGAAGGGACACAGAGTGTTGGGACACATGGATGCAGAAAGAGTGTTTCTGTTGGGTAGATCAGAACAGACTCTTCTGCAGTGATGCTGGTAGAAATGAGGAAGCATCATCCAAGACTGAACTACAATAGCTGAGACTTGAAATAGATGGAAAATTTAGGAATTCCAAAAATTGCAAAGTGGTCACTGTGAGCAGATTGGCTAGTGACGAGATCATGGTAGGAAATGGAGTGAGAGATGAGAGTTGAGACAAGACCACAGGTCACTGTAAAGCCAGGAGCTGGGGCTTTTTTGATTTTAACAGTATACCATTTTTTAGGATTATAAGCAACAGAATTTAATTGTTACTTCAAAGGGGGCTGCAATGAAAAGAATGACCCACAGGACAACAAAGAGTAGAGTGAGGGAATCTATTTTTAATAGAGTATGCAAGTAGTAAGGGTGAGAAATGAGCAATATTTAGACTAGGGCAGGAATTGACAAATTATGACCCAGACACCAAATACGTATTTTTACAGATTTTGTCCTGATACTTGGATTTGATTAAGATGTACAAGCAGCAAGACTGGCTGATGGATTGGAGGTTGAATGAGGATGGGGGAATGAAAGAGAGAGACCCATGGTGATTGTGTTCTGCTTGAACAACTGGCTAAATATTGACATCATTGTCTGAGGTAGGAAAGGCTGAAAGATGGGTAGTTGAAGTACGAAGTTTTAATTTCCATTTCAAACATTTTGAATGTCTTGAAAAACAAAACCCTGTATATTTAAACTTTCACTAACTTCTGGCTGGTAAATTAGTAATAACATTTGTTTAGTCGAGGGAAGATCTGTTTGGGCTCCCACTGTGGAGAGTTTTTAGTCCATGGTTTACTTGCGCTGTGTCTATGAACCTGTGGGGACCAGGCTGTGATGATAGACCCTTGCAAGTGGCTGGGAAGGATGCTGATATGAGGCAGCCAGGTTGTGGAGAGAGCAACTGATGGAGGGAGCTAGGAATAACCCTGGGACCAATATTTACTCCCAGTAGGCCTCACCTCCTAACAGTCCATTCAGTATGTACTCATCAATGGATTAATCAGTTGATGAAATTATCATCCTCGTGACTCAACTCTCTCTCCATGATTGGATCTACGAGATGGGGACCAAGCCTTCAGCAGGTGAGCCCCTTTGGTGGCAGCAAGCCACAGATAAGTCATAATACCAATGAACACAATGAATCTTGTTACCATACACTATTATTTTATGAATGCCTAAATTTGCATGTTCTGAAGCCTGAGTGAAACAGATCATGCTGCCCAGATGTAAGCACCCTTCATTATTAGTCCTATTGGGATTACAGTCCAGCGCCTCTACTGACCTCCACTCCTTACCGTGTGGAGCATGTACTGTATCTTTTACCTTTGTCACTGAAACACTCTGAAAATAAGTATTTAATGTCAGATGACAGGAGCCTACAGATCCACAGTTTTTGCCACCCACAGAGCCCTTAGTTTTATTTGACCATTCTTTTATGTGTGAACTCTTTGGGGACAGATGAAGCAATCAAGTCCTGTCCTAGCAACCTTTGGAATATTTATAACTCTGCTGGAGCATCCAGCCCTTACTCTCCCAAGGTGGCTTCAGTCCTAACTTCAGCATGCACCGCGGTCCTCAGGAAAGGCACTTCTGAGGGTGCAGTCACTGCCTGAACAGGGGGCCTTAGACACTCTTCTTCTGTGTCAGATTTCATCAGGGTAACCCACAATTGCGCTCATTCTACCGCAGTTTCCCACTAAACTCATTGGGTTCCATCCCTTATGATTATTTGGGGACCTTGTTCCATCACTTTTAACTAGATTCAAACTCACAATAGGACCAGAAAGGAAAAAGGGAGAAAGGAGATGTCTAAGGATGTGGCTCAGTAGTAGAGCATTTGCCCAGCATATGCAAGGCTCTTGGTTCCAATCCCTAGCACCGCAAAACAAATAACAAATGGTTCCCCCACACCAAAAATATCTATCTCCACTCAGCCTTCTATCTCTCTCTGTTTGCTTTCTTTTCTAGTCAAGCTAGTTGCAAGGGCCATTTGTTGTCCCTCTGTATTTTTATTCATTCAGCAGCGTGTCCTCAATCTTTGGCAAAATTAGTTCATGCGAGCAGATATTCGCATGAATAGAAGGTTTGTTACAAAGTTTCTTCAAACCCTGGCAGCATTTTCATGGAATCATTCATTATCCTCATATCACAAAGAAAGGAGCTGAGTATAAGCAAACATAAGTTGCCCCTTGTCTCCCCTAGGACATGGAAGAGCTAAGTTCAACTGGAAGCACCTCCCACCCTCCTGCCTTGGCAAACCAGAGGCTCTGTAATTTGAGCGTACATTTTCACTGGGTTTCTCTAACATGACTGACCATTGGTCGTCCATTTATTTTCCTACCCCAAGGTGCATTTCCCCTATACTACCTAGTGTAGAGTGTAAGTGTGCCCCATGTGGGCGTGTGCTTGAACACTTCATCTTCAGTTGGTGGTACCTCTTCGGAAAGTTGTGGGAACTTTGGGAGGCAGAGCCTCATTAGAAAAGGTAGGTCATTGGAAACAGGCTTTGGGGTTACTATAGCCTGGACTCACTTCCTAGCTACAGATGCAGTATGGCCTATTTACTCACATCCCTGCTGCCATGCTCTCAGGATATAGACTGTGCTCTCTTGAAGTGTAAGCCAAAATAAGCCCTTCCTTCCTTCAGTTGCTTCTTGTCATCTTTTTAGACATGGCAGCATAAGGTATGAATATAAAGGCCTAGCCAGTTAGGGTGACCCAGGCCAATAATCTCAGCGACAGGAGATGAGGCAGGAAGATTTCAAGTTCATGGAAAGCCTAGGCGATTTGGTCAGACCTTGTCACAAAATGAAAGATTAATAGTGACAAGGAATGTCACTCAGTGGTAGAGCATGTGCCTGCTGGGCATGAGGCCCCAGCACCAATCTCTAGTGCCTGCAAACAAGTAACCAAAAAGAAAAAAAAAAAAAGGATACCTTAATGGCAATGTCCTCTGGAGCAGTGGTTCTCAACCTTCCTAATGCTATACCTTGATACACTTCCTCACGTTGAGGTGACCCCCAACCATGAAATTATTTCATTGCTACTTCATAGCCATAATTTTGCTACTGTTACAAATCTTCCTGTAGATATTTTTGGAGATCAAGGTTTGCCAAAGGGGTAGCAGCCCACGGGTAGAGCTGCTCTAGGGGAACAGATCCTGTAGAATGAGTGTATATTACAATGGGAATTGATTAGATTGGCTCACATATATGACCTGGGTTATCTAACAGTGTCTGTCTGGAAGCTGGAGGGGTTGAGAACCCCATAGCTGCTCAGCCCATAAATCTGGATGACACCACATTTTAAATCTAGAGTTGAAGGCCTAGAGGATTCTTGGAGAGCCATTTGATAAGTTCATTTTGGAAAGCAGAAGAACCTTGTTTCTGATGTTAGCAAAGGGTGACAAGAGTAGTGGCACTAGCAGAGTGGATGCACTCATTAGCAAGAGGTAAAGAAGAACAGGCAAACTCTACTGTTTTTTCTTCAACCTTGCGCTGCCTTGGAGGGTCCTGCTTGTTCTTGGAGCATATCTTCTCCCTCTTATGTGATCTAGGATCTAATCAAACTGACTGCCAGTCACTATGGTAACGCTTCATGGTCTAGTAACTAAAGCACTCATTTGATACTGATCACTCTTCCACCGGAACTGATTCCTTCGTGCGAAGTCACCTTGGTGATTTGCACTGCACCCAGCTCTGCTGAGGAGCAGCAGATAGATGCGTATCTTCTGTGAAGTCTATAATGTAGCTTAGAGACTCCTGCAGGGCAGAACACTCCGGTTGGTGTGCTCCAGTCATGTCTATGCGGATGTCCAGCCCCTATTCCCTTTCTGCTGATTGGGCCTGAAGGATGCAGTCAGGCATGCAGATGTGTGTCCACATGTGCAGATATCCATGTCCCAATAATGTGAATTACCTAGATGCAGGGTCCCAGATGTTAGACTGGGGAAAAACTTATTATGGTTCCCATTTCCACAGGGCAAAAAGTGTT
Organism: Meriones unguiculatus; assembly: GCF_030254825.1. NCBI lineage: Eukaryota > Metazoa > Chordata > Mammalia > Rodentia > Muridae > Meriones > Meriones unguiculatus. Next base: position 85,916,651 of record NC_083359.1, on the reverse strand, counting down.
GAGGTGCAAGTGTTAAATAAACCTCCAAACCTGTTTCACTAGTTGGGCTTAAACCAGATCGCCTCACTACACAAGTAATGCTCTTTGGTCTTTCCAGAGTCATACGATGTAGCTGGATCCTGTGTATGGAGCTCAGGCCTGCATTGAGAGAGACAGGGCAATTTGGGAGCTGAGAAATTCACAGAGTTCTCTCATTTTTATGCACCATGTTACTGGGAGCCAACCTAATAATTTCTTATTTCCTCAGACTCCCCTGAGGATAGGAAGCTATGAATTCCTAAAAGTCCCTCTGTGATTCTGAGCTGGTTAATGGATTGCATCCTATTACCCTTGTGAATTGGCAAGAGCAAAGGCAATATTCTCTTCACTTCAGATGAGTCGATGTCTTGATGAAGATTACCTGACATGGTGTGCATGGAGAGCCTGGGAGCAGCAAAGCATAACTCAGCCACATTCATCATTTTTGCCAATTAATTAGGTCCCTGGCTTAAAAGGGCCATCAATCTCTATAGATTTTTGACTGCCAAACTCCGGAGTCTTTTCTTTGGTTGAAAAGTATACTGATCTACCTGCAAATTTAAAGCAAAGCAAAGACAAGACCCAAGGAGATTGCTTGTTCTGTGTTCTTAGCCAGCAATGCTCACTGCTGTGAGCTGACTCATGCTCTTGGCTAGAGGTGTGGATGCCAGCTCAGTGCCATAGAAACCCTGTTCTGTTCTCATAAAACTCAGGCCCTGAAAGCTGTGAACATTTATGCTGGTGGGTAGGAAACAGCTATAATGAGAGTTTCTAATATGCTCATCTTACAGCTCCTCTTGCTTTCACATCCAGTATCAGCCCTTTGGTATCCAATACATATTCCATCACTCTAAATCCTGCAAAGATAAGTACTTAAAATCTTAAAATACTGTTTGCATTTTATTTTTGATTTTATGTATATGGGTGTTTTTTGTTTTTGTTTTTGTTTTTTTTTGTTTTGTTTTGTTTTTGTTTTTTTTTTACCTGTGCGTCACATCTGTGTGGTGCCCTTGGAGGCCAGAAGAGAACATTGGATCCCCTGTGGACTAGAATTACAGACAGTTGTGGGCTACAGCATGAATCCTCTGGAAGAGCAGTGCTCTTAATTGCTGAACCTTCTCGCTAATCCAATAAAGATGCGTTAATGTTTGGTGTCTCCCCATAATCAGTGTGCAGTTATTTTTTAATTACACTTTATTCACTTTGTATCCCAGCTGTAGCCCCCTCTCTATCCCCTCCCAATTTCTCCCTCCCTCCATCTTCTCCTCTTATGCCCCTCCCCTGATAGGGGAGGTCCTCCTCCCCTTCTATCTGGCCCTAGCCTATCAGGTCTCATTAGGATTGGTTTCATTGTCTTCCTCTGTGGCCTGGTAAGGCTGCACCTCCTCAGAAGGAGGTGATCAGAGTGCCTGCCACTGAGTTCATGCCAGAGACAACCCCTGATCCCCTTACTAGGGAAGCCACTTAGAGTCTATGGGCTACATCTGAGAAGGGGTTTTAGGTCCTCTCCATGCAAGGTCCTTGGTTGGGGTATCAGTCTCTGCAGAGCCCAGTTTTTTTTTTTTTTACTCTGTTGGTCTCCTTTTGGAGCTCCTGTTCCCTCCAGGTCTTTCTATCTCCTCCTTCTTTCATAAAATTCCATGTACTCTGCCCAAAGTTTGCCTATGAGTCTCAGCTTCTGCTTTGATACCTCGATCAGTAGAGTCTTTCAGAGGCCCTTTGTGGTAGGCTCCTATTTTGTTTTCTCTCTTCTCCTGCTTCCCCTATTTATCACATTTGCCTTTCTGAATGAAGATTGAGCATCTTCCCTAGGGTCTTCCTTGTTGTTTCGTTTCTTTAGGACTATAGATTTTAGTATGTTTATCCAATATTGTATGCCTAATAACCACTTATGAGTGAGTATATACTATGTTTGTCTTTCTGCTTCTGGGTTACCTCACTCAAGATGATCTCTAGTTCCCACCATTTGCCTGCAAATTGCATGATTTCCTTGTTTTTAATTGCTGAGTAGTATTCCATTGTGTAAATGTACCATAATTTCTGTATCCATTCCTCCATTGAGGGACATCTGGGTTATTTCCAGATTCTGGCTATTACTAATAGAGCTACTACGAACATGGTCAAACAAATGTGCTTAGTGTTTAGTTGAGTAAAATTTCAGATCTATGCCTATGATATAGCTGGATGTTGAGGTAGCACTATTCCTAATTTTCTGAGAAAGCACCAGATTGATTTTCAAAGTGGTTGTACAAGCAATGGAGGAGGGTTCCCCTTTTCCACATCCTCTCCTACATGTGTTGTCACTTGAGTTTTTGATCTTAGCCATTCTGATGTGTGTAAGATGAAATCTCAGGGTCATTTTGATTTGTATTTCCCTGATGACTAAGAACGTTGAACATTTCTTTAAGTATTTCCCTGCCATTTGATATTCCTCTATTGAGAATTCTCTGTTTAGCTCTGTGCCCCATTTTTTAACTGGATTACTTTGTTTGTTGATGTTTAGCTTTTTCAGTTCTTTATGTATTCTGGATATTATCTGTCAGATATAAGGTTGATGAAGATCCTTTCCCAATCTGTAGGCTGTCATTTTGTTCTGTTGACAGTGTTCTTTGCTTTACAGAAGCTTTTTAGTTTCATGAGGTCCCATTTATTGATTGTTGATCTTAGAGCTTGTGCTGTTGGTGTTCTGTTCAGGAAGTTGTTTCCTATGCCAATGAGTTCAAGCCTCTTCCTCACTTTTCCTTCTAACAGGTTTAGTGTGTCTGGTTGTGTCGGGGTCTTTGATCCAGTTGGACCTTAGTTTTGTGCAGGGTGATAAATATGTATCTATTTGCATTTTTCTACATGTAGACATCCAGTTAGACCAGCACCATTTGTTGAAGATGCTGTCTTTTTTCCATTGTATGGTTTTGGCTTCTTTGTAAAATATCAAGTATCTGTAGGTGTGTGGGTTTATTTCTGGATCTTCTATTCGATTCCATTGATCCTCCAGACTGTTTTTCTGCCAGTACCTTGCAGTTTTTATTACTGTGGTTCTATAGTACAGCTTGAGAACAGGGATGTTGATACCTCCAGAAGATCTGTTATTATACAGGATTGTTTCAGCAATTCTGGTTTTTGTTGTTGTTTTTCCAAATGAAATTAAGACCTGTTCTTTCAAGTTCTGTAAAGTATTGTGTTGGTATTTTGATGGGAATGGCATTGAATCTGTAGATTGCTTTTGATAAGATTGCTTTTGATAAGATTAGGATTAAGTCACTTAATCCTAATGGGCTCAGTGCTTGTTTCCTATGATGTCTAAAACAAAACACTACAGGAGGGCAGTTCAAAACAAGGCAACAGAAGCCCGGAGGCTAGAATTCTGTGATCAACAACACCGTGATGAAATAAAGATGTCATCAGGCTGTAGCTCGCTCAGGAGCTCTGGGTGAATCTGTTGCTTGTCCCACTCAGCTTCTGGTGGTGGCTGGCCTTCCTTCCCTGCATTACCACTTCATCACTTAAATCATCATGATCAGCAATTTCAAATCTGTATCATTTTATGCCCTCTTCTCTCCTGCGCCTGTGTGTACCATCTTTCCCTGACCTTTTCTTTGAAGGCTACATATGATTGTATTTCGGGGTCTCCTCAGATAACTTGATAATATTACTATCTATCTCCAGATTCCTTCCTCACTTCCCCGTCTCTGTCTCTTCCTTTTCCTCCCCACTTCCACCTCCTTTCAATCTTCCTGTCTTCTTTGCATTTTGTGATATGCATAGAGTCCAGGGATTAGCCTCCAGCATCATTTGGAAACAATATGTTTCAACCTGGAACCAAATTTTTATTCTGGATTCTCACCCCTGCCTTCTCATAGTCCCACGTGTCACTCTTGTGGCATAAGTTTGTGGCAGACACAGCTAGCTGTTTGGACTCCTTTCTCCATAGCAGACATTGAAAGGAAGCAGTCACCTGGCTCCTGAGCAATAATTCCCAGGCTCCTTGCTCCTGGGTACAGTCGTGGGTCTGATGGAAGTTGGATGGAGGTATTTCCTGCCACCGGGGAACCTCCCCCACCTAAAGGAACTCCCATGTCTTATTCATACTCTAATAGTCCACTCTCTGGGTGGCAGTTCCCAGAAAAGCCTCAAAAACCATCTTGAAGTTGGCAGAGGCTTCGCCAGTACCAGCTCCTGACTGAGTGTCTTAAGTGGGCATGTGGCCAATTCTCCTGGTGATTGGGCTTCATGTGTTATGAAAATACATTTATGTTATTGTGTTGAACCACTAACACCCTGGAGCTTATCCATTATAAGCATTTGCCAATCATGTTCAACACCATTAATGCCAATTAATTCTCTTTACTGATGATACATGGATAAAATAGCTGCAGAAGGGACTGGAGAGAGGGCCCAGAGGGTAAAGTGCCTGCTGTCCAAGCATGAGGACCCAAGTTCAAATCCTTAGCACCTATGTAGATTCATGGGTATTTGTACCAGCGTGAGTGCACGGACACACACACACACACACACACACACAATGACTGACAAGACACAGTTTCTGATATTCTGTAATTTACTAGATCTGTTCCGTTTGGTAAAGCTTCTCATGAGGCTTTTTTGTTTGTTTGACTTCTAAACGCTTCATTTCCAGTATTTCAGACTGAGTTTTTTCATTTTCTATTCTCTGTTTCTCAGGGGACGTAGTGTGTGCCATGGCATGTGAGGAGGTGTCAAAGGACAATGGGGGAGTCAGGTCTCTCCCTCCACCATGTGAGGTTGAAGTCAGGTGGGGGTTGAAGTCAGGTCGTCTTGCTTGGCAGCCGGTGCCTTTCTCTGCTGAGTCACCTTGCAGCTCTCTTTACTGAATCTCATTTTCAAATCTTGTACTAAATTTCTTCTTTCATTCAGCTGTTTGTTCATCATCTTTTTGGAACCTTTCAGGAGTTTATAAGCTTCCTCTGATTTCTCTGAACACATTTTTTTTTTAACTTAAAAAAATGTGTGCATGTGTGAATGCATATTTGTGTGTGTGTGTGTGTGTGTGTGTGTGTGTGTGTAATCACACATGAGTGCCTGGGTACATGTCATATGCACACGCATGTACACCTGTGTGTACGCATTAGAAGGCCGAGGATCAACAGCAACTGTCTTCTTCTATTGTTCACTCTCCGCCATGTTTTTGAGACAGGGCCTCTTGTTGAGGTCAGAGCACATCAGTTTGCTAGGCTGGCCAGTGGGACCTGTGGTTCTGCCTGTCTCCACCAATAGCACTGGTTTACCGATGTCTACTGCCATGCCTGGCTTTGTACATAGGTGGTGGGCATATTAACTCAGGTCCTTTTACTGTACCTGCCATGATTGTGCTTTATGTAGGATTGCAAGTGATTCCCTCACACTGGCAACCATTCCCATGGGGGTCGTAATGTTTAGAAGAATCATGTTGCCTTGGATATCTATTTGTATGTGTGTGTTGGAATTTAGTCATCTGGACATTGATCAGCTTGTTTTCATTGTCTTTCACTAATTAATTTTTTAATTAACATCACTATGAACACTAGTATTACCATCACTATGAACACATAGGCCCATTCTGGAGAACACAGTCATTGTCAAAGCAAAGGTTCCTTCAACTCTAATCGATTTAGGAGGCAGAGGAACACTGACAGTTCTGTGCACACTAAGATATTAGTTACTGGTGGTGTGAGTGCAAAAGCGAACAGCAGAGGAGGGCTGCTGGTCAGTATTAGGGTGGCTGAAAAAGAGAGGAGAAAATAGAGAGTCGCAGGTGCTCTAGGGCCAAAGGGCAAGAGCTGAGGCAGCTCTGGCTGAAGCCGGAATGCAAAGAGAAATGCCAAAAGAAATGCAGTTAGATGACCCAAAACAACCCTGGTTCCCAATAGACCAAGACCAGACTGTTTTCTTTGGGAAAGCCCATCAAAAGAGAAATGAAAAAGATTAAAAGAGAAAGGGGAAAACAGAATGAGAACAGAACAGGGCCAGGCTGGCCTACTTAACTGTTACTGATTGTCAGGTAGGGAGGGATGAAGGTGAAGAGCCTGGGTGGAGAAAGGAGTCTGAATGTGGTTTCCACTTGGGTACTGGCTCTTCCCTCTATTCCTTTGCTGCCCCGTTGATGCCAGTCATGGCCCCGCGAAATCTGCAGCTTGCGGGAAGATGGCATTCATGCTGCTGGGTGAGCGTTCATTGGTTCTGCCTGAGAATGCTCCTCATGCTCTTGCACCGTTCTTCCCAGTGGTGGGCACGTGTTTAGAACATGTGCCCGTTCCTCTGCCGTCTGCGTCTCAGATCACTCTTCCATTTACTCAACGCTCTGACTCAGCCTCTTCCCTGATGTCTAAAGGGACTTTTGCAGGCCCGGTTCCAAAGCATAGCCCTCTGACATTTACTTTGAACTCTGAGAATGTGGCCCGGGGAAGGTCTAGAGCCACCAAATCGATGACACGCCTCTCCTTCGCCACTGTTGCTGCATGCCATGCCTGCCTCCCTTCCCCCTTTCCTTATCTGTCTGGTCCTGAGTACAGTGAGGGCTTCCTGAGGCTGTCTGTTGTGAGCTATGGTCCACAGTGTCTGCTGTCGCAGCCTCTCTTACTCCTCAAATAGGCTCTGGAATTTGTCTATTTTGTTCTGCAGAAACTTTTATTTCGCTCATATAATTTTGTTAATTATGTATCTGGCTGACTGAACTGTTTGTTTTTGTTGTTGTTGTTTTGCTTCTTCTCTGTAAGTATCAGCAGTTGGTTGGCTTACTGGATTGGTCATGAGGGTTCCTTCCCACCTCTCTTTTGCTCAGTTCTTTTACACCTGAAACCGACTCTTTACTGTGCTCTTGGAGTTGAGTCCATCTTTCCACTTCCTCTGAGTCTTGCTTTTGTAGTGCTGTCTTGGTGGTCATGAGCTACCTTAGTTTGTGCTTGCCTTGAAATGGCCTCGTTTCTTCACAATATAGCTTTGCTGGAAATCGCAGTCTTGGTTGGCTTTTGGTTTTCGGGGCTTGAAGTTTATCAGTTCTCACTTTCCTGGCTTTTCAGATGGTTGACAAGAGATCTAATGTTATTCTGATGCGCCTATCCTGTGAATGCTTATTGCATTTATTTATTTCTTTATATTTGAGTTTAAATTTACTTATATGACCCTTAAACATATGAGAGAATGCTCAGCCTCATTCAAAACAAAAGACAGATAGCATACCTACAATTGGAGATCACTTCTTATCTGTTAGAGGCAAAATGTGAAAGCTTGACAACATACTCATTGGTATGATTGGTGGGAAAGACACACTGTTGGTGAAAATAGCTTCATGGAGTGGCTTCATGAATAGCTGGCAATATTATGCATGCAAATACCCTTTGTTTCAGCATTCCTTCCTCTAAAGGACTTTTTTCAATAATAGATTGGCAAACACACACACACACAAACACACACACACACACACACACACAGTGCTACACAGGTTCCTTGGCAGCAATGCAATGAGTTCTACTCAATATTTTGATTATAGTTATTTGTAATAACTATAAAGAAAAGGCAGAAATGTCTTCAGTGGGAGCTTGGTTGAATCAGCTGTGGTACAAGCACATGATAATTCATGTGTCCATTAACATATAAGGAATGGTGCTAGAGAGATGGCTCAGGTGTTAAGGGCACTGACTCCTCTTCCAGAGGACCCAGATTTTATTCCCAGCACCCATAAAGCAGCTTGCTACTACTTGGTAACTCCAGTTCCAGGATATCCAATGCCTTCTTCTGGCTTCCATGAGCACCAAGCACACATATGGTGCATAGACATACATGAACACACACATATATATCTTATTTTTATGTATGCTTGTATATCAGAAAGGCCTTGGAAGACTCAGTACTATTATTACTTGGTTTGTTCTTTCAGTCAGCTAGAGCATGTGAGCAGAGCATATATTAGGGCAAAGCCACTCTCCACAGTATGAGAAAAACAAGAAGAGGCCAGGATCTCCCAATCCCCTCTGATAGCAAATCCCGTAAGACCAGAAGACCTCCGATAAGGCTGCACCTCTTAAAGGTTCCACATATCACTATGGAATAGACCCCAAGTCTTCAATGGGCTTTCGAGGCATTTACCCAAATGAGTGCCTGTATCCAAATAAGTTATTCCTGTAGAGGAAGAACCGTATTGCTCCATCACGAAATCTGGCATTCTTTATCTTCCTCTGGGTGTAGTCTTGCTTCTGCAGTGCTGTCTTGGCAGTCATGAGCTACCTTAGTTTGTGATTGCCTTTGTTTTTGGTTTGCATGCTTACTCATCAGTCTGTGACATCAAGGTGCTTGTATAGACGTCAAATAACTGTTCAAAACTTATCGATCCCAGAAACTTCAGGTTTGCATTTCTCCAATCTTTGTTCTGATTAAGTGGGTTTCTAGCACCATGAACAGTCATTGCCATATGTGAAAAGTCATGCCCACATGATTTACTTTTCTAAAGCTGATACCACAATATTGAAGACATTGGCCCTAGAGTAGGAACTTTACAAAAACACATCAGCCAAATAAACTTTCATTGTTTTTTTTTAAACAACAATCTTATCTTAGGTATTTTGTTATAGGAACAGAAAGTGGACTAAGACACTGATTCTTGGGAAAAATATATATTCATGAATTATGTTTTCTAATTTGTGGGTAGTTTTCTTGAACTAAGTTAAGGATTAATGTATAGTCTCCTTTGACAAATACATTTGAGAGAGCCTTGTTTCTGGTGAGTGATAATGGGTATTTTACAAGAATCAAGTAATCTGACCTTTGGAGGCATATAAGACCATCAACAGGTTGGATGGAGAGGGCTTGGAGGGTATTATTTTTATTTTTTATTTTTATTTTTGTATTTTTATCTTTATTGGTGTCTCAGCTGTGTTCATTTTTATCATCATGGAAAAGCCAAAATGTGGGTTTTATCCTCAGAAAAAAAGTGCTTTTGGCAATTCTGAGATTAAATACCCTAAGCACCATTTTAGAATGTAAGAGAAGGTACTATTTTCTAATGACTTGGAGATAGGATTCTTTGAAGCGATTGAGATAATGGTTTCCTTTAAAAGTCAAAAACCTGAAAAACAAAACAAAACAGTGAATCAAATCCCACTTTGTTCGATTGTCTGTCTCACTTAGTACGTCAAACAGCTTGCATGAGCAGGATGAAAGGTCATACTTGTGTCCTAAGAGGTACAGGATCTTGTTTATGGAAAAATCCCACCAGCTATTCCTACTTACACTAGGCAAAGAAAAGTGAAGTTAAAAAAGAAACAAACAGGTACAAGAATTACAAAAATCAATTTTCTTTTTTTTTTTTTTTGAAGAAACAATCTCAAGAGGATTCTTTATTTTTTTTTATTTATTTTTATTTATTTTTTTTTTTATTTTTTATTTTTTCAATGCAGTTTATTCAGGAACATTGAACAATCCTCGGACCCCGGGGAAAGCCAGCCCACAGCTTAAATAGCCTCTGGGTAGCCAACCCAGGCATGCCACGGGGGCAATGCAGATAGGTCCACATACATGGAAGCAAGCCAGATCCTCGGCCTTAGCCAAATGTGGAGTTGTTCGTGACAGAGAGCACTCACCATCGGGAAGGTGGAAGGCGGAAACCGGCTCCATCTTTAAGGCATAGCATTCTGCAGCTCTCTACAGTTCCCCCTTTTTGTTTTAGACGCATCAGGCAAGAGTAGAGGTCTGATCTCTGATATTAGAAATAAATTGGGACTTTGTACAGATGTTCATTTAGGTGTCATCCACCCAAAGAGCATCAGACCGTCCGATACCTTTTTCTCAGAGGCGGGACCTGGGGCATCAACCCGCATGCAATCAGACATGCTCTTCTCTGGGTCCAAAGCGGCTGACCCTGAGTGCAGTGCTTAGCCTCGCATCCTGAGCGTATCATTTTAGCTTTTTATGGTATCCAACCATGCTTGGGGAGAATGTCCTGCTTCAATGGCTGTAAAGGCCTGAATGATCATGGCTGCATCACACTGTTGTGAGACTCTAATCTTGCATATATACCACAGGCAAACCAAGGAGACCAACACCAGAAGGCCTGCTAACACTCCCATGCCCGCCCATTCCTTCAGATGATTCATGGCTGCAGCAATCCATGTTGATAATCCTCTGGCTAGTCCTGCGTCCACTCCGGTAGAATTTACTGTGACAATGGCCACTCTCAGCTGCTCCATCTTAGTATCGAATTCTCCAGTCCAATTACCTAAAATATAGCTCGACAATTGTTTAGACAGATTTGCAGCGCAGGAAAAATTCTCATGTTGTATGCTAGTGACACAAAGTCCAGCATACTTTCATTGACAGCCAGGTTGAGCGATTTGCCATAGGGTATCAATTTGCTCCTGCAAAACCCCATCCAGAAAGGCAAAGAGGATGGACATCAGAAGAAGAAGAAAACAGGAAACAACCTAGGAACCTACCACAGAGGGCCTCTGAAAGCCTCTGCCCTTCAGACTATCAAAGCAGATGCTGAGCCTGATGGGCAACTGTTGGGCAGAGTGAACGGAATTTTAGGTAAGAACTGGGAAATAGTAAGAGCTGGAGAGGACAGGGTCTCCACAAGGAGAGCAACAGAACAAGAAAATTTGAACATAGGGAACTTCCCAGAGACTCATACTCCAACCAAGGACTATTCATGGAGATAACCTAGAACCCCTGCACAGATGTAGCCCAGGGCAGTTCAGAGTCCAATTGGGTTACTTAGTAATGTGAAGAGGGACTGCCTCTGACATAATCTGACTGGCCTGCTCTTTGATCACCTCCCTCTGGGGGGGGGGGAGCAGCCTTACCAGGCCACAGTAGAGGACAATACAGCCACTTTTGATGTGAACTGACAAACTAAGATCAGAAAGGAGAGGAGAACCTCCCCTATTAGTGGACTTGGGGAGTGGCATGCAAGCAGAGGGAGGAGGGAGGGTGGGATTGGGATGGGAGGAGGGAGGGGCTTATGGGGGGATGCAGAATGAATAAAGTGTAATTGATGAAAAATTTAAGAAAAAAGGGAAAAAAGTAATTTAAGAACCTTAAATGACTTTCAAAATTGGAGGAAAACATGGAGTTAGTCAATTGGCATGGAGCACGTCTCGCCCCTGGGGGCAATGGTCTCCTGAACCTACTCAGACCTCGGACACCACCACTGCTAGTTCTAGAACTGACGCAGGATGTTCCAACGAGGGGTTAAGGCTTCTCATAATATTTCCTATAAGCCCACACCTGTTTGTCTATACCCCCCATTTTTATTCATTATTAGCCAGATAGAGCCAAGTAATTGTGGTAATGATACTTGCTTTTTTGCCCAATGCTGGAATGCTAGTAAAGTTAGGTATGCCCTGGTTACTCGCATGCCTCACTGGGTGCCTATGCCCATTGATGCCCCTCACGCTATGACTCTCTTCAGACAGAAAAGGGATCTTGGAACTACAGCCACCATTGTTACTACCATCTCATTGACGGCTGTTGGAGCTACCACCAGGGCATTAGCCATGAGTCATACTGGGCAGACTGCTCAGACCCTGAATAATCATTTAGCCAATGTAGCTCATGCCTTAGTTGTACATAAAGGAATTAATGCTCAACTAAAAGGAAGCTTGATGGTGTTCAATCACAAAAATCAATTTTCTATTTCAGATATGTCTTTTAATTTACTTTTAAGCTCCAATCTTAAGATGTCCCTGCAGATAGCTTACTTTTCTAGTCTTTGCCCATCTCCATAAGCTGTGATATCACAATTCTCTTTCTTCTCCCTTTTAGACATTTTTTACTGTAAGACTTTGTCTTTGGCTGTTAAAGACATTTTCTTAAAACAAAAGGCTTTCTTAGTCAGTCTGCAACTTCAGAATCTTAATTTCCCTCCTAGGAGCAATATAAATTAGGATTTATGGTCTTGAAAGTTGAAGAAATGGTTCAAATGTTTTGAGATATCAGATCAATTGTTTAGCCTTGTCATCTTCACAGGCCCTGTGAATGAAATGAATATGCTGAATTTACTTCCATGGTAAGGATTTGTCAAGGCCACGTTTCCATGTTTATAACAAATAACGAGTAACTGACATTCATCAGCTCTATTAAATATTGCTTATAAGACCTGATTCTTTTCACACACCGTTTTTCAGGGAAACATTTCTTGCTGATTAAGAGACAGTCTGGGTGCTTGGAAAATTGCCTTATAATTTAAGATTTTTCAAGATCCTTGGCCCTTCTGATCTTAAATTGGTAATGTAGTCATGAAGAAACAGTAGTGTTTAAAGTGTAAATCACTGGCAAAGCTAGAGTAATCCTTGACTCATCTTTCAAGGCCACAGCGTGGTAACAGAATAGAAGTTACAAGATGACAAGATGGGCTAGATGCCAGGCAGTGAGGTGAAGGACTCGGTGACATGATGGCAACTTTCCCAAGACTTTCGTCTCTGCAGTCCTCTGTCCTGAGTGATTGTTATTAATAACCCTAATTTCTGGAGCTTCTGAGTAATTCGCCTCAAAGAAGTTTATCAAAGGAAAGCCTGAAGCCGTGAGGTGATAGTTTGCTTGTGTAAGGGTTTTACATATACTTTTGATTTTGAACAAGACCACTTGAAAATTACACACTGAAGGTGATGTGTACCTTCATCACATTTCTGAATCATGAACTGTCACTTTCTTAAATATGAAAAATAACATTCCATGTGGTACCTTTATCCTCAATGTTTACAAATTTTCTCTTTACACGTGTAAGGAGCTGACTTTACCAAAAAGGCTGGCAACTTGATTAATTGTTGTTATATGTATAGTTCCCTTCAAATTGTCTTTTCTATTCCTTGTTCTCTCTCAGATAGAAGAGAAAGAGATTATGATGATGATGATGATGACAACAACAACGATAATGATAAAGTTCTATCAGAAGAAAAAGGCATGAAGAGCTTTCAGTACCCTTAACTGTCTTTCACGCACAATGAATTCTCCTTCACAATAGGCTGAATTTTTAATGTGACACAACCTCTTTATCAGAGAGTGTCAGCTGATGGTCACATCTGATGGCTAGAGGAGAAGTTAATTATACACAATATAGCAGGAGCTAACCTGATTGTTTAATAGGCTTCTGTAGGCAAACCCAAACAAGTAGCAACAAAACTAGATGAAAATAAAACACAGATTAGGTGTATTCCCAGCTCTTTCTTGGTTCTATGGATAAAATCATATGGAAAATAAAACTGTTTTGAAAAATTTTAATTAATTACCTATATTAACTAGATATGAGTATTGGGTTAGTTGGGTGGTGTATACACAAAGTTAAGATCAGGTAAGTAAGAATTACAGAAACCTGTATAATGACCCATTTATGACTCTACAGATGGTACAACTCCACAGATGCTATGTTGAAACAAGCATCAGTGATGAGTTTTCCAAAAAATTTGAAAAGGGTCATGTGTCATGACACATAACCTAAATCTCACACATAAAATATCCAATGTCATCTTCCTAGTCAGGAGATAGAAATGGTGAAAAACATTTCTATAGTGAAAAGCACGCCCAAAGTCCCCAGAGCTTAAACATCAGGCTTGGTTTTTACCTATGGCATGTTTCCTTTACAAATTTGATGGATACCTGTGTTTCGTATTGTTTATACTTTGGGAGCCAAAGCAAACCCCATATAGGACATGGTTATGTTGTTTTGGCAGACAAAAACTAAAGGGGACTTACATTCGTAGGTAACTGTTCCTGTCCAAGCCTGTATGTGGCCATTATGGTCTATGTTGAGTAGATAGGAAAATTAAAAATCAGATTTAGTAGGAAGACTTAAGTAAAACCTCCTAAATAAAATTATGTATTATGTACAAATGTCAACTCAATTCTTTAACCCTTCCTCATAGAACAATACAGAAAATGTCCTAAAACAATCAATAAATACAGTCCTTTTCTCATTCCTCCTAAGTACAACTCGAAAACTACAGGCATGTTCCCTCTGAGTTATGTGTTTGAATTTGAAGGAATGTTATAATATTCTAGGAAACAATGCCAATGATATATCATTCCAGCTTGGGGGCCAACTCACAGGACTGAAGGACCAAAAAAAGAGTCTATCCCTCACCCCGACATCTTTCAATTAATTATTGGCCATTCAAAGAAGCAGTACAAGGTGATGCTATAGCTAATAAATCTTTACAATGTAATATATTATTTTATGAACAAAATCATAAAATGTTCACTTACATGTTTGACTGTTGGTATGTTTCCTATCTGATGTGGTAGTTGTATTGATTTGGATGAGCTGATCATGGTCTCTATGGGCTCATGTGTTTAAATACTACCTAAATGATGGAACTGTTTGAGAAGGATTAGGTGTGACTTGTTATAGGAAGCATGTCACAAGGGGCAGCCTTTGAGGTTTCAAAAAACTTGTGACATTTTTGGTGTGACTCTCTCTTCCTCCTGTTTGCAGATCAAGATGTAAGCTCTGAGCTGTTTCTGCTGCCATGCCTCTGTTCCACCATCATGGACTTTAACCCTCTAAAACCATAAGCACAATTAAACAATTAAATAGTTTCCTTTCTTTGTTGCCTTCATAGTGGAGTTTTGTCACAGTAGAAAAGTGACAGACAGTAGTCAAATTATTTTTGTGAGCCAATAATTTTATATTATTATACAAAGTTTTAAACGAGAGAGCACTAATCAGTTCACTTTAATTAGTCTCCTCAATAATCTGGATTGGACTTTTACAATCAATGAAATGATTTAAAGGAAAAAAATGAAATTCATCATAGTAAAAACCATTTTGTCTGAGGACTAGAGATTAGCCCTCATTCAAAGGGTTTCAGGATCTTGGCTGTCTCTACAACCACGTAAGACAATCTCTTAAAACAAATTTCAATATCCCTTTGAAACCATTCTGTTTCCCTTTTTAAAGCTGACATGGAATATTGTTTTTAAAACCAGGGAGCAAAGTGCTGCTATAATAGACATCAAAAACTTTAAAAGTAGCATTGGAATTAGGTAATAGGTAGAAATCTAGAATGATTTTAGGGGAATGATAGAAAAAAAATGCTGAGCTTTCATAGTACTGCAAGGTGTTATTGAGTTGCTATGGCAGAGGAGAGTCATCATCAGCCTTACCCAGCTGTGAACCCTGTGATCTACAATAATGATTGGCTTGGCAAGATAGTCCCATGGGTACACTAGGGGCAAAAACTCATAGCATTCATGGTTGTCTGCACAATCTCTGCATAAGATTAAACCAGTCAGCATTCTAGCAGAGTGGGAAAGGGTTTGTGAGCCTCCAACCATAGCTAAGGAACCCCAGACAGTTGATTGTTTCTGGGGGAAGAAGGAGATGTTTTCTTTATGAGTGTGGTCTCATCCCTGGAAGGTTGATCACATTCCAGTGGATGTCTTCATACCTATGAATATATGATGAGCACAAACTAAACACCATGGGTTAATTTTTTAAAAAGAGAATAAGAATTTTTGGGTAGGAGGGTTGTAGGAGTGGGTCTGGATGGAATTAGAGCAAAGAGGAGCATGACTATGAACAGATTGTATGAAATTCTCCAAGAATTAACAAAAACATAACAGACAAAAAATATCTGCTATTGTCTTGAAGAGTTAGAAATATGAAAGGATCTTAGGTCAGGTCCCAGAAGGAAATGAGGAAAATCATATTGGAAAGCAGAGAAAGCAACATTTTTTATAAATTGGTAAAAGAAAATTGGCTAAAACATGTCTTGGTAGATGGAAGCTATAAATGATGAAGTTGGTCATTTAGCAGAGAAGATTTCCAAGCGAAGTGTGGAAGGTGCAGTCTGTTTTTTCTTTGCCAGGCATAGTAAACAAGAGAGGCAGGAGAGTAAAGAAGAAACTGTTAAGCAACAAGAAGCAGCTTGATGATGATTTAAGAGATTTTTGTATTATCCAGATTGCAAAGAATGCTGAACAGAGGAAATGTACTGCTGAGCAAATGTGTTCTGGGGAGAAGGCCAAGGGCACATGAGGACAATCTTTGAAGAGATTAGGCATTCATCTCATGGGTGCACAGCCCCATGTTAGAGAGAGCCAGAAATAGTGAAGGGCTGCCCTAGACAAGTATATATGGAAAACTATTGTCTACTTGAGTGATTCCCTTGGTCTACTCAGATGGCCCAAAATCTCTTGGGGGATTATTAGACCTCAGAAGCATTGGCATTTTGATCTGAAATTGGACAGAGAGAGAATGGAGAGAATAAAAACATGTTTTCAGAGTCTCTTAATTATATAGGCAGGAAACGAGATGATACACTACACAGCCGTACACATGGGCCAGCCTTCAGGAGCAGGAGTGACTCTCAGGGTGGGGCTGTGGACCCCAGGGCCAAAGAAGCTGCTGAGGACACAGGCACAGGAGCTGTGGGCTCAGAGCGAGGATCCAAGAGCACAGAGGAGCACCCACAGGCACTAAAAGCCAACGGGGAGGATCCAAGAGCACAGAGGAGCACCCACAGGCACTAAAAGCCAACGGGATTTTCTTTGCTTAGTTTTGAATGTTTATGAAACGAGAGACCCCCTTAATTCCTTCTATTTTTCTCCCCTCTGGGATAAAACCATGTATATTTTACCTGTGTGTTTTAGAAGCAGGCAACTTATTTTCTGGCTCACCGGTCCATCATGGGAAAACTGTTCCTCTCTTCAAGGAGGACCGTACCCAGAGTCTCGTCTATGTGTGATGTAGATGATCTCTGTGATTAGAGGGAGGACTTTTGAGATGTTGTTTAGATAAAGTTTTGTGTTTAGTCTTGTAGTGAATTAAAACGTTGGGGGATTGTGCTGGCTCATTTGACATCAACTTGACACAAGCTAGAGTCATCTGAAATGAGGGAGCCTCAGTTGAGAAAATGCTTCCATAAGATTCACCTGAATGACATTTTCTTAATTAGTGATTGATGTGGGAGGGCCCAGAACATTGTGACTGAGGCCATTTCTAGGCTGGTGGTCCTGGGTTCTATGAAGAAGTAGGCTGAGCAAGCCATGATTGACAAGCAGGTAGGCAGAACTTCTTCAAGCCTTCTGCATCAGGTCCTGACTCCAGATCCTGCCCTGTTTGAGTTCCTGTCTTGACTTCTTTCAGTGATGGACTTTGATATGGAAATGTAAACCAAACAAGCCTTTTCCTCCCCAGTTTACTTTTGATCATGGGGTTTCACCATGATAGGATAGGGAGAACACATTTTTCCCAGGGGTATCAATTAGGGGGTAGGAACACAAAGTATAGTGTCTACTCAGAACAGAAGTTTCTCCGCTAAACATGGTTCTGTTGACACTTCTGGTCTCCAGGATTATGAACAAATAAATGTCTGTTGTTTCAAACACCAGACTTAAGACAATTTGATGGGGTGTTATAACTTCATAGTGCACATTTGTAGTAGTTTATATTCAACTTTGTACTTAATATAAACAATAGTGATCATGCGGCTGATCGTTATGAACAAAAACTGTTCTAGGTGCTAGGGAGATATTGACAAACAAAATATATACCAGGGCAGCAAAATACTTACTATTTTGCATATGCTCTCTCTCTGATAAGGGTAAATCAAAGAAGTGGGGGCTCTGAGCAGAGTCACAACCCTCTGGGTGACTCAGGCAAGACCTCTTAGGGTATCAGGAGTTGTCTGGGAAAGGAGGGAAAAAGAGAAGAGCATGTACACACCAGAGAACCAGGAGAATACAGAGGCTGTTAAAGGCTCCATAAGGCTGGAATTCAGTATAATGGATAGAAACATTAGACAGAGAGGAGGGAAATGGGGGTGGGCACAGTGATTTTTAGCTAGTCATGGACAGAGTGACACACAGAGAGTGATATTTAGCTAGACAAGGACAGAGTGACAGAGAGACACAATGACAATCAGAGTCCAGACATCAAAACTGACAGAGCCCTTCCTGCAACAGGGAGACATAGAAGAAATTTAACATTTAATATTTTGAGTTGGAGATAAAGAGAAAACATCCCGGATGAGATGTGTGAGGAGGGTCTTTTGGAGTTAAGTGGATGGAGTTTAGGTAAGATAGAATTCCTTGCATTCAAGCAGAGCTAGTATGATGTTTTTAAGCCAAAGTGGAGGAAACAAAGACAGTTATTTTAGGAAGCTCCACTCTGGAGAGGAAGAGATGCAGTAGAGAAGTCACTAGAGCAGTGGCTCTCAACCTTCCTAATGCTGCGACTCTTTAATACAGTTCCTCGTTCTGTGGTGACCCCAGCCATAAAACTGTTTTGTTGCTACTTCTTAACTGTAATTTTGCTACTGTTATGAGTCATAATGTAAGTATCTGGCATGCAAGTCTCGATCCTAAGTTAAGAACTGCAGCACTAGAGTGTCATTTAAGAATGGGTTAATTGTAGGAGAGTTTGAAACAACACATTCAGGTTGTAACCATAGAGACGAAGAAGGAGATGACAATAGGAACTATTGTCATCATAATAGGCAATGACTAATTAGCAGATGGTGTCCATGAAGAAGCTGAAGGAGATGGATTCAGAGCAATTCTGGCCTTGGCCAGTTAACACGTCTGTCATATGTGACAGGAACAAGGAGGGGAAAATGGGCTAAAATATCAGTAACTGGGGAGGTTGGGTGACAGGAAGAGTTAGGGAAGGAAGCATATTGGATTCATTATTTGTCGCTATGTAAGACATTCCCTTAAAGTTAGCAGCTCAAAATGATGAATTCAAATGCTTCTGTTTCCATGGCACTTCATGCAGTTCTCCAATCTCAGCACTCATCTGAAGGAGACTCTATAATCCAAAGTCCTTCACCTGGCGGTGGCCTGGACTCAGTTTCTCAATATGTGCATAATCAGCCTGGAGTCCTCACACGGGCAGCTGGCTTCATCCAGAGTAGGGGAGTCAAGAGGGAGCGTGAAAGAGGGAACCCAACATGAGAAGGACAGCAGTTACATAACAGAATAGTATCTACTACTGCTGCCATGTTATATATATATATGTATATATTTGTAATGAGAAGTAAGTATAATCCATGCACAAGGGGAAAGAATTATCTCCCTGTCTTGAAAGAAGGAGCACCAAAAGTGTCCTGACCATACTTTTAAACATACTGCATCTTTACCATTTGCTAAAGTTTTGGAGGGCATGCCAAAATGTTGAAATGTTGGACAACCATAAAATAGTTTTCTCTGATCTATAACACTGGTATCCATTTCTAAACACGCCTCTAATGGAATCTGCAAGTACATATGGGATCAAGTTGTCTAAATTTACGTTTGCCCCATCTGCTAAGTATGCAACTAGAGGAGCATAGTGGGTAAAATATCAATAGAATCGTTTATGCTTTCTATGATCCCATTAGAAGTATGTAATTCGGGGCTAGAGAGATGGTCAGTGAGTAAAAGAGCTTGTGCTAAGACTGAACACCTGAGTTTGATTCCCAGCACATGGTGGGAGAAGAGAACTGTTTTCCACAGCTGATCCTCTCAATTCCCCATGGAGAGACTCTGTTTCAAGAAAACAAATAAATGAATAATGAGTAACACACACACACACACACACACACACACACATTAAAATATTTGCTGGGCGTGGCAGTACACGCCTTTAATCCCAGCACTGGCAGGTGGATCTCTGTGAGTTCAAGCCTAGCCTGGTCTACAAAGTGAGTCCAGGATAGCCAAGGCTACAGAAAGAAACTCTGTATCAAAAACAAAGCAAAACAAATAAAATATTCATAGATTTTGATGATCCAGAATTAGAAATCAAAGTACAGCTCTGAAGGCAGATAATTTGTTCCTTGACTGAACACATATCCTGATAAAGTTCAGAAGCTATGCTTATTGGTCAGCTTAGACAGGATCAACACTGCAGAAGGTCAGTGTATCTATTATCAGAATTTACCCTTTAATTCTCTGGTAAGTTTTTAGCTGTTCCCTCTTGTCTTGAATTCAGGGGGAAATTGGGGCAGTGATGATGATGCACACTCACCTATTTGCCCAAATAGATGGGCATCAACTCATTGGCCATTGTTTTGAAATGCACGTTGGATTTCTTTCACTAGTCAAGAAAACTTTGGTTGGATTCAAGTATTTGCAAGACTTGTGAAACTGCATCTCCTGGTCCATGCTTCCACCATGGTTGGTTTTCACCTTGTATATATGCTTTTATCACACTGTGCAGTGTACTCTGTTGCTTATTTCCACAACTCAGCTCTATGTGTCCTTCTGTCTATCAATAAAATAGCACAGTCATTTGGCCTTCAGTTTTACGGTTGTCCAGTTAGTGATGTTGCCAATGTCATTACTATTCTTATTTTTATTGTCTGCACACCTAGGAAACATGATTATTATAATCAGAATATTAAAAATATTAAACTAGCATTACCTCAATAAAACACTAATGTTTGTAATGATGTGTGTTTACAGCTTATGGTTTGGAGAAACACACAGTGGATGATCTATGATTGTGAACTGTAGTTAATGGTTGTTAATATCTGTTAGGTATCAGTATGCTTGAAGGTCATTGAAAATGGAGTCCTTCCTCATAATCAGTAACTTATAAAATCAGGAAAGAAAACTGAGGGACTTTGATTACAATTCAAAAGAATGGAGTCCAGGTCCTACATCTATTCTAGCCCTGGGTGAACATACAGCATTTTAAACTGCCATCACAACCATAAGATTACTATCTAGCAAGAGGATTCCTGACAAAGAACAAAGACATACTACAATGTCCTTCCATAAGACATATTCCAAATGGGGTGTGGATTACCTGGATAGAAAAATGTTTCCTCTCCCAAAGCTTCCTGTCCTAGAAATGTTAAGAAACAGTGTAAAGGTTACCTAAAAATATTGGTTTGGCAGAGTGGCCTCTCTGGCTATTTTCTATCCTCACCCTGTGGGAGTGTTTTTCTCCACAGTGGAGTCTTTGGTCATTGCTGTCTCTCTCTCTTACCCTAGAGGGTTCCTTATACCATTCCTGTAATGAGCTCGGCCTACTCTGTTTTTCTCTGTGTGTCTTGTTCTGTGTCATTTGACAGAGATGATAGAGACCAGGGAACTGAGAGAAATCTGCTACAGGAGCACAGGGACAATGGGACAGTGGGACCTCAGGACCATTACAGGGGGAGAGTGACCCATGAAACTCTCAGCTGACAGTGAAAGGAGCTTTGTTTTTTGTCATTTGTTTAAACCGCTGTGAGGGTGTTGTGTGCGTTCACTCACTTTGCATACCTATTGCTTTAAGGACTTTCTGGATCTCGGGGAAATAATTCTGGAGAAGTGACTCTTTCAGTATGCAAACTGAAATAACCCCAAATAAATCGAGATGATTGGTCTTCTAACATTAAAAGGAGGTCTTTGTGCTTCAGGAGGATTGATTCCATGTTCTTGGCTGATGAGTGTGCATTGAGAGACAGCCCTGTGTTCCTGGTTACCAACTTTGCATAACTATCCTTACTCATGAAGAATCCGCCATGGAATGCTGGGTAGTTTGTAGTTTGGGTTCTATTGCTGTGATGAGACACCATGACCATGGCAATGCTTATGAAAGAAAACATTTCACTGGGGCTGGCTTACAGTTTAGAGGGTTAGTTCCCTTACTCTCCTGGTGGAAAGCATGGTAGCATGCAGGCAAAGATGGTGCTGGATAGGCAGCTGAGAGTTCTACATCCAGATTGGCAAGCAGCAGGAAGAGAGGGCCATGTTGGGCCTGGCTTGAGTTTCTAAAACCTCAAAGACTCCTCTAGTGACACACTTCCTCCAACAAGGCCATGACTACTTCAACAACGCTACGCCTCCTAATTGTGACCGTCCTTCTGAGCCTATGGGAGCTCTTTTCATTCAAACCACACTGAGATATACCTTTCTCCCTGTACTCTGTCTCTCCTCTCTCCTCTCTCATTCCCTTCCCCCTTATTGGGATATATGTAAATAAAAGAAGAAAGAAAGAAGGAAGGAAGAAAGGAAGGAAGGAAAAGTGTTTTCTGGTCTCCAGCTTTACAGCAGAGAGGAGGAATGTGAGTGCCATATGGTATAGGCAAACATTCCTGTTGTCACCGTCACTTTGAATGTAACAGAAACATATGTGGGTCATTACCTCCCTGGACACCTGTGCAAAACGGTGATGACATTGTGAGCCACAGGACTCTGTAAAATATACCAGTCCAGGCCAACAAGAAAGACCGGCTGCTTTCCCAAATCCAGCTGCCTCTCTCCGAAGGTAAGAGGCCCTGGCGAGACCTCTAAGAAACATCTTTATTGGCAAGGTTGAATTTGTTAAGGATTATTTTTCTCCAAAGACCTCCCTATGAGTACTCATCTATGCTTGAACTCCCCTTCGCATTGCTGCTGTAGGTTGCAAATCCTCTCCCTCCACTGGGACCTGAGTCAGAGTGCAGCAACAGCTTGAGCATGGGTCATGGTTTGCCTAGACTGTGATTGCATGCATCTCACCAGCTTGTTCAGGCTTTTCCCTGCTCTACTCCTGCTTGTTTTACCCACGGTGATTAGTCACCCTTCTCTACCGTTGGGCCTCCTCTCTTGTCACAGGTGCACAATCTGCAGGTGACATTAGAGCCTAGCGTCTTTCCACCCAGTTGAGTGAGAGGTTAAGTTTTTCCTAATCGGCTCATTTTCCTTTGGCCACCTCCACCTCATAGGCCTTGCCTTCCAAAACAGAAACAAGAAACCTAAATTGAAGACTTTCAAGGATGAAAATTTTCTTTAGGATCAAAAATTTTCTTTTAGTTCTACCAGTCCTGCCTCGGAGGGAAAAGACTGCCTCAATGGTCATCAGTCTGTAGGCCTTCGTTGCTCATTTATAATTGTATCCATCAGCCAACAAAGGGTTCTGCAATGTTTCAAGTACTTATGCAAACAGAAAACAAACTTCAACAACATGCTTATATTTTCTTGATTTACACTTCAGTCTGCCAGTAGCGGTGCACAGCAGTATTTGCAGGACTAAGAAAGGGCCTGGGATAAGTAGAGAGAAAGGGCTGTATAGCAGGCTCACAATCACAACATCCTTGACTATGCAGGCTGCCTAGCTAATGCAGTCTGCACTCAATGCTCCAGAAGAGGAAGAGGATGATGTGGGGAAACTTGGGGAGACTTTCAGTTTGGTGTAAAAACAGAGGCGGCAATATCTCAAGCTGCCAGCTGGAACCCTGGGCAATAGTTTTGTTGGTTTGTTTGGTTTTTTTTTTTTAAGTTTAGGCTTGTTGAAGCAACATTTCATCCAGCTGCCTTTGATAGTGACAAGATCTTAGGAAGCTAACACACTGGGATTCCAGCCCTTGGCATCCCGGAATGGTGGAGAAAAACCCATCAGTTTACTGCCAGGAGTGTTCTCAGAACCAGACAAGGATCCTTCCCTCTTCCTCTTCACTTTTTTGTTTGTTTAGCAGGTGTTTGCAAACCGCATTCGACAGAGCAATGTTCCATGCTCCGTTACAAGAACGCTTGGTGCTAATGTGCTCCGCCACTAAAACAGGATGATGAAAGTTACATGCCAACTCGCAGAGAAAACACAATTGCAAAATGAACTGTTAAGTGATTTCAGGGAAGCTTCCATAAACGTTTGCAGACTCAATATCCATGCAAACAATTCTCTCATAAAAATAAAACATCAAGAAATATTAATTAAGGTGATTGAAAATATGCCTTTTAGACTGCTAAAACAACCACTTACGTGGGCAATTTAACTCATTGCTGTCTGGCTCCAGCTTTATCATTCATGAAATGTGTACGTAAAAGTAGTTAGTACAGAAGAGTTTTACTAAATATAGAATCTATGTAAATATTATCATAGTAATTTGCACATGTTTCACACTTGTAAAAAAGTCCATCAGCTTGGAGTGGTGGTTCATGCTTTTGGTCCCAACACTTGGGAGGCAGAGGCAGGCAAAACTCTGTGAGGTCTACAAAGTGAGTCTAGGACAGCCAAGGCTACACAGAGAAACCCTGTCCCCCCCAAAAAAAAATCACAAAAAGCAAAACAAAACAAAAAGTCCATCATTCTAAACAATATGGATACTTCAGGAGCGTAAGGCAAAAGAAAGAAATGAGGGAGCCAAATAAGAAAGAGTCAAATCATGTTTGCAGGCAAAACAAGCCTGTACTTAAGGTTCTAAAGATCATTAAGGAAACTCTTAGTTCTGATAAGTGCCTTTAGTAAAGTATCAGGGATACAAAAATCAGCATACAAAAGTCAGTAGTGGGCCGACAAGACAGCTTAGCCGGTAAAGGTGCTTGTCACCAAATGTAACGTGGGCTTGATCCCTGTCCCATAGAGAGGAAGACAAGAATTAGCTCCTGTAAGTGTTCCTCTGACCTCCACACATACCCTGGCATGGCTCCATAAAAAGACAAACAAGCAAACCATTAAATAAAATGATAATTTCAAAAGCCTGTAGCTTTTTTATACCATTTCAGCTACACCATTAGCAGAAGTACTAAGAAAGAAATCATGGGGAAAGTACCACTCACAATAGCCATAAAGTAGAATAAGCAAGGAAACAGAGCCCCCCCCCAAAGAAATCTTACAGAGTTGGTGAAGGATCTGTACAATGAAGGACCTCTGCATGGAAAGATTTTCTATGCCCAGGGCACAGCAGAATTAACACTACGAAATGACTATACCCCAGCAAAGTTCAACAACATTCTTCAGAGTTAGGAAAACAATCCTAAACTTCACAGAGAAGCACAAAAGACTCCAAACAAACAAGCCATCTGGAGAAAAACAACCACCCAACCAACAAATAAAAGTTCAGTATTGGAGGTATCACAATATCTGATTTCAAATTATACTGCTGACATTTATTTTTAAAAAAAAAAAGCATCATGGTGCTGGTAGAAAAACAGACATACAGAGTCATCTAGCTATCTGATTTCCAACAAAAGGGCTAAAAAAAATATGCACTGGGGAGAAGGGGAAGTATATTCTTCCAGGAATGGAGCTGAGAAACTAGATAGCCACATGTAGAAAAGGAAATTCGATCCCTGTCTCTTACCACATAAAAATGTTTCAAAAACTTGATGCTAGCCCAAAGCTTTGAATTGAGAGACAGTTGCACATTCAATCAGTGTGAGGCAATCTGAGAAATGAAGGTAACTATGACTGTTTCTCCATCCTCCACTGAGCTGCTGGCGCTCAAGTGACTAAGTCAAGACACGCTATCATGCCATAGGCTGACATGCTGTTAGTATTAACTCCACGTTCTTACTTGACACTTTAGAATGCCCCAGTAAAGCCCAAGCTCCTTCCTCTTTGATTGCTGAGGAATTTGTATGCAAGTGTTGACTTGCACCCGGATTATGAACCCTGTACTTGGGCCGGGAGCTTCAAGAGTGAACTACACATAAGGAAGAAAAAAAAATACATGCAGTGGTTCTAACTTTAAAGACATCACAATCTAGCCACAGAGAAGATATCTCTGTGCAAATTAGTCAAGTTTGGGGAAAATTCAGAACAATGTAAATGTTTGGGGGGCCAGTCAGGTGAAACTAGTGTCTGGACTCATAAAGGTGGAGAGTGTAAGGTGCTGTGGACTGGCACAGCAAGAGAGCAAGGCTCTGTGAGAAGGGACACAGGTTGTCAGGAGGGACACGCTGGCCTTAACAGATACTGAATCAAGAACACCTCATCCCTATTGGGCCACTACTGAGTTGAGGCTGGAAATAAAGAATAAAACTTAAAGGAAGCAAATGTAACGTTTAAAATTTAAGTCAGTGAAAAACTCCGTTCCTTTCTAGAAAAAGGCGGAAATGTTGACAACTGTAAAAGGAAACACTTTATATTTGACTACAAGATTAATTAAGGAAATTCCAAGTGTTTTGATTGGATTGGTTAGAAGGACACCTGGAAAGACACTAACTCAATGAGGCACTCACACATGCAACACTCTCACACAAACTAGGAAGAAGAATTGGATAAATTAACCAATTTGTTCCTGCAAGTCAAAATTTTCAATTACAATAAATTCCTATAGTTCAAGCTCAATTATTTAAATTTTTTTCAAGTTTATTTCTGTGAATATCATTGCAGCTCTCTTTGAAAAGAATTTCTTCTTTTACAGATTGCAATATTTTCCTGAAAGACTGGCTTCATTTGTTCTTAAGGTCTTTAGAAACCACCATGGAAACAGTTACTGCAATTGCTGAAATTTCACATATGCTGTGGTCATTGTCCTCTGTGTTCAACCTGAAGTATGCACCAGGTCCTGGCTACTTGTCAATCACAGGCTGCCATTCTCCTGACAGCTTGCTACCTGTTTTACAGTTCAGTCTGGTTTTTCCCATTCACTCAGACTCAAGACTACATGTAGTAACAGTCAGTCCTTTGGTCTCTGACATGCTCAGATGAACTACAATGATCCCAGTGGCGATTTCACGTCATTTCTTGGTGCCCATACTCCAAACATGTCTGAGTATTGGAACAAACTGGAAGCAAAGTGAGAGAGTGTGGGAAGAGTCCATTGTGAGACTTTGGACTCATATTTGGACACCTTCCATTTCTTTGTACTGCATGTATTAAAGCAGATTCCCGCTAACTAATAACATTTTGACTTTAGTTGTTCATATGTTTTAGAACAAATATCCAGGGACAAATTCTTCGTTGACTACATCTGAGAAACAAATTGCTTAATTTATTCAGTTTCCTCTTTTGCCTTCTTTGACTAATGGAATTCATATGACTTGTAATCCTGATTAGGGGAAAACTGTTTGCATTTGAAAATTTGCTGTTTTTAATAAGGGATATTTGTGTTGGGTTAGAGATTTGTGACTATATCACAAGCCAAGACTTAAAAGTCAGATCGAGGTGGAAAGCAGAGGGCAGATAAAGGTGAGCTATGTGGTAATCACAGCCAAGCAGTGACCAAAGGGCAAATAAAAAGGTGACATCCTTGGGCTGCATTCAGGGCATCTTAGGAGGCCTCTCTTGCTGTGATACTTTTAAACTATTCTTATGAACTATTCCTTGATAAACTAAGCTACAATCAACCCCTGTCTTCTAAGGACATTATTGGAGTACAGGACCTGGATGAATGATAAAGTTTTGCTTTATAACTTCAAGTGGCCTTTGAAAATTTCCTCATAATATTCAGGTTAATAGCCTAAGATGCCATTAGCACTACAAGGAAATGGAGAACTCTATGGATATTTAATGTGCATTATGCTCAAATTATTACAAAAGAGCCCCACTACACTCAGTGATTCATGTAATTGAAAAAATATATTTCATATGCTTATGGACATATAAAGGAAGCTAAAAGAGACTCATGAATATTTTTGAGTCATGTAAACAAATTTAATTAGAACATCTGATGGGCAAAATGAAGTTTTAATGAGGACACAATGTTTACAATCAGGAATCTAGCATTTTAAATATGATAACACTAAGGATGAGGTAATGTAAGCTAAGCTAAGTAAGACCCTGGCCCTCACTCTCAGAAGCCCAACTAATGTGCTTAAATCCTCTGACTAAATAACTCAGTTGCATCATTTGTGTCTTTATTGTTCCAATGTGTGGCTTGATGGAACAAGTCAGCCACGGCTGAACTGTTGGTGCCAGTGGAGACTAGAGAGAGGGTTCTCTTTTCATATCAGAAGAGGCGTTATAGGTTTTCTAGTCAATGTGTTAAACCAAGATAGTGTGTAAATCGTGATGGAGGGGATTTGGAAGGATTATTAGTTTTGGGCAAAATGGCATTGCTTTTTCAAAGGCACTGGAAATGTTAGGTTTTAGTTTCAGAAGGCTTGAGTTCGGAGACTTGGTCCTGTGTCATACAGCTTTGTAAACTCGAGCACCATAATGTCTAGTTATCTGATTTATTTGTAAAGTAAGTTGACAGCAGACACCACACAAATGTGTGGAAGAATTCTATAACTGCTGTGTCTGGTTCATTGGTAACAGTCATGTACAGGGCGTGTTGTAGAGGGAATAAATTGGCTTTGGAGAGGAAGGTAAGTTTGCACTGGATTCTCAATTCTAGTACATATTTGGTAAATGAATAAAGTCACAAGTTAGCAAAACATGTTTTTAACACAATTCAGTAAAAACCATCTATTGCCAGCTCTCTGAATCCTTTCCTGAGTCCCACTGAACCTTCCTCTCATCAGATGAATATGATCAGCTTCTGAATTTTGTGTTTAACTATCATATCTTATTGCCCTTGATTGCCTTTTTGGTCTGCTTAGATAAGACTTTGAGCTGTTTGAGTCTCAAAAATCTCATTCCATTATTTGCCTACTACAGACAATGTTGTGGTGTCCTCCTGAGACATTTTTAAACAATACATATTGATCAGTTTGGCTGAAACTTTGCCTTTAACAGGAAGCACTGCACGGCAGCTGATGTGGTAGAGTACAATGAGTTGCTGTGTGCTATACTTGATAAATACAGTGATGTCAAGGTTGTGGATCATTAGCTCTGGAAATGTACACCGAAAAGCTGCCTTGTGAAATTAGTTGCATTATGAAGTCCCTGCAGTTTTTACTATTATCTTTTATGAGTACTCAATAGTGTTGGAATGTTGCCTTCAGCTGAGAACTTGTGATAAGAAAAGGGCCAGTGAAATAGCAAGTAAAGGTGCTTGATGGCAGGCCCAATGGGTTTGGTTTGATCCTTAGAACCTGTATAGAGAAGAAAACCAACTCCCACAAGTTGTCCTCTGGTTTTTATCACACACTATGGTACATGCACAAACATATACACACACTCACAAACACACACTATACATATAGAATAAATAAATACACAAATAAAATGCTAGGTGCTTTTATGTTCTGGAACACTCTGAGCCAAAACTCTGCTGAAAGGCATGATTTTTATTTCAAAGTTTGTTTTCCTTTGCAACACTTTGAAATATTCTTTCTCACACCTATCCAGTATTCCACTGTTAGATACTATCGCTCCAATGGGTGGTATTAAGGAGCATGTCTGGTGATTAGATTTGAAAGACGTAAGCAAGGACGGAGATAGAAGATCAGAGAGAAAGCTGTCGTCAGAGTCTGCGGCAAAGAATTGACGGGTTCTATTTGTTATTTTCCACACTGTTATAGACTTTCATTACTCATTCTTTAAACATCTGTTAGTTAATGAATAACCAGTATTTTCCGTGTCCTGGGTACAAAGCGACAAACAAAGAGAACATTTAAATCCTCTCCAAACAGGAAAGTGAAGAGGTGTGACAAGTGTTACATGATAATATAACCAGGTGTTTGGCAGCACAGGTGAGGGACTATTAATTCACCATGAGAACCAGGATGTAGCCCTGAGATTCCTGCAGAAAGGGTGTGAGTGGAGAGGCACCCAGGCATGCAGAACAGCACAGGGATAGATTTCATGGAGATTAGAAGGAGCCTGAGATGCAATAAAAGACAATGAAAAGCTCCAATACATGGATTCCTCAGCAGGTGAAGATGGTCACTACTGACACCACAATAGCCGAACATTCACAGATGCATGAAGAATGCGCTCAAGAGGACCCAAAGGCAAAATGGGGTTCAGCTACAGTGAGGAGGTTAAGCATGAGGCTGCTGAAAATTAAAGGCAATAAAAATAACTTATAGGTCTAGAATCTGTTGAATACAAGCCATCGATGTGATTTGTGGTGCGGGTAGCCTGTGCGTTCAAGATAAGATTGAGAACACATCGTGGAATGAGAAGGGATGGAGATTTGATTGCCAGAACAACACATTTCTGCCAATAGACTAAGAGTCCTGGGTATTCATCAGCTGAGAGGCCAGTGGAGCATACTGAGTGTGCACATTCCCTAGGCAGAAAGCCTCACGGAGCACACACCTCAAAGATGAGGAAGGCCACGAGTCAGTGCAGAGGGCCCAGGAGGCAAGCAAAGGCAATCCATTGTCTTGCTTGCCACAGTCATTCTGCTTGTCTGGGTTACACTGCGTTTCTTATCAGAAATCATCTTAGAAGGCAAACAATCAGAGAACTGCCACCGAAGAAGTCGACTCGCTTTGGTGTCTGTCCGTGTGAATGTGAAAAAGCAGAATAGCATCACTATGATTTGCAGACCACCGCCCAGCTGGCTGTGTAAACCTCTGGGGACATTCTCCAGATGACCTCACCACAACAGCTCTCTCTCTCTCTCTCTCTCTCTCTCTCTCTCTCTCTCTCTCTTTCAGGGAAAACATTTTTACAGTTAAAATAAACATGTCAATCATTTCTTTCTATTGTGTGTTTGGCTACAGAACTGCAAAGCAGTTTGAAACAATACCTTCCTTTATTCCCAGAGGAAACCCACAATTCTAAATGGTACATCAGAAACAGCTGTGCTTTGAGAACTGTAGGCTTGAGTTCAAGTCCACTCCCACTGGGGTGTGAGCTTGGGTGGGTAACCTCCTGCTTCAAGTAACCGTGAGAGCATTTTAAAAATGGCATTATGCCTACCTACCTGACTGCAGATGCCATATTCAATGGAAGAGCAGCTAGGTCATGGGGCACAAGGACCTACTATGCATGCGCTTTATTTTCCCTGCCCCGCACTACACCACCTGATAGGGATTGACAGGTTATATTGTCATGTTCAGATCCTAAAACCATTTGTGCATGAATGAATGAAAGTGTGTGTGTGTGTGTGTATGTATGTATGTATGTATGTATGTATGTATGTATGTAGTTTTGAAACAGGATCTAGGTACATAGCCTCAGAGGGTTCAAACTTGTAATCCTCTTTTCTCAGCCTCCTGAGTGTGGGTTTACAGATGTGTGTCCCCACCCCTGGCTGTGTGGAGTGCTTTCATGATAGATCTGGTCCCTGTATTTTGAGTAAGTTTCCCTCACCTTCCTTCTACCTGGAGTCTAGAGGGCTGGAGGCGGAAGGCAGGAGGCTCCCCTCGGGAGCTTGGAGAGTACCCTCCCTCCCCTAGCTCCCTCAAGCAACCCAGTTACTGGCATGGATCTTCTTCCTTTACTGGCTGTGTTATGTTGGCATTTGTAGAGACCGTCACACCTCTGAAACAGCACAAGGTGAAAGGTGTTTCATCCCTGGGCGCTTGATGGCCTGTAGCCTTCTGTCATTCGGTAACCTTTCTGGGTTTCAGTCCTTGACTCCTTGTTTAGGATTTTTAAAAGAAATTCTCTGCAAGGAAAGTGTGCTAAGTGCTTTTTGGCCTCTTTCAGTTTGTTTGTTTGTTTGTTTTATTACAGTTTATTCACTTTGTACTGCTTCCCTCGTCCCCTTCCAATTCTACCCTCCCTCCCTCTTCTCTTCCCTTAACCCTCCCCCAGTCCACTGATAGGGGAGGTCCTCCTCCCCTTCCATCTGACCCTAGCCTATCAGGTCTCATTAGGACTGGCTGCATTGTCTTCCTCTGTGGTCTGGTAAGGCTGTACCTCACAGGGGAGGTAATCAAAGAGCCAGCCACTGAGTTCATGGCAGAGACAGCCTCTGTTCCCCTTACTAGGGAACCCACTTGGACACTGAGCTGCCATGGGCTACATCTGTGCAGGGGTTCTAGGTTATCTCCATGCATGGTCCTTGGTTGGAGAATCAGTCTCAGAAAAGACCCCTGTGCCCAGATTTTTTGTTTCTGTTGATATCCTTGTGGAGCTCCTGTCCCCTCCAGGTCTTTCTATCTCATCCTTCTTTCATAAGATCCTCTGCACTCTGCCCAAAGTTTGACTACGAGTCTCAGCATCTATCTGGAGACCCTGCTGGGTAGAGTCTTTCAGAAGCCCTCTGTGGTTGGCTCCTGTCTTGTTCCCAGTTTTCTCCCTTTTCTGATATCTATCCCATGTTTGCCTTTCTGAATGATGATTGATCATCTTACCCAGGGTCCTCCTTCTTGATTAGCCTCTTTAGGTATACAGATTTTAGTATTTTTATCCTATGTTATATGTCTAATATCCACTTATAAGTGAGTATATACCATATGTGTCTTTCTGCTTCTGGGATACCTTACTCAGGATGATCGTTTGTAGCTCCCGCCTCTTTCAATTTGGACCAGGAGCCATGGAAGTAATTAATGAGTGACATATTGCTGCTACTCATTATGCAAAGGGACATCCACGGTCACTTATCAGTTTAGAGCAAACAATGATGTCAGTGTGGGAAAAGCAGAATCCACGGTTCCATTTGTCTATCTCTTCTAATTTTTTGACACCCACTCCCTTCTGCCTGCAGGGTCCTGTGAATGTTTTCAAGGCTTTCCCCTGAGAACCTGCCTGCCCCTGGTGAATTCTCCAGCACAGGATATACTGTGTTACCCTGTGAGAGATTTCCAGTTCCTTCCTTCTGGAAGCCTGTAAGTAGAACCATCTGTGGGACACATTCTCATGTGGCAGGGAAAAGGCTGGTGTGATGAAGGACATGCTTTGCTTCCAAGAGCATCTTTCCACAGGCTATTGGCTAAGGAGCTCACCTGTGAGTCTGACAACCAAAGAGGTCCACAGACACAGAAATTAATGGATTGATTCATGTGGCTCTTGTTCAGGGATGGACTCTCCTGCCATGAAGCACACCTCACATGTGACATGAAGTTAATGCTTAGTTGTGAGACGACTTGTGATCCCTCAGAGAACCCAGACACCTAGCCATGCGCTTCACTTTCAAGAACTTTACTCTTCAGATGTGTGAAATAATGACAACATTTCCTCTGAGTTAGCAGGGTTGAATAAATCCATGTGTAGGGAGTACCTAACAGCACTGGGCATCCGGAATGCAGGTAGCAACATTACCTGTTGATGGCTTTGGTGGAAACTGTGGGCGGAATTCACTTTCTTCTTTCTCTGTGTGAGAAGTTTGTCTCTACCAGCCAGGTGTACTGACACACTCTTGTAACTCTAGGCATCAGGAAGATCAAACAGAGGAATCACAATTTCAAGGGCAGTTCCGGTGATGAATGAGAGCCTGTCTTGGCAAAACACAACAAAGTGAAACACAATAGTAATTACAACAAGAAAACAGACAAAGAAAAAAGAGCCCTTTCTCTCCACACAACGGGCCAGGACTGGCCAGGACCAGTGAACCACCAATCTCTGCAAGAATCTCCTCAGGTGCCACAGTCTCTTCTTCCAGTCTTCTGATGCACTTTGTCCATACTTGTCAGCCCCAGCCCCGTTGTCCTTCTGTCTGCAGTCTGTCTGAAGATTACTCAATAAGGTTTAATCTCGTCTTCATGACTTTTAATTCATTAAAAAAAAAATAGCACTCAATTACCTAGGATGGTGACATATGCTTTCCAAATATGTGACAAGCTGACTGTCATGTTTTCCAACTCACCTGTCACTAGTGACTAGCCTTTAAAGGGGTACAATAAATGATAATAATTACTTAATGATGCTAGAAAAGAGTAAGAGGTTGGCATTGAACCCCCAGCACCACAGCACCCCTGTAGTGACCCGCCTCTTAACCAAACCCCATGATGGCCGGACTGCTTAGACACCAGTTTGCAACCGTCATAGGTCTTCTCAGTAAGAACTGGAAACCATCCAGATGAATGCTCCAATTATCACTCACAGTGGTAACTCGGCTCCTTCCGGGTGTGCAGCAGAGGAAAGAGGTCAAACGCTTAGCGGGGCTCTGTGGCACGATTTAAAGTTAACAGCATTTTAGTTGGTTTTCAGTCTGGGGACCTATTTTATTTTGAAAAATGATGTGGGCTCCATGAGCGATATTCTGTGCTTTTGAGACACAGGGGGATGGTCCACGTAAAGGGAAGATGGAGACAGTAGAAAAGCCAGGGAGGGACTTCGGATTTGGATGGGTGTGGAAAGTGGTATAAGGAAACCGAGGCTATCTATGCTCGGGAATTGAACTTGGGGGAAGCAGAGAAAAGATTTCCAATTACCGCCTTCAACGTTAGTTTCTTCACTGGTCACATGACATGCTGAGCATGCGTGCTGCTCTCTCCGGGGGATGGTGAGAAACACTGGAGAGAGCAGGTAATTCTGCATATTAAATTACAGCGCGCTGGGCGGCTGGTTAGATGAGAGGCTCTGGGTTTTCAGATCTCGTTCTTTCCATGGAGTTAGCATATGGCCATCTGGCAGCTGGAACACTGGCCCAGGGCTGAACAATGCGGCAGCCAGTGACAGCTTTTGTTCCAAAAGATTTAGAATTTCTTTCATTTTGATAGTAAACATGATGCTAAGTGTTTTACTGTATTGTCTTCAAGACAATACAGTAATGCTACAGTCCAAGGACTATCATAGTTTACACTTTCACTTTTTAGTGTATGATGAGCATGCATGGATGTATGCATATTTGGTGAGTGTAGGCTCACATGTGTGTGGAGGCCTTAAGCGGATGTCTTCCTCGACTGCTCTCCACTTCACTGAGGCAGCTCTCTTGTGGAACCTGGATCTTGACAATGCCAGCTACTGTAGCTTGCGAGCCTGCTCCAGGAATCAGTCCCCTATTTCTGCCACCCAAGTGCTGGGATTAAGGGTGGCAGCCACACCTACCCAGCGTTTACCTAGGTTCTAGAAACCTGAGCTCTTGTCCACCTACTTGCTGGACAAGCACCTCACCCACTGAGTCATGCACACCTGCATTTTGCAGAACTTCCATTCAGCGTTTGCAGCTGATAATCCGTTCATATGTATAACTTCCTGAGCTGAGAATGCAGATGTGGATTATGGCGAGGACAGAAGGAGGCCACAAAATTATGAGTGTGAATAGTCAGCAAGTGCAATGGCATCTTCTAAGTACATTTTAAAACTAGCAGAGTTTTGGTTGGTTTTTCAGTTTTTAAGCTGAAAGTCTTGGCCTCATGTGAATAGATTATTATCCCTTACAATAACTTGAACTCAAACAGCGTTGGAGCTTAAAGGCAGGGACTGATGGAGAGGCCATGAAGGGATGCTGCTTATTGGCTTGCTCCCCACGGCTTGCTCAGCCTGCTTTAATATGGAACCCAGGACCACCAGCCCAGGGGCTGTCCCCACCCACCATGGGCTGTGTCCTACGCCATCAATCACTAATTAAGAAAATGCCCTCCAGGCTTGCTTACAGCTGAATTTGGAGTCATTTTCTCAGCTGAGGCTCCCTCAGCTTGGGTCAAGTTGACATAAAAGCTAGTCAGTACACACAGGTTCTGCAAATAGCTCTACCTGCCCCTTCTTGAGGCTGGGGATTCCAGAAAGACACTCAGGTTCAAGTCCCTAACAGTGTAGTTCTAATAAACCAAACTAAGCTGGACTAATTCAAAAGGAGAGACTTGATAAGGAAGGTGAATGCAGTGGATCTAATCTGTCTGCCTCCATGATGAGGATGAATGCTTCATGTGGGCTTCACTCAACAGCACTTTGTCTGGTGAACAGGAGCAGAGACCGTAGGCTTGCAGCTAGATAGGCCACGGTGGACAGAAAAAAAATTCTTCAACAAGAAAGTATGCAGAAGACAGACATGCCTAGAATTTGAAGTCCTTCTTACTTTCTTATATTTCTCTTTATTTTTATTTTATTTATTAATTTTTATTCTTTTGTCAGAGCGCATTCTTCTGGAGGTATTTAGAAAATGGTGACTCTAGGTATTTGTTTTCACTTTTACTAGCGTTTACTAATTGCACAAATAATGAGTTACATTGTGACTGACATTCCACGCATGTCTATAGCTTTGGGCACTCGAGTCCCCCATCAGCTATCCTGCTCTCTATCCCGCTGCTCCCCTCTATCTCCGAGTCCACCTGCCTTTATTATTCTCTATTGTTTTCCTCCTTGTTCTTTAGTTACTTGCTGTTACACTTTCACATACATGTAAGTATGTAAATACAATCCGCCGTGCTGAGTTAGTGTTGCTCCTATGGATGTTTTTAGGGCTGACCACTTAGGGCTGGATACCTAATTAGGGGGCTTACAGGTGAGGAAGACTGATCCTCCAACTCTCATCAGTCACAGACATCTTTTTAAAAATTGCCTTCAAGGTATTTGACTTTAGAACACAATATGAGAGATTCATTATGCCTTTTTTATGCATATATCTCATACTTTAGGTTTGTTGAGGCATGTTCATACATATGTACATGTAGGTATGCATACATACACACATACACATGACATACTTTATTCTAATTTCTCCCTGCCCCCACTCCTCCCTGTTTTATTCTGTCAAGTTTATATCTCAGTCAAAGAAGCAGAACCTAAGGATAAAAGTGTGTGTGTGTATTCGTGTGTGTGTGTGTGTGTGTGTTTGTGTGTCCCCATTTCCTTAGATATAATGGACCAAGTATTTATGGAAACATAATAGATCTCAATAACATGCACAAACAGTGGCCTGCCTTATGGTGTTGCTAGGAGCTACTAGTTCTTGCTTAGAGCAGTATGGCTGTACCCCAAGCCTCCAAGATCCCTTCAGTGAGCCCATTTCTTGGGAAATTCTCTCTAAGCTCATAGATCACTTTATATCCATCATCATGCTGCTTCCATCATCTGAAATGCTGCTTCCTCATCTTCAACCCTCACTACCCTCCATTGAAATGCCATTTATTCCCTTGACTTATGAAAGGGTACTATAATGTTTTACTTGTTTTTTCTGATTCTTCGGAGGTGGCTATGTCATCCACTATACCACAGTGCTGCTTGTTCATTCTTTTACTTTATCATCATCTACCTTTTGGAGTCTAAACTGCAGGAACTGTGCCTTAATCAGTGGCTGGTTTATAACAAGAAGGAAATTTATTGTTTCAGTAACTGAACAAGTGGATAAGTGAGAGACAAGCTTCAGTCCCACCTGCTTTTCCTTTCATTGGAAGAGTTGATTTGGTTTTTATGAAGACCCTGCTTTCTAAGAAATTATGCTTCTATGTATATGCACACTGTCTCCCCCTCTTACTGCATTTACTGGGTTCTTACATGTCAATCATCATGTGACCGCACTTATTTTTTTGTAACCCATAATGTAGGTATTGTAATCTATATGGCTAAAGAAATAGAATCAATTAGAGACTGATGCACCATCCAAGGACCATGCATGGAGAGGACCTAGACCCCCTGCTCATATGTGGCCGATTGGCAGCTCAGTCTCCATGTGGGTTCCTGAATAAGGGGAGCAGGGGCTGCCTCTGTCATTAACTCAGTGGCCTGATATTTGATCACTTGCCTCTGGCTATGTGGCCTGGGCAGGCCAAGGAGGAAGAGGATCCAGGCAATCCTGATGAGACTTGATAAGCTTTGGGCAGATGGCAGAGGAGAACTCCCCCTTTCAGTGGACTAGGGGAAGGGGATGGGGGAAGAGGGAGGAAAGGTGGGACTGGGGACAGTTGAGGGAAGGGTCTTCAGTCGGGATATACAATGAATAAATTGTGAAAAAAAATTATAATTTAAATTTAAAAAAGAAAGAAGAAAGAAAGAAATAGAATCAAGTATAACCTAGAACCCCTGCTCAGATGTAGCCAGTGGCAGCTCAGTATACAAGTGGGTTCCCTAGTAAGGGGAACAGGGACTATCTCTGAACTTAGTGGCTAGGTCTTAGACTGCCTCCCCCTGATGGGGGAGCAGCCTTGCCAGGCCACAGAGGAAAACAATGCAGCCAGTCCTGATGAGACCTGATAAGCTAAGGTCAGATGGAAGGGGAAGAGGACCTTCCCTATCCGTGGACTTCGAGAGAGGCATAGGAGGAGATGAGGGAGGGAGGGTAGGGTTGGAAGGGGATGAGGGGGGGGATAGAGCTGGGATACAAAGTGAATAAACTGTAATAATATTAAAAAATAAAAAATTAATTAAAAAAGAGGAAGTCTTCCTTTGCTTCCTTCTGATCCTAGTCTATCAGGTCTCATCAGGAGCAGCTGTATTGTCTTCCTCTGTGGCCTGGTAAGGCTGCTCTCCCCTTAGGGGGAGGTGATCAAAGAGCAGGCCAATCAGTTCATTCAGTTCATGTCAGAGACAGTCCCTGTTCCCATTACTATGGAACCCACTTGGACACTGAACTGTCATGGGCTACGTCTGTGCAGGGGTTCTAGGTCATCTCCATGAATGGTTCCTGGTTGGAGTATCAGTCTCAGAAAAGACCCCGGGCCCAGATTTTTTGGTTCTGTTGTTCTCCTTGTGGAGCTCCTGTCTTATCCAGGTCTTACTATTTCCCACTTCTTTCGGAGGGTGGGACTGGAAAAGGAGGATGGAGGTGTTCACGGGGGTGGGGATACAAAGTGAATAAAGTGTAATTAGTAAAAATTTTAAAAAAAATTGTCAAAAACAAAACAGAAAAACAAAAAGAATGGTAGGTAACTTGGCCAATACTGTGATGCTGGGAAGTGACAGATTTGGGGTGGTGTCCAAAGCCCACAGTGTTTCTGATCCCTCATCAAGGCCAGATCTGACTGAGCTTCCTCAGCATCGTCTTCCTGCCTCACTGGCCTGCTTTGCCTATCATTTCCTTAGTACATGTAGGCCCTGACAAATGGGAATCTCATGTCTCTTCTTCTGCTCACTTTGTTTTAAGAGGCAGCATCTTATGAGGTTCCTGGCAAAGGAATTCTTTCTCTATTGGACACAGGAAGCCATGGCTTTGGGGATTTGTCTAAGATTATATAGCTCTATTTTGCCAGACCCTGGGGTAGGATCTATGGCTTTAACTACAGTGCTAGGCTATTTAGCCAGAAAAAAAAAAAAAAAAAAAAAGCCTCAGGAATTCCCTTGTCAACTGTTTGGGAAAGAGTACAGGGAATTCTGGGATTGCAAGAAATGTAACAGGCACCTGGATCAGTGGTTCTCAACCTGCGGGTAATGACATCCTGGGAGCTGAACAACCCTTTCACAGGGGTCACCTAAGACCATTGGAAAACACCATATTTACATCATGATCCATTACAGTTATAAAGTAGCAATGACATGAGGAACTGTATTAAAGGGTTGCAGTATTAGGACGGTTGAGAACCACTGACCTAGATAAATGTCCTCTTTTTTTTTTTTTACTTTTTTATTTTTATTTTATTTTTTTATATTAATTACACTTTATTCACTTTGTATCCCCCCATAAGCCCCTGCCTCCTCCCCTCCCGACCCCACCCTCCCACCCCCTTTTTCACGAATGCCCCTCCCCAAGTCCACTGATAGGGGAGGTCCTCCTCTCTTTCCTTCTGATCTTAGTCTATCAGATCTCATCAGGAGTGGCTGCATTGTCATCTTCTGTGGCCTGGTAAGGCTGCTCCTCCTTCAGGGGGAGGTGATCAAAGAGCAGGCCAATCAGATTATGTCAGAGGCAGTCTCTCTTCCCATTACTATGTAACCCACTTGGACACTGAGCTGCCATGGGCTATATCTGTGCAGGAGTTCTAGGTTATCTCCATGCCTGGTACTTGGTTAGAGTATGAGTCTCTGGGAAGACCCCTGTGTTCAAATTTCTGGTTCTGTTGCTCTCCTTGTAGAGTTCCTGTCCTCTCCAGATCTTACTATTTCCGACTTCTTACATAAGATTCCTTGCACACTGCCCAACAGTTGGCCATAAGTCTCAGCATCTGCTTTGATAATCTGCAGCGCTTCCTCAAGATCCAGCCATACCACTCCTAGGCATATATCCAAAAGAGGCTCAAGTACACAATAGGGACATTTGTTCAACCATGTTTGTAGCAGCTTTATTTGTAATAGCCAGAAGCTGGAAACAGCCCAAATGCCCCTCAACTGAAGAATGGATGCAGAAATTGTGGTACATCTACACAATGGAATATTACTCAGCAATGAAAAATAAGGAAATCATGAAATTTACAGGTAAATGGTGGGACCTGGAAAGGATCATCCTGAGTGAGCTGTCCCAGAAGCAGAAAGACACACATGGTATATACTCACTCATATAGACATATAATATAGGATAAACCTACTAGGTGAGCTGTCCCAGAAGCAGAAAGACACACATGGTATATACTCACTCATATAGACATATAATATAGGATAAACCTACTAAAATCTGTACATCTAAAGAAACTAATCAAGAGAGAGGACCCAGACTAAAATGCTCAATCCTCATCCCAAAAGGCAAAGAGGAAGGACATCAGAAGAAAAAGAAAACAGGAAACAAGCTAGAAACCTGCCACGGAGGGCCTCGGAAATGTCCTCATTTTAGACAGTTGGCCTAAAAAAGGCAAATTTCATGTTTAAGACAGTAGAGAAGGTTAGTAGACAGGAGAGAACAATGAGACCAAAGACTCCTTGTCAAACCTGGGACTTGTTCCTCACTCCGGGACTCAGTTCTTGCTGATTAACAGATAATATAAAATGTAAATTATCCATATCCCAACCAAGCTGACAATGTCCTTCCTGTCATGGTCTTGGCTTGCATACAAAGGCTACTTTTTCTTTCTGTAAAAGTTCCTTTTATTCCATTTGGCACAGTCCCCTCTTACTGGACAGCCTTCTGTTCTTTCCCTGACTTGTGTTTTTCAGTCTCCTGGCAGCTCCTCTCAGCCACAGGCCCCTCCATCCCACATTCCATCCTCCCACCAGCTCTCCGTTGCCAACATGAATGTGGAAACTGAGTCAGACCATCAGCACTGTTTGTCCCCCTTCCCGCTGGGCTCCACACGTACCCAAACTAAGGCCATTTCCTGGTTGTCATCCTGCACCAGTGCTGCGATTGCTAAAATATTAATGACACCCTCTGTGAAAAATAACACCAGAAAGCTTCTCATTATAAATTAAAACTGCAGAGAGGCAGTAGCAATGAAGTAGAGGAGCTCAGCAAAACCACGTTATTAAAAAGCTCTTAAGAGTTAAGACAAAGGCGTACGTCTTTAGTTCTGTCTTGCCCATCACAAAGCTGAGATCTCACGGTGGGAAATACAGCCACTCTTGGCTGCAACTCTCTTTTTCACCACCTACCTGGGGTGTATAGCAAACTGTATAGCCCCTGGGGTCTTGCCCATCAAGATTCTTTCCTGGACCTACCCAGGAAGAAGCTGAGGGAAGGGTTGGCAGAGTTAAGAGAATAAGCAAGTGGTACAGATAAAGGGAATATGAGCTTCCTCTGGCTACAGTTTCATGTGATATATTGGGGTATGGACAACTGGAAGAAGAAGAGGGTAAAGTAGCTAGATCCAAAGCCAAAGAAACACAGTGCCATCTTCTGCCTGATCCTTGGGCATGATGAGCACTTGTCAATTTGTGTTTTAATTATCTGATTCCTCCAATCACATCACATCATTGACATCATTGTAATTTTTTAAGCCTTCTCACAAATCACAATGAGAAGCTGTGTTTTCAGAATGAGTTAATGAGTGATCAACAGGGGGAGGGTAGAGAACAAACTGACCTTTGATATTTGTGCACAGTGAATATTGATACTTTTATTTTTTTTTTTAACTAGTGTGAAGAAGAAGGTACAAATGGCTAGGCATAGAGACATAGAGACAGGAGGAAGAAAGACAGTGTCATCTCTATAGAATACACTTCCAGGCTCCATGGCAAAGGGTGGAGGATCTTTCAGGACCAGTCCAGATAGGCACAGGCAGCATCCTTTGGCTTGTGGGATGGATGTCTTCTCAAGAACATTGGGAATGTCCCAAGCTGCTGATGACCCAAGGTCCCTTCTCCAGCGACCACACTTCTCTCCCCAAGTTCCCAATCTGAGTCCTTTTTGTTCATCTTTCTCTTATTGTTTCTATCTTAAGACTGATTCTCACAGGTTCTTCTGGCCCTCAAATTAATTTTCATTATTGGGTATGCTGGCATACATCTTTGAATCAAGGAAGATCTTTCACCCTAGTCTTCCAGCTCTGTCCTCAAACCTTTCCACCTTCCCCTTTCACCTCCAACTGCCCCCTCTTCTGGAACATATAGATCTTTACTTGGAC
This sequence comes from Meriones unguiculatus, assembly GCF_030254825.1. NCBI lineage: Eukaryota > Metazoa > Chordata > Mammalia > Rodentia > Muridae > Meriones > Meriones unguiculatus. The sequence continues at coordinate 85,874,921 of NC_083359.1, read as the reverse complement.
TTCTGAGTATGTGTGGCTCCCATGAAAGGAGAGAGGGGTCCATGTTCCCTCAAGACAGGGAGTGACCCCAGTTTCAGGTGAGGTCTCTGTGTGTTGTCACTCAGACTTATCTCTAGAGAATCTTTATCTCACTCCCTCAAGCTCTTCCTTTCTCTCTCTCCAAGCCCACTAAGCTGAATTTGAAGCTTAAGATATAGTGAGAGCAGCAGGAAGGCCATGGCGGGTGCTCTGGGTAATAGGCCCTAAGCATGAGGGCATTGTATATGTGATACGCAGGGAATCCATCTGCAGGACCTGGAGATGGTTGTGGTCAAACACGCTGACAGTGAGAAACATGGCTTAATTGCGGGTTTGTTTATATATGTACGCATGGTGAGAAAGGGCCAGAGCTCCCATCCCCAGGAAGAGAGCAAATGAAAGAACTGCGGATGTTTTAATCAATGTTAGCATGTATGATAAGACACCCTCAGGACACCTGACCCCTTGCCCTTCACCCAGACTTCCGTACTTGGCAGCTCTAAACATTTGCAAATTCGCAGTCATAATCGGTCATCCGGCACATTATGAACTTCCATTGGCGATCCCTGTGGGAGAAGAGCCAGAAAACCAATGTCAGTGAGATCAGAAAGAGTGACTGCTGGGGAAAAGCAGCGAAGGGCTTTGGCGGGGTTTCGGAGCTGAGGGCATTCTTGCCTTGTTCCTTAAAGGGTTTTCCGTAAAGTCTCCTGAGAAGCAATGGATGCACGAGGCTAGACCGCTCCTTGCTGTTTAGAGGATACATGGAGGCTTACGTTCACTGTCAGTCTTTCACGGCTGAACACCCAAGGTGCCTCCAGGACTAACACGTCCAGCATTTATTAGCATCCCCTTCATTTCACTGTGAAGAATCTCCCTTCTAAAAGGCCATTCATTTTCCTGCCAATACCGCCTCTCTGCTGGATACGCTCTATGTGCCAGATCCAGGAGATGCGCTGTGGGTTTCCCCTTTGAAACCACAGATAAGGTGAGTGGGGACAACTGAAGACACCTTAGAGCATGGAAGAAAATGCCTGGGCTATCAGAAATGTAGTGGCCTATTTAAGCGATGGGATAGATCTGAGAGGGCATAGAATTGCTCAGTTTGGGAAAACACAGTGTGGATATGTGCTGTTTGCTAGGCTCAGGATCCTGTTCTTTTCTCGAAATGCAGGGAGTTGCCTGCTCTGCACACCACTCCTGTGCTCTGATGCTATTTAACGATGACAGTGACCTTGACACTGCAAAGCTCCTGGTGCTTCCAGTGCTTCCAGCCCTGCACTGAATGCCCTCTCGGCAATCACTGTGACTCACTGTTATATGAAGAAAGAGACACAGTGGAATAAGACTTGCTTTAAAGGATTGCAAGAGGTAGGTGGTGATGGCAGAAAGTGTGCTCCACTCAGATTTGGTCTTCCTCTTGTGCTATGCTTCTTTCCTTGCCAGATGTCCCTGATGCCACCAGAAGACACAGCTGTCAGGCTCTTTGCATTAATTCCAGTAAAATGTGGGACTACTTTACCCGTATTCAACCAAGCAATATCTTCCAAAGTACTGTTCTTCCTCCTTCTCCCCTTTTACTCTTCCGGGCTTCTTTCACTGTGCCCTGAACACCATGGCTGACGGTGCCTGCTCCCAGCTCCTGCTTGCAAAGTAAGCTATTCTGAGTAGGTACGGGGGAATGGCCATGGCGAGCAAATAGCCCAAGGCCAGCTTCCAAATTCTAGCCTGTCTACTCTACTCAGTTTGTCTATGCAGAGCACTCTCCAGCACATGTCTTTGAGGGCCTAGGGGAATGAGCTGTGCATCAATATTTGTTCGTGGAAAACCATCCACAGAGGATATGGCTTGCTTCAGATGATTAGCAAGCTGGTGCTGTGCGGTTTCCAAGAGAATTTAATTATCACTGCTAAGCAGTGCGTGTCAGTGTACGAAGAAGGGAAGATCCTGTGGCCTAGTATTCCTGTTGTTCATTTGAGAGGCAGTTAGTGGATACTGAGAAAAATTTAGGCTCGATCCTAAAAGAATCAAGGGGTCTAACCAGGTTCTGTTTTCCCTCCCAGGCACTAGCTTTTAACTAGGGTCTAAGAGATTCTGTGGTATATTTGGCAATTTGGCATATTCTGCTGTCACACTGAAGGGGTAGGCGTAATACCTAAAAATCACAGGACAGACAGGATGAGAAACTATTACAAAACAACACGGGCATGCTAATTTTTGGTTTTTGTGTGTATGTGGGGGGGGGAGGGTATTCATTTTAAAACAATCCAAAGACACTGTATCTCAGTCTTCAGGATTCTATAAAATTGATGTAATGGATCATTTCCAAGCCAGCCAGAATTGGGTGTTTTAATTGCGTGTGTGTGTGTGTGTGTGTGTGTGTGTGTATGTGTGTGTGTGTGTATAGCACCATTTTGGGTGATATTCACTCCTTCTTTACTGTTTTCATTTTCTGTTACTTTTTTTTTAACAAAAAAAACTCAAAACCAATTTCCCATCTAACCTGGGCATCTTTAGGAACACTGGGTACTGGTGTTATGTTCTGAATTTGACAGATACTTTGCTGCTCAATGACATTAGATTTCCACGCTCTTTGAGTTCCTGGGTTTTTTTTTTTTTTTTCTCTTTCTTCTTAAATATATTTGCCATGTGGTACACCATTGTCTCTTCACATTAGGGCAAGTTTATCCAAAGTACTACTTTCTTTCCAAACTGTACCTTTTAGAAAGTGGGTAACTAAGCAAGTTACAAGAACATAATAAAAACTGAGGTGTTCTCCTGGGAAGAAACCAGAATCTTTGTCTATGGAGTCTGGAACATCTGATGTGCTTTTCCAGAACTAATTTTATGTCTTTAGAAACTGTGTTCCACATTAAATAAGTTAACTGCAGCTAAGCGAGGTGCAACTTCATTCGGGAGCATCTACACAAAAGATAAACGGCCCTCAGTTTGCTCGTAGTCAGTTCACTAATGAGGTTTTACTTTCAGTTTTATTTGTTTTGCAAAACACGTGTGGATAATCTTTCCAGAATTCATTTTTGTGTGACATCATTATCACTGGATTAAAAGTAGACAAATTAGCTTTTAGCTTCCGAATTTCTCCATACTTTTTCACGTATTAATAGACAGATAACCACAAGGTCTATATGATGATGGTGTCTACGGGAATTTTTGAGCCTGGTTTTCTCATGGTTTCAGTGTATTTGGGAGAGAAGCACAAAGGAACAATGGGAGAAGTTGGGGCAGGTGCAAATTAGTGCTGTTTTTCTTCTGAAGTTACTCGAATCTTCTCTTCATTCAAGAAAGATTCTGAGTTCATCCTGGAATGACTGACTCTCTTCTTGTTTCTAGGTGTGATTGGTTAGATCCTGCGGTCTGCGTGTTAATGTCTGTCACAGAATCTGTGTGCTGGAAACTGAAGTCCAATATAGTCACAGTACTAAGCAGTACTGAGAGGTAAGGGTTGTGGGTGCTGATTACATCAAAAAGATGCTGCCCTGTTGAATGGTATCACTGCCTTTGTAACTAGCTCAGTGCAGCTATGTAGGGTCACAGTGAGAGGGTCTATCTGAAGCAAAGAACAATCCCGACTGCTGCTCCCTTGGCCTTGAATTTCCCAGTCTCGGAGACTGTGACCAATAGATTTCTGATTTTCATAAGTTGTCCTCTCTCAAGTGTTGTATTATAGCAGACTGAAAGTACCAAGAGAAAGGATTTTGTGTCATCTTCCTTTTGAGTCCCCTCTTCTTTTCTCTCTTCCTACAATTCTAAGAGGGGAACACACAGAGGCACAGGGCTAGAGGAAGTCCAATTTGAAAGCAAATATTCTTTCAACCATCCCAAGCTCTCCTTGTTACATCAAGTAGTTTCTGAGGTTGAGCACAGGAACTGCTTAGAACATCAAGGAATGCCCATGCCAAGTTCAGGACTCTGCTGTGGCTTAAGTTGGTTGTCTGTCCTTCTTGGCAAGGTCACCCTGCCTTGTGAGGGAAGCTCCCAAGAACTCTATCTTCTCATTGGCTCCTGATGCCTAACCAGACCCACAGCTGATCCTTGACTAAGCTGGAAACTAGATTATGGAGGTTACCAGGTAAAAGTACCCACAGTCAGGGTCTCAGCAAGGAGTGAACCCACACTGCGTCCAACCCTTGGGCCCCTGGAAAGAGGTGACCTTTCCTCACCTTTCCACTGCAGAGAAAGTGGTTGTTGCTCCTCGGATGTAGTAATCATAGTTATAGGAAATCATGTCCATATCTTCCCCGTAGTGGCCTGGGTACTCTGTTGTCAGCCTACGAGAAGAGAACAAGGGGTCGGAGCAGACAGGAGGTTAATGTAGAGGAGAGGGCAATCTTGGGAAAGCTGAACTGGATTAGATGGCTTCTTCCAAGCCAAAATGTTAGATATCTTCTTCCATTTCTCATCTTTCTTTTCCCAGCCATTGAACTGTACACTGAGCGCATGCGGCTACAGCAACCATAACTGCAACATACGTATAAGACTCCCTCTCCCATCTTTGAAGATACACTGAATTATTTCCATTCTATTCAAGTCAACCAGGACACTGTTTCAAACTGGATCATGACTCATCATAAGGTCATAAAAATCAATTGAACTGATTATGACCAGCTCTCTAATGGTTTACATTGATCGTCAACTTGAAAGGGTCTAGAGTCATCTTGGAGACAAATCGCTGGACTTGTCTGTAAGGGAATTTTCTAGATTGGACCAACTGAGGCAGGAAGAGCCACCATGAATGTAGATGGCGCAATCCCATGGCTTGGGGTCTTGCACTAAATTCAACAGTGGAAGCAAGTGAAGCATCCATAGCGATCGCTCTTCACCTTCTGAGTGGGGACAATCTGGAGCTGCCTCCCTCTCCACATGCCATGACTTCCATGCCACAATGGACCCTAATATTGTGAGCAAAAAAGTAAACCTTTTCTTCCTTAAGTGGCTGCTGTCATATGTTTTGTCATAGCAATGAGAAAAAAAATAACAAATACAGCAGCTTGAAAAAGAACACAACAGAACAGAAAGCGTCAGGCCAAGTGGGGCTTTGCTTGCAATAGAGTTTGTGCATGAAAACTTTATTCTGATGTGTGTATGCATTTACTATGTACACATATTGTGTGATAGTTTAATACACATTTCTTATCATGACTGGTAAACGTGTTTAAAATAGCTAGTTAAAATGTGAAGTCCACAAAGGTACAGTTCTATCTGTCCACTCTTGCTTCTCTGGTAGCTGCTAACTGGCATATATTGCCTGAATAAATAAATGGCTTTGGGAGACTAATTTAATTGGTTTCCTGATCTATTAAAAACGAAAGCTGTCACGTACATTTTCACTGCAAGTGAAAGTATGCACCTGTGATGTGATTACACAAGGCAGGTGTGGACTCATTAACCAATGTTCTCCTCCACCACTGAATCATCACCTCCACGCCCTTTTCTTATTCTTCCTTCTTTATTCTCAAAGATCGAATCGATTATGGGACAAATTTTAGAACCCCCTGGTTCTCATAAAGATTTGCCACTGGTATTCTTCAGTTCCAAAATAGGTCTTTTTGGGACAAAAAAGACTCCAATGCAGGACTTTTCAAGACAGGTCTCATGTAGCCTAAGCGGGCCTTGAACTCACTATGTAGCTAGGATAGCTTTTAACTCCCAACTTACACCTTCACCTCTCAAGGGCCAAGATTACACACTTGCACTTCTGAATTCCATCTGTATCCCCAAGGCTGCTCAGGAAATAGCTAGGTGGAGAGTGCAGTGATCCCATTTGATTTGGGTGTAACAGGACCTTGTGTAGTGAAGGTAGGGGGATCTTCCTTTCTGCAGTCTAACAGCTTTTCTCTTAAGAGTGTAAGAATTTTCACAAAATCCTGATTTATGAATTAGAAGGGCTGGTGGGAGAGTCTACAAGGAGTGCCTAGGCACAGTAGGACCAAGGTTGGCCCAAGATGGGTGGGACTTAGTCAGAAATCTAAATCGTCTGTTTGGGCTTTTCCTAGTCATTCCTTTGCATTGCTCTCTCTCTTTCTCTTTCAGTTTATTTACTTTACATCCCAAGGGTGCCCCCTCCCTCCTCTCTTCTCAGCCCCCCTTTCCCCTTGCCATCTTCCCCTCCCCCCCAAAAAAAGAGGAGTCCTCTCTCCCCTGTATCAACCCTCCCCAGCACATCAAGTCACATTAGGTGCTCACTTTCTTTTATGATCTGTCTCTTTTGAGGAAGGCAATAGGCCATTTTAGACACCAGGCCAGATCCTGCATGGCTGCATGCATTTTTACTTGGTATGTTCATGAAGGGAACATTTAAAATCACTTTTGTGCTTGTAAAAAGACCCTGAAACAGTACTTCCTTTGTCTAACAAAAAAGTCCAGCTTCATGCTTCAAAAAGGACCTAATTGGGCCTCACTTGGATCCCACTAGCTTGTGACCTGAGGATTCAGTGACAGCCAGCTGTATGACAGTTTACCCCAACGGTTAATAACATGCATAATGTAAGTAGGATTTTGAAAGTGTTTTCCTCATAAAACATATTCTAGAACTTTAAAACGAGACATAATACATAATACATAATACTTAGTTATTGACATGTTTGTTTCTGCTCTAGCAATATCTCTGGCACTATTGCCTTCGGCTATGCCTAGTTGCCCAAACTGGTTGGCTATTGTTTCTATTAATCCTTTGTTCTGTCCACTTGGAGAGCTAAAAAAAAAAAAATTGAGATAAACTGGGAAAGAAAACATTGCACTTACAGTAAACATCAGTAAGTCTTAGGTTCCAGAGGAGCAAACAGTTCTCTAATGCTTTCTCTGCTAAGAGGCCTCTGCTAAGGGCACAGGCTTTTTCTAGCACTCTCTCTCTATGGTAGCAGAGTCAGCTGTCTGGTAAGTTTCTAGAATTTTCCAGAGACAGTGAGGTGTCTGCCGTTGGTATATTTCCATCTTGATCCAGATTAGTTTCAGCTTTGATTTTTTTTATTGTGTTTTGGTTGGTTTTTATGAGGAAGCCAGGAGACCACATTTAGACTTTTGTCCAGAACCTTAGATTAAGGGGAATGGTGAAGGAGGCTGGAAACTAAAAATATGGAAACAGAAATGAACTCAGTCATTGGTGGAAGGTGAACCCTCCAAACAGTACCCACAGCAAGAACTTCTGTTTCAAACCAGCCTAGGATTCCATATTTTTAGTCCAATAAATATATGTCCATTTATTTGTTTATGCTATCACACACACACACACACACACACACACACACACACACAATGTCCTAATGAACAAAAGCTCTGGCAATAGTTGTTCAGGGACATAAAAGGATTTAAATTGACAGAGTTCGAACTGAGACAACATTTATATACTGTTCAGCCAATCAAAAGAGGCCAAAGGAAATTGGATGATAATGTTTGTTGGACGTGGTGTTGGCTTTCTTGAGGATAAAGGGGGGGGATTCATTGCGGTGTTAGTTTTCTTGTGAATTGCTATGCAGCCTCAGACAGCTTTTTGGCAATGTCCCTCACTACAGATCATTGGCACACATTTCTAGCCCAGTTAAAATAATCAAGCAAGTCTCCGGCTTAGCAAGGCAAAGGGAAGCCCAATAAAGTAAAGAAACACATCATTTTAAAGCACTTCTGAGGGATACAGGGGCATATTTGCTTGCTTTCCATTAAAAAACACATGGTCTATGTATATGCATGTGTGTGTGCAAGTGTGCCCACAAGCATGTGTGTATGCTTATTTTCCCTACCCCTTTCAGTAAGTATCTTTGGGAGTACAGTTTCTCACTTCTTGTCCCAGAGCTTAGAGAACTGTGTGAGTTAAGATTTGTACAATTTCTTGGGTCAAATAGGGATGACTAAGATGGAAATAAATAAATAAATGGTATCTTAATTATGAACAGCCAGAAATTAGTCTGAACTGAAGGAAGACTGACATAGGACTTCCTCACCTGTGTTACTGGAATCTTGGGAATTGTCAACAGGTACAACTGGACTCAATGAAAGTTTGCTGACTGCATCATAGGATGACTGGTATAGAGATCTTTTCGAAGCATCACTGGCACATGGCACAATGCACATCATTTATGAGCTGGTGTTCACGGGGCATAGAGGAGATAACTCAAAACGGTCAGGATTGGCTTATTATGTTTAAATCAAGGAAGACAATAGAGTTCTGACAGGTAAATCGCTGGGAACCTTCTCAAATATCCCAGTCTGTTCGTGATCAAGCTGCATGTGTAATGCTTGCCCTGACACACAGTGAGGAATGAGGACACTTCAGGGGAGAAGACTTTGTTAGTCTGCCAACATTCTTAATGCATGCGATAACCAGAGCTTGTTTGAGTTACATTTTTGCAAAGACAGAATGAAAAAACCCAAATGGACTCATATGTAAAATAAACAAACGAACAAACAAACAAAGACGTGGCGAAGAAGCAGGTATTTTGACTCCTCCTCAGAGAGCTGGGCATTGGCCAAATGGGACCTCATGCCGGCCGTGTCCTCTGCAGTCACATAAGTGCCCTTCTCTGTTTAGACAGATTGAATTCTGGAAACCCGGGTTGTGAAAAGGAGCGTAAGAGGTAAGTGTCTATCCTCTGTGGCATTTAGGGGTTTCTATTTCAAACGGTTCAGATATGCATCACCACCCAGGGGAAGCATAGCTCCCAGGATGTCTGTGACTTAAATTTAGAAGAGGAAAGTCCCTGAACTTTTTTCAAATTGCTGTTTTGGAAGGCGGCCTCCAGCTCCTGCTTCAGGCCCAGGGCTGGTCGGCTGCGGTCACATTTATTTTGATGGCTGTTGACAGTCATCAGCGACATTATCTCCTGGCTATCCTAACCTGCACAACAGCAAGGACAGCTTCACCTACAACTTCTCCCTCCCTCTAAAGAGAGCAAACAGCCCCCCCTTCACTTTGCCGTTAGATGTCTACTGTGTCTCTGCCTAATGCTTCATCGGTAGTGCTCTTCTTTTCTTCCTGGGCTGAGAGGTAAGCAGCTGAGCACGATGCAAACAACATGGGGTCTGGAGGTAGCTGGACCTGTCTGAATCAACTCAGTCCTTTGAAGAATATTGTGACTTCCGCAACTCAGGTTCTCCGTGAGCACAGGGAAGATATCACTAAATGAAGCGACAGGATTGCCGCTGTTAGGAACTTATGCTAAATCTGCAGCTTGTACTTGCTTTATATCCTTCCCTACTTAGCAACTTGTTGGTTAAATGAAGGAAGAAATGATTGGCGGCTTCTGGAGCCCTGTAGATGGAAGGGGACTTGATCTGTAATTGAGAGGGGTTTGCTTTGTTCTCAGTAGCTCACAGCGTGGGCGAGCTGATACTTAGGTGATCAGACACGTCTCTGAAATGTCTGGCTTTGAAGTCTGAACACAAGGGAGGCATCTCCTATACGCAGGCAGCAAACAGACATCAACATGATAAATAGGGGTCAGTAACTGTGACAGCCGCTCCAGATGATGAAAGGGACAATTGATTTTGCTCAAGCTCAAAGGAACTGTGGCCAGAAAGAGCACACTCGGTGCGAGGCAGTGGTTGTTAGCCAAGCACGGGGACATCCAAACCCGGTGTGCACTCTTTGAAATGGCAGCATCCAGATTAGTTTTCCCAAGACATTGGGGGGGGCGAGGGGGGAACCGCCATCTCTCCAGTAATAGCTCCTGGCTTGCTCAGGGCAATCAGTATGGAAATGTCCTCTTTTCATCAGGCCTCTGGGAAATGTGCTACAGGAGAGCATCCAACCAGGGTGGGGTAACAGACTCCCCGATGGAAGGCCTATGAGCTCATTCCTCAGGCACAGCATCAGAGGAATGGTCTTGCCAACAAACGTCATTTTGTGTTAAAATTTGGACAACAGGCCATGAGCTAAAGATTTCCTTTGACTGGATCATTCACGGTGGAAGAGAGGAGACAAATGTCCCCCTTAACTGACTTTTGTTGTTGGGAACTGTAAATGTCCAGGAATTAAGCAAAGTTACTCTCTGCCTTATAAACTGGACACAGAAAGAGGGGGTGCGGTGGTGGAGAATGCTAAGGAAAGTCGGGTTGAAAGGCAAGGCAAAGGTCATTTAAACGGATGACTTCGTCCAAATAGACCCTTCAACAAACCGACTGAGCAGTCACAGATCAAGAGAAAAATCATTTAGCCAAAAAAAAAAAAAAAAAAAGTTGCTCAACTCAAAGGCCTCCATCCCCAGGATGCATAGTCTCCACCCAGCTGGCAGACTGACTGGGATGTGACCTGGAGCAGCTGGAGCTGCTTGAGGACGGGGGATGAGAGCAGAAGGTCTCTGAAGGCTTGTGGCTCCTTTGGTGACATGTGTTTGTTGTTTGCAAAGCACTGGGCTGTAAGTTTGGATCCTTCTCGCTAAATAAATATGTATTACGTATTCCTCCAGTCTGATGGGGACCGATTAGTAACAGCATGTCTGCATGGAGCAGGAATTCACTTTCTTGCCAGGTTTCAGTGATGCTGTGATATCCAGAGAGACACTGCTCAGGCTGAAATCAGAACAGCACCTTGGTTCCCACCAAACAAATAAATCCCACATGCATCTGGGAGTTGGCGATGATTTGTTGTTGTTGTTTTTCCCTCGCCCAGAATGATAATATTTCCGAGTCTTTAAGTGCCTGAAAATGCAGAGATGCCGAACCTTCATCTGACAAGCTTCAGGTATAAGCCGCAGAGAGCTTTTCAAAGCAGAAGCGGGGCCTGGCTGTGGTGGAGCCAGCACACTCGGGATGCAAGGGCACAAGACGTTTGCTGAACATTTGAGAAACCCTGATGTAAGTTCCAGACCAGCCAGGGATGCTTAGAGCTTGTGTCAGACAATCACACAGGACTAAAGAGACCTGTTGAGAGCATCTACTGTTCTTGCAGAGGACCAAAGTTCAATTCTAAGCACCCACATTGGGTGGTTTACAGCCTCCAATAACTCAAGATCTAAAAGATCTAATGGTCTCCTCTGGATTCCATGGGTGTCTGGACACCCATGTGCAGAAGCACATGTGTGTGAGAGCATGCATGCATGCACAAACACACACACACACACACACACACAGGCACAAACACACACACACACACAGACACACACACACACAAAAGGAGGAAGAAAGGTCCATCCTTTCATGTGTCTAGTTAAACGACTTAATTCAAGTCAGCTAAATCGATGTGAGAGAAGGTATCAAATGCAAGGATTACCAGCATTTCAGTGTGGGGAAGGGAGAACATAGTGGTTGACTCGGGGCTGTTAAAAGGATCAAGCAGAATAACAAAGAGTTTTTTTTTTTTTTTTTTAAATCAACTGTTAAAATGTCACGCTATCAAAATCAGTTTCATTGTGATTACTGCTCTTAGGGCCTTGCAACATGTAGTTATCCGTTTGACAGCTTTTATATTAAGTGCTAGGCACTATGCTGAAATGCCGAGGAATTGAAAATGTACAGCCTTGGGGCTTCACTCACTTTAGAGAGGTATACTATACCACCATGACTCAGGCAGCTTGAAGATCCCACTGAAGCGTCTAGACACCCTTGGAACAGCGAGTCACAGGCTGTGCCCTATGGCGTTTACTGCACACTTATTCTGCCACCTTTCTGACATCTCCTTGGGAAAAAATGTCATCACCATAGGCCCCTGTATGAACTCTCAGCTCTGATGCTGTGCTGTCTGAGCTAGAGCCAATCACGTTGAAACGCCCCTATATGGAATCTGCTTCAAAGTTGGGTTGTGATGTCATTCTCCATCCCCTGTGGTTCTGACCAACGGTGATATATCTGGACTTGAGGTGGGGTGAGGGAGAATAAGGGGTCGAAGGTTAGGAATGCAAGTTGGAAGATCACTGAAGACCAAGGCTTGGGGGTAAATGTTAGGAAACCTGAATGTTTCTGTCAATTCAAGAAAAAAAATGCCCATCTCATTTTGACCATTGTTAAATTAACCAAGGCTCTCTGTTCCTATGCATACCCTTCCATAGTCACTGAATTTTTAGCATTGTAAGTGAGGAGCTGTACATAAGGGGAATATGGGAAGTCATTTCTTCCCAAAGAGAGAGAGGACATGTAATATTTGTGGAGAAGCAAGGCAGATGACTACTGGAGTCTGGGGAATTTGTTACTCAAAGATTTATCTTTATTGGGCCTTGGCGCCCAAATAAACAGGGCAAGCTTCAAGCATCAATGCTCTAGTGTAGATACACAATACAGAAATGCTTAAAAGATAGGGATTACAGGAGATTTAGATGCTTTCCACTTTGTCCCAGCCTCACTCTCAATCTGTTGTCCATCAGATTTTCTAAAACCAGTGAACCGCAGGCATTTATCTGCCTGATGGCTGAAAGCCTTGGGCTCTAAGCCCATTCCCTGTTGTTGTGTTTGTTCAGGACCCCAAGCAGCAGGCAGGACTGTCTGGCCGCAGACACTGCAGGCTCTCTCAATCCTCCTGACAGAGACACCAGGCTCTCACTGTGGTGGAAAATGTGGCTGTCCAAGAATATTCTTTCTCTCCCTGGAGAAGCATGACTCAGTGGCCCCCCTGGCTCACCCCTGTTCCTCTGCATATCCAACTCCTTTCACGTGTTCAGCTTTCTGCAAGGCAACACTGGGGCCTACTGGGTGTTTCTGATAGCATCTGCTCCTGAAAGGCTCATTAGATGATTTCTCCTGCATTTGGGAAAGGGTGGGGGAGAACTCTGCTTTAAGACAAACCAGCTCCATGTGATCCTCGCCAATGGCGATGCCGGGACCCTGTTAATGCGTTTAACCCCCACTTATAAGACCAGGGAGTAGGCTGAAATCTTCATCACTAGGTGAACAAATGGGAGTGCCTGCTGTGTGCCTGATGTCATTAAAAGGCTTTGGGACCTGGGGAGAGGGCTCAGTCAGTAAAGGGCTTATTGCACAAGCATGAGGGCCTCAGCTTGACCTTCAGCATCTATGTCAAAATCCAAACACGGTGGCTCACACCAGTGATCCCAGCACCGGGGAATACGAGATAGGAGGCGCCTGAGACCCGCCGGTCAGCCAGGCTAACCTAACAACACCAATATCCAAGTCCCAGAGAGAGACTCTCTCAGAAGACAAGGTGGATGTCTCCTAAGGGGCTATGTCCCAGGCAGACTTTTAGCATGTGCACACACATCTGAACACATGTTCATCTACACGCAGACAAACAAACACACAGAGAGAAAAGTAGGGGAAAGTTCTTTTAAAAGGGCTTGGCATTCATAGGTGCAAAGATTACCATGAGCCCAGAGCTTATAAGGCAGAGGTGGGAGGGTGGGAATGAAGTATAAAAAATCTATTATTAAATTAAAAAACAACAATAACCTTTTTTTTTTTTCTGAAAAAAAAAAAAAAAAAACACCTTTCCCTACACACTCTCTAGAATCAATTAACTGCAAACCCAGTTGACGGATATTAAGAAATTGGTTATGACTAAGAATGTGGCACAGTTTTGGAACACTTGCCTGGAATGCTGGATGCCGTGTACTGTAACAAAGCAAGAAACTTCTACCCAGGGTTTGTTCTCTCTCTTTCTCTCTCCTCTCCTCCTCATTTTCCTCCTCCTCCTTTTTCTTTTCCCTCTCTCTTTCTCACATATGCACAGGTGCATGTGCGCATGCACACACACACACACACACACACACACACACACACACACCACTAAGATCCAAGCACTGTGCTAGACTTTGGGTATATACAAAGATCAATGGGTTTTCCTATACCAAGTACTCAAAGTCTAGGTAGAGAAAAGCATCCACATATAGACAGAATGTAATAGTGTGTTGCTCTGGAGCCACCTGTGAGGGGTCAGTTCTCCATGTGAGCCTCCACTGCCTGAGGATGCCTACCCTCTCGACTACACACTGCAAACCTGCTTCTGGACCACGCACTGACCCCTTCTAGGACGTATTCCCTTGGAGCTTCTTAAGGTGGTAGACACATCACTAGGCTGATGACTACTTTTGCCTGCTCATTTTGAGAAACTATTCACCTTTTAACTGGCTTGGAATGCCTCGCAACAAGAGGGAAGAGCCGTTCTTTTAGCAGGCAGGGAGGGGAGACTGGCCCATCTCCACTCTCCCTCTCTGCTGTAGAACCTGAATCCTCTTTGAAAACTGGATCTAGATTGTCCTTGCGCTAACACACCGCTGAAGAGATTATAGTGTGAGGGCTCAACACTGTCTTAATATCTTCAGTGTTTTCAATTTCAACCTACATTTCAAGGAGGTCTGAAAAACATGCCCATGAGTGTCTTTAGGGAGTTTGAAGATCCCCCACTCATTCTTCACATAATTTTGCGTAAGCAGGGTAAGTACTGTTCCTCCCAGATTGCAAACAACCATTTTTATCAGTTTTCTTTTTATAATGGAGACACAGTAAATAAACACTGCCATCATTTTCAGTGGTGCATTGAGGTTTTCAGAGAAGTAAAAGTGACTTTCCAGGGCCAGGGCAGTTACAGTGGGAGGAAAGGAAAGAGGAAAGAGGCCGCAGGGAAAGATAGCCTGGAGGCTTCAACTCAAGGTACCCCTGGCCTTTACCAGCATCCCTTGGGCCCAACATAGCATGTAGATCCAGGATCTGCTCGGGCTGAATCAGCAGCCCCTGGCATACCTGCTCGCCTGCTGGGGTGGGGTAGGAAGGAGTTTTGGTGAAGCTAGAGGAGGTTTCATCTCCATCATGCAGCTTCAGACATCAGCTGACTTTGAGCTGTGGATTTACTGTCATTACTGTAAGCAGAAAAGTCTAAGCTTTTGGAACTGTCACTCTCTAAGGACATTGTGTACCTCTGGAGCATCTGTAGAATAGCACTCCACAGATTTGCAGAGAACAAAGAACCCATAAGGCTGTTTGTCCTCTTGAGCCCCAGACTATGGAGAGACAAGTCACTTAAGTGAGACAAGCTTCAAACATTGGTTTTGGATAACTGTCCAAGGCTAAAGTGCCTGGGTTGTTTGCAGACCAAAGAGTTTGGGATATGTTGTGCAGTTAACATTGGGTGTGAATTATCAGGGTAAATAAATGTGTGTGGCTTCAGCCCAGGGAGAGACAAAGAAATAGGACATCAGAGGCTGTGTCTGCCAGGCGGCACAGAAAACCACAGCGTCTTTCTGTTGCTCCTGCTATTGTTGTTCTGCTTCCTGTTTCTAACTCTGCATCAGAATGTGGCTCAGGAGAGACTTGCTCACTCCTGGAGGTGCTGCAGGAATGTGGGTCCCAAACAGATTCCAATGTGAGGTCAAGTCATCACAGCAGAGGGGAAAAGGCATGAAGACAGGACGCAGTAGGCTTCAGCTGCTGGGTGGTGATGGTCAGTCACTGCCTTCTTGCACTGTTTCCTTTTTCTATGGCAAAGTGGGGGTATGGAAGCATTGGGTTGGAAAACCTAAAGGGCCCTTTTGTGTATGAATAGTCTCCCTCAGCCACTAATTCTCCTCTATACTCCAGCTGCTGCTTATAAAGCTGGCCTGTGACATCTTGGGCTTATTTGAAGGACCAAATCCCTGTAAGCTCCCATGCACCCCCAGGAGCTATGAGAAATGAAGACTTAGCTCTCAGACTCACCAGCAGGAGTATGGACATCTCTTGCTGTAGCGACAGCAGTAAAATTGCCATTCCCGGTCCAGCACTGACTCGAAGTAGCGGCTCTGGAACCCAGCCACCAGTCCGTTGTTGGAGCAAGTCTGGTACCTGAAGAGAAGAGAGCATCAGGGCACTGGTAGATACAAACTCCTTCCTCAGACCTTCCTGCCACTCGGGCATAGGCCCACACCCCTACAAGTCATTCAAGTCGGTGCAAGGAATAGATATATTGTAGAAATGACACTCACACTATAAAAGTTCAAATGACTCAACAACTTTCAATGAAAGTAAATTTGGGAGACCTTGCTCCTAATGACTCTCCATAAATACATGGTTAGAAGAAAAGATGTTTATGAATTTTTACAGTCGAGGATGGTGTAAATTATTTTACTTGAACTTAAGCTAGAAAGCTGGACAAAGAACTATGACGAACTGTTGAACTTCAAATAAACATTTCACTATCCCCCTACACAGCACACAAAATATAGAGATGCAGGGCTGTTCGGAGGAATCTGCTGAGAAGTCTAGGCTCATAGTCGGTGTTCTCTGCATAACCGGGAACCTTTGTGCCACCCTCTAGGTGGGTCTCTGAGCTCCACTCCTAGAACCTACAGATGAACCAGGGACATGGCAAAACTCCCCATAGAAAATCCACAGACCAATTGAACTCAAATTCCCAGGGACCCTTTCCTGTCCTATCAGTCTGGATTCTTTCAGTATGGTGAGTCCTTAGTTGAGAAGGAAGAGTCACTTTCATTCTACCAACGTTGCTAGTCTTGGCCCCTTTCACCTCTCAGACATCTCCCTAAACGAAGAACCTCTCTCTGTTTCATCTACAGTATTTCTTCTTTCCCCTAATCACACACTGCCCGAAGGTTTGGTACTTTCTGCTGGCTTGATGACTGTTTTCTTCACGTAGACCGTGATCTTCCCTAAGTTTCCCCAGGCTGCTTTCAGTTGTTATAGTTGAACAGCAGGAGGATGTAGGAGCTTGGTTAGCTTGTGGTTCTGAGAGTGGGGAAGTCTTAGAGTGTTGTGCTGGCATCTGGTGAGGCCCTATTCACACTGTGGAGACAGACATGACCAAGACTGCATCATGACATGGTGAAGGGCATCACAGGTCAAGACAGAGCGGCAGCCCTGTTTGGGTCTTTCTTTCCCTGCTTACAGGGCAACTAATTTCATCCTGAGGGCCCTTAGCTGTTTCCTATTGTTTTTCAGAGGACACATGTCCAATTGTCATCCACACACTTATTCAAGGATTAAGTTCATAACATATGAACTTTAGAGAACATATTCCAACCACAGTACAAGCCCCTTTAAATCAGAGCTTCAGCTACTTCTGTATCCTTCGGTCTCCTGGGCACCTGGGTCATCAGCCTGCCTCCTCTCATGTGAAACAGCAGTCAGTGACTGATGGTGCATAGTCTGAAGGCTGCTAGATTAAGCATATTTTCCAAAGAAAGCTAAGTTCCCAGAAAACATGAAAGGGGGGTTCCCTGTGCTATCTACTGGGGGAGACCTTGCTAAACTGTCACCCTGCATCAAAGTGACATTTTCTTTTTTTCCCCCATTGATGGAAATTAACTCATACATCTTTCCTTTTCACTCATTTATCATTTATGTGTATATCCATTCATATGTACATTAAATACACATTTTTATCCACTCATCCATCAACAGCTCATACTTTACAACTCAATCCCAATTCTCAACCACTGCACCCTAAGATGAGAAAGGAATTAATAGGTGGGCTGGGTGCTACCTCGATCATGTTCTCAAGAGCAGTAAGAAGTTTAGTGTGGAAAACTTGGTTCTGGAAGATCAGAAATGAAATCCAATATATAAATCGAGACTGATGGCTTTTGATTATTTAGGGTTTTTTTGTTTTGTTTTTTTTAACCTCGAGAGTATTGCCTCTTTGGGCTTACACCATTTGACATGGACTACTGCTGTCATAACATGAGGTAAATTTTCTTGTGTGACTCCTGGGTGGGTCTCTTTATCTCAACTCCATATGAGTGTGGGTGTGAAGAAACCAGTATAAGCTCTAAGAATCATAGGCAAACCCTAAGGTTTTTCTCAGGAAGAAGGCAGGTCCCACTGGTGCTCTGTGTAATTTCCTGTTTTGCCATCACGAAGCAACCACC
Source organism: Meriones unguiculatus (assembly GCF_030254825.1). Lineage (NCBI taxonomy): Eukaryota > Metazoa > Chordata > Mammalia > Rodentia > Muridae > Meriones > Meriones unguiculatus. The sequence continues at coordinate 85,857,150 of NC_083359.1, read as the reverse complement.
TTCCAAATCAGAACTTTTTACTGCCCATCTTTGTTTTTATCCCCCTAGTCCTCTTCCACCCTTGTGTTGCGTGTACTCAGATCCCTACAAGGAAAAGAGTTCCCACGGTGGTAAGTTCCCTGAAGTAAAATGAATGTCAGAAGGCCTGCTGACCCATCTCGTGGAGGCCCAGTTCTGAAGGCACTCCAAGTTCCACAACTTCTCCTCTGGCTCTGTGCTGGACAGCCAGCCTCATGGCTCTTGTGAGAAGAGTGCTCTCGCTTTTCACATGCCACCTCAGAGAATGCTTCCCTGTGAAGGGTACTAACACCCCGTGTCTTCCCAGCCCCAGATCATCGGGAGACAGGCAACCAAATATTTTTGCTCCTCCCAGCTTCAGCGATATGGCCTTCATATTTTAATAGTGTGAGCCTGTTGGAGTTGGGTGGTGTGGACCTGTTCCTTCCAGAACTGGACATTGGTAAGGGTATGTATTCACACTGGGGAGACAGACATGACCAAGGGATTGCCATCACAGGCTATGATGCTCTGGAGTGGTGCCCCACTGTCCGCTGAGTCATCTAGAGCGGTTATCATGCCATCTGATGACCTAGGTTTTCTCCTTGGAGCGTAACAATAGCATATACTTGTATTCCCCTGAAGAATAAGGCAGTGCACAGAAAATTCTGAGGACACCGGTGTTTTAATGCTTTATAAATCACTTACTATTGTGATATTTTAGTGTCGGCTACACAGCAAGTAGGAGTCTGCTTTGTGAGGGTCGCCTCCCTTGGTGAAGCATCACACACACGCTCTGAGCCGCTGTGCCGCTAGGATGAAGCTCACTGAGATTGGATGCCTCAGCCACTCTGTTAGAGGCTCTATTATCTCTTATCACCCCAACTAGATAGTACAGTCTTTGTGGGAAACGCTCATTTAATCTTTATTTTGTCTTCCTCATAGTGCCTGAGGCTCGTCCAGTAAATGCTTGATAGAATGTAATGAGCAAATGGCTGACCAGCTCTCTCCTGGTATCAGAGGCAGACTTACCTTTTAAGGGCCTATCATGTGGGTCTTTGAGAGGCTCTGGAAGTCCTCCTAAGTAGTTCCTATGGAAACTGAAGCAATGGTTCATTTGCCCGTTTTCTACCTTCTGCCTCAGGAGCAGCCCCGTCGGAGGAGGAAGGTGCACAATGGATACCACTTCATGCAGTTCTCTCGTGCGCTGTTCGCACTCTCAGCCACCTCTTCAACAGCTTTGGCTACAACAAAGCTCGTGTGAACGTTGGACTTAGCCTCAACATGGCTGGCCCAGGCACAAGGCAGGTGAGAAGAGGGGAAGGCCACTGAAGAGGCAGAGGGAGGGAGCTGGAAGGCTCTGTAATGTTCGACATACTCCAACTCAACCAGAGAATGAAAACAATGCTACGACACCACGGCAAGGCCCTGGTGCACTTCAGCACAGGCTTTGAGTTGTCTGATAAGCTGTGGCATGATCCTGAGGCCTTAGCAGACTCCAAGGAAACATTTCCTTGGCACAGCATGGTGCCCTGCTTCAGAGATCCCTCCCGTTCTTTTTCACTATCTCTTTGAGATTCAGTTTCAGCTTCAAAAACGAGAGCAGTATCAGTCATTCTACCTGAGACTGGGGGATTTCTGGGAGAGAAGCCATGAGGCTATTGCTCTTCCCATGACAACAATATTTGCAGATGTGTTCTGAAGAAAGTGACCTTTCCGGAAATGATTTATCTCCAGCCCATCACAGTAGTGGCAAAGACAGAAAATTTCCCCTATGTCTGAAATGGCAAAACAGAAAGAACAGGGCATGGGAAAAAGATTTCATCCTTAGGAACCTGCAGGCAAGAAGTCTCGTCCCCACCTTGCCCTGACCATGCTCTATGAGCCCTCATTTACAGCGCTGTGAGGACTCAGTGAAATGATACCTGAACAAGAACGGCCAAGCTAGTAACTAACCAGGACTTGTTTTATACCAAAACGTTCTTGCAGGCTTCCCTTCAAGATAGCACAAAACAAGCAGGCAAGCAAGCAAGCAAACAAACAGCAGTGACGTTGTCCATCTACTCCCGTCAGTACCTTGGCTGGACTTTCCCTTGTGTGTGAGCTTCGTCGAGTCTGGGATGAGCAGACAGGAAGAACAAATCGAGGTGGGAGGTGGGCGGTGTGGGATGGGGGTTGGGGAGGGGAGTTCAGGTGGGGTTTTCTTTCCTTTCTTTTGCTTTTTAAGTGTTCTGTGAAGTTTTACTTCTCCTCTGACCTCTGCTAGCCCCGGGTTCAAATGTGTAGAAAGTCCAGCTTCTCGGCGAAATAAAACAAAACCTCTTTAAGTTGGATGATCTATCTGTGCTGGTCTTGGACCACTTCACAAACACACGTGTAGTGTTTCGAGCTGTGGCCTGTCTCTAGCCCCGTGCTTCAGGGAGAGTAAGAGAAGTTTCGCCCGTATTCTACACCAGAGGCTGCCCTGTCTGTGTCCCTGCCCTGTGGGAACCATGTGACCACAGCCTTCTCAACTCTCCCAAACTTCGTTCCATTCCCCAGAGTGAGTAACTGTAACATAGAAGCAAGCTTTAGCTTTTAATTCTGTTTTTTTCCTGGAATAATTCCTTGGTTATCATTAGCCACTGAAAACACAAATCCACAGAACGTTAGAGTCTCCATTACATCTTTCAACAAGTGTTTATTAAAGCCTGCTCGGTGCTCAGCCTGGTCTTCTTCTTGGGGTACTGGTATTGACAAGCAGATACTCTGATGGTGGAGACATTTTTAGAGAGAAGCAGAGTGGAGCAGGACCATGACAGAAGAGCAGAGAAGTGGGAGACTGGGTAGGGACAGCAAGGTAGCGCCCTGGTAAAGTAATGATGAGGTAGGGATATAAACCTAGATGGAGGAGAAGGCTGTTTAATCTAATAAAAAAACTTTTAATTTCTGCATTTTTTTAAACCTATAATCTTTGGTGCATCCAGGAGGAATGGTTAATGCTGAGCTCCTCCAACAAGACAATGCAAAAGCCTCTGGGAGTAGATTACCAGAGGGGAACAGGAGTTTCCGGCCTCTAAGTTTTACACTTCTAATTCAGATTGATGTCTTCCTTCCTTGTGATGTATTGATGCAACCATCACGCATTTCATTTCAAACAGTCTTCACCCAGCTGCCAGCAGTGTGTCAGTGCAAGCTTTTGAAGATAAATACCATACCACTTTTCTTCCTGCTATAACAATGGGGGCATAGATGGTCTTTTAAAATAACGTCCGGCTATATGCAGTCTGCTGTCTTCCTGCTGTTCCTGGGTAGGAGTTCTGCCACCTGACTCCAGGCTTTAGGCCTGCTAGACTATCTGTCTGCTAGGGAGTCCTGTTAGGCAGAAAGACCTACTGTAAAAAGCAGTCAGCAGAGACTACTCAAAGGGCCTCTGAGGGGACCCAGCTTCTTTTGTGAGGAATCTTTAAATCCTGAAAGTTTCAGACTATGCAAGCACAGTAAAGCAGGCTTAATGGTGGGGGCTCATGATTATCGGTTATTAAAATACTTTTTAACCTATTGGCCTAATGCCCCCCTAATACCTATTAAATTGTGACAAATAGCCAAGATGCTTAATAGCGTACATTTAATATTTACAGATCTAACTGAATCATATGCTCCAGAAGGCCACATGTCCTGTCACTCCAGTTTTGTGATTTACCAGCTGAGTGTGAGCCTCTGTGTTCACTGAGTGTTCCTAATAGTAATCAGGAATGACCCTTCAGAAGGAGTCACATGGGCCAGGCGTTGCACTAACACGGAACCTGTGTTAGTTATTTTAATCATCAAAGCAGTTCTGTGAAGTGGGCTAAAATAGCTAGCATTACCTTCCTTGCTTTATAGGTGCAATGCGATTTTGGAGACGTTAGATGTAACACACACACACACATACGTTTTAAAATTTCTGTTTGGTTGGTTGTTTTTGTTTTTCAAGACAGGGCTCTCCTGTGGAACAGCCCTGGTTGTCCTTAAACTCACTCTGTTGACCAGGCTGTCCTCAGACTCACAGAGATCTGCCTGCCCCTCCCTCCCGAGCACTGGGACTGAAGATGAGTGCCTCAATGCCTGACATCATTTAACCTTTTTATGATAACTTACAGGACACGTTTCTGTTGATGCAGAAACGGAGGACCTGAGAGGGGAAGGACTGCACGCACGCACGCACGCACGCACGCCCTTGCACACCTACTCACACGCGCATCCTAAGGTTTTTGGCTCCCTGGAAGACGTTTATTGACTGAGAAGCTGACATCATCAAGTACCCAGACGGAGGCAAATCTCACGCCGAGAAAAGTGAATTTTGCCATCCAACCCTCTTAAGAAAAAGAAAGAAGAAGTATCAAGTTCCCCCAGACAATTGATTCCCAGCACTTAGAGTGACCTAGATCGGAAGCTGGCAAGAATCCTAGATCTGCTACAACCCTGTGCTCCACCCTCCACCTTGTTGTCTTCAGAAGTTATTCTTATATGGAATTGATTGTTATTTTTAGCTCAGCGCTCAATGTAGTTTTATCTAAGAAAAAAATAACATGGAAATTTCAGACCCATCTGTGGCGCTGGGATGCAGGGCTTGACTGCTTCTCAGTCCCTGGCCAACAGCCGGCATCTCTTAATGCCTAGAACTGTGGTCCCTCATTAGGAAAACAAGGATACTAAATAACTTCCTCGCAGTACTTTTGTGGAGATCAAACACCATTAGCCTGTGAGTAACGCAAGGGCATAGATTTGTGTTATTAATCTTCACATTCTCACAGTCTAGCAAAGTCTTTAATAACAGCCACTGAATGGGCAAATGAACATATAAATGGCAAAAGCTATAAGCACCAAAGTGCCGCATGAATTAGGGCATGGGTCATCCAACTTTTACTTACTCTGATGATTTGTTGACTTTCCAGGTGCTTGACTCTCGTGGCTTTCATTCCTAACTTAGGTTGGAAGAAGACTGGGCTACATTCTCTGCAAGCCTCCTCCCAGGCTTGGAAATCTTGGATACTGTTACATTGTGTTTGTCTTTGAATTTGCCATCATACATTTAACCGGCCCGAATTCTCATTTTTCAACTTTTCACTTTGAAATCATTGTAGATTAAAAAATGACTCATGTCTGCCCTCACCCAGCTTGTTAGCAGAACCCTAAATTCTAGAAATTATTGTGATTTTACCAGTTTTCCTATTAATGTCCTTTTATCGGTGTAGGATCAAGCCAAGATATTATTCAACATTTAGTCCTTATGCCTTTTGAAACAAAGAGTTTACTATGAAATATTTTAGTTTACGGAAATGTTAAAATCATAGGAGAATGTAAATCTAATAATGAGTTCGTCTTGTGGTTACGATGTGAGTCAGCCATGCTCTGTACATGTTTCAGAGATTCTTAGGGAAGCTTAAAAGGCCACCAAGCATGTTGTGGATACAGTAAGCCAAAATGAAATGTTGGACTCTGTCTTGTAAATATGGAAATAACAGAAATCAAAGACATAAGCAAAACGGTTTTCCCTGTGGGAACATCTTCCTTGACAGTAACAGAGATACTGGTTGGGCTTTGGACTGCCTCAAGCACAATTAGACTGATTTGGCTTTTCTGTATGTATGTATTGTGGGCTGGTTGTGTGCTAGCATTATTCTAGGAACTGGCCATGCAGTGGTGAACGAGACAAAGTTCACAAAGCTTATATGAAATGAGAGATACAAATAATAAGGAATCACAGATCTAGCAGTAAGTCTATTCAGAAAACAGCAAGTTGAGGGTAGAGAGGAGGAAAGACATGGATTTAAAAGAAGTGAGCACTGTGCCCTTTGAAATACTAAGAACTACAAATTGGGACACTGGTCTGCACCGCCCAGCACATAGCAGATCGTGGAAAACAAAGCTCCTGGGCAGCATGTCTAGTTTTAGACTTACATTGATGACGACATAGCTCTGTGGAATAGTTGTCCTTTCTTCTCCTTCCAGTTATGTGAGTTGTCATTAATCAATTATAAAAATTCAGCTCTAATAAAAATAGATGATTTAAAATGTCTTTGCAGATTCTCTGAAGTACAAGGAGTAGAAATGGTACAAATATATAGAACATTCTACCTCCAAATACAGACGTCACAAAAACCCGGTTAGCCCAATACACATTTCGTCAAATTCCGCATTTACTAAATCCTTATTGACTGCCCCCAAACAAGACCTTAACGTGCCAAATGTTTGTCTTAGGTGTGGATTTATTTTAGAATTCTCTTCTTCTTCTCTTATAAGCATCATGCTTTTTCTCCTCTCTTCTCTCATTTATTCTTTCTCTCCCATCCCCCACAACTTCAGGGTGGAATTAAAGAAAACTATAGAGATAAGAGACAGTACAGCTGGGAGGCATGAAGAGTCCTAGCTCAGAGAACCTTCCACCATAAGGCAGTTCAGACTCACTACAACTTGAAATTTCATCTAGCTCCTCACAAGACTTGTGTGTCCCACAGTATTCGCTAATCACAGTGAGAGGAATCCCCTGAGAACACCGAAGTCCTGCCTCCGGGGAGGCACACAGACTCATGAGGGACCAGTTAAGGCCTCCTGGAGGTATCAGTGGTGGAAACAGGCACCCAGCTTTAGGATGCTTTATTCAAAACCATGGTTTTCAGCACAGACACAATGAGTAATAGCACTCATTAGCAAGTTTTCTTCAGCAGATCCTATGTATGGTCAATCTTATGTTTGTCCCTCCCACCTCCTAAAACAAACCTGAAAGCTAATTTACTTACACAAGACAGCCGAATTTCAGAAAACTCATCGAGAACTCTTCCCCAGAGCAGATGAAAAGCCTGCAGCCAGTCTGGGGAGATGTAATTCCTCCCCAGCCTGTGAACAATTTCTTTCCTTCCAGATTTTTCACTGAGACTGGAGTCTAAACACAAAATCATAATTGCCTAGGAGAAAAATGCCTGGGGAGTAATTGGTACCAGCTCTGGGGCAGCTGGGTCCTGTGGTAAAAAAGATGTTTGCATGTCCATGACTTTCTAGCCTGGGATTGGGAGAGATGCGGAGAAGGAGACAATGGAGGGTGGAAGGAGCGCAGCAAAGATATTAGATTCTGTACATCAAAAATGCAGAGGAAGGTGAGGGGAGAGGAGAAAGATATCTCACCAGTCAATTTCACACTAATCTCCCTTGGGCCAACTCCCCCCAACAATCACTTTTCCTTCCTTCCTTCCTTCCTTCCTTCCTTCCTTCCTTCCTTCCTTCCTTCCTTCCTTCCTTTTTTCCTTTTTTCCTTCCTTCCTTCCTTCCTTCCTCTCTCTGTCTCTCTCTTTCTTTCTTTCTTTCTTTCTTTCTTTCTTTCTTTCTTTCTTTCTTTCTTTCTTTCTTTCTTTCTTTCTTTCTTTCTTTCTTTCTTCCCCTCTTCACATACTTTGAGAGTTCATGGCAACCAGAGGAGGCAAACAGGCATGTTTGAAACTCAACAGCCTTTGGCTTCTTTCCTTAGCTGGGTGAACACAAGTTTTATTTCAAGAGAATGCAAGCAACTCTGAAGGGAGCAGCTGCTTTGTGGAGCCTGTAGAGAGTGCAAAGTCTGAGGGTTCATCCTCCGAAGAAGGCAGCAGAGAGACAGCTGAAGCCTGGCCTAAGGTCACACCACATTTTGTCATTAGCATCAGAACCAAAAATGCAGCTTCTGACCCAGCCCAAGGCTCTTCCCATAGGAGATGAGCAATCTTCACTGAGTGCTGTTCGACCTGGTTCTAACAAGCGGGTTAGAAGGAGGGTCCCCTGGAGTTGGGGGGTGGACTGGGCAGACAGTTGCAACTAGGTCATTTCCACCCCCGAAGCCAGGCAATTAGCCTGTCTGCTGGGACACAGTGGGGTCTGTCCTGGAGACAAGCTTGCTCTCTGAGTCATCGATGTGTCTGAAGGGGGTCTGGGTCATTGAACCCAGAGACAGAGAGGGGGGAGGATGAAGGCCTCTGCAGTTCCTCAGTCTGCACCTGCTCGTGTGATTTGCTGTCTCCACAGGCGGGCAGGCCCTCTCCTCAGGAGTGCTAATCAAACTGACACCCACCTGGCCTGGGCTTCCGCTGAGTTTAGATACCATCTTCTCCCAGGATGGCAAACTAGACTGAGTTCTGGGACCCTGGCTCTGCTGACAAGAGTGGGCTCACTCTATGTGGTTTTGAGGTGTTGTTTGTTTGTTTGTTTTTTAAGCTGAGACTTTATGGATCCAGTGCTTGTCTTCCTAGCTGAGGAAAACCAGCTTATCTCCAGACCACAGTTTGCCTACCTGCAGCATGATTTATAGACTTGTTTTACACCTTAAATGAGATAATTGTGTAGAGTGCTTGGGGTGATGTGCGCTCAGGGCAGTTCTCCCAGAATAAGGCCTGCTCTTCTCTTATTCATGCCCCCTTCTGTTCAGCTGCTTCACTCCTCTCTGCCATTTTCTCCTGGATGGCTGGGAGTGGCACCACTGACTGACATTTTAAGTTAACAGCTTTCAGCCTCTCACTCCATCACCTCCCAGCAGGAGCCCCCCCCACAGCTGTCTTGCCCAGCAGATAGCATACCTGGCAGCCTTCTGGCTGGAATGCCTCCTCCCGCAGACTGCTTCTCCTAGGGTCAGCCTTTATCCTTGCCCCGAGCCCTGAAACCAGGGCTCCATTCAGAGAGCTGTGAATGACTGGCCTAGCCATCCCTGGCTCTTGAGATGGGCTTCTGACCAAATACCAGGGCAGGACAGAACCTCTAAAAACCTTTGGTAAACTATAACCTGGCAACAGAGGCTACTTTAAATTCAAGAGAGAGGAGAGGAAGAAAAAGGGATATGAAGAGGGAGAAGGAGAAGGAGAATGAGATTGAAAACACACAGAGAAAGTAGTAAAAATTGACAGAGCTTATTTCACCAGAACAGCAGAGAGCTACTTAATTTCACTCTGTTTGCTTCTGTTTCCTAGCCTTTCCTACCCAGTCGCATACTCTAAATCAACATTTCTCAGGCTATTGGTGCCAAGGACCTAACTGTTTATTTTCTTCCAACTGTCCCAGAGTTGTAATTTTGGAAAACAGTGAATCATTACAAAACGGAAATGGTATTCCGATGCTCACTTACTGTAAGTTCCTCAAGAATTTTCAACTTTTGTAGTTTGCTAAACGTTCTGCAGACACACATCCAGCCTGCAGTCCGCACACAGCCCAGCAATGGCCCTTGAAGGGATAGAACCAGAGAGGTCTATTTTCCGTGGACATATTCTGTCCTTGCTTTTCACCTTATGAGGTCATCTGTAGCACAGCAGCCCTGCACTCCAGGGCACTCGGTAGCAAGTTTAGGATGTGCCCAGTGCTATTCCTCGAGGACCAAACTTCCCCCTAGAGTACATGCCCGGATGCCCCCATCCCACGCGCCCTGGCTGCCCCTTACCATTCCATGCCAGCCCTGTTGATCTCCTCCCACCAGCATTCCGTGGGCTCCCCAAGGCTTTGGGGGGTGGGCATGCAGGCATAGTTCCACTGTCTGTCAGAGCCTTCCTTCTTGCTAAAGATGCTCCGCACAGCTACAATCACTTGCCCGTGAGGGCACTGGTAGCTGAAGCCTTGGCGGTTTAGGTTCACCCAGCCATCGTCACCGTAGTCCTGGTAGTGCTGGTACGGGTACCCGTAGTCACCATACTGGCCCCAGGCTGTGGTCACCAGTGGCAGAAACACCAACAGAAGAGTGAGGTCCATACTGCCCTGCCCCTGGCAGAAAATGTCACCCTGAGTTTGCTGGGCTGGCTTTTATATGGCTGCGGCTGACATATGGCTCCCAGATGTGGGAGAACTGGATCCAGCTGCAGTGTGTCATTGCTCAAGCAAAAGCGTTTCCACGCTGAGAAATTGGCTTTGCTTGAGTCCAGCTTGTTTTAAGGTGGAATTCTAGGAATATGCAAGGAACATGGAAATCAAGGAAACTCCCCAGAGAATCACTTCACAGAGAGGGTCCTGTTCCAGTTGCTCCTCTCTGCTCAGAAACTCCAAGAAAGACCCCTCAGCTGCCCACCGACCTCTCATCTCCTGGCATCCCAACCCTCTTTCTCACTCCCCTCCGCACTAGCAAGCCCTGTATCTGATATACAGCTTAGCCTTCTAGAATCATATGTATATCCAGGTGGTGATTTCGAAATACAAACAATGGTAAGTTAAAAGGACACAATTTTTAGATTCTGGCAAACCTAGGTGCCTGGGTTTCTTTCAAGTTCTTAGCTGAACATCTCTTAATTTCGGGTAGAAACAGATGTATCACTTTTCAGGTCTATTGACAGAATTCCCAGCTTGCATGTAGAAGTCCTATGGGTCCAAGCAGAGAGCAGCTGAGTGTCATCTCTGGGCTTAAGCATCTGCCTGAGCTGTTGAAATTGATCCCTTCAGCTCTAGCTTAAGTAAATAGGCTCAAATGACGATAACTTTTTATCTGTTGGTACTTTCTACTTTACATTAACTTTTCTTTTTGTCGGGATAGACTGTATAAGATAAAAGCCAGCTTTTCAACTGTGCGCCACACGGTTCTGTAGCCAGCACCAAAATCAAGCCGTAGGCTAGACTGGACAGCCCAGAGCATCTCTTCATATCCCTCCACATCCACGTCTTTCCCAACACTTACTTCTGGTACCCAACAATCTGTTTTCCACCCCTACAGTCTTGCCTATTCCAGATGGTAGATAAAGGGAGTCATGCTATGCGTGTCATTCTCTCTGCTGGCCCTGCCCTGGGGACTCATCTGCGCTGTGTCAGTAGCTCACCTCTTTTAGCCGGAGAGAAAGGTTCCACAGTATGGGTGTCCCATGCAAATGTGCCATGTGTGAAACACCTCCAGTTTGTACAAAAAAAATATGTATAAGTACTTATGACTAGAGTTGCTGTAAATGCACGGAGGGTTTTGGGTGAAGTTTTTTCTTCATTTCACTATGGTAAATACTTTAGACTGGGATTTCCAGGTCATTGGGTAAGAATGTGCCTAACGTTAAAAGAAGCTGCCTGGTATACCATTGAACCACCCTGCCCAAAAATTACTTTCCCTTTTAAATTTTGGTCATCATAATAAGTCATTATAATAGTGACAGTTTGGTGTGGATTTTTTTTTTTTATATCTTGGCTAATGATTTTGAAAATTTTTATTCCTTTGTTTATTGGTATGGTACAAATTTTTTCATGTCTTAGCTATTCTAGTATTTTTAATCATTTGGGCATTGCTTTATAACTTTTTTATTTGCAATTATTTTATTGACAATAGATTTTTTTAAATACAATATATTATGATTATGGTTTCCCCCCCTCCAAATCCACCCAGACAACTTCCCCACCCATTCAAATCTATACCGTTTCTTTCTCTTTGTCATAGGGTACAAATAGAAATCTAACACAAAACCCAACAACAATAAAATAAAATTAGATAAAATAAAACAACAAACCAGACTAGGTCAAAGCAAACAAATAAACAGGCAAATAAAAGAAAAGGAGCCAGAGGAAAAGTTCAAGAGACACATACAGATGCAGAGACACACACATTTGCACACACAGAGACCTCACTTGGCATGTTCTCAGGTACATAGCATTTCCTGCCGCTCATCATAGCTTTCCCTGAAGACTGACGATATCTGAAAACCCGATAAATCTCGTTCAAATACACTTTGGTCCTAGATCCATTATATTGTAGCCTTGCTGGCGTCTACACTAAAAAATGAGTTTTCCAAATGGTTTGCATTTACACTATTTTTAGCTTGATTTTTGAGAATTTCATACATGAGTACGGATTGCATCATTTCTACACCAGTTCCTTCCTCCCCAACTCCTTCTGTGCCGTTCAACTCCCTCTCAAACTCATGACCTCCTGTTCCATTATTATTACAGTTTACTGAGTCCATTTAGTTTTGCTCCTTTATGTTTAGAACCAGCAGCCAGCTCATCACCTGGCAGTTTGTTAAGAACGCAAACTCTCTACGCTCCCTCAATTCCACGGCCCAGACACTCTATGGATGGAACACAGAAAAGGGCATTTTAAGAAACACTGCCCTGCCCCCGGAAGGCCTGATGCATGCTGAAGTCGGAGACCTCATACTGTACCCAAATTCACCCTGTTGGAAGAATACAGCAGCGCAGAAGCCTCTCTGATGCTGCTCAGTCATCATGACTGGCGCCCAGGCTCACAACTATTGAGCTTCTCCTCAAAGCTGAGGAAAACCAAAACATTTTCCCTTCGAGCATTGTAGTTTATTGTCCTGAAGACTATTCCAACGTGGAGAAAGTTTCTGCTTTTCTCACTTCTGTGCAATGACAGGGCATTAATCATTCTTCACTGACAATAGCTTTATCAGCTCAGAGCCAGGAGCCGGCGGGGACTGCAGACAGGCCTTGCTTCATTGAATTCGTATATTTGATCTCCGCACTTTCCCTGTGTTTAGCCATTCTCTTATGTCTTGTTTCTGCCCTAAAATTTATTACTCCTTGTTTACAAAGTCTAAAAGCATCTTGCTTTGGACATTTTTCCAGACTTCACTGTCTTGTGGAAATTTCCCATAGACACATTAAGTTAGTAAATCTTGTATGTCTCTTCTCTTGTGAATATGCCTTAAGATAATTTATAAACAGAACTAAAGATCTAGGGTAGGAACTAAGGTGAAGAGAGAGGTGAGGTTTCCTTCCTTCATATTCCTAATGACTTGGGATGCTTTGAAGAGATGTATCCAAGGGACATTCAAGAGACTACACAAGTCTTATCTTTGGCTCCTCTTTCTCCTTTTTCTTTATTTCTTATTTATTAATAGATTTATGGAGATCTAATTTGGATACCACCAGTAAAGGTATATTACTCAATGGTTGTTAGTATATAGTCAAAAAATTTTATAACCACCTTGAGAGCCAGTTTGAGGCCATTTTAATCACCCATCAAGAAATCCTAGACCCATTGGTAGCCACTGTTTATCTTCAACTCTTCAGCCCAAGGCAACAAATAATCTCCTTCTATTTCTATGAATTTTTCTATTCTGGACATTTCAGTAGAATCATTCATGTGATGGTTCATGACTGAATTCTTTCACCTGGTATGTTTTGAGGATTCATCCAAGTTATGGCATTTACTTCCTCCTTATTCTACTCGGTGGATATCTGAGTTTTATTTATCCCTTCATGATGGCGGCAGGCATCTTGTTGTCTCCACTTCTTGACTCTTACACTGGGCTAATGGTAATGTTTAACCTGATGAGGACCTACCAGAAGGTCTTCCAAAGCAGCTGCATCATTTTACATTCCTAACAACAGATGATGGTTTCAGTTTCTCCATATCTTCGCCAACACTTGTCATTGCATGAGTTATAGAAGCTGTAGAAACCCACAAGCACTTTTGTAATACATTTTTTGGGCCTGAATTCACTCTAATCTGGCAGTTACTTTGTGCATGAGCCATTGCTTTTATCTTGTGGAACCCACCATTCAAGCCACTACCACTGAGGTGTAAAATGTGCATACAGAAGGCAATGTGAGAATGGTGAGAGCTGATACCAAGAAAAGAGAGTAAGAGATGTAGAATAAGGTAGGCCAACTATGCACTTGATATTTCCTTTCTATGTGATAGACCAATCACTCTTCCAACAGTTAGATGATAAGTATTTTGTGGGTGAGAAAAACAAGGTAAAAAAAAATCACTAGTAACTTGTCTCCCATTTAACAGGTACAACATTGCACAAAGAGACTTGAAATGATCAGTTTGGGTCTCCTAGTGAGGAGATTTTTTTTTAGTACCCCAGGTATTTAACGATCAAAATAGTCCTGAAAAGAGGAGGGATTCCTGGACTCGGATTTCTCAGAGCAGAATCCCTGTAAGAAAGCTTAATGACCTTGCAACAGGTTTCTCCACTTCAGCGATACTGATACTTTTCACCAGATGAATCTCTGGTGTGGACGACTTTGAGCATCGTGCTTAAAAGTGGGATTTTCAGGACCATGCCTGGCCTCTACCAATAAGATTTCAGTTACATTCCTATTGCCCCCATTGTAACAACCAGAAGTACCTCTAAGTATTCTCAAAAGTCTCTTGGGAGACAAAATTATCTCTTATTTCGAATCATTGAATTACAAAGTCAACTACTGGCAACTAAGAAATGCTAAGAGTGGGAGATATAGTCTTCCCTCAGGGAAGAGCACAGTTACTCAAAATGTTACTCAAATGATCAGCCCTGAAAACACACATGCAAGTAACATTATCCAGACTTAGCAGGCTACATTAAGGACTATGTATACAGGTATACATATAACATACAACAACAATTTTTAAATAGGGGGTCTACGAATTTGAAAGAGAGCCAGGAGGTATATAGGAGAGGGATTAGAGAGAGAAAAAGGAAGGGGGAAATGACGCAATTTTATTTTAATCTAAAAAGTAAAGAAAAAATGATTGTTCTGAGAATCCTATTAAATAATAGTCTTTCAAAGACTTTGTAAACGGTAGAGCTTGATACAAATGAAGGCTGGCATTCTGACCCCCGAGAAACACTAGGCACTGGAGTTAAGGGCATCATCTAGCAAATCAGTGTAATGAGCAAGCCTGGGGCTGTACAGGGAAGCAGGGCGTTTAGGGAATGAACAAAGCTGCGATGATACAGTTTTGTCATTCTAAGAGGTACCATTAATCACACGGATGAGTATGATTGCAGAGGTGTCTGAGAGCAGGCTTCCAGGGCGAGCCGTGGTGAAAACTGAACTGAGCACTAAAGGGCGAGCATGATAGAGGGGAATTCAGGAGGCTCTGGAGCAGCGGGGAGATGCAGAAGCCATTTTTCTGGAGGAGAGGAGCCAAGACTGTCCAAGAGTATGTGTTGGAGTGGCTAGTGATATGAAGTCAAGTTAGCTAAGACGCTGCTTGACTAGATGTCTGGGATCTGTGAAGATGAATGGAGGCCAGAGATTGACAGATGTGTGGAGATCCTTGTTTTAGGAAACGCAGCGTTTTCAATGGAGAAAACAAGATCACAATGCCGAGTATAACCTGAAGCCTGTGATGAAAAACACGGTGACAGAATGTCCTAAAAAGAGATCTGGATTCAAGAATGGAAAAACAGGGAGCGATACTATTCAAACAGAAAGCAAGCATGTGATGCCACTCCGTGACAAATCTCCTAAGCCGAAGTCATGTTTACAATAGCTTAAGCTTAAAAGTGTATGAATAACAACAGTACCTTTCATGTGTGTATTATATTATATAATACGTATAGGAACCACACAATCCAGCAAACACTAGAGAACTGAGAAATATTTATTCTTTTCTGGGGTTAAAAATGTGATCCCAGTTCATATTTGTGCTCATAGACACACACACACACACACACACACACACAAATCTACCTTTGATTATTTCCATTTAGTCAATGTATAAGCACAGGCTTTGAGAGGTGTGGTGATGTCCACAGTTAGAGAACAGTGGGTGAGGAGGTCTGCACATACAAACCCATGCCCCAAGTACAAAATGAGATCTCAAAACACCCTCCCATACATTTTTTTGATAATCAATTCCAATGAATTAGGTAAGTCTCCCGGGGGATGAGACATTTTGATATTGGGTGAATATCTCCTATTTACCAATTTCTACCCTCTGATTATCCTGAAGATGAGGTGGTTGGGGGCCAGGAGTTCCTGGAAGAAGCATCTGCCCCCAGGGAGGCCAATATTTCCATGATGTCACTGGTTTGGTCTCCCACCACTGTCTCTGTTTATAGGGTACACTAATCTCATCTAGCTTACCTTTTAACTGAGCCCAGCACTCACATTCCTGACCCTTTATCTAAGATATATGCTCATTCTCCCATTGCTTTAGCTATTCTTTTGCATATCTTTTCTGTATTATATTTCATGTCAGTGGGTTTAAAATATGGTACCAGAGAATCTTCCTGTCTTTACCAGCCCTACCCCCTATAAGACTCTCACCCAAAAGAATTGAAAATCACAAACCACCTCACAACCCTGGAGAGGTACCCTTAAGACAGTTTACTAAGGCCCTGATCAGCCCTAGTGAAATGCATTCCTTCAGCTGGGGCCCAGAAATCTGCCTTTTTAATGAGCTCTGTGGTGGCTGTTAGGCACAGGAAGGTCTAGGAAGGCAGGCTAAGGTGCCTGTTCATTTCCCGAGAGCGTTTCTGGTCTTCCCAGTTCAAGGCAGAAGGGGGACTGGCTTCTCTGCCAGTGTCCCTGCTGTTGGTCAAAGTATAGGCGTCCCTGTGGCTTTCGGGAGCAGGCCACCTGTCTCCTGCTCACACACACCCACGCAGCGACAGAGGCAATCGCTCAGCCTTCCTCCTGTCCCCGTCAACAGCCTGGAGCCCGGCACACTGCGCATTAATGAGTCTTATTTTCTGCCCAGGCTTCTTCAAATGCTGCAATATTAACACCTACCGAAATAATTTAACTCTACGTCAGTAGGCTGCCTCCACCTAAGAAAGAGAGACATTTCTACTGAGAGAAGTTTCAACACCCCACCCCCACGTGTGCCTGTCTAGGCGTACATTTCTACTCACACGTACATGCCCATGCTTAACTCTTATCATAAAAATTAAAAGACACAATCCATGTAGAGTGCTTAGGACAGACACTAAAACACAAACAACAACAACAAAAATATGTCCATTTCTTCCTCATCCCTTCCCTGGACTGTGTCCTGGGAGGCTATTATGGGTTCTTTGTTCTCTGTTGTCTTCTAGCTCCCGGGTGGGCTTGGTCCATCAGAAGCCCGGTCAAACAGAAGCGCAGGAGGTGGGGAGTCCCGCTGGGCTTCTCCTGGCCCTCTCTGTACTCGGGCCTGGGTTGGCAGTGCCTAGGTAGGTCTTCCTGCAGCCTTGGATGTGGTCGACAGGCCTATCCTTCTTCTGGGTTCCCGATGCCCTGCTTTTCTCCACCTAAGGAGTGAAGGAGTGCTTATGGATAGCGCTGACTTTGCAGTCCTGACCCATAAAACTCAGGACTTTTAGCCTCCGCTCAAATCCAAGCTGTTGCCATCTTTTCTCTCAAGAAGCCAGAGATAAAATACACAGTGAAACTGCCTGATCCATCCTTGTCTTAGTTACTATTCTATTGCCATGAGGAGACACCAGGACCAAGGAGACTTAAAAGCGAAAGCGTTTGACTGGGGGCTCGCCCACAGTTTCGGAGGATGAGTCCATGACCATCACAGTGGGCAGCTGGACAGCAGGCAGTCTGGTGAGGTGCTGGGGCAGCAGCTGACAGCTTAGAGTCTGTCCTCAAGTGGGAGACGGGGGTTTGGAGGATAGACTAGTCCAGGAGTGGTCTTTTGAAACCTCAGAGCCTACCCCAGCAGCATCTCTCTGGGAGGTGCAAGGCCACACCTCCTGATCTTCCCCCAAACAGTCCACAAACCTACTGACAGAGCATTCAAACATATGAGCCTATGGGGGCTGTGCTCATCCAAACCACCACAGTTCTTAAGCTCTTGGTCAGGCTTTAAGAGTCCTTACTTCCTTGTGCCTGGAAACCTTCCTGAACAAAACACACCACGCCTACCTGCATGCTTCTGGTAGTGTGTCTAGCTGTTGGGCACACTTTCCTATTGGCTTTTTAGGATGTCACCCTCACACTCTCCAAGGAACACAACATCCCAGCTTTACAAGTGAGAGCACTGATAGTTGAAAGGAAATCTGTTCAAGGCCACCCAGGTAGCAGACAGGGTCTGTTCTGAAGTGTGTTAGGACACAGGGCTTGGGCTCTCAAAATGAATATTCTCTTAGGATTGGGGGAGTGGGTCATTCCGGAAACTGTCTTTGAATCTTCCCAGGCTCCAGTCACACACTGCTGCGTGTGTGACAGGGCCCGTGACAGGGCCTGGAAAATGAGAGCAGTGATGAATTTTTCTCTTCTCCGCCTGGATTTCCCTCCCTCCTAAGAACATGCTCCACCTTTAGATTCCCCAGGGAAGCCTTCCTAACTTGCTTGATTCAGAAAACCCACCACCTCACACTCTGTACAAAAATCTCACTTCACACTGTATACAAAGCCCCACCTCACGCTACGTACAAACCTGCTTCCGAGCCTTTATCGTAGTTGCAGTTCTCTACTCATTCATGGAGTGGTGTGATACCGTCTGATACCTTAGACTGTAAGCTCCACGGAGGCCAGCGCTGTGTCTGTTTATACACATTGCATTTTCCAGGCTACTGTACTGTTCCTGGCACACTGTTGACATTTAGTAAATATCAGTTGTCCGCAGTCCTGTGAGGTGAGATCACGTTCAGTCTTTCAAATCTACAAACACCCCATGGATAAATTATATCCTGTGCCTCCAGAGTTACAAAATTTAGAATAAGAACTAACTCTGAAAGGACAGATTTTTCGGACTCACCATTGGGTGACAAGTGACTCCAGAATATCAGAGCAGACGCTGCCCACTGGGCTACACCATTTGAAAGAGGGGCATACCCTTGTTGTGTGCGCGCACTGTATTCCCGGGACTTAGTTCATAGATTGTCACATTGGTGGCAGACGCTGGATCAACGTCTTTCTTCGTGGGTGAGGCGGAAGGCCAATATAAGTGAAGGAAAGGCACCTTCTTAGCCTCTTTCCTCAATTCATATCTGCCTCCCCTCAGAAGTGCTTTTAGGAGTCACTGGAGCAAGGCTTAATATAACGAGACCTTCTGGCTAATGACGTTACAGAAAAATTAGCAACAACGGAGCCATGTGGCGGTATCAAAACTGAGAAGGCCTCGGGGAAGACACCGCGGTTCACGGGGTGAAGAGAAAAACTGCAGAAAGCACCAGGCTGTGTAGGCCACGGCAGCCAGTGGCTTCACACAGAGAAAAGTATCAAGTGGACAGAAATGCAAACCTTAACTTTTTTCAAAACAGTTAGCGTGTGTACTTGCATGCACATGTCATAGTGTGTATATAGAAGTCAGGGAACAACTTTCTGGGAGTTTCTCCTTACACCATGTGTCCTCAGCACCAAACTCAGGTCACCAGATTTGTACAGCAAGCACTGGTTTTGTTTGTTTGTTTGTTTGTTTGTTTGTTTTTTAAATCCACTGAGCCACCTCGCCAGCCTCTCCTTTTGGAATGTGTGAACACAATGACACAATAAACAGTGTCCTGTGACACTCTGTTTTCCTCTACTTGTGTGTGTGTGTATTATGTGTGTCTGTATGTATGTTATATGTGTATGTGTGTGTGTGTCTTGATAATGTATGTGTTATGGTGCATATGTATATGTTATGTGTATATGTGTGTTATGTGTAGATGTGTATGTTATGTGTGTGTAGGTATGTGTTGTATAATTCACAATCTTTAGTAGATAACAAGGCACTTTATTCTGATACTTTAAGAAAACAAATTATAAGCATATTCTTGGAATTTTAATTCTAGAGTTTGACTCTCTTGTATAGAGAAGCACCAGCTGTCCTTGCTGTCTCTAGGGTGGGGCACGCAGTGGCATTTAAGACACTGCAGCTGATAACACCCATGGCTTTATGAGGCCTGGTGCAGCGAGCTTGGATTAAATAACATCATCTCCAAATTTACGTTGACTTAGACACTCAGAATGTGACCTTCTTTGGAATAAGGACCTTTGCCAATATGATTAATTAGCAGGCTATGATTAAATATCATTGTGGATTTAGGGAGACCCCACAGGTCACCAATCAACATCCTTATATAAAGGGAGGTGATAAAAGGAGACACAGGGAGGAGGATGCTGGGAAAACTGACGCAAACTGGAGAAATGAGCCGGTAAGCCCGGGAAGCTTAAAAGATTACCATGCGCTAGAAATATCAAGAAAATAATTTTACCTTGAGGGAGAATGATCCCCATTCACTGCGCCATTACACGTATATTCTCCAGAATAGAGGAAAAAAAGTAAATTTCTGTTGTTTTGAGCCAAGAGGCTTATGGTGATTTGCATGGCAGCTCAAGAAGACTACTTCAACTTGATACTA
Organism: Meriones unguiculatus; assembly: GCF_030254825.1. Classification (NCBI taxonomy): domain Eukaryota; kingdom Metazoa; phylum Chordata; class Mammalia; order Rodentia; family Muridae; genus Meriones; species Meriones unguiculatus. The sequence continues at coordinate 85,837,204 of NC_083359.1, read as the reverse complement.
GAATGTTCTGCCATGGTGGTAACACAGCGAGAAGACAGAGCCTTGCCAACCGTCTGGCCTTCCTCTCTACCACCTCGCCCATTCTCCCCCACCCTGCAGTGACAGACTACCGCAGCCTCAGCTTCCTGGCTGAGAAACTACACAAGCCAAAGGGATGGGCAGTGGGCTCCTGGGGAGGAGAGGCCCACACTTCAAGGAGAGAGAAGACGGAAGTAACGTGTAAGCGAATTCTAAAGGCACATTAAAAACCTCCCAGAGAGTTCCAGACTTCCAGTGGACATGCCCGCTGGTTGTCACCTCATGTCTCACCTCTTTCCTCACCTCTCATCCGTTTGGATTTGAAGTTCCTGGCTCTGATTTTAACAGGTCGTGGTGGGTAACAAACCTTGGGCAGGTTAATTAATGTCATTTTGTCTCAGTTTTCTCCCTTTGTCAAAGGGGAAAACCAACTCCTGAGAAATTAAATCAGCTAATATGTGAAAAATCACCCATTATAAGTGATAGGTAATGTATTTAATGTCGATTTTACATGGTACCTAGAAAATTAACTTAAGATATCAAACAGAGATGGGAATTTCCTCATTGACTCTTTGTCCATTGGGAGTGATCTAATAATTTCATGAATATCTTGTTTTAAAAAAAAATAAGAAGAACAAAGAAAGAAAGAAAGAAAGAGGCATGTAAAAAAAGTTATTAGTGAAAAAAAAAACAGAGAGAGTCAATATTATTTTGACACGTCTCAGTTCAAAGAACTTTTAGTAAAATCCCAGTAATCATAAAGAATGAGAAAAAGAAAAGTCTCTAGTTTCCTTTCTACAAAGGTAAATGGGCATTTGTCTGAATCCAGTGATCAAATCCATCGATATCAACCAATACCTGGATATAACACAGGCTGCTATTTGCATAGCTGTGTGCTTTGCACCATGCTGCCTTCTTCTTGCTCTTGATCATCTCCAGTCTTCACAATGGCCCTGTGATATCTTCTTTTTAAAATGAAAAAAAAAAAAAAGTCTCACAGACAATGCTACATAATCATACGAGATCACACTGGAATGGAGCATATGGAATGTGAAAACAAGAATTCTGACTTCAGATTTCACCACCATGTTCTTCTCTATAGAATGAGTCTGTATGGGTTTAGATCTCAAACTGTACGCTTACTGTGATGAAAGGGTTAATTGATTTTTGAGTATAGGGTGAAGGGTTAATTGATCTATGAGTATAGCAATAAGTCATCGGAAGTCAGCTTAACACTGTGTCCACTTAGTAAAATAATAGTAATATGTTCTCCTCTAGGTTCTATGACCTGTCTACTCACAGGTGTTGATAATGGCACCATATATAGGTTCCATCTTGTAAAGTGAACCTTAAATTCTATCAATCATTTAACGGTTGCCCCCATAACCTTTGTGCCAATATTGCATCCATGGAAATATTTTGTTAGTCCGGTCATTATTATAGCTCACAGGGGTTATAGCTAGGTACAGTTGATGAACATTATTCTCTCTGATAGCATGCATAGCCCCTTCCCATATTATGAAAGGTAAGAGCTGATGATGAAGCTTGTAGGACCATTCCAGCTTGACTTCTTCATGCTCTGTTTCTCAAGCATGGGGTGTCTTCAGCATCGGGGTCTTTCTTCTCAAGTCCTGGAAAGCAATCACAAATAATAACAATTACCTGTAAGATGTAATGTCTATGTAACCCCACTGGCCCACAGCTCCCAAAGAGGTAACCCATTCTCGGCATTGAAAAATTAAATTTGTTACACTGTGATGTTTGATAGGGGCCTTGTAACCCTGCAGTTCCATTTAAACTTTTTATGTATGAATATCCTTTAAGAAATGTCTGTAATCATAGGTTTACATATGAGTTGTGTTAGTGTTTTTTATTTTATAAAAAATGAGAGCAGTACTACTTGTTTTGAGGATTCCTGGTGATAATGGTTCTATTTCCATTTCTTTTATTGTCTGCTTACAGTCCAGCTGATATTCCTACTAATACTGAAAATATTAATACTAATATTAATACTAATATTAATACTAATACTAATACTGACATTTGAGAGGGTGGACCTAGGAATACTTTCCTTTCCTTTATTTCTCTTCATGCTTTATATCCTGATCCTCCTTAAAAAAAAGGGAGGGAATGACAGTATAATCACAGCTTAGGAATCAGAAATTCTTTGATCAGTTTGGGGAAACCTCCTTTTCCTCTATACTGAACTAGAGAGTTTGTAAATAAATCATTGGGACTTAAAAGCTAATCCCCATTTTTGGTGTTATTTGATGTCTCAAGTGAGTAAACACAACTTGAGTTTCAATTGTAAAAAGTGGGACAGTAATTTCCAGTACTCAAGATTATAAAGATTGTATCTGAAGTGTTCAGGCACCATGTGATAACCAGTCACCATTGAGAAGCACCCCTGTTGTTGCCGACTTTCATAGTTTCACCCTCTAAGTCTATTTCTCCTACTCATCCAGAAAACTTGGAAGTATAGGCTAGAAATCCTCTGTCTCCTGCCTCTCACAAACCTACTCAGAGAAGCAGATGTGTGGCAAAGTGAGGAGAAGAGCAGTTCTGGTGTTGGTAAGAACTGTCTTTGGTAGCTGAAATTATTTGAACTTTTAAGTTTGTGTTTACTTGGTTGTAAAGTATTGATAATAACAGTGGGTGCTTTATCGGGTGATTGTGAGCATACAATGGAAGGATGCATATGAAAATGCTACACACGTGAGTAGTAATCATGGTTCATATTGACTGTGCTAAGTGATAGGAGCTGCACTCAGATGCTTGATTCTTTCTGTAAATCTTCCTGCTCGTGCCAAAGGCAGTTTCTGTCTAGGATGCCAAGAGCATTGTCTTTGTGTGTTTTATCCTCCACATGAAAGTGTCTTGCTATTATGTGTTAAGATCAGGCTCTGTATGAAACTCCCCCAGACTGCTTGTTTCAGCTACAGGTTCCTCATATAGAAAAAAAAAAAAAAAGTCAAATGGACTGTTGAGTTGAATAGAAGTGATTAATTAAAGCAGAAAACTAATTTTGCAAATATAATAACTGGAAAGAAAGGTGCTATGTTCCCCAGAAGAACACCTCAAGTATCAAGAAACAAACTGTCTTTAACAGTCACCCTGGAATGGGGTGGTTAAGAAACTGGTGAAAAGTGAGAAGAAAATGAATCAGACATGTGAAACTTCCACTTTTAATGAAAATAGCTGGGAAGGTGTATGTGTGTGCTAAGATAAAACTGTGAGTCAACTTCTAGAGTCAATAATATTAAACACATTTCGAGAAGAGCATTAGTATAGATGAATTTGCCAGTTTTCCAGGGTTTGCCAGAAAAAGAGATCAAGATCACTCAAGCGCTGGAGGGTAATTTTTCAAGCCCAATGTCTTTCTGTCATGTAGCAGAAGGCATGTAGATTGCATGGGGTGCATATAAAACAATAAATATTCATCCGTGGATCATCCACGAGTGATTCTGATGGACTCACTACCATCTGTACTTACACGTGCAAGCAAGTATCCTTACGGTCAGGCTGGCAGAAGGATGTGAATGGCCTCCTGGGAGAAGGTAGAATTTAAACTTCTGCGTGTTTCCACTCAAACCACTTCTTGCTCATCTTTGAATTTTTTTTTCTTTGTCTTTGTACAAGATGATGATATGTAAGTGTCTCATGCCTGGAAGACCGATTGGGTGAGAACCGTAAAGTTTCAGAAATTAGGGCTAGATATGGGAGGGGACTTTTCCGTGGAATAGCAACAAAATAAGATAGCGATTCCTCAACACCAAGGTTTCAGAAGAGACCAAATATCTGCCACAGGTGCCGCGTCTGTGAACAGGATGAGATGTGGGAGAGAGGAAGGCAGGGCTTGCTCCAGCACAAACACGGCACCAGTCCTGAGAAATGCAGCATTTTGCCACCACAGTACCGCCTTTTCCTCAGCCTTAAAGAGCAAATTATAATTTAGAGCCAAAGCAACGTTGAAAAGGCTAAATTTAGGGCCTGTGGAGATGGCTCAGTGGTTAAAAGAACTGGATGTGCTTACAGAGGATCCAGGTTCAATTCCCGGAACCCACATGGCTCCTCACATCCACCCGTAACTCCAGTTCTAAGGAATCTGAGCACCAGGCAGGCACTGCTGTGCAGACATTCATGCAAAACACGTATGCGCATAAAATTAATTAATTAATAAAAAATAAAAAGACTGCTTTTCCTCCTAAAAGGACAAGGGGGTGGAGAGTGTTAAACACTTCTATTTCTCGCTTCTTGGAAAGCATAGACTTCTGTTTGTGCTTGGGCTCTGCCTGATGTTCATATGCAAGGTTAGGCAAGTCTCTTAGGCATTCAGATTTGACGAGTTAAGCTCGGAAAGGTTCTGCCCTGGGAAAATGGGATAGTTGATGGGGCACTACTTTGGTAGTTGCAGTGTTAGAAGAGAGGTATGTGTGTGTTCGGTTTGTGCCTTGTTTGAAAAGGGTGCAATAGCCTAAATCCAGTAGAACTCTGGGCTGCTAAGTTGGTCCTCTGATTGCTGTCTCCTATTGAGCCCATCCGTAGACTGTGGGTCCCACTCTAAAGCATTCTTTTATGATATTTGATGACTATGAATTCATGCCAAGAGCTGGTAAGACAAAAAGGACTCTGGCATCATACCTCAAGATATCAGATTTGGATTTAACATTCCAGAGAGAGTATCAGAATAAAAGTGAAAGAAATGTTAGCTTCTTAATTTTAATATACATGGTATTATAAAATTTTAATTAAATGAATTAAAACCATCACCCCTAGATTCCTTTCTCTGCATTTATAAATACTTTTTCCTAATGAATCACATTTTTGAAAAGGATTTCAAATCCTTTTCCCTAGGAGAGATATTTTGACCACAGACTAAATATGCACAAAGTAATCACATTTTGACAAGGACTGACATTCGCTTGTGAAGCCTCCTGGCTTGACTTGGCCACTCTGATATGGCCACTGCTTCAGAAAGTCAAGGATACGAATTCACAGACTGGCTGCTTAACAGACACGGTGCTGATTCAGTCAGACTCCTTCCTAAAATCTGCTTAGTGACCTGGAGCCCCTTAAGGATCATTCCGATGTGTCATGGGTGAGGCAGGTAGGGAAGAAGGGAGACAGTAGCAGGGTACAGGCCATCTTAACAGAAGGAGGCAGTGCAAGATGATGGTTCATTCTGAATGTCTTCATACAGGTACGTCATGTACTTTGATGATGCTCACTACGCAGCCCAGGCTTAGACTGAACCTGGGAATTCGTGATCATCCTCCCTAGGACTGGATACATGTATGGACAACCACACCCAAATGCATAAAAAACTCAGATTGTATCATTCAGTTATGTATTTTCACAGTCCATATCAGCATCTGGCCCACCATTTTTTCACCTTCCTCTCTTTATTTTATTATTTTGACAAGAACTGTCAGGGAGGAAGTAGAGATACCCGTCTATTCTAGTGGCTGAAAATCTTGAAGGTTCGGTGATAAGGTGAGTGAATGATGTCACACATAGTGTGTGTGTGTGTGTGTGTGTGTGTGTGTGTGTGTGTGAGAGAGAGAGAGAGAGAGAGAGAGAGAGAGAACAAGAAACAAACAACTAAGAACACCTGTGTTGAAATGAGACAAGAAGGAGGAGGAGGCTGGGGAAGAAAACATTTTGTCAGTTTCACTTCAAGTAATTCTAATCAGTTGACCAAAAAAAAAAACATGTACCACACTAGTCTCCGAATGTGTCAGTTATTTTATTTTGAAAACTTTTGCACATGGTAGGCAGTAGAAAAATATTTGTGGCATGAATGAAATTATCACCAACACCCCTGAGCCATATGAGAACTAAGCTTAAAATCCTTCTCATTAAAATGCAGCTCTGCAGCTCAGGGCCCCTTAGGACCGGCTCGCTTTTATTGGTAACAGTGGCCATCTGTCCAGGCTAACTGCTTTGAAGGTCATCCCTGTAATTCTGCGCTTGCTGATTCTCGCTGGGTCGTGGAATCTTCCTAGTTCTTGCTTTGCTTTTCATTGTGACTATATTGGTAATGTGCCTGTCCCCACCACTGACTGTAGGAAAGACATCTACGGAACAGCTATCCACTGTGAGACAGTGAAAAGCTCCTCGAAGGGTGTCCGTTCCCCGTCCTGGGTGCACATGAATGGTATTCCGGGCTGAGATCCTGGGAGGTGGACGTCATTCAGGTACCAACCAGTGTGGCAGGTTTCTTACCCTCCTGTGCACTTCCAAGTCAGGGCCCTTGAGCTCAGTGTGGGGTGCCGAGTGCTTTGCAATCAGAGGACACTTAGTCAAGGTGGCTGACGATTGAGAACAGACATCTAAAAGCTCCCAAGAAGTAAGCACCGAGGCCCTGGTGCCATGGAGGCTGTACTCGGTGTGGAATTAGAAAACTCTAGGTCTTCCGGAAGCTGTTACCGCTAGAGCCCACTGCTTCCCAGGTACAAGGCTGTGGGTCTGGCATGGGTGGGGTGGGGTACTGCCTCTCGCTGTAGCAAGATGTCTGATGTTTGCCAGCGCCCTTGAGAAGTACCCTCTTTCCCATCCCTTCACACAGTACTCTGGGGACATAACCTGCTTGCCGCAGCTCTCTGTGCCCTGTAGGCTCCCCAGTGCCCTTCCCTGGGAAAGTGTTCTGGCCCCTGGTAGTGCCTACATTCACTGCCTCATTCCATTCAGCAAGCCTGGTAGAAACAGCTCTCTACCAGTTGGTGAACCAGAACCATTCCCCTCACCCCCATCACTTCCCACAGAGCCTCAAAGGCAAAGTCTAACTTTTGCTGGTAGCAACAGCCCTCCCCTCCCCTCCCACCCCCACCCGGAGCCACTCAAGGTCAAGCATCACTCTCCAAGCAAGTGGGGCATGATTACATCTTACCCAGTGCCAGCTCTGTGGTTGGCATTTGAGACCTATGTCTTCATGTAGTCGTTACTGTTTTCCTGTAAGGGTGATCATAATATTCCCGTTTCCCATCCAAGAAAGCCAGGGCTCAGAGCAGTGATGCGTCACTCCAAGGACACCCTAGACTCTACCTTTGGCATCATGACATGATGTCATCTACAAAGTTTGCACTTAAGGACTGTGTCGAGGGGCTACACACAACAGCACACGCACAAAATCATGTTTTAAGCAGGTGTGTAATTTTTGTGTTGGGCCATCTTCAGTGATGGTTAGCTACATAGAAACTGTGGGCTCCAGCTTGAAGGGATTTCCCCTAGAGAATGCGTCATGAGCTTGAAGTCTAGCCTGGCAGCGAAGCTGATTCTCCTGGGCCACACTACCTCGGTGTCCATCTTTCAGGCTTTTCTCTGCAGAAGCTCAAACAAAGGACGCTAGTGCTCACTCAGGAGATGCCCCTGTCTACCTGTGGCCTGCATCCTTGCACTGTTCGTTCCACCAAGCCGCAGGCTTGTATGTTTCCTCTCGCTCACCTACTTCCCACGGCAACTTCATCGCATGGACGCAACAGAAGAAACCCTGGGTTTTGCGCACCTGCCTTCCTACAAGGTTAAAATATAGCCAAGAAGCCTGCACTCCAGAGCCACAGTAGGCTGATCTCAAACTCTATTCCTTAAATGTCAATGTGACCTCAGGCAAGTTAGGTCCTCTGCAGCTCTCTTTGTTATAGCGCTTAGGGAGCTCTGCGCCCTGGTTTTCTGTCTGCGGAAGGGAGACGCCCTGGCTCTCCTGTTTGTGTCGTACACTCTCACAAAGGCTCCCCAAAAGATTCCTGTTGAGCACAGAGGTTCCCAGGGAAGTTCTCCGTCCACAGCCAATAGCTCACAGCCCTTATGTTCTTATATGGCACAGCCACTTGGAACTTTACTGCTCTTGGCAAGCACTCATTTATTCATGTTCCCATCTTCCTTATCAGCATCAGACACCTCGTATTTATTTAGCTGTTCCGAACGATGCCCTTTCTCGCCTTTCACATGATGAATTTCATATGATGAATTTTGGTTGTCCAAAATTAATCAGATTACCTCTTAGGTCAGGTTTTCTGGACATTTTACAGGTCCATTCAAATAACTTCTTGCTGATCTAATAAGTAAGCAAACAACAGCAACAACAAAAACCCTTAACCTAATTATTTAAAATTGGTTCGTGGATTCCTTAACATTTGGTGGGTACCTGTGAAGCTCCAGGTGTTTTTTATAAACAGTCTCTCTGACAAGCACGTATGATAAAAGAGGGCAGCTGGGGGAAATGAGCAGATGATTGTTAGCTAATGAGCACTTCAGCAATGGCATTAACAAAGATTTATGAAGAGTGCCACACAAAAGTGCCTTTGCCTGCAACCGAGAGTGCGTAGCGTAATACTAGAGTAGGTGTTAACTTGCCATCAGGAAGACACGTGGCATTTTTACATGCGTTACTTCTCAAGCCTTCAGGACCGTCTTTTGATGTGAATATTAATACCTTTTAAACAAAGAAACTGAGGCTCGGAGAAGTGAGTGAATTACACTGCCCCAGGTTCTGCTCCTAACCACTTTCTGAATGAAGAGCTTGCACTTGTATTCCCTGACTCCTCCCCCTTAGGGAGTTGTATCTATGCTCCATCTTTAGAAATTTGTCTTAAAAAGAAAAAAAATCGTTACTTTGTTACTCACAGGTTGGGTGACACCATCTCTATGTACTCTGCCATATGTGACTCAGTGATCTTGCCACATCTCTCCCTGGAGGTCCCCTAGCACACTCCAGTAAGGGGATGGTGAGGAATCTGAGCTAGCCAGACCACCAATCTGTGCTAAACAGCTTAAGTTTTGTGCTTGCTGTGGAGAAATTTCTGAGAGAACCAAGAAGGAATTCATGCAAGAAAATCGGATGTAAAATGTTCTTCCTTGTATATATCCAGTAGGGAGATTTTGGTATGTGTCAAACAGGTACATCAGGAGGAAGCAGCGACTGGTCACCTAAGCATTTGACAGACAAAACAGATGAGTTGTTGACAGTCCCCATCCCTGGAGTGCGAGACAAACAATAAACAAACACGCATAAAGAACAAACGAGAAAAAGCATGGACTGGAATGTAAGTTGTCTCCATGTGACTGTGTAGCCTAAGCCAAATGACTGACCTCCCCAGCCCTCAGTTTCCTGCTTTGCCTAGCCACCTCCTGGATTACAAAGAGTGAGCAGGTTATTGAGTAAAGCTGTAGGAGCTCAGCGCCCAGCATTTAATGAGCACACGATTAGTGCAGCGATAGCCATGAGCCTTCTTCCCGCCTGTGTCTCCCGCTCTACTTTGGTTTTCTATGCAGCTCACAGCTGATCATTGCAGATGGCCTATGAGGGCTGAAAGCAAATTATACTACCTTAAAACTGTACTTGGTTGTGTGCTAGCCCATTTGGCTTGCTCTTCTTCCCCCCTTTGTGATATTAAAAATATATATGGATGGATGACTGCAGCAATGGAAAGGCTGGTAGTCATCCACAATCTGGCATTCCTCAGGAGTATGCCTGTCTCGTCATTGAGCATGACTCTGGGGCTGGATTAACTACACCTTTTATGGAAAAGGAATTCAGAGGGATTAATCAAAGATAAAAGTCAAGCACCGGGAAAGAGAGGAGATGGAGAAATACAAGGGGTAAATGAGATTTCATGGGTATGCTGGATCGATCCTTGCAATCTGGATTCTTGGGAAGACCCTAGTGGAAGTTGAATGATGAATGTGTTAACGCACAAACTCACAGCTATCCACAATAACAAGCCAGTTTCAAAGCCATCCATGCAAACTGATGTAATGTTCTTCTGTGGCAGCTGGATGGGCTACTGTAGATAAAAGAAGTAATAAATAATATAGTCTCTCTCACCACTGATAAAATACATGACTCTGAACCATGGCAAATTGTCTAATAAGCTAGGCAAAAAGATTCTCTAGGGGCCATTGTACCATGAGATAGCTATGCCATGACTCACACTCAAGCTGTAATCTTGGTCTCTTGACATATGGGTGATGGCCATAAGAGTTGGGCATGTATTGACAAGTGCATTTCTTGCTTTCATTAGTGCTGAGTTGTATGGAATGACTAACCCCCTGCAGAGTAAAAATAGATGTGAATAATCTTGACGGATGCAGAAGTAATTAGTCATAAACTGGTGACGTCATAGACAAGCAAGGCCCCGGTAGCTTGTTTAGAGAGAACACCTTCACAAACACATGAATGGGATGATGAGTGCCTAAAAATACAGTAAGAAAGGACTTATACCCTTCTATCAGAAGGCCATTTCTACCAGGAGCTATTCAAAGACCACAGGCTTGGATTGCACCACAATCTTCCACTTCCTTGATGTACATTCTTGGACAGATCTTCTCTGCCTCGCCTCCCCTGTGGCTTCTTCTCTTCTTTCCCCGAGATAATAATCTCTCCATCTGTTAGGATGATATAAGAAGAGGCTCTCTTGGTTGCCAACCTAATATTTCTTTCCTCAAGACTAGCAGGCACCGGAGTATTTTGGAGGTAGTTGGACGCACTCTTGGCTAGTGAGCAGCCAAAACTAAACCCTACTCAACATGGCGCTTTCTCTCCAAAGACTTTTGGTATGTGAAATAATCACCTGTCTTTGTTCTCATATGTGTTACCCCCAAATCCACATTCAAAGAACCATGAGGTGCCTAATACACAGCTGTCACTCAAAAAAAGGTTTTATCGACAGCTGGGGTGGTTTGACTAGAAATGGCCCTGTTATGTGTTTGAACGCTTGGCATAGGAGGCTGCGCTGTTAGGAGGTGTGGCCCTTTGGAGTGAGTGTGGCCTTGGTGGAGGAAGTGTGCCACTGTGTAGGTGGGCTTTGAGGACTCCCACACTCAAGCTACAGCCAGGATGGTACTACGTCTCCCCATGCGTATGGATCCAGATGTAGAGCTCTCAGCTTCTTCTCCAGCACCAGGTCTGCCTGCGTGTTGTGACGCTTTTCATAATGGACCAAATCTCTGGAGCTGTAAGCCAGCCCCAATGAAATGTTTTCTTTTATAAGACTTGCTGTGGTCATGGGGTCTCTTCACAGCAATAGAAACCCTAAACTAAGGCAGAAGTTGGTACCAGGGAATGGGATAGTGCTCTAACAGGTCTGATCATGCTATGCATTTTTATTATTAACTTATTTAATTTTATTTATTGCAATGTATCCACTTTGTATCCTAGCAGTAGGCCCCTCTCTTACCCCTCCCAATCCCTCCTTCACTCTTCTCCCCCAGTTTGATCATGCTTTGGTTGGGAGGAGTGTAGACTTTGAGACTTTGGATTAGAAAAGCAGTTGAAATTCCCTGCACTCTGCCCAAAGGTTGTCCATAAGTCTCAGCATCTGCTTTGATACTCTGCAGGGTAAAGCCTTTCAGAGGCCCTCTGTGGCAGGCTCCTGTACTGTTCCCTGTTTTCTTCTTCTTCTGATGTCCATCCTCTTTGCCTTTCTGTATAGGGTTTGAGCATTTAGCCAGAGTCCTCCTTCTTGACTAGCTTCTTTAGGTGTGCAGATTTTAGTAGGTGTATCCTATATTATATGTGTAATATCCACTTATGAGTGAGTATATACCCTGTGTGTCTTTTTGTTTCTAGACTGACTCCAACCAAGGACCATTGATGGAGATAAACTAAAACCCCTGCACAGATGTTGCCCATGGCACTTCAGTGTCCAAGTGGGTTCCACAGTAATGGAAACAGGAACTGCCTCTGACATGAACTGATTGGCCTGCTCTTTGATCACCTCCCCCTGAGGGGGAGCAGCCTTACCAGGCCACAGAGGAAGACAATGCAGCTACTCCTGATGAGACCTGATAGACTAGGATCAGAAGGAAGGAGAGGAAGACCTCCCCTATCAGCAGACTTGGGGAGGGGCATGCATGAAGATGGGGGGAGGAAAGGGGAGGGAGGATGGGATTGGGAGGGGAGGAAGGAGGGGGTCATGGTGGGGGAGATACAAAGTGAATAAAGTGTAATTAATAAAAATTAAAATAAAAAATGGAAGAAAATAAAAAAATAAAATATAAATGGAAAGGATTAGGTTCCTTGCCAAGGTCTAACCTAAAAAAAAAAAAAAAAGAAAAGAAAAGAAAAAGAAAAGCAGTTGAATGCTTTAAGTGGGGCTTAATGGGGCCGTCCTAGCAGGAACATGAAAGACAATGGTGCTGGGGGTGATTTGAACTGTGGGCCTGGCTTTCCCACAGAGGAGAACTAAGCCTCAAAATTGTAAGCCATCCACAATTAAATGTTTGTTATTGTTGTTTTTATAAGAGTTGCAGGTGGTCATAGTGCCTCCTTCCAGCAATAAAACCCTGCCTAAGTCAATAGCATTTTTTATATTCTCTTGACTTTAGCATTTGGCCCTTCTGGTTACCTCCTTTTAATGACTATTCTCTTTTGCTTCAGGCATCACTGTCATTTCTAGTTTTCTTATCAAGCTGCAGGTTGATAAGTTTTCTCAGTCACAGAAAACACCTATCTCTCAAACACCGCTCTCCCTAGGGGAACCGTCCTTGATTTCTTTTCTGCCTTGTTGATGGCATCCATTCTCTTGGTTCTGTGACCATTAGACACTTCATCCAGCTCATAGCCCTTCTCTCCGTTTCTAATTTCAGGAGCCCCTTGGGTACCACAGCCCCAGCATCCTATCTGAACTGCACTCAAACTATACTGTTTTCTTACTCACCTCTAATGTGCCTCTTACCTACCATTTCACGGGAAATTGAATGCGTATCCTCCTTTCTTTTTGTTAAGGCCTGAGATACGCTGAAAGAACAATCCCAGACTCAGTAGCATGCGAGCAACAAAGGAGATTTATTCTGGAGAAGTCCAGCATGCCAGCATCACCACCTTTACAACATGGCGGCAGCCCTCAAGGGGAATCAAAGGCCCCTTTAAAGCCAGAAAGGGGAATTCCTACTATGGCTACTTAACCCTGACTGGGATTGGCTGGTGCCCATGGAGGCTATGTGACTCTGGTCAGGACTTGAGTGCTTTTCACACCGGTTGTTAAGCAACGTTATCTTCCCCAGGCCAGATGTCTTGGCTGTTTCTGATTGGTTGCCCTTTTTCTGTGGTTTTTCCTGTAACTCTTAGGCCTGTTCTAGCAAGAAAAATGAGGCCTGTCATGGAGTTGGTCAGGCTTATTTAGCCAGGCTCGCTCACCTTTCAAGCCAGAAACCAACAGTACCTGTTGTTTCTCCTCCTTCACAGCCCACATAGCTACAGTTTCTTGCCTCAACATTCTTGCGTTCACTCCTCCCTCTGTTTCCCTGTACTTGGCTCTGAGTCACTGTTTATCACCTTCATTTCTAATGTAGATTTACTGCAGTCGCTCCTTTTTCTAACCCTTGTTTTCTGGTTTCTTTTCCTCTCTTCCCTCTTCCAGACTATACAGGTAAGTGAGATTTCTAAACTACAGTTCCCACTTTGTCACTGTCCTTGATGGGTTGGGGAAAGTGGTGTCAGTTTTACGGTGTGCAAGACCCTTGCACGAACGAGCCCGTTCATCTTCACCCAGATGACACCTTGTGCCACCTGGAGCGATGTGAAATGAATCTGTGCTAGACCCCACACCAGCGGTTTTTATATCGCCATCTCACTTAACCTTTGAAAAAAGTTCCCCCGTGTGGTGGCAGGAGTCTGGCGCCACTGCACGTGGTTTATTTATCCAGTCTCAAGACTAGCCGATTCTTTTTCAACTAAACAGTTTGCATTTCGTTAAACGGGTAATATTCTCTCCGACTGCTTCTCATGGGTACTGGAAAGTATCTTTTCGCTTCACTCATGTCATCTTTGCCTGTCCCGCAGGTCCATCCACATTGGTCTCCAATGTCAGTTCCTCCTTCCAGGAAGCTGCCTTTTTTTTTCTTTAACATAATTTTGATAGTAGTTTTGTAAATCATCTGTGCCTCTCCCAATTGTTGTGAGCTTCCTCTGGACCCTTATTTTGTGCCTTACTGTAAACAACAGTTCTTATAATGAATACAGATGAATAATTAATGGATCCTGACTGTTAAAACATGCTGTTTCCGTAAGAACATTGAACTAGGCCAGATCCTTTCATTATCATGGTTGTAGCCTCTAAGATGGTCTCCTGCTTTCCTGACTCCTACTTTGCTTGATCCTTGAGTGTGGCTGGGATTACTCACCTCCTCGAATGGACTGAGCATAATAAACTTGATCATGGTCTATTGGGTTCTGTTTCTCTCATTGATCACTATAAGGAAAATCGGTCATCATGCTGTGAGTTAGTCTGTGGAGAGGTTCCAGATGGCAAAGAACTGATCAATCCTCTTCTTTGATGGTTAATAAGGGAACTGGGACCCTTCGTCTGGTAGCCTGCAAGGAACTGATTCTGCCTGTGACCTACAGTAAGCTTGGAAACAGACCTCACCCTATTTAACCTTCAGCAAAAGCCTTTGGCTCAAAGTCTGCCAAGCAGATGGAATCAGGCTGTGTGTGACCTTCAGAAATTGTGACATAGCAAATGTTTGATGCTTTAAGTCATTAAGATACTGGCTAATTTATTATACAACTAAAGATTATCAATGACTGATTGTACCAGCTTTAACCAATCAGTTAACTGATGTTGCCCAGGGTCCTCAACTGTAAAATGGAAATAACTCTATACTCCCTACAAGATGGTGATGAGAGTCAAATTATGTGATGTAAATCGTGATGGTTAGGTTTAACTGTGAACCTGACATTACTGAGAATAACCTGGGGACAGAGTCTACACCAGGGAGGCTGTCCACATTGGGTGAACTTGTGGCATAGCTGGAGAGGATTATCTAGACTACTTCAACCAATGTGCAAAGAGAAAGACCCACCATAAATATGGGCAACCCTTCCTGGGCAATGGCCAGATAATAAAGGGTATGGGAGAATGGGAGAAGGAAATATTTTTCTTCTTTCTTTTTTCTTTCTTTCTGTCTTTGATTGTTTGTTTGTTTCCTTAGTTACTTGTTTGCTTGTGTGCTTGGCTTTCACTCTCTATGGAACTGTATCCATCCTCTCATTGCCACAGCTAATTCTTTTACTAATATTAGAATCAGCTTCTTCAGGCTTCCAATGTGTACTGAAGACCCTGAAGATTCCTCAGCTGTTGTTATTAACATGAGCTTCTTTAGGCTTCTAGCATGGACTGATAACCAGCAGCTCTCCAGAAATCCTCAAGTCCCTGGCCACCACATCGGTACAGCTAAGGCACCCAGCATCATGAATGGAGAATCTGCCATGTTCTGGGCATCTCCACGGTGAGACAGCCATTTTTATCTTACTACTCCAACTGTATGATGTAAATCAATCTACTAAATACTCTTTTAATATATATTCATTGTATCAGCTCTGCTCCTCTAGAGAGCCCTGACTAGTATACAAATGAAAAGTGTATGATTTGAGGTGTCACATAAAATAAGACAATCTATCTCCAGAAATACTAAAATTTAGAGAATGCCCTCTCATCCTTAAGTACTTAATATTAAATATCATGAGATCCCAGAATTAACGAGCTGAAGGTGTGTGGCTAAACTCATCACACTTGGTAGGATGAGGCTTCAGTGCCCAGCTGTGCACTTAATTAATTTAACATTGACTGCCTGGCCGCACTTCCCTTTCTCATCAGCTGATAATTAACACCTTAATGTAAAAAGCACAACATCCTTATCAATGGGAGTTTTAGTTTTCGAAGTTAACCCAGGTGTTTCTTTTCTCCAAAGATTCAAAAGAGAAGAAAAAGAATGGAGTTTATGTTAGAAGCCTTAGACGCTATTTATTGAGCCTGACCCTGGGCACTAGGATGTGGGACCACCATGATCATCAGCAAACATTCCGTGAGATTTCCCCTTAGCCTGCATTTTACTGGGATACTGATGATGCCAAGAACTGTACATGAGAACTCCATTCTTATAGAACTCATGAGCTGATGGCTTGGCGGGACCTAGAAAGTTGCATGTACAATGAAAACAATATGTGTTGTGAAAATCCATATTCTTCAGTTTTTAGAAGTGGAGGAGACAGTTGGGATAAATCCCAATAATTAATTTTTATTTAGGTTCATTCAGTCTGCTTTATAACATGCTGTCTCTGACTAGAACAAAAACACCAACTTCTGGTATTTGGGTAGGACTTGCCCAAATTTATGGCATCTTCCATTTCTTACCTGAGATAACTTAAAAAATTAGTCATTATTTTAAAAATTATATCTGTTGCCTATTATTTGCTAAACACTGTGTTTAGTGTCAGCCAGCCATGCAGTATATAAGAAAATATTCTGCCTTCGAAGAAAAGATGGCCATGATGGCAGCAACAACCTAAGCTATTGAGTCCTGGGCATGGTGGGAGGAGCTTTAATGCATCATTTCATTATATCTTCAAAACATTAAAAGGAAGACAGTATTCCTGTCAAAGATGAAGGGGCATGGGAGGAAATGAGGGTGGGAGGGTGGGATGGGGAGGAGACTAGGGAGGGGATACAAAGTGAATAAACTTTAATTAATAAAATAATAAATAAATTTTAAAAGTAAAATAAATGAAAAAAGGAACTTTATATAAAGTAAAAGTACCGTAGTTATGACCTAATGGGTGTCCTTGGGTCTGGATCATTCTCCTGCCTTGCTGCCTCTGAAACTATGTTTGTTTTGATCATTGATAACACCAAGGGACAGGTTATATAGCATTTTATTAATTTATAAAAACATCTTCCTATATCACCTTGTTTATCTTCACGGTAAATGTCAGAAGTTGCTGTCATCACACATGCTTACATAGGAAATACATACCTACCTTAGGCTGTAGAAGGTTAGGTGACTTGCTCATGGTCAACCAGCTGCCTTGTGCTGCACCTGGATTTATTCAGCGTAACAGCACACATAGCTATAGAGGTTTGAGACCCACAAATACAAAAGGGTCACTGAATGTGTCTACAGAGAGCAGAATACAAAGGTATCACTGGGGAAAGAAATGAAGGGTCATGGTGGGAGGTGGAAGGTATGGGGGAGGAGGGAGTTGGGGAAAGGAGGGAGTTGGGGGGGTTGTTTTTAAGTATCACAGCAACAGGTGGGAAAAGGCGCAGCAGCTACTTCTGTGGGTGAGGCTGCTCCTGTTGAGGAAGGCAGTTTTCACTAAGGGAATAAAGATCTGCTTTGTGTTCCCAGCTCTTCCACAGATTCATCGGGAATATTTGGCGATTTCCCAGACCTCTCAGAGCTGCACTCTCACGCATAATTCAGGGTAATGATATGCGTGCAGTCCCGAAGTGGTGGAACGGAAGCTGTGATGTAGACGTAGTTTCAAAAGTGTACAGGACTTTGCAAATATCAATCCCCGGGGTAATAATTTTAGAGAAGATGAATTTGAGGCTCTGAGCGTTGAGGCTTAGGCCCACAATCACACAGAGAAGCCTGGCAAGAGCGCCAGCGGCAGTACCAAGGCCTTTGATGGAAAGCCAAAGTTTTAGGACCTACCGCCTTAATGTGTGGGAAGTAAAGCTGAGCTTCTCTGGCCGTGAAAACATTGTCCTTTCGGCCTTCATGAAGAACCGTGCCAGGCAAACACATCTATCTGCACATTCGTTGGTCTGAGCAAAGTGTGCAGTTCTGTGTGGTTTGTTAACTTCAAAGGTCACATGTTGGAAACTTAATCTCCACTCAACAGTGTAAAGGGGTGAGACCCTAAAGGTGACTAGGTCATGAGGCCTTTGTCCCCACCAGTAGGGCCATGTCATTACCGTGGGAGAAGGTTCGTCATCACATCCAGAGAATGAGTTCTCAATGAAAAGATGAATTCCCTTGTTTCTTTCTCTTTCTTTCTTTGCTAGTTTTTGTTTCTGTGTTTCTTTCTCTCTTTCTTTCTTTCCTTCTTCCTTCCTCTTTGTATATGATACTATCTTTTATTTATGATATAGCAAGTATGCCCTTATCAAGTATGCCTTCTGAAGTCCCAGACTTGCCAGTCTCCAGAATTGCAAGCAATAAATGTCTGTTCATGATACTTTAGCCAGCCTGTGATACTCCTAAGGCTGAAAGAAAGCAACCAAGACATGGAGAGAAGGGGCAGGCCCCACCACTTAACACGGCAGAGGCCAACTATGGAATCCTTCTCAGAAGAATCTTTGGAAAAGTAGGCTTCGCTGCCTTGCCATGTCTCTTGGAATTCTTTCAAGCTAACTTGAACTATGTGATTCGTGGCCTTACAGCTGTCCTTCCTTAGAGTCTCTGATATCCAGTCTTTTCCTCTAAAATCCCACTGTGCTTTCATAGGTGGCAGGATATAGGAAGGGAATTGGTAATGACTTGACCTTCTAGTCACTGGGTAGTGTTTTACTTTCTTTTAATAGTAAGTGAACTAAAACTTCGGAACTTTAAAAAAAAATCTCCGCTTTACTTTTTCAAGGTCTTGGGAGCTCTGTGTAAAGGAGACCGGCTTTCAGATCACATCTGCATAATTAGAGCCAATTCATCGTGCTGAGGTTCTGAGGATAACTCAGTTTTCCATCTGTCTCATAAACAACATCTGTTATCTTAGCAGACGCTTTTAACACCAATATCAGGACAGTGTGAGGCTGAACACAGCAGCCCCTATGGCCCTGGATTGTATCTGGGCTCTGCTGTGTCCTCATGACAACCCACTGGGCAAAGCATGTTCTCTCTAACACAGTTTGTTGTTAAGTTGGAATGACAATAGCTATTTAGGCAGTTTTGATATAACTATGAAATGGAATTTTAAAAAAGAAGTGGGTTATCATATGATAAAATCTTAACGGGGGGTTAAAGAAACTACCAGAGTAGTCTCATATTCTAAGCACGTCAGACAATATGTGACTTGAGACTGGAAAGTCTTTCAGATGAGTTTTACTGTTTTACCTACGTTACTTCCAGGGTTTCTCCACACTGAGAGGTAAGTGGAGCACCCAGCAGCCTTTTCCTGAACACAGCACTCGTGAGGGAAACTCCACCAAACACATCTTTATACCCAATGTAAAGGTGGGACAAATGGGACAAATCCTCTCATGCTCTCTTCTGAGAGATGCTGGACTCCTGCCCTTGAAGCACTCCCAAACATTTGAGCATCCTGGTTTAAGAACAGGCATTAAGGGAAGCACAATGACTCAGCCTTTCCCCTCTTCAACTTGCAAAGGCTGGGAGAGGCAGCCAGCACAGCCTCTGGGTCCTCCTTAAAGTCTGGGACTCTTCGGCTGTGGAATCCAAATGACTCTTCTGGATGCTCTCCCAGAGCAAAGCTCTGGCTTTGAGCTCTCTGGACAACAGCCATCGTGAAGACATTTGCTACTGCCAGCATGTAGAGAAGAACATGGAAAATACGACTCAGGCAAGAACACACGCAGGCGTTTCTAGGCTACCTTGGCCAGGGAATCCTTCGTGGGAAAGAGAAACCATTGCTTCCCTTCCCACTTGGCTAGCTATCAACATTGCAAAGTCTGAGCATTCCACAAGGTTGAAGGGGAACAGCCAGGAGAAACACAGTCCATAAGTCTAACAACAGGGCCTTAATCTGCACTTTCTTCTCTGCAGAGCTCCTATGTAAGGGGTTGCTTTCCAACAAAACTTGGCTGTGAATTCAGCATGAGGGCAGTCTGGTACTTCCAAGCTCACTGGAGGAGTGGTTTGAATTTAGGTGGAGATTTGGTTTATCAGCCTCTTATGTCAACTCATGGTACCCTCTCATGTTTGATCCCATAGTTACCTTTCCTTACTTCATTTTATATTTTCCCTTCATCTGCCACCTTCTATTACCACTCTTTATAGTTTAGTGTGCACTAAAGGTTCTTAATCAATGTCACTTTGAATGCGTGAACCTGTGAAAAATGAGTAACAGTCATGTGTGGACAAATGTGCCTTCAGGACTGTATTTCTTATGTCCATGCCCGGTGTATTGCTTGACATGCACTCACTCACTGTCCTGGGATCTTAGCCTTCCACATGCCAAAGGACAACTACTTGCTTGCAAAGAATGCTGCTGTGCTCATTTCCCTATGTGGTATCTTATCGGCCTAAGAGAGAACTCCCAGGAAAAACACTCCACTATAGGCCACACAGACACTGCAGCTAACAGCTGCCTGATGTCTTTTCAGAAAGACTGGGCCAATTCCTACCCCTATGCAATGTGGGCTCCTGTTCCTTCTACTCGCTCACAAGTTGGAGTCCCATAAGTTTTTTTAGTGTTGCCACTTGAGTGAGTAGGAAATGGTCCATCCATGTTGCCTTAATTGCTCTGCTTCTGAACATTGATGAGACTAAGAATCTAACTTTAGTCATTCAGTTTTCTCCCTTTGTGAATTATTATTGTGTATCTTTTATGCATCTTTCTCTCTGCCCCTCACTGATCAATGGACATTTCTTTCATAACCCCAAAGACATGTGTTAAGATAATTGTGCCCCATTTTAAATAGAAATTGTGGGTACAGTCCTCAACCTTGGGGTTGTAACACTTTGGCAAACCTCTATGTCCAATAATATTTACATTGTGATTCATAACAGTAGCCAAACTATAGTTATAAAGCAGCAAAAAAAAATGATAATAATTTCATGGTTGGGGGTCAGCGCAACATGAAAAAGGGTCACAGCATTAGGAAAGTTGAGAACCATTCGCTTATAGTCATATCCTTAAGTTTGTGCTTTCAGCATCTTATTTAAAAATCTCTTTCCTCCTTAAAGTCACATTTTCTTTTTACTTGGTTACAGTTGTACTTTTACACTAGTCTTTAAGCTATCTAAAGTCTACATAGCATGATATAAAAATCTAGAGTGTTTATTTTCAATATAATAAAACAGCTTTCATAAACCTTCCTTAAACAGCATTTTTGTTTTCTTGTTATTCATATAAGTTTCTTTGCAGGATGCTCATTTTAATCTGGACTGTGTTTGATGCATCTGCTGCTATCCTAATACCTATTGCTTTCTGTTTGCTACAGGAAGCATTTACCTTTTGCATTTGGGAGTGGGGGGGGCTGAGTGTGAGCATGTATGTTTGTATGTACGTATGTGTGCAAAAGTGTGTGTGTGTATGATTGACCTATTTGTGAATCAAAACTCTGTGAGGTTCGTTGGGGAATCAACTTGCCAAGTTTCTCAGGAGTTTCCGTTGAAATTGACATCAGAACAAGATAAATACATGATTAGCTAGGGAAGAACTGAGCACTCTATACTAAATAATTTCATTCATTGTCAAATCTCCCGTGTCTTATAACTAAATTTCTAACTCTAACCCATAATATTTCATGCATTTCCTATACATTCACTTCTATTCCTATTCTAGGAATTTTAGAAATCCCTCATGTTGTGAATGCATTTCTTTTTTATTATCTCTTCTTATTAATAGTATATTTGGCAACCTTGCTGAATTCCACAGTAAGTTTTGCTATGCTAATATTCTGGGAGGTTCTGTGTATACCCAGGGCTGTTTATTAGCTGCTACACAAAAGCCATGTGAATAACCCCCTTTTCCATCCTAATTCTCCTACATCCTAGACTGTACTTTAGCTTTGGATCATCAAATGTTGTGTCTATCCTTTTTAGCTTAATATCTGAGGATTGCTCCAGCTGAGGACATAAAGAGCCCATGATGCTGAACGAAAAGCCACAGCCTGGTGTCTTCCTTGGCCATTTTCTGATAATAATCTTGGATGTATTTTATAAAAGTACATTATCAATCGGTGACGTTTTGAAGGTGTAAAAATTATTGCAGGTACTTTACCTGTAATAATTTGAGAAATAATAGGTCTAGATGACATCATACATCTTCTCTCCATAAACACACCCATATGTATAGATAGGTATAGATCTATAGACCTAGATGTATCTCAAATGCTTAAAGATGCGCATTGGGCAGAATGGAAGTCTGGAAGCAGGATGTTTGGATGTCCAGCTGTCTGGATCATTCCAACTAAGAGTCTTGTTTCCCAGATGCTTCCATTGAATGAGATCCATCCTGAAAACAAAGGAATGCCTCAGCACAGCTCCTTGTGATGCTTTCTTGTATCTGTCTGCTACTTTAGACATCAGCACCCCACCGATCTAAACAGCAAGGGTCTGCCCCTGGCCCCGGAAACAGAAGGGGCTCCGAGTTCTGAGCTTGGAAAGGTTTTTGTTTGTTTGCCTGGTTGTTTTGTTTTTTAATTTATTCTAACAAGGTGCAATTAGCTCTCAGATTCAACGTTCCCCTGTTGGAAGAAGAACATACAGAGCTTGAGTATGACAGTAGCTAGAGGCTGATTGTGAGATTATTGACAATGATGACAAAACTATATGATTTACAAACGTTGTTGAGCAAATGTCCTTATTGTGTACTTGAGACTCTTGGGTATATGTCTAGGAGTGGTATAACTCGATCTTGAGGAAGCGCTATTCCTAGTTGTCTGAGGAAGCACCGGATTGATTTCCAGAGTGGTTATAAAAGTTTACATTCCCACCAGCAGTGGAAGAGGGTTCCCCTTTCTCCACAACCTCCCCAGCATGTGTTGTCTCTTGAGTTTTTGATCTTGGCCATTCTGATGGGTGTAAGGTGAAATCTTAGGGTCGTTTTGGTTTGCATTTCCCTGATGGCTAATGAGGCTGAGCATTTCTTTAAGTGTTTCTCTGCCATTCGATATTCCTCTATTGAGAATTCTCTACTTAGCTCTATACTCCATTTTTTAATTGGATTACTTGAAGTTTTGCTGTTTAACTTCTTTAGTTCTTTATATATACTGGATATTAGCCCTCTGTCAGATATAGGGTTGGTGAAGATCCTTTCCCAGTCTGTAGGCTGTCGTTTTGTTCTGACTACAATGTCCTTTGCTTTACAGAAGCTTTTCAGTTTCATGAGGTCCCATTTATTGATGTAGCAGCCTTATTTGTAATAGCTAGAAGCTGGAAACAGCCTAGATGCTCCTCAGTGGAGGAATGGATGCACAAATTGTAGTATATCTACACAATGGTATATTACTCAGCAATAAAAAACAAGGAAATCATGAAATTTGCAGGTAAATGGTGGGATCTGGAAAAGATCATCCTGAGTGAGCTATCCCAGAAGCAGAAAGATGCACACAGTATATACTCACCCATATAGATATATAATATAGGATAAACCTACTAAAATCTGTACACCTAAAGAAACTAATCAAGAGGGAGGACTCTTGCTAAAAAGCTCACTTCCTTTCCAGAAAGGCAAAGAGGATGGACAACAGAAGAAGGAGAAAAGAGGGAACAAGTCAGGAGCCTGACACAGAGGACCTCTGAAAAGCTCTGCCCTGCAGACTATCAATGCAGATGCTGAGACTTATAGGCAACCTTTGGACAGAGTGCAGGGAATCTTATGAAAGAAGTGGGAAATAGTAAGATCTGGAGAGGACAGGAACTCCACAAGGAGAGCAACAGAACCAAAAAATCTGAGCACAGGGGTCTTTCCTGAGACTGCTATTCCAACCAAGGACCATGCATGGAGATAACCTAAGACTCCTGCACAGATGTAGCCCATGGCAGTTCAGTATCCAAGTGGGTTCCATTGTAATAGGAACAGAGACTGTCTCTGACATGAACTGATTGGCCTGCTCTTTAATTACCTCCTCCTGAGGGGGAAGCAGCATTACCAGGCCACAGAAGAAGACAATGCAGCCACTCCTCATGAGACCTAATTGACTAGGATCAGAAGGAAGGAAAAGAAGTCCTCCCCTATCAGTGGACTTGGGGAGGAGCATATATGTAGAGGGTAGGAGAAGGGAGGGATTGGGACGGGAGGAGGGAGGGAACCACAAGGGGCGTACAAAATGAATAAAATGTAATTAATAAAGAATTTTAAAAAACTATATGATTTAGAGTGAGAAAGTGCACTTTAGACTGAAGTGCTTACACTGTCACCACAGCAGAATCCGTGGCGTAATATTGAGATACCTCATCGAATATGGGAAGGAATGCATAGCATCTGTAGTAAACTACGGTGTAAAAAAAGCTCAGATAAAAGTATTCAGATCAAACCCGGTGTCTCAGTGAAGGTTGTGTTGGATAAATTTCCCAACAAATAGTTCAGTGTGAGGGAGCCGTCCAATGAATTTCCAATCTAGCTGCATTAAAAATAATTACCTGTGTTTGGAGTGTATAATGCTACCATGTTTCAAAATAATAATTAGTGAGCTAGCATGGATAATATCATTTTTACATTTAGATTTTAACCTTCTTGCGTGTCACTTTTATGGAGATTTTTACAGTGGCTTTATTTGGCTGAGGGGAAATGGGAGAAAATCCAAATACTTGACAACAGGAGAATTTTTAGCAAGTCATCTTTATAAAGATAATTAAGTACTGTGTGACATTTAAAAGATCTAAGCAGAATGTTTCAACACATACTATTGTGCAAAAGAGCAGAGCATAAATTCTGGAACAGAAAAACAAAAGCATCGTGTAGGTTATAAGGACATGAATATGTGCCTGTGGACTCATGTATGTTCACACACTGTGTGTGTCTACTTGAAAAGCATAGAGCAAAGCTGAGGATTTGCAGTGGAGACCATTGCATCTGAAAAGCCTAAAATATTGTCCCTATACAGAAAAAGTATTGTATTGATTTGGATGTGTTTGGGCCCCACACATTCATAAGGTGGAGGCTTGATACCCATCGTGGTAACGTTGAGAGGTGGTGGAACCTGTATTTGGCGCTCAGTACAAAGCTTAGGTCATGAGCCACACTGCCTGGAGAAATGATTACTCTGGCCCAGCAGAGTGTTGGCTCCTGTGAACATGGGTTTTGGCAAAGCGTGGCCGTTCTTTTCCTCTGACTTCCAGACCCATCATGTGATTTTGCATACACTCTACCGTCCACCACGCTTCACTCCATTCAAGGAGACATTCACCAGAGACCAAACAGAAGGAACCGCCCAAGCTTGGACCTTCAGCCTCTGAAAAATATGAGCTGAATAGAATAAACAGCATTTTAAAGTAAATCAGCGAGTCTCAGGGATTTTGTTGTAACAAAAGCAGAGACAACTCTTAAGGCAAATCCTTGTTCAAAGACATAGAAATAAGACTCTATTTCCCATTATGGAAATTCCATCCCATCAGTCAATAGAGAAGAAAGACCCAAACTAGCTCCAGTTAAGGTCTCAATCCACAAAGAAGTGTAATGATTCCTGGACAGCTCAAGAATGTTTAGAAGATGGTTCTCCTGAGCAGCATGGGGCAAACATGTCTTCTATGTCCATACCAATTTCCTCTTGGCACTTATTCTCTCTTTTATTGATATTACCATATTTTCTTAATAAATTTTAACTGGCTTTTCTAAAAATGAGAATTTTTTGAAATATCCATGACATCATTTTCTTTTATGGATATTTCTACTTTTATTTATGTGTATGGGTGTTTTGCTTATATGTGTGTCTACACTACATGCTTGCCTGGTATCCATGGTAGGCAGAGTGAGAGCTGCAGCTCCTGGAGTAACATACACCATCATGTGGGTGATGAGAACTGAACCCGTGTCCTCTGGAAGAGAAGCTTGTGCTCTTAACCACAGAGCTATCTCCCTTGTCCACATCACACTGTTGTTGCTGTGGACAGACTTCTAAGTGCAGACTTTCATTCCTAAGCGGGGTAGTCACCTGAAGAACCCCAGAACTGTACGCCCTGACCATAGAGTAAAAATGAATACTGTTGGCCAAATGACAGCCTGGGTCAGCCGTGGCTGTCAAGGCTTCCGTGGTGCTTTCTCACTCGCAAGGCTACTGTGTCAGAGCGTGTGTCCTGGCATCATGAAATGAAGAAAGAAAAAGAAAAGCTTGCTCTCTGCTTTTCCTAAAGGTGTCACTGCGTGTTGCAGGGGTTGCAGAGGTTGATAAGCTGAAAGCAGGAAGAGCACAAACACCTCATTTAGAGACCAGAAATCGCTGTCCACTATCAGGCTGTTCACCCTTGGGCCTTCTATTTCCCTCTGCAGCTTCACACCGGTCAGCTCCTTCTTCCCTTTTCCTGGATAGACTATTTATTGTCTCGAGTTTTGGCAAGTGGACTCTTCAACACTGAGCTTGTACTTTTGTACCTTGGAATAAGCTGTCAAAGGCTTCATGCCTGAGTGCCCCACAGTCCCTCGGCCTTAGAAAATGCGTGAGCCTGCTTTGCGAACAGCTCTTTTTGTTTGGGGGTCACCTCTGTGGATACCATTTGAATCTTTTATGAGAAAAATGAAGTTTAGCAGTTCCATACCTAGAGAAGAAAATTGGGAGCTTTAGCAGTTTCTGAGTATGCTGAAAAATACTTTCTTTAAAAAAAAAAAAAGAAAGAAAAATACTTTCTAAATGTGTCAGTTTCTCCTGCCAGCCCCAGAAGACCCCAAGTAAAACATGACGTTCATAACAATAAAGAATTCTTATATGTACACACCTTATATTACACACCTTCTCTAATCTGGGATACTAGAATACATACTATTTACAAAGGAAGCATGCAGGCATGCACACACTGTGGTTGAGGGGACCTGCAGAAATTTCTGTTAAATATAAGGGAATGAACTGCAGGAGACCGGGAGCTGTCAAGTCGGTGATAACCATGTGGGCTCCTTCCTCTGCCTTTCTGTGTGGCCTTTACTTCTTACCCTTTGTCAGTCTCTTCCTCAAAGCATTCCCAGACTAGCAGCCAGCCTCATCATCCACCTTCTCCCCGTGCTAGGGAATATTTTCTTCGGCAAGACTGGGCTTCTCAGTGTTTTTCAGATCACACTACCCACACGCTTAGAACTAACTACCTTGCTCCCCGCTCTTTTAGAACCCATCTCCCTTGATACTCCACCTTTTACTACTCCACTTCAGAACTCTTATTCAGGAGCCTCAGAGGAATCTGAATAGAACGCAAGGCTTCACCATCACAAGCATGAAGCTCTCTGGAGCCACAAATGTCTGCAAAAACAAATGCCAACTTAGCTGAGCCAGATGGCAGCAAGGTCGGGCTTCTGTTTTGCTTTTTCTGCCCACACCTTCTCTCTGCAGAGAGCAAAAGAGAGTCTGGGAAAACAGTCTACAGCACAGCCAAATCAAAGAGGTCCCCACCAGAGCCCACTCTTAGACAGATAAACTCAGGAGAGAATCCAGTGAGAGGGAGCAGGAAGGGCAGGGATGGAGACAGGGGAAGCAGATTGGACAGAGGGTGAGGAGGCTGAGGGCTTGGCCCTAGGCCCAGCCCTGCAAGGCTGTTTATTCTCAGGGATCTTCCCTGTGTTGAGCTTCACTGTGCTCCCAGTAGGCTACAATTTCCTTACACACCCTGAGCTAGAACTTTCCCATCCTCTTCCTTCAGAAGTTTGCCACACTGAATGACTCCTCTTTCTGTCTCTGTCTCTGTCTCTGTCTCTGTCTCTGTCTCTCTCAATCACCCTCTGTTTCTCTTTCCCCTCTCTCAATATCTCTAATGTTATATTTCTTTTTCTAAAAGAAGAACCAGTACTAATATTTTCGTGATTAATAACAATTATGAGTAACTATCAAATTAATTTGATTAACTTTTACTTTCTTAAGGTATTTGCATATAAAATGAAATTATTAGAACTGGAAAAACTTAAGAATTAGAGAAAATATTGGTTAATTATTCATCTGATAAAAATGCTAATATATAATGTATAGGAAAATAACAAATAATCTTAAGCAATAAGAAATTGATCTGAATAGGCATTTCTCCTCCCCCCAAAAAATACTTACCAGCTCTAATTATCAGAATAATAATAATAATAAAGAACTACACTGAGATGTTGTCTCATCCCCTTTGGAATGGCAGTTATATAAAAAAAAGACAATAATAAATGTTATCCAAGGACGTAAGAAAAAAAAAGAAATTCTGTTCTACTTTTGGTGACATATTATAGACAACATGGGAAATTGTGTGGTGGTTCCTCTAATAACTAAAAATCAAGAACCATAATATGACAAAGCTATTTCACGACCAGGTATAGAACTAAAGAAAATGGACTTATTGTATCAGAGACCCACACATGCCATATTTATTATACAGCAGTCAAGGTAAGGACTCGATGACAGTGTCCATGGATGAATGAATAAACAGAAGGAGAAAGAACATAGAAGGAGAAAGAACAATGGACACTTAACGCTGCAAAGAATGAGGCTCAGGGAGGTAAGACAACAGACACAACAGTACGGTGATGTAGAAGGAGATGGTTTGAGTGCTCTTTTTTTCCTTTATTTTATTTTATTTTATTTTATTTTTAATTACACTTTATTTACTTTGTATCCCCCCTCTAGTTCCCTCCCTCCTCCCCTCTCAACCCCTCCCTTCCTCCCTCCTCTCCAAGCATGCCCCTCCCCAAGTCCACTGGTAGGGGAGGGTTTCTTTTTCTTCCTTCTCATCCTAGTCTGTTAGGTCTCATCAGGAGTGGCTGCATTTGTCTTCCTCTGTGGCCTGGTAAGGCTGCTCCCCCTCAGGGGGAGGTGATCAAAGAGCAGGCCAATCAGTTCATGTCAGAGGCAGTCCCTGTTTCTCTTACTATGGAACCCACTTGGATACTTAACTACCATGGGCTACATCTTTGAAGGGGTTCTAGGTTATCTCCATGCATGGTACTTGGTTGGAGTATGAGCTCAACCATGTTTGTAGCAGCTTTATTTGTAATAGCCAGAAGCTGGAAACAACCCAGATGCCCCTCAACTGAAGAATGGATGCAGAAACTGTGGTACATCAACACAATGGACTATTACTCAGCAATGAAAAACAAGGAAATCATGAAA
Source organism: Meriones unguiculatus (assembly GCF_030254825.1). Taxonomy (NCBI): domain Eukaryota; kingdom Metazoa; phylum Chordata; class Mammalia; order Rodentia; family Muridae; genus Meriones; species Meriones unguiculatus. The sequence goes on along the minus strand of NC_083359.1, from coordinate 85,808,501 downwards.
TTTGCAGGTAAATGGTGGGACCTGGAAAGGATCATCCTGAGTGAGCTGTCCCAGAAGCAGAAAGACACACACGGTATATACTCACTCATACAGACATATAATATAGGATAAACCTACTAAAATCTGTACACCTAAAGAAACTAATCAAGAGGGAGGTCTCTGGCTAAAATTCTCAATCCCCATTGCAAAAGGCAAAGAGGATGAACATCAAAAGAAGAAGAAAACAGGAAACAAGTTAGGAGCCTCCCACAGAGGGCTTCTGAAAGGCTCTGCCCTGTAGACTATCAAAGCAGATGTTGAGACTTATGGCCAAACTTTGGGCAGATTGCAGGGAATCTTATGAAAGAAGTGGGAAATAGAAAGATCTGGAGAGGACAGAAGCCCCACAAGGAGAGCAACAGAACCAAAAAATTTAAACACAGGGGTCTTTCCTGAGATTCATACTCCAACCAAGTACTGTGCATGGTTTGAGAGCTCTTTAGCACAGTAGCATAACTACTGACCACAGCAATTTTATGTATATTTCCAAATAACTAAAAAAGAAGGAACCAATGATTCTCCAAACAGAGAAATAATAACTGATTGGAATCACACAAATGATAATATCTTAATTTGATCATTACATATCGAATACATACTTAAACTTATACTGTACTCTATAGAAGTATATTTCAGTTAAGAATAACTTATGCCTGTAATAATAACACCTGGGAAGATGAAGCAGGGGGATTAACCTGGGCAACATAGCAAGATTTTGTCTATTCCCCTCCAAACTTTTTCACTCTGTGTATTTATCTATCTATAATTTTTTTAAGAGGATGAAGATAGAATTTCATATGAAGCTTCTTAATCTTCCTACCTCTACCCCTAACATGACCCAACATAAGCAAATTTTTCTTCTGAGTGTCACTGTGTCTCTTTGAGGATCATCTTGGGGATTAAAATAATTTAGTAATGAAGAAATTATAAAGCTTCTTTGCAAATGCTTATCAAAGACAAAGTTTAAATTTAAAAATAAAATTCATTTTAAATATTATTGCAGTATCTTTGAAGTGATATTTGCACATAGCTTTGCTTGGGTCTCTGATTGTGATTCTTCTAAACACACGGATTACTTTAAAGGGGATGAGGAACTATACAAAAGGAAGGAACCAGTGGATGGTTGAGTTTTGCTAAACATCTCTTGAGGGAATCATTAATGAAATTTGTTGTCACTTTAGTTCACATGAATCATGAGACAAACTCTATAAAGGGTGTTTCTTCCCTCCTGGTTACGTATATTCTATTGATGGTGACTTCCATTAATTGCAGAGCCCTTTGTCATGAAGATGAGAAACTAGCAATCAAGAACACAGCAGATGAACAGGATTCTCTCTCACAGCAGTGGGAAGAGATCCTTCTCCTTATACTAAATTGGCACAGTCCTACCTTGGAGAGGAGAGGGTTGGCACTCTTTTCATATTTGATGGCTGAAGTTAGGAATGGACCAATAGTTATTGTAAGGAGAGAGATCACAAAATACTTTATTAAGCTTTTTTCATAATAGCTACAGTAATAAATAAATAAATACACACTAATGCAAACACACTAGTACAAAAGGTCACAGAACAGTAGGTGCTTATAAAAGGCCTGCACTTCTAGATCTTTCCCCCATACTCTTTGTGAGGAAGGGTTCCATGCCTTGTTCCTAGGACCCTGAGATTGGCCATACCTCACCCTCCTGGTGGATAGAAGTGAGAAGACTAGTTCTTCATAGGGAAGAGTGAAGCAAGCAGGTGTAGCAAGTTAGTCAGAGTGTGCAGCAGATGGGCAAAGACACTAGCATAAAACAAACACCTCTTGACTTTTCCGCATGACTTCTAATTCCTGATTGTGTTCTACCTTTCTCTCCCTGTATCATCCCTGTAAAATCTAATAGTGACTGTCATCCTATGCTTAGAGTCTCAAAGCTTGTATATTAATGGAGAACAGGGAAATTGTCACTGTTGGTGTATTTCTTAGCCTCAAAGAACATGTTAGGACCAGCTTGCCCTCCTCTAAAGGAAGAAGAAGGGAAAATAGCTTATTAGATATCAGAACCATTTTTGAGTACTTCCTAAATATTTCCAGAGGTCAGGCCCCCTGCAGAAGGCCATCAGGCCTCCATGTGTTGGGGATTTTGATTGGCAAGTAAAGTTGTCTTTTGCATACTCAGGCCGCTGAGTTCTACCACATTATTTTTTCATCAAAAGCTTATTTCTTGCCTCTTCATTAACACAGATCCTCTCTCTGAAAATATTTCCTTTGATGTAGTTTAGTCTAGTGGTGACAACTAGTTTCAATTTTACAACCTCTGTCCGGTGTCTTTATTTTTTTCATTAAAAATGCTTGAATTGATGTATATTTTTAGCTCATATCTAGAGACTTGTATCAATTCATTTGCCAGCTAAGCCATTCGTGTTGGTTAAATTCACATAGGGCATGCACTATGAAAAGATATGAAAATTGTATAAATTTTTTTGAGGGAAAAAAACAATATCTTCATGAACACAGTTAATGCCATTGATTGCATATTTCACAATGAAAGTGTTCAGTTTACATATACTTTATGCCAATTACAAACATTTTTACAGAAAATATTCTTGTCTTCATGAGGCTCAAAGTCAAGTTGAAAAGCCAGCTGCATACAGAAGGGTTGTCAGTGAGAGGACAGCAGCATGTAAGGATGGGAAGGAGGGAGCTGTGTACTCAGCTTGTCTGGGGGAGGGGGTGGGTCCTAGGGACCTAACTCAGGATTTGAACACACTAGCAAACACGGTAACACTGAGCTGTACGCCAGCCATGTAAACTCAGTTAAACATTGTGTTGTTCAGTCAATGATGACGTTGGCTAAGGAGGGTTTGTAGAAGTGAGGATTCAGCAAGGAGCCTTCAGACCTTGAAGGCTGAGATCTCCCTAAGCAGCCACCAGGCTCTCATGGTCCTCTGCATCCTCCTTGAAGCTGTCTTCCTCCCTGTATGGAGCGCAAGCCATGCCTTCTACGTCCTGTATCTCCCGAGCTTAGTAGAGTATGGCTCGTACATTTATGTTTTAAAATACATAAGTACAGTTTTAAAATACATAAATTAATGATCAGGTCGCAATCCACCACATCGTCTGGGGACCAGGCTTTTCAGATTGGCTTCTCTTTCACTCCCAGCGCCACCTTATTGCACTGAAATCTGTTCAAAATTCATGTTCCCAAAGGTGACTCAACAGTGCTATGCTGGTACCTGTGGCACCCTTCTGCCTCCTCATGTGTATCCATGGCTCCTGTGCCTACAGCCTCCAGTTGACTTGGAAGAGCTTTTCTGCCTTCAAGCCCTACTGTCATGCCATCCCTGGTGTCTAATTCGCTGATAATTCCATCGGTTAGATTCTTGGGGTACTGTCTTCCCTCTTTTGAATATTCATCTGGTTCTATAAAATGTCTTCTATTTACTTTCACCACGCTTGCCTCTTACTATTATCTTTGAGCTTATGGAACACATTTGTACAGCTGCCATTTCAGCATCTCCTTCTCCAGTTTCACCATTCCTTTCATTTCTAGGTCTCTTTGGGTTAATTTTTTTGCCCTACTCACATGCTACGTTGTCTTATTTCTTATGGTCGGAAGTGAAATCAGCAGGCATTAATGCCAGGAACATTCCATCACAAACCTTCTCCATGTTGATTTGTGTCTCAGGGTCTTGTTCTCTTTGAAAACCCAGTCTGCAAGAATTGATTTTGTTCCTCTGATCCAATAATAAACACACCTCGCTCTAAGCTAAGCTTTGTGGTATCTATAACTCTGTTCAGCTGTTTCTTGCCTCAGTGTGTGTTTGCTTGCGCTACACCCTCTGACACAATCTATTTAATCTCTTCTCATCTCCCAGCCTTATCCTCCTCTAGAAATTCATCTGATCTCTTTGCTTCCAAGATTTCCATCTTTCAAACCATCATTCATTATAGCCAGAATGTAAACATAATCTAGAAAAATATTCACTTGGTGAGGTACCTCACCAACTCCCAATGGTCAGCATTCATTCCTACATCCAGACAATAAAACAGCACTTAACTGGATATCCACTGTGATCCAAGCACCGTACCATCTGGGAACACAGCTGTGATTTGAGCAGACAGAGGCCCTGGCCTCACAGAGCTTATAATAGATCATAATAAACAGAAGTTCGCGAGATGGACAAGCAGAAGCACAGCAGGTTTAAAGTCTGGTGAAGGGAAAGGGCATGACTCAAATGATCATTCATTGGTGTAAACTCCAGGAGTGTCTGTGAAACGTTCTACAAATGAGTCCGTTGTTCTATAGGCACTTACAGAAACTGAGGAAGCCATGAGGGACTTGGAGAAAAACTTTTTCATCTTCTTCCCTGCTCCCCCCCCAACCCCACCCATGGCTTTCTCCTCCATGGACTCATCCTGTCCTGCCAACAGTATTCATTCAACTTTGCACAGACATTGTGCTTCTGCATGTTTTCCGCATGTGTCCACTGAGAATGTTCCCTGTGCTGCAGTCTTTCCCACCAGCAATCTCTCCCTCCCTCCCTCCCTATCTATCTATCTATCTATCTATCCATCCATCCATCTATCTGTAGCTCTATCTCTCTACAGCTATAACCATCCCTTTCTCCAGGGAACATTTCCTAAGTCCTCAGTATAATTTCTTTTTACAATGCTGAGGTTGAAGCTCAGGGCCCCACCCATGCTAGACATGTGCTCTATCACTGACACACACCAACCTCTTTCTTAGGATCCTGATGTTGTTTCTCTGTTCACATCTTTAGAAACTTCAACATAACACCTCATGCTACATATTATGACTATTTTGTTCTTGGAAGTTTTTTGAGAGGGGCATGTTTATTTGACTGTATAGCGCTATAAACTGCATACCCTCCTGAGGGGATAGACTCAGACTTCTATTCTACTGTACATACAGGTCTGGTGGACTGATTGACGCTTTGTGATGGTGGAGAGTTGGGATTTTGCAAGCCTATGATCAAACTACCTTAGACCAGCATTAGCTCCTTAATAGCCATTTGTTGGCCACCTCTGTGTCTGACCTAACATCTTTTTGACCATCATGTAGAAACTTTGAGGTATTAACTTAATAGTGAGCTAGCTTCTACCAACCCCACACAACATCTGGAACCTACTACAGAGAAGCCCCTGCTGTCCTAAACCTGCCCACCCCATATTTTCAATGGATTTGAAAAGCAAGCAAACCAAAGAAACCTTGAGTTGTGACTTTCTTTTGTTCTGTCACTATAAAGAGTTCATAAAATTGTTTCCACAGCTGAGTATATTTTGGGAAGTAACCTGAATTCCTGTATCTAAGCCATGGTGACTCATTTTGGGTTCAAGAATAAACCATATCTTATTTTCTTTGAGGTGAGAGTTGTGTTTTATGGTAATAGTCTCCATGAGTAACATGGAAATAGTGGGTGGCACAAAAGAGATTTAAAAGTATGTCTAAATTAATAAAAGGAATGATGGGATGAGGGACTGGAGTGTATATTCATATATCACCCCCATGTATCTTTATAAATTTCATCTAAATGTTAATACTAACTTAGTTACACATCAAGCATAATAAAATTTAAAATCTTTTTAAATAAGTAGATTTCAGACACCTTTTAAGATTTCAAATGAGAAATAACAACATAGTGTTAGATCCAATTCAGTCATCCAGATATTCAAAACTAGGCAGCATATCTATTTCCAGATTGTTTCAATTGTGTCCTGAGATGGCTAGTTAATGATTCTATTTCTGGGCAATGTGTTCCCCAGCAGCTAATCCAGAAATTTATGTACTGGGGTTAAGATTCAACTCCTCCATTAATTGTCCTGTGTTCCAGGAGGCACAATTGCTAGAACCCAACTGTCACCTTCCATCCACAAACTGATGTGAGTTCCAAGTTGGAAAGAAAGAGGACCCATGTTCCATTTGGTTTTTAATTGAAAAGAATTGGGAAATAAGAATTCTTTTAGCATCAGAATTTTAAACAAAACGTGAATTAAATCTAGATGGAATTCATCCAAGAAGTCTGAAGGAACACGGGGGCAATGACAATATGGAAGTCTCCAAGGAACATCATCACCCACGGCCACCAGGGCAGATGACTGACACCACCTCTGCCGTGCACAGACCATCGCCCAACTAAAGACTGAAGAGAGCTTTGTTTACTCACTGAGCAAAGATGTAGAAGCTCTGATAAATTAGAAAGACTTTGGATGCCTCAGTGGACATAACTTCCCTGGGGAACTGTCATTCCCTGACAGGGCGAGCTCGGTTCGCTGATTTGCTGAAAGCGCATTTTGCAGAATAAATTCAGACAGTAAAGGGACATCCAATATGTTACAAACAAGCTTCTTCAAAATATTCTGTGAATGCTTCTAAATCCTCCAATGAGTGTGCTATTATGGGGAAGTTTGGGAAAAGGGCACAATTACACAGCAGTGTTTGAGGGCTATACTCTCCTTCCTGAATCCAACAGGAAGCAAAGACTTGTACTTGCATCTTTCAGAAAAAAAAAATAACTCTCTGCATATCCTGGGGTAACTGCCATCCTCTCCAAATCTGCTCCTCCTTCTTTCAATAGCTTTTGTAGGTTTGGTATCACTATCTCATAAAGGTAATTATTTTGCTCATCCTGTCCTCCATCTCTTTCCTCGACTATCACATTGTTAATCAACCTTCAAAATCTTGGTTAGAGGCTAATTCTCCTATCAGCCCTCCCTGTATCAAAAGCAGACTTGCTGACATTTTAACACGTGTGTGCACCCATGCACACATATACACTCACATGAACACAAACAAATGCATGACGTGTTCAGAAACATACAGATACACATGCACACCCATACACACCGCTCACTCAGAAATATGCACACATGCACCCACATACTGACATGCACTGACGAACACACAAGCACACACATACATGTGCACATATTCATACAAGTTCTCGGACATGCATACACTCATGAATTCATGCATATATATGTACAAACATGCACACCATTTTTAACATCTGTAGTCCGAGCTTGCCTGGAACTCATAGTATATTCTAAGCTGAGCACCTGCCTAGAGTGGTTCTCTTGTGCTTTCCACGTACTGAAATTACAGGCCTGAGCCACTGTCTGAAACTTTCCATTTCACGGTCCAGTAGATTTCTTCATTTTTCAGCTGGCTTGAAGTCGTACCTCGCTCTTCACGCACGGCCTCTCATTACAGCCTTCTGACTGCTGTAGCTCTGTGTCCCCACCCACTCCTTGATAAGGAGGAAAATATGGCACCGGGCAGAAAACCAACATGCCCACGGTAAAATGGGTGCAGATTTTCTCTGAGAAGACAGGCTTCCATCTCCTGGAGTGTCCTTTCTCTAAGACCCCTCAGCCGGCTGCTTCTAGAGTCATGGATTTCCTGTGTAAACCGGAATTTCGGTGGCCTTTCACATACCAGGTGGCGGCAAAGCTAGCCCTGTGATTTCCAGAACTCCTTGAACACAGAACCATACAGGGCCACTCTGCTTTCCTTCTTAAATCCCCATGTTGCTTGCATTATTGGCTGCTTCCTTTGGAGCCACACATACAGAGAGAATTTCCATAGCAACTAACAGGTGTGAAGAGCACTTTCCTGAAACTCTGGAGTCTGTGAGTAGATGCAGAGCCTCAGAACTGACTTGTTTACACACTTCCATGTTCCCCGTCCTCCCCTCCATGTGGAAAAGGCTCTACTGGTCTGCTCACTCGTCAAGGAGAAGACAGTACTGTATCTCTGTCTTTCTGAGTGCATCTCTGCCTCCTCCTTTCTCCTTCTCTCCTCTCTTTCTCCACTGTGTCATGGAAATATTTTGAAGTTTCCCATCCTTGAATCATGTCACCTTGTTTTTTTTTTAAAGAGGCAGAAACCCTTTCGGACTTCCAGGTAGACACGTGCTAAATTCAGTGGTTGCTATGGTAATAACTCCCTCCCCGTGCCAGAACAGTGACATCAAAGTAAAAAATAATCCTTTCTATGAGTGAGAAATATGGAAAGAACATGATTTACTTCTGAAATACGTCACATGCCACTGGTGTTATATTCCATGAAACTTAGGCTTTCTAACACTTTATTTAAAATACCAACGAAGACCAACAAACTGCCAACACAGTTTCCAGAGCTTAGGGTTCTGCTTATTTTCATGGCCCCCGCCCCCACCTTAGGTAACTTCTCTTTCCCAACTTATCCCCATGAACATATAGTCCTTCTGTGGCCCTAACACACTTAAATCTAGATTCCGTTTCTTTTTCTCTTAATGTATGTGGTCAGCACTGTCTGGTGAGCACCCACCATTTGGCAGGTATGTAGGGCCCTGAGCACGCAATGACATGTGGAATGTGAAAAGGATGTTGTGTGTTCCCTTCCTGAGAATATCCAACCTGTGGAAAGAGAGGGAAGGATACGAGTCTGAGAGTATTAACAGCGGTAATGGTCGATTCCTTGAAACAATGGTTTCGAAGGGACTGATGATAAGGGTTGACTCTGCTAGTGCAAGCACCCTCTCTTTCTACAGAAGGAAGCCAAGCACAGGTGGATGCTGAGGTCTGTGTTTGTGGTTGGCATAGTTAAAGCTGAGAACACCCTGGTTGATGGTGTTTGAAGACAAACACACATGCAGATCAAGTGTAAGAAAATGACAAGTCATAGAGACGGCTGAGTTACATTCATGTCTCCTTGCTAAGCCAACCGCAAAATGCCAACTCTCTACAGAAGTCCAGTTTATTGATTTACTATTTAGTCATATAAAAGGTTGGCTAGCATGTTTTAATTGGCACACGGTCATTGTACATGTTTTGGAGTACTGTGGCATTCCAATGAGTGTACACACAATGTGTAATGGGTTACACAATGAGAAATGACAGTACTTGGCACACTCACCACCCTGTACCAAAATCCGCTTTCTCTGGACATCTGCTTATTCCAAGAACTCAGGCTCCCGTTATGTTCAACATTCATCGCCTCTAGAATCCAACACTTTTTGTTTCGCTTTTCTTTCTGAAACCACTGTCTTGACTCTCAGCATCTTTGTTCCACCCTTGATGGCTTCCCAACTTGCCTTCCTATTTCTCATACAGTAAGGATCACAGCTCTAAAACATCATTTCTCCGATTGACTCCCAGGGTCAACAACATCTCCACATCTTTACACTCCCTTTGAGAGGGAAGTCGGCCTCCTACATCAACCACCAAGATGCCCCACCACTTGGACCCCGCCTACTCATTTCTCCTCATTGCCTACTCTCTCGGCTCATCCTAAAATGCTTACAGGCCCTCAAATTTCTTCATGCCTCTCGCCCTCTGGGAGTCTCTGCTTCTTGCCCCTCTGTCTGGTTCACTTCCTTTTGCTTCCTTAGTCTCCACATGAATAATCACCATGTGTTCCTCTTAGGTACCATTCTGTCAGAAATCTGTCCTGCTCTTCCAGGACCAGAGTGACTGTGTTTCAAGGTGGGACCATATCCATCCTGGCCCCACCTTAAGGAGCATCTCTGTCTTGCTGTAACTAATAGTTATTTTCAAAGAGAGACCCCACCACATTCATCACCGTTTCCCCCAACATTTTGCACAGCTGGCTTGTAACATGTATTCTTGAAATCATTTGTCAGATAAGGTTTTTTTTTATTACAATTTATTCACTTGGTATCCCAGCTGTAGCCCCTTCCTTGTCCTCTCCCAATCCCACTCTCTCTCCCTCTTTTTCTCTCATGCCCCTCCCCCAGTCCACTAAGTTTTTTAATGCTTTTTTTTTAAAACTTGGCACTCAAGATGATCAAAAGTTTTGCCCAACGTCCTTTGTCAAATAAATATATATGGCAAATCTGAGCCTCTAGCCCTCCCTTTTAACTCTCCTTTCTCTCCTATAGTCCTGGCTCTTCTCAAACATGTGCTTTCAGTCCATAGCTCTCTTCAGAAATGCAGATTCACATTTACTGGTACATCAATATTTCTTTTTTTTTTTTTTTTTACAAGGACTGTGCTCAAACTTAGCACCATTTACCTAACTCAGTCTGTGTGCTCCAAGTCCCTTAAGAACATCTAACTGGCTAAGGAATAGTGCAAAACTCCTTTAATCCTAGCACTTTGGAGGCAGAGGCAGGAAGTTCAAGAGGCTGTAAGTTGGAGGCTGGTTTGGTCTATGTAGAGACTTCCAGGCCAGAGTGAAAATGTAAGGCAAGATTTTTTTAAAAAAATATTAAAGAAGTAGATCTAGCTATACCACTCCTAGGCATATATCCAAAAGATGCTCAAGTATACAACAAGGACATTTGCTCAACCATGTTCATAGCAGCTTTATTTGTGATGGCCAGAAGCTGGAAAGAATGCAGATGTCCCTCAGTTGAGGAATGGATACAGAAATTGTGGTACATTTACACAATGGAATACTACTCAGCAATTAAAAATAAGGAAATCATGAAATTTGCAGGCAAAAGGTGGGAACTAGAAAAGATCATCCTGAGAGAGGTATCCAAGAAGCAGAAAGATACACATGGTATATACTCACTTATAAGTGGATATCAGACATATAATATAGGATAATCATACTAATATTTGTACACCTAAAAAAGCTAATCAAGAAGGAGGACCTTGGGTAAGATGATCAATCCTCATTCAAAACGGCAAATGGGATAGACATTGGAAGAGGGAGAAGACGGGGACAGGAACCTACCACAGAGGGCCTCTGAAAGACTCTACCTTGCAGGGTATCAAAGGAGAGGCTGAGGCTCATAGCCAAACTTTGGGCAGAGTACAGGAAATCTTGTGAAAGAAGGGGGAGATAGAAAGACCTGGAGGGGACAGGAGAGAAAAACAAATTGGGCCCAGGGATCTTTTCTAAGACTAATACTCCAACTAAGGACCATTCATGGAGATAACCTAGAACCCCTGCACAGCTGTAGCCCATGGCAGCTCAGTGTCTAATTGGGTTCCCTAGCAATGGGAACAGGGACTGTCTCTGGCATGAACTCAATGGCTGACTCTTTGATCGCCTCCCCCTGAAGAGGGTGCTGCCTTACCAGCCCACAGAGAAAGACAGTGCAGGCAGTCCTGATGAGACCTGATGAGCTAGGATCAGATGGAAGGGGAGGAGGACCTCCCCTATCAGTAGACTGGGGGAGGAGCATGGGTGGAGATGAGAGAGGGAGGATGGGATTGGGAGGAAATGAGGGAGGGGGCTACAGCTGGGATAAAAAGTGAATAAACCGTAATAAATAAATCATAAATAAATAAATAATTTTATAAAAATTGGAGAAGTAGTAGAGGAAGACGCACAATGTTTATCTCTGGTTTCTGTATGCATATTTGCATACATGTACACACATGTAACTCATACAAAAAAAATGAAAGTTTGACCAGATTGACATGTCACCAAATCTTGTTCCCAAACAGTGTGCTATGAGCCAGCCAGAGCTGAGCACAGAATGTTGGGAGTACAAAGAGAAAGGCCCAGCTCTGACTGGAGAAAGACTCCTGCAGTGGGTGCATAAAAGGGTTTACAGTAGAAATCCCAGCAATCTTCTCCTTTAGCTCTAAGATGTCGGCAGTCGGTTGAGAGCTGTGTTCCCTCCTCAGGTGGAAGATGCTCTTGACTTTGACTATAAACATCTGCCATTCCGATTTAGACTTCTCCACAAGAGATGCACAATTGTCCTATTTCGGCTTCCAGCTCAGTTGCAAGCTCTGACTCCACAACTCTTGGATAATAAAACACAAGAGCATAGCTTGAAAATAGAGTGTGCATCTGCTGTGGATTGTTATTTTGGTTTAATGAGGACTCGCTGTTTCCTGAATCCCTATAATCATTTGATGAATCGTGCTGGTGACTTGCTCTGCAGGCTTTGAACATGTGGTACTTACTGGGGGTGGGGAGGGCGTTAACTCTCCCTTTCCCCTGTGCAGACAGTCTTCTAGAGAAACTCTGCAAGGGCAGATGTGAGTATCGGTCACTGGCTCTAGAGAGAAACAATCCTGCGGTGGACATTTGCTTCTCTGAAGGAAAAGGAGATTGGCTCCACCCCATACTGAGAGCTCTCAGTTCCACGTCCTAATGCACGCCTTTGTGTGTAAAGCACAGTAGGAGTTAGAAAGACAGATAAAACAGCCTGACTCTCACAGTGTTTCTCAAAAGGATTCAGGAGCCATATCCACGCACAGGAAAGTACAATTCAAGGCAAGCTGTGAAGAGGTCTATCATAGGCATAATTATCCCTCTCATTTGTTTATACTGGCTTAATTTGAAAAGAACTTCCATGTGCATTGCCTCATTCGGTCCTCAAAATGGCCCTGCGTGACAGCTGCTATAAGCTTCATTTTTAAGTTACAGATAATGCAGGATCAGAAAATTAAATACCTCGCTCAATTTCCCACATCACGAGACTGGTACCGAGTTCTAAGATCCCAGCCCCACAGCTGAAGTTCATGGGAGGCCGAGAGCTTAACAGATATCATAAACTTCAAGGAGGACATGTGGCTTCAACTGTGGTTCCACCTTCCAGATCAATAGAGGCAAAAAGGAAAGGAATTCCTGAAAGAGAGAAAATACCTGAGTAAAGAAATCTGAGGTGACGAGAGAACGGTAAATAGCTTGGTTACATGTGGCCGTTAAATTTATGCCATCAAAACCAATGCATCAAATAAAAGCTGTGCACAGTATTAAGTAATTTATATGGTGCAAAGATATTCTTGTCCTCACAGAATACTGATCTTGGAGAAAACCTAAACACAAAATGAGTCAGACTAAAAACGGTGTCTTAAACAGTAGCCCTACTGTGAGGTCCACATAAGTGCTAGAGGCGCAGGGTTTTAGTTTGATTTATTTATATTTTCATTGATATATTGATTGGCTTCAGGGAAGTCAGCTCTGGTTTGCGGAGACCGGATTGCTCTAAGGAAATCGATGTCTTCAGAGGCATTAGACATGGAGTTAGTCCCTGACAGTGTATTGGAAGGTTCGGAGTGAGTGGGAATGACTTGCTTTTACCCAGTCAGTATTCTCCGGTGGCTGTGTGGTGCGTGGAGCTGCCGAGCAATGCTTATGGGGCTTGGAAAGGATTGAAGGGTTTAAAGAAAGTGAAGTGAGTTCTCTGCGTGAGGTGCTGAGCTATGCTGACTCATCCCATTCTGGAACATACCAATCCCCATGGAAGCAGGAAGGCAGACTGAGGAGGCAGATGCTGCTGTCGGAGCCAAGGCAGGCAGAAGTACAACAATTGGGTGTTGATTGAATCTAATGTGTTCCTGGCAAGAGACTAGCACACATAGAAACATGATGTCACTCAGCCCTGACATCAGGCTTATGAAGAGAGCAAATGTATCACAAATGCATTTATAGGTCGCCAGAGGTAGTCAGAGGTCTTCAAGGAGTTAAGCAGGCTACTTGAAAATGCACTGTCAGCCTCTGGCAGAGCCGGAACTGCAAACAAACCCTATTTGGTATCTAAATCTATGGCAACTCTGTATTACAGGAGTAAACATTTTAATATAGAGACTCAAGACTGGTGGAAGTGCCACAAACAATTGACAGCGTTATGCTCAGGCATAAGCAGGGTAACTATTACCCCCCATCAAAGGACAGAGAATATCACATTGGAAGGAGATGGAAAGAATGTTAAGAACCAAAGGATGGGCAGGGTACACCACAGTAGCTTCCTTCTGGGCTTGGTGTGGCCTTTGCAGTCATGAACTCACAGCAGATGTGTTTTCCTCCACAAGAGCTGAGTGATCTTGGCCTGTGATTGAAACGGCAGAACGAGCCAACTGCAAGACAAAGTTCTAATAAATGGATGCAGGTTTGTTGGAAGCAGCTCTCGGCCTCCATGCAGGGGAATGGAGAGAGGGAGAAAAGTGCATGCAGAGAAGGGAGAGAGGGAAGGAGGAGAGATACAGAAGAAGGAAAGGGGAGAACAGAGAGAGAAAGGAGGGGAACCAAAATGTCTGCATTCTATAATGAAGGGCCCCTGGGCTAGGGAATTCAGGGTAGGGACAGGGCAGGCCAGCCATGCCCTGAAGCAGCCCTGTGGCAGGTAGGGACCAAGAGATGCCTGAAACCAAACATCCTAACAAGCCATTCATCATGGATCGAGGAGGGGTTCAGGAGGCCCTCCCCTCCTCAGGGAGACTGCTGACAGTTACTGTAGGCTGAAGGCTGGGAAATGTTCTTTTCTTCAGTAGTGTAGCCACAGATAAGTTGCTTATGCTCCAGGAAATAACCTCGGGTCCATGCTCATTTCAAGCAATCCTAATTAAACTCATTGGGTCTCTCACACAGAAACTGGCCTGGACTTAGGAGATGGCAATAAGTGTCTCACCAGGAGGAGAGGATACTAGTTACTTTCCTATTGCTGTAATAAGACAGCATAACCATGGCAACTTATGGAAGGAAGGGTTATTTTGGGGTGGGTGACAGTTCAGCATCGCTCACCACCATGGCACGCAACACAGCAGCAGGGAGGTTAGTACAGCCCTGGAGCAGCAGCTGAGAGGTCACATCTTGATCCATAAACAGAGAGCAGAGACAGCTAACAGGCTGATTCTTTTGAAACTACAAAGCCCTCCCCTGGTAACATACTTCCTCTAGCCGACAGCACGCTCCCCAACCTTCCTCCAAACAGCCACTAACTGGAGATAGAGAATTTAAATCCCTGAGACTGTGTGGGACACCTTAATCAAACCAACACAAAAAGGGGAATGAGAGAAAGAAATGGGCGAAAACAAACAGGATTCATCATATACATGTATGAAATTGTCAAGGAATAAAAATTAATTTAATAATCAAAAGAGTAATCCTCTTGTCAAAGTTTCTTGGGTTAATTAATTAGTGCAGCAGAGGTGCTAAGCCAAACTTAGGATGTTTGCAAAGATTGCACAGTATTTCATGTACTAACGTGCACATGCGTATTTGTGGGGGTGGGGTGTATGTGTGTGTATGCATGTGTATGTATAAGAGCAGGAAGCAAACCCAGGGCCTTGTTCATGTTAAGCATGTGTCCTCCTAGCACATATTCCTAGCTAACTGTCTGGTAGGTGACTGACTGTTGAGCACGTTAGTAGAATGACTGTTCTCTTCCTCCGCTGAATTGTCTTTTCATTTGTGTCTAAAGGCAAACTGACTGCGCACACGTGGGTCACATTCTGCTGTTTCATTGATCCGCTTGTCTCTTTGTCAATGTCAAGTCTGCATCTTGATACGACTGTAGATTTACAGTAAGTCGGGCTAGCTTCATTCTTCCAACCTCTTCCATCTTTTTTGTGGTTGTATTGATGATTTCAGTTCTTTTGAACTTTGACATAAGTTCTAAATCAGCACGGCAATTCTTGGAAAAACATGTTCGAGGCCTTGAATAGTCTGGAATCTAGTCATCATTTGGGGGAGAACTGACGTTTTCAAAGCTTTTGTTTTGAAATAACTATAGATTTGCATGAAGGTGCAAAAGGGGTAAAAAGACATTTCATGTACCCTTTAACTCATTTCCCCAACATTTTCATAGTACAATTAGCATTAGAACCAATAATTTGACATGTGTTGTGCGTATTTCTGTATCTTTGCAACACATGTAGATTTGTCTACCTACCCCCACAAACGTGATACAAACTATCCATCACACCAAAGATGCCTCTTTTTTTTAAGATTTATTTATTTTATGTATATGAACACTGTTTTCATGCACAGCAGAAGAGGGAATCAAATTCCATTACAGATGTTTGAAAGCCACCCTGTGCTTGCTAGGAACTGAACTCGGGACCTCTGGAAGAACAGCGAGTGCTCTTAACCTCTGAGCCATCTCTCCAGCTGCCCCCCAAAGATGCCTCTTGTAGTGCTCTGCTCTGTACGCACCTGTCCACCATCTCAGCCGTCCCTTTCCTCTGAAAAACGCTCATTGATTCCTCATCTCTATGTATATGTCACCATAAAAACACAATCTAAAGCAACAGTGACGTACTACTTCATATCAATTAAAACATGTAATATTTAAAAAAAAAAAAAAAAAACAAAAAACTAGTAGCACCAAATGGTGACAAGAAGGCGAAACAGAGGGAATCCTTATTCATCGGTGGTGGAAGTGTGAAGACGTACGGTCTCTTTAGAAGTCTGTAAAACAGTAGTCACCCTCCTTAGACTGCACCCAAGGGAGTTCACTGTGTGTGTCCGACACAGACGGGGTAGCGTTTTTCAGAAATGACAAGACCGAGAAGAAACCTGCTGTTCTATAGGTGAAGGGAGAATAAATTCAATGTGCCGGGACAGTAGAGTATAATTCAGCCAGGTAGAAAGAAACTTCTGCCATGAAACGACAAAAGGACTTCAGAAGCATGTCACTAAATGACAGAAGGTCATCTGAAAGTGCTACGTGTTTCTAACATTCTGGGGAAAGGTATGCTACATAGTCAGTAAAGAGTTCAGTGGTTGCTAGGACCCAGGGAAAAGGTGACACAGACGGAACATAGTTTTTTAGGGAATGGACAACACTATGAGGGAGATGCTGTGACTATGTATTTATCCAAACCCATAGAATGCACAACCCCAAGAAGGAACTTTGAGTGATTACCTCTATGCGCATCAATTCCGTTGCTTATTAGCCTTCCATGGTTTGAATAAGCCACGTTCACGCGTCTGTTCACCGACCAAAGAGTATTTCGGTTGTTCCTGCCTTGCAGTTATTACATATAAAATTGCCAATTATGCACAGATTTTTGTGTATGTATAAGTTTTCTTTTTTTTTTTTTTTTCTGAAATGAGAAGAACTGTCTTTTCTGAGCTGTAAGTGCGGGTGTAGATTTGAAAGAAAGTGCTAAACTTTGTCCTGAGTGGCTGTGGCATTTTACATAATTACTAACTACATAAGAAAGGCCCAGTTTCACCATTTGTCTGTGACACTGTCACCATGTTTTTATTTACATGTGTAGGGAAGTTGGCATCTTCACATTAATTCTCCGTGTTGTTCATTTTTCATATGATGACTAAAACACCTGTGCCAAACAGCTTCAGGGAGGAAGGCTTTCTTCTGGATTAGATCCAGGCACCTCAGTCCACCACCCCTAGATCTAATAATTGAACAAAACAGCCGAAGGATGTAAAGGTGATAGATAAAAATCAATTGTACTCATGCATACTAACCACAAGCAACTGTACATCATAAAATCAGCAATTATCGTAGCAATAAAATAGAGAGTGCTGCATGATAAAGAAAACAGAAGATGCTTAAATCCTACATGTTGGAAACTTTACAAACATTCTTAACAGAACTTAAAGAAGATCTAGTACGACACGCTACTTTGATTTATTGGGAGATCGTCGTGGCTGGGGTATTATTAGCTTATTGCCTGAAGAGGTTTTGTGTGGCTCGGTTGTCAGCTTCTGGATTTCTGCGATGTGACTGGATTGTCAGAGCTCTTACCTCATCAGTGGATACATTCATTGGTTCATAATTTGATGCCATTGTCAGGAGGTGGTAGAAACTTGGGGTGGGGAAACAGGGTCATGTCTTTGAAGGGTAAGTCTTGTTCCTGCCCCTAGCTCTCAACCTCTCTGCTATCTGTCCTCCACAAGATGAATGGCTCTGTTTTGCCATGAGCTCCCTACCTCATTCTGTTGGAAAGTTTTCTTTACAAAGATTTTCATATTGGGTAGACAGTAATTCTGTTTATAAATTGTTTCATGGTGAGCTTTGGTGGTCTGCATGTTTTCTAGAATTTATACCATTTCATCTAATTTTTCAAACATGTTGACTTAAAGTTGCTGACAAATTTCCCCTGTTTACTATTTTAATGTCTACTGACCCTATAGTTACACTGTTGTGTTGTTGTGCAGGCAATTCAACTGGCCTGCCCTCAGGGGCCTTTTGGGTCCTGACAATGTCACTACCAGCATCCTATCTCATCGCCTGTGCCTGGTGCTCAATATATAACCCACCTGCCACCCCCCATCTTTCTCTCTCTCTTCTCTCTCCCTCTTCTCTCTGCCTGTCACTCTGATTCTCTGTCAGAGAATTCTAAAACAACCAAAGTTCCTTCTTGGGGTTGTGCATTCTATGGGTTTGGATAAATACATAGTCACAGCATCTCCCTCATAGCGTTGTCCATTCCCTAAATGTTCCCTCCCCATTCTGTGTTCTCCTCTCTCTATCCTCCTCTCCCACTGTCTCTCTCTGACTCTGTCTCTTTCGCTCTCTGCCATCATGGCTCAATAAATCTCTTTGTACCACATCTGTAGCGGTGCGTGTCATGTTCATGTCATAACATACACAACCGTTCTCATTCCTACTAAGAATTGATTTATTTTTCTCCTAATCAGTCTTTGGTAACTTTATTATCTTCCTAAAGAAATGTATTTTCATTTACCATTTTTCTCCACTATTTTTTTCAGGGGCTTTATTTCAGTGAATTTCTGCTCTTACTTCATTCTTTTTTTTTCTGCTTACTTTTCCTTTAACATCTTATTGTTTTCCTAGTGTCTTAAATTGAAACCTGAGGCCACTGACTTGAAATACCTTTTCCTCATCTTTTGTTGTTTTAATCTAATGTATGTGTAGTCAGAATGCATGCTTTGTATGATGTAGTACTTTCCAATTTGTTCAGAATAGTGTAAGCTGGAAATGGTAATTTGGGTGAACATCTCCTGTAGGCGGAACACTATATAAATCCTAATCATAACAGGACAGTTGATAACAGTGTTCAAGTCTTCTGTGTACCTACTGCTATCAATTATTGAACACCTTCACTATGCTTTTGGATGTGTCTGTATTAATTTACAACTTTTACCAGCCTTTAGCTATTTGTGCGTTATGAAGCTTTTTTTTTCATCATATGAATGTTTATTAAGTATATATACTCCTGATATTGACTCCTAGTACATTAAATGGAACTTTTCATTTCTAGTAATTTTTGTTATGAATTATAACAAAAATTATAATAATAATGTAGCTAGCTATTCAAGTTTCCGTTTAAGCAAAGTTCATTAATTGCACATTTTTTCATTCTTTTCTTATAAAAAGCATATTATTGGATACTGTTCTTTAATTCAACCTAAAAATCACTGCTTGTTTATCAATGTATCATTTGCCTATGCATTTAATGTGATAATTGGCATTGTTGGTTCTAATTCTGACACAATGGATTTGGTTTCTCCATGTAGCATCTGTTACTTGTTCTCTTTCTTTTCTTTTCCTGCCTTTCTTCAGTTTAATATCTTATTATCCTATTTTATCCTTTTATGTTATCTTAATAACTAAACAGCATACTATTTCTGCCTTGGTTGCTTTAGAATTCATGTAGTTAAGCAATATAAGTGTATGTTCATGTATTGTACCTTTTCACATAGGCATTAATAATCACATTAATAATCGCCTCACCTTTTCCTTTCTGATCTTTGTGCTGTTCTAATTCTCACATCAAGACTTGTTTTTCATAAGATTCCCTGCACTCTACCTGAAGTTTGGCTATAAGTCTCAACATCCACTTTAATACACTGCTGGGTAGAGTCTTTCAGAGGCCCTCTGTGGTAGGCTCCTGTCTTGTTCCTTATTTTCACCTTCTTCCTATCCCATTTGCCTTTCTGAATGAAGTTGAGCATCTTACACAGGGTCCTCCTTCTTGATTAGCTTCTTTATGTGTACAGATATTAGTATGATTATCCTATATATGTTGAATATCCACTTATAAGTGAATATATACCATGTGTGTCTTTCTGCTTCTGGGATAGCTCATTCAGGATGATCTTTTCTAGTTCCCACCATTTGCCTGAAAATTTCATGATTTCCTTGTTTTTAATTGCTGAGTAGTATTCCATTGTGTAAATGTGCCACAATTTCTGTATCCATTCTTCCCTTGAGGGTCATCTGGGTTATTTCCAGATTCTGGCTATTACAAATAAAGCTGCTAGGGGGAGATAGGAAGACCTGGAAGGGTCTAGAGCTCTACAAGGAGAACCAAAAAATCTGGGCCTGGGTGTCAATATCAACCAAGGACCATTCTTAGAGATAACATAAACCTCCTGCACAGAGGTAGCCCGTGGCAGCTCAGTATCCAAATGGGCTCCCTAATAAGGGGAGCAGGGGCTGTCTCTGACATGAACTCAGTGGCTGGCTCTTTGATTAGCTCCCCGTGAGCAGCCTGACCAGGCCACAAAGGAAGACTATGAAAGACAGTCCTGATGAGACCTGATAGGCTAGGGTCAGATGGAAGAGGAGGATGTCCTCCACTATCAATGGACTGGGGAAGGGGCACGGGAGGAGATGAGGGAGGAAGGGAAGTATTGGGAGAGGACAAGGGTGGGGCTACAGCTTGGATATAAGTTAATAAAGTATAATAAATAAAAAATTATATTTAAAAAAAGAAAGGAAAAAAATGACTTGTGTTTACTCACCCATCACATGTTTCCAAAGGAAATAATGCTATCTTATTCCTTTTTTTATTCTGCATGGCTACTTCTACATTCTTCTCTACTGGTGTGAAGAAATGTGCTTATGATTCGTAGAAGGGAAGCCTATTGTCAGGGGTAACTGACAAGACACTGTTCGTGACAAAGTCTACATGTGGCACAGAGAACACAGAATTCATAAAGAAATAAGATGAGATATGTTGCTGCCAGTGATGATTTGGAATAAGAGATGACAGAGGAACAGGAAGGTTAAAAATAATATTTACATCATAGTCTATGTGTCTAAAGGGCTTCCATTTGAACCCTAGAAAAAAGAAGTCTTTCCTCAACCCCCTGTTACACTGCCTTTTGCACAGTTCCTTTCAAGGCGTCATGAGCATTTTCTTTCTGCTGCCAGTTGGTCCAGAACTCCTCTAACTATACCACTTCTAGCGACTAGAAGAGACAAAATTCTTTAATGCAAAATTGAGAAAAACTTTCTTCACTTAAGTTTATAAGGATATTCTCACAAATAATTCGTGAGAATACAGAAATTTCAGATATGTTCACACACAAATGAGTGACACGTGTGGGAATATTTGTATTAAAGTGTATCCAGGGGCAGGAATTTTTGTATATATCCTCAGAAATGTATAAAGTGACTGTCTAACGATAAGTTGTTAATAATGATTTAAAAAAAGAAAAGTAAATCGCAGAAAGGAAAACGGAGAATGGTTTCTAGACATGGTTTCCATTTTCTGTTGTGGTAAAAGCATGAATGAGAAAGTGGCAACAAGCCAAGGCAAGTTTTTGTTTTACGTAGAGAATGAGCAGCATGTTGGCAAGACATCAATTAATATCATGATACTGAAAACTTTCAAGAAGAAAATAAGACACTTCTGTTGGTTTGCAAACATTCGCTTTCCCATAGAGCATGGCTTACCCTCAAATCATCCCTTTAATTCCCTTCTTTAAGAATCATCACTCCAAGAAAACAAATGCACATGGGAAGTATCTTAGGGTGTTTTAATGGCTGATATGATATACTAATTTCTAGTAAATAAGAGCACATGCATTGTACCCCAGGCCAGGATTATCTCTCTACCCCTGATATTTTCTTGCTGTGTGACCTAGAGGAGTCACTGAAACTGCAAAATGAATGTGATAAATTTATTCCTACATAATAAATGAGAGAATTAAAAGACTAGACATCATAGTGTTTGTGAAAATATCAAATGCAAAAGACTATAAAAATAATAATTTTCATGTTTCCAAAGTAAATTAACAATGTCTCCTAAAGGGGAGCTGAAGGTTCAAAAATAGATCAATGGTCGCAATGTGAAATAAGTTTAGTGGGAATGAGACAAACTCCAGATTTTGTCACACTCTTAGAACTGTAGCTGGCTGGCATGGGAAAAGAGAAAGAATTTCAAAAGTCCAAATTTATAGCCTGCAACAGATCTATAATAAAAATAAAATATAAAAAATTGCATCAGTACTAGAAAGGAGTGGGTCCAGCTGCTACTTTCAGATGGTAACCTATATAAACCATTCTACGAGTGGATAAGACATTTGAATTGCCAATGCTAGTCACCAGTTTTTAGTAAGAGTGGAAGAGTGACATGGGCCAGGAGGAAAGCACTCTCCTTAAGAAGTCTAGTTTATTCTTACTGTGCGCAGTACGATGGGAGTTTGGCTGACTACACAACCCGTAAACAGAACATAACAACTTTCACTACAGCCAAGAAGGAAATGGAACTGTTTTCCCCCAAGATCACAATACTGCAATGAGAGTACTGTATCTGGAAGTTAGACCCCTAGTGGATGCATTAGGCATAAAACTGGCACAGACTAAAATATCTTGAATACCTAGGAGCAAGGAAGATATCCCTTCTGGAACAAAAACAGCACATTCTTCGCACACTAAGAGAGCTTCCATGAGAGAGATCCCCACCACTGACATTACTAATAATATTCTGCTATTCTTGCAGACTGGAGGCTAGGATAACAGTTATCAGAGAGGCTTCACATGGCATCTGATGGAAAGAGATGCAAAGACTCACAGCCAAACATTAGGCAGAACTCGGGGAATCTTATGGGAGGATTGAAAGAGCCAGAGAAGTTAAGGACACCACAAGAAGACCTATAGAATCAACTAATATGGACCCACAGGGCCTCAGAGAGACTTAATCACCTACCAGAGAGCATCTATGAGACAATTCTAGGCCCCACACACATGTAACAGATGTACAGCTTGGTCCTCATGTGGGACCTCTAACAGCAGGAGCGTGGGCTGCCTCTGACACTGTTACCTGCCTCTGGATCCCTTTCCCCTAGCTGGACAGCCTTGTCTAGCCTCAGTAGAAGATGTGCCCAGTCCTACTTGACATGCCAAGATTGATACCTATGGGAAGTTCCCCTTATCTGAGAAGAAAGGGAAAGAGCACAGTGGGAGGGGACAGGAGGTTGAGGAAGGCTCTTGAAAGAAAGAAGGGAGGGGAACTCCCTACTAGAATGTAAAGTTAATTAATTCATGGGAGAAAAAAGAGAGTGTCCATGGAACTGTCTGAACAGAGGGTCTGATTTTTAAGCAGTTCACTTTCAGAACTCTTTGCAGGACCAATATAAGATATGTCCCCACTTAAAATTCTTCATGAGAGCTAACCAAAATGGAATTTTTCACAGATCTCTCCACAGATTCCAATGAATACTTGCTATCTGGTTCCTGTTGAGGCAGAATGTTCACCACTCAGAAGAACACACACCTGGGAAAGACCTTGAAGGATAGTCATTTATTCCTTGTCATGCTCTACTTTCAGTATGCCAACTCCTAGTTTATGCATTTTGTATATATTAGCTCATTTAATTATTCATCATTTAATTATCCCAGTGACATTCACCAACTCCTACAATATGTCAGAGCTTATGCTTGCCTGCCGTAAACGAAACCTGCAAGGAACTCACAGTGAATTGGGTGGACACGTAACAGTGTTTTGGCAGTATCCGTTCTAAATGCAGTGATTAATTAGGCAGAGAGAAATACCTAATCAAGGCAGAAGAATAAAATGCAGGAAGTTGGGGACTACCGGAGGTATCCAGGAGAGCCAACTGAAAATGTCACCTGAAGCCTCAAAAAATGAGCCAGGAAAGTGGAACGAGTTTTGTTACATAACAAAGACACTTCCAGCTACAAGAAAGAATAAAACTGAAGTGCACAGTAGAAGCCATAACCAGATTGTATCATGGAAGCTAAAAGGTTGAGGCAGCGTAAGAGATGAGGTGAAAGCACGGGCGGGGTCAAGTGAAGTCTCTGCAGACAACGCAAATTCACTGAAGAGTTTTAACCGAGGGAGCACGTGGCTCGTCGTTCTATATTTCATCTAGTTTAAATGTTCTAGAAGTAGTAGAGATGGAGCACGATGAGAAATGTACAACCAGTTTAGATACCTCTATCATTGGGACGCAGAATTTCAGCCCAGGAGAGCTCTTCTGTGATGTGCCATAAGGAATGAACCCATGTTGCCAAGGGATCCTTAATAGATTGGCCTTCATTTAACTTTTCATTTCTCCTGTTTACCACTTATTTTCTAGGGAAAGATAGTTAGATCCATCTCATGTAAGAGAGTAAAAGGAATTAGGGAGAAAAAATAAATCTCCTTTCCCACCCTCATTCTGGCCATTGACTGGCTGTGACTCACTGGACAAGCTTTGAATTAATTCCTCAACCATAAACAAAATGGATCAGAATAGATGGTATCTGAGCTTTGTTTGACTGTGAAGGTTCTGTGAAGCAGCTTCTCTTTCTGTTAACGTTATTTTTAGTCTTCAACGGAAACTGGAGACTCATACAGAAGTGTCATACTAGAGCTTCTCTGGCTGTTTGTGGGTTATCAAGTAGTATGAATATGTATGATAATTAAGCTTCACAGATCTGCAACACGAACACTGTAGATTTAAACACACACATGGCTCTCATACTAAATAGTACATAGTGCATTTCTATATATGCCAGAATACTAAACTAAGCAAAAGACAACTTTTGTGCCAACGTAGTGAGTTTAGTTTAGTTTTCTTTCCTAACTTAAAAGAAACTTTGACTTTCTTTTTTATTTTTCCTTGAATAATTCTGATTGAATCTGCATTTTTTTTTAAGAAAATGAAAACTGGATAAAGACTCTCATCAAGGCATCAATTTTGAAAAGCTAACTGAAATCAGCATTTAAACTGTTAATACCATCTGCAGACACATTCTATTAAGGTGGAGAGTACATGACCATTGCTAAAATGTCACTGGGCACCAGTCTATCTGATGTTATTACGACAAGTATCCTTGCTGGCAGTAGTGGTACATAGAATGCCCTGCGCTTTGCTGAAACCCAGTCACAATTCAGGAACTTGGCTTTAGGCCAATAAATTATTTTCCTTCACATTGAAGTGCAAACGGGACCTTAAGTTGCATGGTGTGGACTATTGTTTCTCTTTAAGAAACTGTAGACATTAGAGAAGTTGGAGTTCCCTCTTTGAAGTTCTTAATCTCATTAATAAAATAATTTTAAATAGATTCCAAGGAAAGATTGAAGACAATTTCATTAGAGTTAAAAGGAAAAAAAAAAACAAAAAAAAAAAACAGTGCAGGCAAACTAAGCCCTGATAGCTATTGAAGGAGGGAGGTGGTTATGAAGAAGAGAAGACATACCTTTTGCAGTGTAATTAGGCAAGCAAGCAGCTGTATGGCAGAAGAAAAAGTGAAGTCAGAGAAAGAACAAGAAAAGCCAGAGTGCCAAAGAAAGCCTACTTAAGCTTTTGGCCAGTATTCAAAAATAAAAGAGAAAGAAAGAAAAAGAAACAGGAGAAACAACAAAAAAATAAGTTATGCTTTTCTGAGTTAAAACTGAAAAAAA
This sequence comes from Meriones unguiculatus, assembly GCF_030254825.1. Classification (NCBI taxonomy): domain Eukaryota; kingdom Metazoa; phylum Chordata; class Mammalia; order Rodentia; family Muridae; genus Meriones; species Meriones unguiculatus. The sequence goes on along the minus strand of NC_083359.1, from coordinate 85,783,193 downwards.
AAAAAAAAAAGCCAAACCACAGGGTAAGGGATGCCATATGCAGCTGTGTGGAGTAGTGATTTCTGGGAAGGATACATTACCTCATTAAATGAATAACTACTTCTCCCATCTCCTTAGATTTAGGTAATCAGCCTTCCTGAGTAGTGGTCTCTTGACCCAGGTGATTGACAGGCCCAGAAAGGTTAACTCTTAAAGGAGGAGATAATAATATATAATGTTCTAATTTTTAGAACAGATCAAAATATCATGTTTCTACTCAGAAACACAGGTATTTTTTTCTGTTGACCAAGAGACCTAAGGAGTGGCAAAGCTAATGTTTGCCTGTCTACTGTTACCAAGAAAATGGGAAGCTGGGACCAAAGCCAAACAATGAAAATGAAGCCCATCTTCAATGGCCTCAGTGATATGAATCCCTGTCTAGCTATCTAACATATCTCCTTCAAGAGCTGATATACTAAACTCATTTAGGAGATGGGCTAAAATCAGGAAATAACCTATTTTTTACCATGAAACTCTGAAGATCCAATTCCAAGCTGCTCACCAGAACAGATTGGTGTCTGGGGCTAGAGTTTAGTCACACCTGCATGTATAGCTTCCATGCGAAGGTGATCATTTTGGAGTGGAGAGAAACAAGAGGCATCCTGGTATCCCTGGTCTCCAGCCAGTACAGAACCAAGAACACTTCCTGTTGTCGGCCAAAGACAAGAAGTAATTAAATTGCTCATTCTCAGGGTTCCTGATCTTAAAACGGACTCACCACTTTTTAGCTCTTATTCTCGTTCACTAGAAAATATCAAATTAAGAATGAGATGGGGGCCAGGGCAATAGTGGCACACACATTTAATCCCAACACTCAAGAGACAAAGGCAAGTGGATCTCTGTGAGTTCAAGGCCAGTCTGGTCTGCAAAGTGAAGTCCAGGACAGCCAGAGCTATACTATACAGAGAGACCCTGACGAAAGAAAGAAAGAAAGAAAGAAAGAGAGAGAGAGAGAGAGAGAGAGAGAGAGAGAAAGAGGGAGGGAGGGAGGAAGGGAGGGAGGGAGGAAGGAAGGAAGGAAAGAAAGAGGGAAGGAGGGAGGGAGGGAGGGAGGGAGGGAGGGAGGGAGGGAGGGAGGGAGGCTCACAACTGCCTGTAAGCCCAGTGGCAGAGAATCTGATACCATGGTCTAGTCTCCAGAGGTCCCTATACTCACCTGCACATACCCACAAACAGATACACATGTACATGTAATTAAAACTTAACAATAAAATTTAAAAAGAATGAGAAGAGAATGTGTGAGTGTACATAAACAATTCAGTTGTCTGTAGTTTTTAAATGTAAACACTTAACAGTAAAAACAAAACAAACCAAAAACACCCAAAAATCATATATAGACACCCCAGGACCAGGTGCTATTGTGTCCAAAGTGATGATCGGCATTTTTTTTTTTTTTTTTTTTTTTTTTTTTTTTTAGAAAGGATTCAAACAAGATCACATTTCAGTGGAACTGTTCCACTTCTCTTTACTCTAAGTGGTTCTACCACTGTGTTCTGGACCCTCCTGCTAAACTTCTTCTCTATGGGTTCCCAGTGCTGAGAGTCATGTAGACCCAAACTATCCTAATCAATGCCTTTATATAAAGTTCAAACAAGTAAGAAAAAACAAAAACCAATGTTCTTTTAATAGCGTGATGACAGTATATGTTACACTCATTTCTTTCAAATGTGATATCATAGTAGTTGAGCCAAGTATGATATGTAAGTAAATTTAAGCTCACTGAACTATGAAGTATAGTAATCGGCTGCTCAGTTAATATGTAGGTTTGAGTTTAATCCTAACAGAGGGAAGATACACCTTCTTTGTAATTAGGTCATTTTAATATTCTACACAAATCTCTAAGGTCATTATAAGTGCCACTTGTTTACATATTTGGAGAACTACCAAGTCCCTTACTCCTTGTTCTTACAGACACTTCTTTTGAGAATGAAACCAGAGACCAGCTAGATGTAGAAACAGGGAACATTATCCCCTTTCATCTGTAGTAAACCCTGGCTTTCCAGCAAACGGTTGGCACCTAACACGTGAGACAGGAATACACTCGGAAGCTCTGAAAGCTGGCTTAGGGGTGGTGGACTCCATATCTTATATCTCAATGTCAATGGATATTTCAAACTTAGTATGTCAGTGTCCAATCTTCCCCCTTCCCTGTCCCCATACCTATTATATTCATAATCTTCCCCCTCTCGGCTTTATGTACCAAAACCCTGACGTCTCTCAGACTTAAAGGATTCACTGGGAAACACTGGGAATTCGACTGTCAAAACATCCCAATGTCTTAGCCTTGAGGAGTCCTGCCCATGCACGTCACAGTCGTCAGTAGCCTGGAAGACTGAAATTGCCTCCACACTGTTCTAGTGGGTCCTTCCTTTGTCTCCGCACAGTGCTGATGACTTAACAGTGCAAATCACTCCCTGATCAAAACTCACACTGGCTCCCCTTTCCACTCAGAGTAGAAATTCAAGCCCTCGGTATGACTCATGGACCCCAGATGGTCTATCACTCTGTAGCAGTTAGTGTTTTGTTGCTGTGATAAAATACCCTGACCAAAGCAACTTAGAGAAGGGTTTGTTTTAGGATTCTGGTTTAGAGGGAGTGAGCCCATGATGGTGAGAAAGACAAAGCAACAATCAGGGAAAACAGTGGGGGAAGCAAGAAGCTGGCTGGTATCACTTTCACCTTCACACAAGAAGTGGGCTTGGGGAGTGCACAGGAACCAGGTCAAGGTTATAAGCCCTCAAAGCTTACCCCCAATGACATTCATCCTCTAGCAAAGTTTTACTTTCTAAAGGTTCCATTACCTTCCCAAATAGTGACATAAATTGGGGGCCATGTGTTCAAATACATGGGCCTGTGGAAAGCATTTTTAATTTGATCCACCCACAGTGAAGGTTAACCACAACTGTCAACTCGACTAGGTTAAGATAGACCTTGGAGGTTAGTAAAACACACTGTTGCATGTCTGTGAGGGAGTTTCCAGAGATGATTCCATGCAGGACATAACGGAGAAGACCCAGCCATGATGAGGACAGCACCATTCAGGAGACTGAGGGCCCAGCTGGACCAAAAGAGGAAGAAGGGAGAAGGCATCCAGTGCTTGGAGGTTCAGTTCTGTCTGAGCAGGGGCGGCTGTCACTATCACCATCAATCATGAATACCAGACCAGAGCTTACAGACCGTGGCACAGACTCCTGTTCAGTGTCTTCTCCCATCTAAGACTATGCGGCTACTGTCTCATTAGCTCTCTGGCATGCTGAGAGCCCACTGGGACTATCCAGCTTCCACTATTATAAGCTAATTAGTGAATCCCCTTTTATAATAATACACGTGTGCCATTCCATATAACAGAATGTATTCTGTACCATATGATATAATGTAATATATAGCACGTGATATATAACATACCTATATAACGGAAATCACGATGTGCATTAATATGTGGTAAGATGAGATGTACAATACAGTACGATATTATATTAAATTTAAGTAATTACAAACGTGTTATGTATTAGTATAACACATGTGTTCCAACGTCTCTGTTTCTTTACAGAACCATGACTAAACATACACTATCGCCTCTCTTGTTTTGCTCCTGTGGCTCCTCCAGAACCCTTACTTCTTGGCTTTTCTTGGTCAGACCACACACATACCTGTTCTCCACAGAGACTTCCTGCTGTAAGCTTCTTTCCCAGCATGTCTACTGATATCACTGTTCAGCCTCACTTAATGACGTGGTTTGACCACATACTACAACGCGACACCCCCACTGCCTAACCTCCACCCACAACTTCCAATCTGTCTCACCCTGTTCATTGTGTTTTTTTCTTATGTGGTAGAGAATACATGTATTTATCTTTGTGCGTATCGCGCACTGTCTCCTGCTTCAGCTAGAACACACGCTCCAAGAAGGGGGAGCTTATTCTCTGTATTGTTTGCTAATGTACCCTAAGAGGCCTGTTACATAATAGCTGCATCACATTTGCAAGAGAGGTACATAATGACATCTAAAACCAAAGGCTTCAGTACCTGTATTTTCTGAAAATAGGGGTTTATATAAAGGGAGTTCAAAAGTGGTGGTATTAAATAGTCAATGCCTTAATTGGTCTTTACTGTTTGACTAAGTAGAATCTTTACAAATTAACATTTCCATAACATATTCAGTAGAAAGAGCCACCTCACTTCATTGACTAAACATTTTCCCCTACATGATTTCTTTAGAGATCCATAATGACTCCTGTTGAATGACTAGTGATTTGTTCATTTGACATATGTTTTGGATGCTTAGAGTCTTCTTGAAATGCAAATGGCACTGAAGAGGCAGCACATTTAGGCGCATTTGTTCCTTACCCTTTCTACTGTCAGAGAAGTCCACGTTTTCCTTTAAGAAGGAGAGATGGGAAGAAGGAATAAGCATAGTATATTTTGAGAAAAAGAAAATACCATAAAGTGTAGAAACACAGATCCAAAATTTAAGATGGCACCCAGAGAAGATTAACCTTTCTGAGAGTAGATACTCACCCCTTTACATATTTACTGACTCCTTAAATAAACTCCTATATGCCTGACTATTGTTTGCTGCTCCGAAGTATAGGCATACACTGATTCACTGCCCATAAGTGCTGCAACCCAAGAAGACTTGATCACACATGTAGATATGTGTCTGTTCCGAGAAAAGCAAGAGGCACCTTGCACCAGAAGAAGGATGGCTGCTCTTGTTTAGACTTTTTCAGTGCTCAGCCAACAAACTTGCTCTTCCTTCTCAAACCCTCTGAGTACAGCTTGTACCGACTTCTCTCCTTGCTCTGTGAAGATTCAGAATGAATAAAAGCGTTCTTGCAAACAGATGATCTTTGACTTATGACAGGAGGCTGTCCCAGTAAATTTGTGGTAAGCCAAATAAATCAGTAAATCAAAACACAATTACTGCACCTGGCCTATGGTTTTCATTTCTTTTCCTATTGCTGTGATAAAATGTTCTGACAAAAGCAACTTAAGTGAGAAAGGGTTTGTTCTGGTTCACAGTTTTAGCGTAATGTCTAACCTGATGCAAAAGTCAAGGCAAGAGCCGTAAGTAGCTGGTGACATCTTCAACCAGGAGACCAAGAAAAATGAATGCAATGCACGGTAGTTCGTTGCCTTCATTTATGCACTCCAGGATCCCCTGCCCAGGGAATTGTCTCATCCACAATTAAGAAGGGTCTTCCCACATCGGTTAGCATCATCAAGATAATCCCTCTTAGGCATGTCCACAGACTCTGTCAAGTCGATAATCAACTCTAATCGCCACACCTACCAAATGGCACACTTTGAGAACACAGTACACAGAACAGTTGTGGCTTATCTCCTTAGCAGTACGTAAGTGGGAATGCCAACCCACTGCCACAGCCTGGCCTCTCTAGAGGCGTGTGACGTCTCCATACACCTCTGGAAAATACCAGAGATCAAAAGCTTGACAGGTTTATGCTGACTGTGTATCACTGTTATTCCACAGTTAAGTCCTAAGTCTAGACATGGTAGGCTGAGGCCCACCTGGTAAACGTATATGACAACAACTGACTTGGCCCAAGACTTGCCACAGAAACAACAACAACAAAAACCCTGTCTTCCTGGAGATTAAGTAAGACATGGAAGTTTATAACTTACGTATGTGCACCTGGTATGTCTGAAGGTAGTGGGCACTGAAGGGAAAGAAAGGAAGGAGGATGGAGACAGGACAGCAACACGGTTGCACTTTGCATCTGTCATCCAGCTCAGCATTTAGAAACCTGCTGAGCTGTTGTCTGATGACTCTTTTTTTTAAACAGAACACTATCTATCGGCTTGGTTTGGCTGTACACATCTTCAGACACCGTGCGCAGAGCTGTGGTGTGCAGAGAGGAAGCCTAGGGGAAAAGAAGAGGAAAGGGGGGTCGGCTTTACAGTTTACAAATCTATCAGTTCACTAGGAACACTAGAAAGCAAGCTGTGACTCTACAACCGGGACCTGCACAAGATCACGTCAGCCAAAATCCTAGCATGGATGAGAGAGGGGGTCATGAAGACCACCCCTGTTGGAGGAGTTATTGGCTATCGATGGCTGTCTGGAGAGAGTCTCTTTTCTTCAGAGAAGTGGCCCCACAATGGCTACCCACATTCTGGTAGGTCATCCCCATACCTAAGTACATACAGGCAGCACTAAGTGGATTCAGTGGGAGAGGAGAGGGAAAAAGAGAGAGAGCGGGAGAGAGAGAGAGAGAGAGAGGGAGAGAGAGAGAGAGAGAGAGGAGAGAGATATGTTGGGGAAAATGGTGGAGGGGGTAAGGGAAGAATTAGAGGGGAGAGAGGGAATGAGGCATAGATTTCATGAAATATGTAAACAAGTATGATATTCTCAATTACAGAATATGGGGGGGGAGGGGATGAAGGTACCCACGTGTGCAGGATCTGATAAAGCAAAATACAAGAGCCAAGATTCACTCCTCAGCTCTTTTTTTTTTCTTTTTGTACCTTTTTTTTTTTTTTTTTTTTTTTTTTTTTTTGTCCCATGCTGTGTTCTTCTTGGGAGTGTTCCTGTCATTCCACTCTTTCCTTCAACAGTAAATGATCTGAGCACAAAAAATAACTGTGGGGGGGAAACTTTATTGTACATTTAGCGTAAATGTCTAATAACTTTGAAGGAAGCTTGATCAGAACACGCCTTGCACCTCATTCAAGGCCACAGCGGCTACAATTTCTGTCAGCACTTTCAGGAGGCAGCAAGGAGAGGGAGTCACCACTGTCACCTTCAGTATTCTATCAGTGGTGATGCTCATCTGTCTGTCTGTCTCCCACTAGGCTTTTAGGTTAAAAAAGCATTATAAATGCATTCTTTGGGAGCTTTTTAAACATGATCAGTGTCCCTCATCAGTGCGTGTTTATCAATTGCGTTCCCTCTCCTCAGTGGTGGGGCCTTGGAAAGTATCAATCATGGCCTCTATAAGGTTCTCTAATATCCTCTTCTAATGCTCTATCCTTCTTCTAATATCCTCTGGTTTGTAAACACAGGGACAAAGGCTTTCTGTGTGTTTCCTTCACTTGGGCTGCCAGTGGCAAATAAGTGATTATTTCATCACTGGTAAAAAAAACACTGATGATGAAATAGCTACCAGAGCTCCCACAGGGCTGTCTGGGATGGTGTGGCAGGTGATGAGGAGGGGGGAGTCAGCAGAAGATAATCTTTGACTCAGAGCCTGAAGAACTATTATTCCTGGCTCAAGAAAGAACAAAAACACATTAGTTACAGAGTTTTCACACTGCAGTTAAGTGTTTCAAGATACACAAAGATGAGGTTATTATCTTGAAAATATGGGAAAGAACGCTTTGACTAGCCCATATTAAAATAAACATTTCAAGAAGTCAAACCCATTCGTAAGTGCTGGATTAGAAGCGTTAAACCTGATGGCCTTTTAACAGGAAAGAAAACACGCCACACACACATTCTCTGACATTCTCTGTTGGCATGACAACAGAGAGACTAGGCACCCCTCAGCTAGATAAAGAAACAGATGCTGGCAGCTCAGCCTCTCTCCTGAGATCCCAGGAGAGAGTTCCAGAGCAGACACAGCTCTGTGGGTGGCTCCCTGGAGACCCTTCATCCCTGCTGTGTGCTTCCTCAGCATGGCACAGTCATCTGGAGCTCCATCAGGGTGCTCTCCCGCAGGCTGATTTCCTTCACACCCACCCACTGTGACAGCTACCCTGAATGTCCATCACAAACTATCAGACCCTGGTGCCTCAAACAACACAAACATTGTCTCACCGTTCTGAAGGTCATATCAAAAGTCAAATGTCAGCAGATTGCTTCCTTCTTAGGACTCTGAGGTTAGTTTCAGGCCTCCAGGCTCTTCTTTGGTTTGTAGATAGCTGACTGCTTATTAGATCTTTATGTGACTTCCTTTTTTATCTGTCTCTACACCCAATTTTCTCCCTTCTTATAAGAACACCATTCATATTGGACTTTAAGGACCATTATAGTGCAGATGAGAATTTCAGTCTTCTGGTTTATTTTGAAGGACACAGTTTTGACCCAGGATAGCTGATAAGTCACAGCTGGGGTGTTTTCCTTACACTTTCCTGCACCATTTTCAGAGGGTGACATGGAAGTTAAGCATGGGAATATACCTGAAACAAAAGCACCAGGATTCAGTAGGCTCATTTTTTCCTGGTGACACATAGAGTTTTGTGAGATCAGGAGCAGGGACACATTTCTTTCCCCTTTGAGCTTGTAAAGAAAAAAAAAAATCACTAAACAGAAAAAAAATAAAATAAAATCTTTGCAGAAAAAAAATCACTTCACAGAAAAAAAAAATCTTCAAGATTCAAGATGGCCTTAAATAAACAAGACAGGTAATATACTCCACTTGGGTGTGTCTGAGCAGCTCCAAGGCAAGATCTGTAAAAGACACAACTCCCAAAAAGAGCAAATGCTATATCGTTATTATGGAGCCATTGCTCACATTCTTCCCATCGCTCACAGGTACATTTATACCTCAAGAGGCTTACAAAATAGAAAGAATCATAGAGTGAGGTGTTTTTGAGACCACGAGCCACAGATACAAGTCACCCCAGGCTCAGGCAACCCACCCAGCCTGAATCAATGTCTCCCCACCCCGTTACTGTTAATTTAATCGTAAAGTCTAATAAAGTTTATTATTAGCCTATAATTATTATGGCGGTATTATCTAAACCACGAATATAATCAATAAAAGGCACAGACACTTGCTAGATTTAGAATAGCCTTGTTTCACCTGGAGCGGGGCAGGTATTAACCCTGTAAACTATCATTATCACTTCTAAGCCCTCATCCCAGGCCATCTGCTTTAATCATTGTTATCTGGGCTAGCTCCCACCCACAATCCCAAAATACTTGCTAATATTCTTCATCTAGACCAATTCCTCCATCCATGCCAGCCATGTGCTTCTCCCATGCTAACGCATGGCTGTGTGCTTCTTCCTCCTCCTGTCCTCTCTCCTTCCCAAGATCCTCTCCTGCCCCCAAAACCCCTTAGCCAAGCCTACGCCATTTTCCCTGCTCAGGTGTGTCAGCTTTTTGTTGGTCAAACAGGAATGAGTTTTTAGGCAAGGCTACAAACATCATCAAACAATAATCATAGAAACATCCATAAACAATCAAATACAAAGCAGCAGACCATGGTGTTCGCCCCTCTGCCATTTGCTGTCAGTGTGACCTTAAGCAACGTAAGAAGCTTTGCTTTCCCTATTGTTAAATGGCGACAATTAGACATGACTTTCATGTTTGTTATGAGGACTACAAATTTTACAGTGTAAAAGATAGTGGTGATACCACTTAATATATATTTAGTGTATCGACTATTGATAACATAATTGTTTATCTGAAATCACCAAGCATGTTATCATAGTGATAGAAGGGCAACTTAGGTTAGAGGCTTACAAGTTTGGCTACACTTAAAAATCAATGGGAAGTTTTAGCAACCTAAATGCCTAGGTTACCAAATAAGAATATCTAGAAGATTCCAGTGTGAAGTCTATGTTGAGAGCCACTGGTCTGGAGTAAGTGTTCTAATGCAAACTATGCTATGACTAATAAAATATTTATTCAAGTCACTCAAGCTCCCAAAGGCATATGTGAATACATACAGGCATACATTTATTCATGCATACCTACATAAATATATACACTTAGAGAGAGAATGTTTCAATGAAATTTCAAGCTATTTAAACCTCTTTTAGAAGGCAACTGAAAGAAAAATCATATTTATCACACTCAGGATATCTTCACTTTGGCTGCCAAGCAATTTTTAGATTTTAGCAATTAGGACATTTCATGTGAAAATGCTTAGTGGGTTGATGTAAATTATCCTATATTCTGGATTCAGTAAATATACTAGTAAATTAGGAGGTTCTGGTACTTTCAAGCCTTAACTCTTTACTGTTCGGAGACCTGAATAGCCTTTATTTCTGTCCAGATTTACCAGATTTACTCAGCACACTTTCTTCCTGCCTGAACTTCTGCCCTACTTCCATCAAGGGTACCCTAAATTACCCTTCAACCACAAAGATAACACTCTCAGTGATATTACATAAACAATAATAGTACCAATGGGCAGTACATTAAATGTCTATTAAGTGGCATCATTAATATTTTTTACATTGTAACCCACCTTTTCTGAAATCATTCATGGCTACTTTATACAATATGAACTCACGTAAAGAGATGAGCGTGTGAATCTGGACATGAATGCAGTATTCTCATATCCTGGGCATCAGTATATGTTTACCCAGCAATTCATATGTGGAAAACAGCTATGGATGGTCAATTGAATAGAGTCAAGATTTCGGTTCATTGGAGACCTCTTTAGTAACTTCTCCACAACATACCTCAGCCCTGAGCTTCTTCAGACCTATCACTCATTCAAATAGGGAGACTCAGTAATTCTGACCCACCATAAAGATACTATATGGAACTGGTCACATGGTAAGATAAGATCAGAAAAGCATGTGAGAGAAGTCCCATCTGCAGATGCTTATCCACCACTGACAAGGGTTGATAGCCTCCTATAAGAATTTCTTTAGAAAAAAAAAAAAAAGAAGAATTTCTTTAGGATAGAGATTGAAAACCTGAACAAACACACAAATACGTTTCCCGAGTGGAGTTAACACTGACACACCATCATTGCTTGATTCTTGAATGGGTTCATATATTGTGTTTTTAATTGGTCAGCTGTTAAAAATCGCAAAAAACAAAAGTAGAAAACACAGGCAAGGGAGATATCCGTTGTCATGGATTGCCCCATTGATTTTTAAAACAAGAGGAAAATGGCATTCAGGGTACAGTGCAGCGAGCTTGGGACCTGTGCTCCATTGTCCACGGACACAACAAACTTGAATAAGAAGTTCCTTCAGGCACTGCTAAAAGGCACATGATTTATACACATTGTCCACGTCAGTCTTGGACAGGCTGAAGACTAATGAACAATCTATTTGCCTAGAGATTGCAACAGCAAAAGGAGTGCCCACATTCCATCTTCTAAAGGTTGTTTTCCTCTATCACTCAAGGATGAGATGCCAGATATCAGGGCTGTCAGCACGACAGGTCTGGGTGTTCTCCACTGTCGAGAAGCCTTCCAACACTCACTATGTCACATTTAAGTTTTCAACTTGGTATAAATGGCCTGTTTCCATGGTGCTTGCTAGCTTCTCTGGCTTCCATTCTCAGAAGCTAAACTTTTTACTTCACCAATATAGATCCTTCCCCTGCTCTTTGCCTCTCTTCTGCTCATTGAACTTCAGTTCATTCCTGAAGACATAGCTTGGATGTCACTTAATTCAGAGACTTCTTTCCTGATTGTTGGTCTGGGTGAGGGGAAGCCTTCCTCTTATAAATCCTGACATGTGTCTCCCATCATTACAGGTAGGAATAGGTAGGTGTCTCCTTCTTCTATTAGTCTATGAAGTTTTTATTTAAAAGATTATTATGCATTCATCCTTGTGCCCTATGGTGTAAAGTGATGACTAAATGGCTGAGCATTGTGGAACATGCCTGTAATCTCAACACCTCAGAGGCTAAGGCAGGAAGGTTGCTGCCAGGTTTTATCCAGCATTGGTTATATGTGAGTTTGAAACCAGTCTGGGATACAAAGTGAGATTTTTATCTCAAAAAAATAAATGCAAGAAAAGATGGTGTGAATAAACGATTAAATGGATGGACAGATGAATGAAAAGGGATACATGGCTAAATTCTGGACAATTTTGGAGTCTCTTGCAGCTTCAAGCCAAGTCATGGAAATGTAGGCGGGATGGACTAAGAGTAACTTGAATTAATAGTTGCATCACAGACTTATTAAAAGTGCTTTTTCTGTTGTTCTGTTATTGCATATCTGCAGCATGGAAGCAGAGAAGTAATGGCTTCACACCCAGTTCTTCTCACTGCAAGTTATGTTTTTCTTAGATAGTAAGTGAAAATAAGATGACTATGGGGAAAAAAAAAAGATGTCTATGGGCTTGGATTCAGTTCAGTACACCGTGACACCTTCCTTTGCCTCCTTGCTTCTAGGAGGTAACCAGGCCTCCTCTGACTTACACCACTATGGCACACTGTCTTGACATGGGCTCCAAGTCCGTGGATCCAACTAGCCATGAACAAAAGCATTCTGAAACTGAGCCAGTATTTCACCATAGTAACGAAAGCTAGCAAAAATATTAGGTATCTAAGTATTCGTAAGCCTATGAAAAGGAATGATTAACAGAGCTAAATTTTTAGTTTTTAGGGTAGGAAATCAGTTTGCGAGAGCTTCAATGTCGGGTGACAGCAACACAAGCTTGGTGTGTGGTTCATGTCCGTGGAAATATTAGCACTCAGCAGGACTAATGAGAACTGGAGGGCAGCCTGGGCTAAAAGATGATGTCCTGTCTCAACCAAGAAAAAAAGAAAAGGAACCACAACATAACAGTTATCTAGCAAGTTGGGGTTGTAGTTCTGAATTTTAGATTACATAGAGGTTATTATTTTTATGTGCATTGGTGTTTTGCCTGTATGTCTGTATGAGGGCGTCAGGTTCCATGGAACTGGAGTTGTAGACAGTTGTGAGCTGCAAGGTGGGTGCTGGGAATTGAACCCAGGTCCTCTGGAAGGGCAGTCATCGCTCTTAACCACTGAGCCATCTCTCCGGCCCGGAGAGATTATTTTGATGCATGTTAAAAATCAGTTTGAAACTGTGAAGCAAATCATTCATATATGAACTTTGATGCTAAATCACTTAATATTTGAGAATGACCAGGTAGAAAACTAAATCTAATTACATATTTGAGGAACCTTTACAGGTTGGCCCCCATCGCCTGCCACCTCCTGCAGGCTTATTGGAGGTTGATGTTTAACTACAACGTGAGCTGCAGGGTAATTTCTGTGGTCACTTAGAGCTTTTTATTATTATTGCTATTAGAACACTTCAGCTACCACTACAGCGTATGTGGTACAAAGCCAGAGTACTGGATTGAGGCAATGTTCACTCAAAGATCAGAGGATATTTTTTGCTTCTCATAAAATACCTCTTTGCCAGCTACCTTGTACCACTGTGTTCTGATGGCATATGTTGCCAAATAGCAAAGAGTTACTTATTGGTTAATGATTGTCCTATAGGGATGGAAATTCAGTGTAAGTCATTACCAAGAATGAGGAAGTTCAGTAAATAAGGGTGATGTGTCCACATCTCAACTCTGTCCTTCAGATCTAGCAACAGAAGCCAGCTGGGCAGTTTTAAATGGCCAGCCTTATCCAGAGCTTGAGAAATGAATTTGACCATTAGACGAGCCAATGATTAGAAAAATAGTTTGAATAGGCTGTCGGTGTGGGAAAGCTGGTTTCCAGCCTCCTCTATTTTGAAAGCAAACTCTTGATTAAAAAAAAAAACCAACCAACCACAAGGGACAGGAAATAAATCTGGTTTCATACCAAGAGCTAAATTGTCCAGCCTGATCTAATTGTTCCAGGAAAAGTTCTGTGCCATAGGGAAATAAGGAATGCCTAAGCAGAGAAACAAACTTGCCTTTTCCAAAATGAGCTGGCTTACACTTATTTAAGCTAAAAATAATCTAATCTTGCCCTTTCCCTTCCTATCTGAAAGTGGAGCCTGACTGTTCTTCAACCGCAGGAGCTTACACTTACTCTTGAATCTTCTCCTTAGACTCTCCGTGTCTGCTTTTGTAAAGTTACAGTTTACTGGTTGGGGTTAGGCACTTGGTGATCACTTGTTCTCTGCATTCTGACCAGTTGTGGTTTTCTATGATGGCCTCTGTCTGCTGCAAAAGGAAGATTCTTTGATGAGAGATGAGAACTGTACTTACCTGAGGATAAGAGTCTAGATTTGCAGTGAGAAATTACCCTGCTTTAGGAGCATGGCCTTAGTGCGCTCACCTCTAAGATCTCCGACCTCACTAGCCAAGGGTACTTGGTTAGGTTTATAGTGCCGGGCATGATTTCCCTCTTGCTAAATACATCCACAACAAAACAACTACATATAAGGCTCAGGGAGCAATGTGAAAAAGGAGGGATGGGGAGACTGTAAGAGCTAGAGGACCAGAAATTGTGTTGTGGAATTGTGTATCCTAGATATGACAGGCAAGTTGTACCCATGAAACTTTAACAATATAGCATCCTACACAAAACCTAAGCAATGGTAACACCAGTTAACATGCCAGCATGGACAGGGGAAATGCTGTAGGCACCTTATCCTAGAAGAGGTGCTATAGGCAATTAAGAGCTGCTCAGTGTGAGATAATTAGTCCTCTCCGGGGGTGCACCTCCTAATTGTATATCCAATACCAAGTGGTCAATCCTAAAGACACATACACACACACACACACACACACACACACACACACACACCACACTAAACAGCAGGGGATACATGAGAGGGGTGAGAGAGGGAAGAGAAAGAGAGGGAGGATAGGGTGTAACTAATTTAACTGAAAATTAAGGAAAAGCGAGAAAAAGTACTTTGGAGTAATACATAAAAAAAATACTGAAGAAGAAATTGTTTGTTGTAGAGTTTCCTGTTCTAGATATAAGTGTGTTTTCTGATTTAAAGCAGCAACCACTTCCCTGACTCACACCAGGTAGAAAAACTTCGAGCGCTGTTGCTGCTGTGCCATTGTTGGAATCAAATTACTAAAAAGGTCATCACCATTAACGTGTGCCTTGAGAGGAGTAAACATGTCAGACAGAAAATCCATGAGCCTCCAGGGCTTTTGTTCCAAAGCTTTGCTCCAGCGAGTCTTTTGTGCTCATTTCCCAGGATTAAGACTACCAATAGGAACTTTCAAGACAAAGGGTCATTCATGCAGGCTTACTCCTAACTTAAACCACTGAACCTTCCATGATGGAAGCACACCTGCTTCACTGTATCACAGTAGTTGCCTTGATATGTCCATAAATACTCAAGTGTACATTAATTTTCTAATTTAAAATGTACATACAGGTGGGGATGGTGGAGGAAAGAAGTCCCCCCCTGAAGGCGTCTGTGGGCCTCAGGCAAAGTCCTCCTAGCAAAGGCTAGTCCTGGGCCAACCGAGCCACTGGTATTTTGACCTTACAGTGACTGCTTTGGCTGAAAACACCTAGTTTTTCCATCATGGAAGTTGTACACTACTTAATACAACTTGAAAGTAATGTGCAATATATAACCACAATTAATGTTTTAGTTTGTTTTTTTTTTTCTTATAGTGGGGCTCAGTGAACTGTCAGTTTGGTATCAGCTCTGCAATAAAAGTTAAACTATTACAGTCAATAAGCAAAGGTTCTTAAAATTTCTGAGATTTGGCTTGTACATCAAAAGGCTTGAATTTTTATCTCACCCAGTTTACCGCATTGGTAATGACTTTAGGTAAAATTATATTTGCATATTTGGTGGATCATCTATCTGTTTGTTTGTTTTTTATTCTCAAGTGTTCAATTTTCTTATTGTAGTGGATGATTTCCAAGGCCCTTTGTAGTTTTAGAAATCTGTCATTCTAAAGGAGGTCATGTAAATATAGCAATGTGTTCTATATTTTGACTCTATTTTGTATTGGTTAAGACAATCACTATTACTTTAAGACCATGATTTTTATATTGCTCCCTTATTGCTATGTCTGAATATATAATAGAGAAAAGCAAATAATTACAATGCAACTTTTTGATCATTTGTGTCAAGCAAATTAGCTGACGATTAGCAATGGGCTCTAAAAGAACTGAGGACCAAGGCAGTAATGTAAGAATGGTCCACAGTGATGTAAGAATGGTCTACAGTAATTGTGTTCCAGGATATGTGTTACCTAGGAAAGAAAGCATCAGTTTCCCATCTGTGGACTCGTTCTAAACTTACTTTGAAAATATGAAGAAGACCTTAGTCACCATGAACATTATTTCTTTGGACCAGGAAAGACAATAATGGTTAACGTGTTGATGAGGAAATCTCAACAGTTAGTAATAAATGCTACTAGTCATAATCACTAAATGTAATTCCCAATGCTGTTTAGTAGTGAAGCAAAAGAAAAACAAGATAATTAAAAGTTGGTTAAAATAAAGGCTCTCTCCTTCCCTCAACCCCATCCCATGTGTGTGTCTGTCTGTCTGTCTGTCTATCTCTGAGACAAAGTCTTACTGTGTATCCCAGGCTGGCCTGGAACTCTTACCTCCACCTCCTGGCTGGATTACTGACATGTACCACCATGCCTGGCTCTCTTCTTACTGCTGTACTTTTCTAAATCATTACACTCTTTTCCAGAGTGTACACATTTACCTACCTGCTTTTCAAGATCTATATAAAATAACGTTTATTTCATAAGATCATTTATCACCCCAACAATGTCTTTTCTTATTGTCCTTTTTGCATTTGATCAAACAAGACTTACTTATGACTTAAGTAAACCAGGCTCGGGCGTGATGATCTCACCCCAGCCGGTCTGTTTCTGAAATCACTATAGCACTTCTCCTACGCTGATACTTGACGTCCTGTTTGTATTAAGGTGTGCATTGTGTTCCAGTGTAATTAGGGTACACTTATTTTCCTGTTATGTTACCAGCCTAACAGCATATTTTGGACATAATAGGCGCATAATGAACATTTGGAGAATGACAATAGATGCCCGACTACTTCCCATTGTTGGCTATTAAGCAATAATAAATACTATTCTCTCTAAATCATAATGTAATTGAATGAAAAAATACAAACTGATCTGTAAAGATTCAATTGCATAAGACCTTTGGGGATAGTGTTTGCTGCCTGTGCCTCTAGTACTGTGAATGAATAATTTTATCACTTTAAAAACATAGGATAAGTGAAATAAAATAGCAACCAGGTTCATAAACTGATCCAGTAGCATTAGCCACAACACTGACCTATGAATCAAAGATTCTGTAAATAGCTGAGGATCAGGGAGAAACCAAAAACAGCCTTGTAAATTCTCAACCTTGCTTGCGCACATAGACACACACACACACACACACACACACACACACACACACACACCCCTCTATAAATAACTGCTACAGACAAAATCCAAGATGTGCAAGGCATGAGAGCAAGTCTTTCTGTGTGCAGAGCCAGGGATGGGGGAGATTGGAGATCAGATGCATTGGTTGGGGAATTCGCTTGGCTATGATACATTGAGTCCTGGTTAGACCCTGGGCTATTCCACGGAGTGCAGATATAACGAATAACTGAGTGTTGACTCTTTAAAAGTGGCCATCGGCAGGGGCTGGAGAATGTTTGCTGCAAAGGCGTGAAGGCCCAAGTTCAGATCTCTGACACCTATACAGAAAGATAGGCATGCCAATGTGTGCCTTTAACCCAGTGTTGGGGGCAGAGACAGGAGGTTCCTGGGGACTCAATGGCTAGCTGCTCTAGCCAATTACATGAGTAGATGGATGGGTGGTAGGTACATGGAGTTAGACAGCAATTGATTATATGCAAAAAAAAAATCAGAAAGAGACATAAAGTCTGAAAGACCTCAGAGTACTTGTTTGACTTGTCTTAAAAGAAAATAACATTTGAACAGAGACCTGAGCAAATTAAGGGACAAAACCATATGAATATTTGCTGAACAATGTCCTACAATGAAAGAACAAATTGCATTAAGTCCAAATGCCTGAGAAGAATGCTGGGTGTGCTGATGCGATAAACAAGACTCCTTGTGCAGTGTGAGCTGAAGGATAAACAGGAAGACACAAAGCTGGAGAACAAGGCAGGAGCCAGATGATGCTCCCAACCCAGAGTGGCCCTAGAATTCAGATTTAAAAGTTAGGGAGGTTGCATTTGGGGATCAAATCAACCAAGTGATTGAAATGTGTGGATATGGGGGGGGCAGACAGAAGGGGAAGGGAGGGAGAGAGAGAGAGAAAGGGAGAGGGCGAGAGAAAGACTATATAGCCCTGGCTATCCTGGAACTGGTTGTGTAGACCAGGCTAGCCTCAAACTCACAGAGATCCTCCTGTTTCTGCCTCCCACTTCTGGGATTAAAAGTGTGTACCATCACTCCCAGGTGAATGTTTTCCTCTTACATCTCTAAGCTTAATTCCATAAAAGACTGGGATTTAAAAAAAGAAAAAAAGGTGAAAAATCTTTATCCTAAACCATGATCTGCCCTGGAAGGAGTGAACAGCAATGAAAGTGGCAAATAGCAGTAATAGCAAAGAAAAGAGAGACAGACCTCAGTATGTGAGAACTGTATTAGTTATGTTTGCTTGTGGCGGGGGAAGAACTGACAAAAACAACTTCAGGAAGAGTGAGCTTATTTTGGCTCACAGTTTGAGGCAGTGCAGTCCACATGGCAGACTGAGTTTATTTTGGCTCACAGTTTGAAGCACTACAGTCCACCACAGCAAAGAAAGCAGAGAGGCAATCAAGTGAGGCGGCTGATCATGCTGCACTCGTGGCTGGGGAAAAGGAGAGGTGCACAGTGGTTCTCAGGATCCCCTGATTTCCTTTGTATTCAGTCTAAGACCCCAGCCCATGAGACAGGACAGCACACTTTCAAGGTCGGTCTTCCCTCCTCAGCCAAATGACTCCTGAAACACCCTTACAAACACACACGTCAGTGATTCTACATTCAGAGGGAAGGTTTCCTTAGCAGAGCAGGCATAAGGTTGAAACCATGGAATGTACTAGATTTCCCCACAGAAATGAACAGCCAAGAAATAATGAGGTCACACTGTTCCCCCTCCTAGTGCCACCCTTACTCCAGTACCCTGTCTCCCATTCCCTCCTCCTTTCCCCTTATCATCTGAACATTTCTCCCCTCCTCTTTTTTTTTTTCTATTTCTTCCCTGTAATCTATTCCTTGCCTGGATCTCTTCTCCTGGCAGGTTTCATTGTTTGCATCTTTTGTCTCACTTTCCTCTCACTCCCTTCTCTTCTTACCTTTGTACCTTCCCCTCCTCCCCATTCTTTGAAGGTTGTGGTTAGTGTGTCCTACTCACCCAGTAGAGAGAAGAGGTACCTCTCCTCCACAGATTGAGGAAAGAAACAAATAGCCTGCCCTCCTGGGCAGGAGCCAATATGGCATCCCATGAATGATGGGAAAAGATGAGCTGCAGCTCCACTTCAGGAGTACCATGGTGGGAAAGATTCATTGGTCCCCATGCTAAAAATCATGCCAGCATCAACACAACGTCTGCATGTGGGAGATGCTCTTCAAATGCTTGTGAAATTTCTGAATGTGGCATTGTCATTTTCCAGACTATCTTCAGAACTTTGGAGTGAACACTCGCACCTACGTTAGGCAACATCTCAAAGTTTTTTGTTTTTTTTGTTTTTGTTTTTGTTTTTTATAAACCCAAGGAAAAGTTATTTCACTTTGTGTTTTGCAGCTAAATATTCAAATAGCAACATCCAAACTTGTTTACGTGTTTTTGCTGTTGAAGAAAAAAAAAATGTGAGAGATAAGAAACAAACAGCATCACCTTATTTCCAGACAAAAGAAGCAACAAAGGAAAGCTCTGGAAGACACCAAGGAAATGGCAGCGTGGTTTACATCTCCAGAAGTTGGCTGTGGCGCGCTCTCACTTTTTCTCTGACTTCCAGGAAATTTTTAAATACACATTTCCCCATGTCTCTCTCTTTCCACTGTGTCAGCAGCTGCCCTGAGCATGTTATCAGAACTGATCAAAAGGGGCTGGTTATCTTGACTCATTCATCAAATGCATTCAGAGGCCTTTCAAGGTGCCAAGGAGTAGTCAGTGCTGGCACTTGAGTTTGTTGTACATGCTCGGGGAGCAAAAGAGCAAGCAAGGGGCATTGTGCAGTGACAAAGCATGAAGACAGCAATGGACAAAATCCCCTGAGAGTAACACTGAGGATCCAGGGCTCTGTCCTTTGAATGTCCTCCCAAAGCTCATATGTTGAAAACTCAATTACCAAGTTTATGTATTTGAAACTAAAGCCTTTGGGAGGTGATTAAAATTAGATGAGGTCATAGACTGACATTTCTGCGGTATCTCTAACAGCTGTCAAGGAACAGAAAGAGCCAGCCAGGACACTGGTTCTATCTTCCCATGAGCTGCCCACGACCATGTGGAGATGCCCAGATGAGGAGGCCCTCACCCTGGATTTCCTAGCCCTCAGAACCAGATCTACGTAGACCTCCATCCTTTAAAAATTACTCAACCAGGAATATTCAGTTATAGTAACAGAAAATAGGCTAAGGCACAGGGGATGTGAAGAGATGAGCCCAGAAAGAGATGAGGTTATGGAATTAATCAGATGGAAAATCACTCTCGTGGTTATTCATGTAAGAACTGCATCATGATTTTATATTGAAAAACTTGTCAAGCACATGATGCAACTTCTCCGTTAGACACACGTGTGTGCATCTTAGTTACCCCTACCCACCCTCAGCCAAACATTACAGAATCAAGAGCTAGTTGGTACAGCTTCAGGAGACAGATGATTTTTTTTTTAAACAGGATTTTACATCTTTGGAAAGTTTGCTACGGGTTTCTTCACTATAAAAGTCAGCACACATTTTAATTATAGAAAGTTAAATAAAGCTGAGCACAGAGACACATGCCTTTAACTCCAGCACTAGAGAGATTAAGATGGGAAAGTTTAGAATTGGGGTCAGCCTGGGCTACATGTTAGGTCCTAGGGGTAGCTTCAACTACCTAGTGAGAACTTGTCTCACATAAAAGGAAAGAAAAAGACAAAGAAAAGAAACTTAGAAATAACAGAAAATTAAACATGACAGAGAGACATAAACATATGCATATTCCTCAAAATTGTTTAGGACTTTGCTCCATTCTTTTGCCTCTGCACTCATTGCTTATTTATTTACCAAGTGTTAAGTCTAAGTAAGTAGAGAAAGAAATGGTTTAATGAGATTTCACCACAAATAGATAGTTACAAAGGTCATTCGACAGTGTTCATTGATTTTCTGTTATGTGTCAGCACGGGGCTGAGCCCTGTAAAGTGCGGTAAACATAATACACGCTGCGTCTGCCCATGTCGGTTACCATGGCAATGGGAAGGCCCAGAAATAAAAGAGCTTGTTGTGGGGACTCCTAGCAAAAACTGCCCACTGTCACTCACTTTGTCCCTTTCCTTCCTGGTCGTGAAGTTGTTGCTTGAGTGCCCACTTTGGAGAGCTCTTTGTCCTCTGAATAATCATGTTTCTCAGATAAAACAAACAGGACATGTTCAAGGGCAAGCTTTGCCCCAGTTCCTAGACCTGCGTGACTTCTTGAAACTACCCTTTCTCTGGCAGCCAGCGCTGGCCCCTGCAACCTGCCCCCTGCCTACCACTGTGGCAGCCAGCAGAAAAGGAAAACCAGAGGTGGCCCTATCTAAATCATCAACCCAGCAGGCTGCTTCCTCCCTGCCCCTGGGCTGAGAAGACACAGAACCAGCAGGGACAAACATCTCCTGAAGAAGCACCATGTGTTGTTTTTTTTGCCTTACAAAAACAAAACAGTCACTGCTTCATTCCAACCCAAACAGCCAATCACTACCAGCCGGGCGATCAATCAGGGAGTAAGTGAGTCAGCACCAACAGCTGCAGCACACTGAATGGGTTCCCAAACCTCCCCTGGCAAACAGGCTGTCTCCTCTCTTGAGCAGCAGAACACTTCAAATTACAGTTTAGAGGTCATCTTTATGACCTCTATGGACTAAATGGACTAAAATTTACCTACACCGAGCCTCTGTGAAGAATTATGATTTGTACATCACATCTCTGCAACATGACATGGTAAGTATCCTTATGAGACAATGGTTGGTCAGTGTTGAGGGATAATTTAAGAGCAGGCCTAGGATGAGGATCAGGCAATGCTGGTTACATCTCCACAGTGGAGCTCAGAAAAGCTCAGGACTTCTGGAAGTTTCTAAGGGACAGGTAGGAAAACCACCTTTCTCATCTTAGCTGTTTATCCTGATAACATAAGGTTATAGTTACAGGAGATGGTGATTCCGTGAACTTTAGAGCTATTCAGGCAATCACATGTCTCCGTCACCCCTACAAAATACTTTTGGAGCAAGGGGAAGTCATTCAACTATGGTTAAACATTACACCAGCCATGCCTGCTTTGAATGAGCAAACCATAAAACATACAGTAAAAGGTGAGAGAAAAAAAAACTTGAACTTGGTACCAAAGGTTATGAGTTAATGTCCTTTCTGATGGTCTGCCTTTGAGTACCCAGTACTTTGCTGGATTTAATACCATTCAACATATTTTCTGATACTCTCCCATACAGCTGCTTTCTTTTCTATCTCACAAAGAAATGTGCAAGTGTGTGTATGTCCTTGTATGTATCTGTGTGTCTGTATGTGTGCATGTGAATATGTGTCTGTGTGTGTTTGTCTATCTGTGTGTCTATGTGTAGAAGTACTCACATGCTCATGTATGTGTGTAATTTTTATCTTCTTCAGTAGACTGATTCCTGTAAGAGTTATGAATTTGAGTCCACAAACTGCTGTGGTGCCAGCCTGACCGCTATAGAATGAGGCTGTCATCAGCATTCTGCGAAGACTCTTAGTAGGTTCAAGGTAGATGGTGTTTCATGAAGTATAAAGCTCTGGGGGATCATAAAGTGTGGTCAGAACTTGCATAAACTATCTTATGAAAACCACGGAACTGAAAGGAAAGAAATAAGCAGTCAACACTGGAGATGGGACTGAGAAACAGATATCTCTGGTCTTTATAGTGATATGTCTTAGTCTCAAGTTAGGAAAATCAGTGCATGCAATACTAGGCAGCTCCTTTGGGATTTACCCAAAAGTCCCATGGACACATGTCAAATGTCAACTGCAACTGAGACCTTAATCCACTGTTTAGTTCACTGTTACTGCTATGGAGGCCTTTCTTCATTTTATACAGCACTTACATTTTCAAAGATGCTTTGATTAGCAATTTTATTCCTATAACAGTTCATGTCATTATAGTTATTCATTACATTTGATGAATATAAAAAGTGTCAGATTCCAACCTTGAAGGTTAAGGTGGGACTTAGAAGACTCCATCAGAGCACCTTGCAGAAGGTGAAATCTTTAGAGGAGTACGAATAGGTGGAATGCCCTTCAAAACAGTTTCGGCACTTAGAATCTCAGAAAGGCCTTTACCTGGGGACAGACAGTTTTAGTATCCAATTTACTGACACTCCTGAATCAGTGATTTCCAGTCCACAGCTGAAAGACTGACTAACTACTGGCTTGCCACTGAATGAGCTATGTGACTTTGAACGGTCACCTAACTTCTGAAAGTCATTTCCTTTCTCATGACATTGAAAGAACACCGTATTTCAGACTTGGGTATGTTAAAAGCGACTGATGACATATGTATAGTGAAATTTCTTTGTAAACTGTAATATTATCATAGTTTGCTTTTCTGTTGTTGGGCTGAAATCTTCTGACCTGAAGAAACTTGGAGAGGAGGGGAAAATTGGCATGCACTTCTCAATCACAGTCTGCCATTAAGAGATGCCAAAGCAGGGATTCAAGAACGTGGAAACAGGAACTGAAAGAGAGGCCATGAGGAATGCTGTTTACTGGGATGCTTTCTTATACAACCCAGAAACACCTGCCCAAGGATGGCACCATCCACAGTGGGTTGAGCCCTCCTCCATCAACAAAATGTCTCACAGACATGTCCATAGGCCAACCTGATAGAAGCAATTTCTCAGTTGAAGTTCCTTCTTCCTAGGTATGTATGTCAATTTGACCACCAAGATTAGCTACCACAAGACTACCCCTTTTCAACTTGACACACAAACACATCATTTTAAGTCATATCCTTTCTTTTTTGTTGCTTTTCCCTATAACATTAATATCATAATATAAAGTACAACTTTAAAAGCCCTCAGTCTTTAAGAATTTGAATAATTTAAAAGTTCAATTCTCTTCAAAAAAATATCCCAAGTCTCTTAACTGTGAGCTTCTGTAAATTAAAAAACAAATTAAATACCTTTTTACTGCAATAAGGAAAAACCAGAGCACAAAAATAATCACACTTAAGCAAAATCAAAGTCTAGCTATATAGCTCAATGGCTAACATCTGAGACTCACAATCTGTTGTGCTCCAAAGGACTTGGGTATATTTACCAAACTCATTCTATGAAGCCACAGTTACCCTGACACCTAAACCACACAAAGACTCAACAAAGAAAGAAATTTCAGACAAATTTCCCTTATGAACGTTTATGCAAAAATACTCAAAATGTTCACAAACCAAATCCAAGAACACATCAAAGACATCATCCACCATAATCAAGTTGGCTTTATCCCAGGGATGCAGAAATGGTTCAACATATGAAAATCCATCATCATAATCTACCTATAAACAAACCGAAAGGAAAAAAAAAATCACATGAACATCTTCATTAGATGCAGAAAAAGCCTTCAACAAACTCAAACACCCCTTCATGATAAAATTCTTGGAGAGATCAGGGATACAAACAGCAGGCCAATAGCCAACATCAAATTAATTGGAGAGAAGCTCAAAGCAATTCCATTAAAATCAGGGGCAAGACAGGGTTGCCCACTCTCTCCATATCTCTTCAATATAGTACTTGAATTTCTAGCTAGAACAATAAGACAACTAAAGGAAATCATGGGGATACAAATTAGAAAGGAAGAAGTCAACATTTCCCTATTTGCAGATGATATAATAGTATATAAAAGTGACCCCCAAAATTCTGCTAGCAAACTCCTACAACTTATTTTTTTTTTATAGGTGAATCTTTTTTTTTTTTATTTTATTTTTATCAGTTACATTTTATTAACTCTGTATCCCAGCCATGTCCCGATCCCTCATTCCCTCCCAGTCCCTCCCTCCCTCCCTCCCTCATCTCCACCGTGCCCCTTTCCAAGTCCACTGATAGGGGGGACCTCCTCCCCATTCATCTGATCCTGTTTTATCAGGTATCTTCAGGACTGGCTGCAAAGCCCTCCTCTGTGGCCTAACAGGACTGCTCCTCCCTTCGGGGGTGGGGAGACCAAAGAGCCAGTCATTGAGTTCCTGTTAGAAATAGTCCCTGTTCCCCTCACTTTGGGAAACCAATTGGTTACTGAGCTACCGCAGGCTACATCTGAGTGGAAGTTCTAGGTTATATCCATACATGGTCCTTGGTTGAATGTCAGTCTCAGAAAAGACCCTGTGCCCAGATATATTTGGTCCTTGTGGAGCTCCTATCCTTTCCCCATCAGACTAACTCCCCTTCTTTCTTATGATTCCCTGTACTCTGCCAAAGGTTTGGTCATGAGTCTTTGCTTTGAAAATACTGCTAGTTAGAGTCTTTCAGATGCGCTCAGTAGACTCCTGTCATACGTTCAATGCACATCCCATCCGTCTTTCTAAATGAGGATTGATCATCTTGCCCCATGCCCACTCAATTGATTATCTTTTTAGGTGTATAAATTTCATTATGTTTATCATATCTTATAGGTCTATATAAGTGAGTATATCCCATGTTTGTCTTTCTCCTTCTGGGATATTTCACTCAGAATGATCTTTTCTAGATCCCACCATTTGCCTGCAAATTTCATGATTTCCTCCTTTTTGATTGCTGAGTAGTATTCCATTGTATAAAAATACCACAATTTCTGTACCCATTCCACCGTTGATGGACATCTGGGTTGTTTCCAGGTTCTGGCTATTACAAATAGAGCTGCTATAAACATGGTTGAGCAAGTGTCCTTTTTGTGTACTCGAACAAACTTTGGGTATATACCTAGCAGTGGTATAGCTGGGTCTGGAGGAAGCACTATTCCTATTTGTCTTAGAAAGCGCCAGATAGCTTTCCAGAGTGGTTGTACCAGTTTACATTCCCACCAGCAGTGGAGGAGGGTTCCCCTTTCTCCACAACCTCTCCAGCATGTGTTATCGCTTGAGTTTTTCATCTTGGCCATTCTGATGGGTGTAAGGTGATATCTCAGGGTCGTTTTGATTTGCATTTCCCTGATGGCTAATGAGGATGAGCATTTCTTTAAGTGTTTTTCTGCCATTCGATATTCCTCTGTCGAGAATTCTCTGTTTAGCTCTGTTCCCCATTTTTTAATTGGATTACTTGGTTTGCTGCTTTTCAGCTTCTTTAGTTCTTTGTATATACTGGATATTAGTCCTCTGTCAGATAAAGGGTTAGTGAAGATTCTTTCCCAATCTGTAGGCAGTCGTTTTGTTTTGATGACAGTATCCTTTGCTTTACAGAAACTTTTCAGTTTCATGAGGTCCCATTTATTGATTGTTGCTCTTAGAGCCTGTGCTGTTGGTGTTCTGTTCAGGAAGTTGTCTCCTGTGCCAATGAGTTCTAGGCTGTTCCCCACTTTTTTTTCCAATTGATTTAGGGTATCTGGTTTTATGTTGAGGTCCTTGATCCACTTTGACTTTAGTTTTGTGCAGGGTGATAAATATGGATCTATTTTCATTTTTTTGCATGTAGACATCCAGTTGGTCCAGCACCATTTGTTGAAGATGCTGTCTTTTTTCCATTGAATGGAATTGGCTTCTTTGTCGAATATCGAGTATTCATAGGTGTGTGGATTTATTTCTGGGTCTTCTATGTGGTTCCATTGATCCTCCTTTCTGTTTCTATGCCAGTACCATGCAGTTTTTATTACTGTTGCCCTGTAGTACAGCTTGAGATCAGGAGTGGAGATACCTCCAGATGATCTGTTGTTGTACAGGATCGTTTTGGAGATTCTGGGTTT
Organism: Meriones unguiculatus; assembly: GCF_030254825.1. Classification (NCBI taxonomy): domain Eukaryota; kingdom Metazoa; phylum Chordata; class Mammalia; order Rodentia; family Muridae; genus Meriones; species Meriones unguiculatus. The sequence goes on along the minus strand of NC_083359.1, from coordinate 85,756,487 downwards.
TTTGTTTCTCCATATGAAGCTGAGAATCTTTTTTTCAAGGTCTGTAAAGAATTGAGTTGGTATATTGATGGGAATTGCATTGAATCTGTAGATTGCTTTTGGCAGTATGGCCATTTTCACAATGTTAATCCTACCAATCCATGAGCACGGGAGATCTTTCCATCTTCTGATATCTTCTTCGATTTCTTTCTTCAGAGACTTGAAGTTTTTCTCAAACAGGTCTTTCACTTGCTTGGTTAGGGTCACACCAAGGTACTTTATGTTATTAGTTGCTATTGTGAAGGGTGTTGTTTCCCTAATTTCTTTCTCAGCTTTTTTGTCTTTGGTATATAGGAGGGCTTCTGATTTTTTTGAGTTGATTTTGTATCCTGCCACTTTGCTGAAGGTGTTTATCAGCTGAAGGAGTTCTCTGGTTGAATTTTTGGGGTCGCTCATGTATACTATCATATCATCTGCAAATAGTGACACTTTGACCTCTTCCTTTCCGATTTGTATCCCCTTGATCTCCTTTAGTTGTCTTATTGCTCTGGCTAGGACTTCAAGTACTATGTTGAAGAGATATGGGGACAATGGACAGCCTTGTCTTGTCCCTGATTTCAGTGGGATTGATTTAAGTTTCTCTCCATTGAGTTTGATGTTAGCTATAGGCTTGCTATATATTGCCTTTACTATGTTTAGGTATGTGCCTTGTATCCCTGATCTCTCCAAGACTTTAAACATGAATGGGTGTTGGACTTTGTCAAATGCTTTTTCGGCGTCTAAGGAGATGATCATGTGGTTTTTCTCCTTCAGTTTGTTTATGTAGTGGATTACATTGATGGATTTCCGTATGTTGAACCACCCTTGCATGCCTGGGATGAAGCCTACTTGGTCATGGTGGATGATATCTTTGATGTGTTCTTGGATTCGGTTTGCAAGTATTTTATTGAGTATTTTTGCGTCAATGTTCATAAGAGAAATAGGCCTAAAATTCTCTTTTTTTGTTGGGTCTTTGTGTGGTTTAGGTATTAAGGTGACTGTGGCTTCATAGAATGAGTTTGGTAGTGTTCCTTCTGTTTCTATTTTGTGGAATAGCTTGAGGAGAATTGGAGTTAGCACTTCTTTGAAGGTCTTGTAGAATTCTGCACTGAAGCCATCTGGTCCAGGGCTTTTTTTGGAGGGGAGACTGTTAATGACTGCTTCGATTTCCTTGGGAGATATAGAGCTATTCAGTCTTTCTACCTGATCTTGACTTAGTTTTGGTAGATGGAATCTTTCAAGAAAATTATCCATTTCATTTAGATTCTCAAATTTTGTGGCATATAGGCTTTTGTAGTATGACCTAATAATTGTTTGGATTTCCTCAGTGTCTGTGGTTATGTCCCCATTTTCATTTCTGATTTTGCTGATCTGGATAGTTTCTCTCTGCTTTTTAGTTAGTTTGGCTAAGGGTTTGTCTATCTTGTTGATTTTCTCAAAGAACCAGCTTTTTGTTTCATTGATTCTTTGGATAGTTTTATTTGTTTCTAGTTGATTGATTTCAGCCCTTAGTTTGATTATTTCCAGCCGTCTGCTCCTCTTGGGTGTATCTGCTTCTTTTTTTTCTAGGGTTTTCAGTTGGGCCATTAAGTTGTTTGTATGTGATGTTACGAATTTCTTCTTGCAGGCACTTAGTGCTATAAATTTTCCTCTGAGCACTGCTTTCAATGTGTCCCATAAATTTGGGTATGTTGTGCCTTCCTTTTCATTGAATTCTAGGAAGTCTTTAATTTCTTTCTTTATTTCTTCCTTAACCCAGCTGTCATTGAGTAGTAAGTTGTTCAGTTTCCATGTGCGTGTCGGCTTTTTGTTGTTTCTGTTGTTGTTGAGGTCGAGCTTTAGTCCATGGTGGTCAGATAGTATACAAGGGATTATTTCAATCCTTTTGTATCTGTTGAGGCTTGCTTTGTGGCCCACTATATGGTCTATTTTGGAAAAGGTTCCATGTGGTGCTGAAAAGAAGGTGTACTCTTTTGAGTTTGGGTGAAATGATCTGTAGACGTCTATTAGGTCCATTTGATTTAGGGATTCTGTGAGTGCTTTTATTTCCCTATTTGGTGTCTGTCTAGTTGATCTGTCCCTTGGTGAGAGTGGAGTGTTGAAGTCTCCCACTATTAAGGTATTAGGATCAACGTATGATTTAAGCTTTAATAATGTTTCATTTACGAATGTCGGTGCTCTTGTATTTGGAGCATAGATATTCAAGATTGTGATGTCCTCTTGGTGGATTTTTCCTTTGATGAGAATATAGTGGCCCTCCTTATCTTTTTTGATTAACTTGGGTTGAAAGTCTATTTTATTAGATATTAGGATGGCTACTCCAGCTTGTTTTCTGGAACCATTTGCTTGAAAAACAGTTTTCCAGCCCTTTACTCTGAGGTAGTGTTTGTCTTTGTTGCATAGGTGTGTTTCTTGGATGCAACAGAATGTTGGATCCTGTTTCCTTAACCATTCTGTTAGCCTGTGTCTTTTTATTGGTGAGTTGAGTCCATTGATATTGATAGATAATAGTGACCAATGCATGTTAGTTCCTTTTGTAATGGAGTCGATGATCTAACCCTGTTTCAATGCTTGTTTTCTTTTCATTTTTGTTGGGACATTATCTGTATGCCCTGTTTTCTTGGGTGAATTTGTTTTCATTGGATTGGAGTTTTCCTTCTAGTATCTTCTGTAGGGATGGTTTGCTGTGTAGATATTGTATAAATTTAGTTTTGTCATGGAATATTTTGTTTTCTCCATCTATGTTGATTGAAAGCTTTGCAGGGTATAGTAGTCTGGGTTGACATTTGTGATCTCTTAGAGTCTCCATGATACTTGCCCAGGCCCTTCTGGCTTTCATAGTTTCTGATGAGAAGTCTGGCGTGATTCTGATAGGTCTACCTTCATATGTTACTTGGCCTTTTTCCCTTGCTGCTTTTAATATCTTTTCTTTGTTCTGTAGATTTAGTGTTTTGACTATGATGTGACGTGATGTGTTTCTTTTCTGGTCTAGTCTATTTGGAGTTCTGTAGGCCTCTTGTATATTTATGGACATCTCTTTCTTTAAGTTGGGAAAATTTTCTTCTATGATTTTCTTGAAAATATTTTCTGGACCTTGGAGTCTGGAGTCTTCTTTTTCATGAATTCCTATTATTCTTAGATTTTGTCTTTTCATAGCATCCTTGATTTCTTGGATATTTTGTGATTGGAACTTTTCTGATTTTACTTTTTCTTTGAGAGAAGTATCCATTTCTGCAAGTGTGTCTTCAGCTCCAGAGATTCTCTCTTCCATCTCTTGTATTCTGTTGGTGATGCTTACTTTTGTGGTTCCTGATCTTTTCTCCAAGTTCTCCAGCTCAAGGGTTTTCTCATTTTGTGTTTTCTTTATTGATTCTAATTCTGTTTTCATGCCTTGCACCATTTCTTTCATGTGTTTGAATTTGGATTCCTGTCTCTCTACAATGGCCTCTATTTCTGTTTTCATTTCCTTCTTATATGCCACTAATTTTTCCTCTACTTGTGCATCTATTTGTTTGGCTATGTTTGCCTGTGTTTCTTTAAGGATATTGTCTATTTCTTCTTTCTTTGCCTCCAATTGACTGGCCATCTCTTTGAAAGACTTGTTCATTTCCTCCTTATGAGCCTCAAATAATTGGGCAAGCATGGCTTTAAAATCATTTTCCTGTGCTTCTGCTGAATTGGTGTATCCATCGGTTTTGGGGTTTGCTGGTGAAGTCATGATGTCCTGATTTATGTTGGAAGTGTTCTTTCGCCTACCTCTGGCCATTGGCTTATCTGAAACCTTCCCTGTTCGTTTTTGGATTCTGCAGATCAGACTGGTGCTGTCTCTCTCTGGTGTCTGGAGAGTTCTTCAGGAAGCTGAGCACTCTCAGCATGTGCTGAGGACTAGCTGTACCTGTGGGAGGAAAGTACGCAGGCGCAAACGGGGCAAATGCAAGTGTGTGTGCGTGCGCGCGTGTGTGTCTGTGTGAGTAAGTGTGCGTGGATGAGTTTCTCGAGGGACAGAGTGATGGCTAATGTTGAACCCTTGAGTGTGTGGGAGGGGCTCTACACTGTATATGTCGCAGGCGCTAATGATGATCGCAGCGCAATTTCTGGCATTAACTGTCTTAGCTCCTCAATCAGGCCCACAGGGCAGGAACTTCAATGTCCCTAGTGCCCCTCTGTTTCCCAAAGTGGCTATGTGGGTGGGAGGGGGGTTCGATGCCTGGCTTCTGATTTAGAAGGACCCAGGATCTGGGGAACTGCAGATTCTCAAGGGTGCACTCACTTACAGGCAGGACTCTTGGCCGAGATCGTGGTATCCGGGGCTCTCTGCTCTCTGGTTTGGCCCTGCTTCTTTGATGTGTTCCGCCAGTTCTGTGCTGCTGTCACTGCCAGGTTCTGAGGTCTTGCTGCAGCTGGAGATTTCAGGGTGGTCACTTCAGCAGGGATGGAGTAACCAGGCTCTCTGTTCTCTGGTTTGGCCCTGGTTAGTCTTAAACTGGAGGGCTGTGGTGCCCCGCCAGTTCAGTACTGCTCCGCTGCCACGTCCCGCTGTAACTGGAGACTGGCTTGCTAGTCCCAATGCTTTCTGGGATCTCTTCGTTGTGCTCTCCAAGCTTGGGAAGCCCAGTGCCTGGTGTGTCCAGGTTGTATGACGATTCTGCCTGGTTTCGGTGAGTATATAGCGTATTCTCGGTCACTGTGGGATTGGGCGGGCCGCTCCTTCAGTGATGGCGATCCTGCGGAGCTAGTATGGTGTCTAGCAGATTCGCGCCCTGGGAGGATGGTGCAGCCGCTGCGCGAATCTGGGACTCCGGGGCACGTACTGCTGGCTTTTGTCTGCCGCTAAAGTGCTTGGGGCTCCGTCTCAGTGGTTGTATACCCCAGGCATTTAGGTCTGCGCTGAGAAAGATGAGTCCGCTGTGCCGCTGTGCAGAGGAGGAAGGAGGTCTGGGGGAAGGGAGTGCCGCAAGAACAAAGGATCTTTTCTCTCCTTCCCCAAGCAAGTCTCCGGGTGACCGGAGGCCAAAGTTTTCACCTCCTGCGATGTTCTCTGGTGTTCAGAAAGCCTCGCTGTGGTTTTCCTGGGTTGGGGGTCCTTCCATTCTCCAACTCAGAAGATCAGGTATCCCACCGCTCAGAAACTGTGTGTGCTAGTCGCCATCTTGGCTCCGCCCGGTCACTCCTACAACTTATAAACACTTTTAGCAAAGTGACTGAATACAAATTAACTCAAAAAATTCAGTAGCCCTCCTGTATGCAAATGACAAACAAGCTGAGAAAGAAACTAGGGAAACAACACCCTTCACAATAGCCACAAATAATATAAAGTATCTTGGTATAACTCTAACCAAGCAAGTGAAAGATCTGTATGACAAGAATTTCAAGTCTCTGAAAAAAGAAATTGAAGAAGATATTGGAAGATGGATCCCATGTTCATGTATCCGTAGGATTAACATTTTGTAAAAATGGCCATCTTACAAAAAGCAATCTATAGATTCAGTGCAATCTCCATCAAAATACCAACACAACTTTTCACAGACCTTGAAAGGACAATTATCAATTTCATATTAAAAAACAGAATAGCTAAAATAATCCTATAAAATAATAGATCATCTGGAGGTATCTCCAGCCCTGACTTCAAGCTGTACTACAGAGCAACAATAATATAAACGGCATGGTACTGCATAGAAACAGACTGGTGGATCAACGGAATGCAACTGAAGACCCAGAAATAAACCACACATCTATGGATACTTGATTTTTGACAAAGAAGTAAAAACCATGCAATGGACTAAAAGATAGCATCTTCAACAAATGGTGCTGGTCTAACTGGATGTCTGCAATGTAGAAAAATGAAAATAGAGTCCTATTTATCATCCTGTACAAAACTCAAGTCCACGTGGATCAATGACCTCAACATAAAACCAGACACACTAAACCTGTTAGAAGCGGAAGTAGGGAAGAGCCTTGAACTCATTGGTACAGGAGACAACTTCCTGAACAGAGCATGAACAGCATAGGCTCTAAGATCAACAATTAATAAATGGGACCTCATGAAACTGAAAGTCTTCTGTAAGGCAAAAGACACTGTCATCAGACAAAACGACAGCCTACACAGATTGGAAAAAATCTTCACCAACCCTATTCTGACAAAGGGCTAATATCCAAAATATATAAAGAATTCAAGAAGTTAAACATCAACAAACCAAATAATCCAATTTAAAAAAAAATGGGATACAGAGATAAACAGAGAATTCTCACTAGAGGAATCTCAAATGGCAGAGAAATACTTAAAGAAATGCTCAGTGTCACTAGTCATCATGGAAATGCAAATCAAAACAACTCCGAGATTCCATTTTACACCCATCAGAATGGCTAAGATCAAAAACTCAAGTGATAGCACATGCTGTCTAGGATGTGGAGAAACAGGAACACTCCTCTATTGCTGGTGGGAGTACAAATTTGTACAACCATTTTGGAAATCAATATAGTACCTTCTCAGAAAATTGGAAATAGTACTACCTCAAGATGCAGCTATACCACTTCTAGGCATATACCGAAACGATGTTCCACCATACCACAAGGACATTTGCTCAACTATCACAATGGCTTTATTCATAATAGCCAGAAACTGGAAACAACATAGATGTTCCTTAACCAAAGAATGGATGAAGAAAATATGGTACATTTACACAATGGAGTACTACTCAGGTATTAAAAACAAGGAAATAAAGAAATTTACAGGGAAATGGATGGAACTAGAAAGGATCATCCTGAGTGAGGTAACCCAGACTCAGAAATACACATATGGTATGAACTCACTTATATAAGCAGATATTAGCCATATATTACAGGATAACCGTACTACTAATCACAGACCCAAAGAAACTAAGTAACAAGGAGGGCCCTCCTTTACTCTCACTCAGATGTGGAAATAGACTAGAAAGTGGAAGAGGAAGTAGAGAGGGGACTGGATAGGAAAGGGTGTAATGAGGAAAATGAGAGAGATCAGATGTGGGGAGAATGGAAGGGGAGGTTTGAGGGCCTGAAGAGAAAAGAGAAAGTGAGGGTGGTGCATCACTGAGACAAACTGGAGACCTGTGACAGGGTAGGCTACAGGGACAATATGGAGATGTCTCTAGCTGAGCCTCATAGCAGCAGGGGACACAAGACTTGAGGAGACCACCTCCTAGCCAGGCGAGACCTATAACGGTGGGAGGGGAACACCAATCCACTTACAAATCCTTTGAACCAAAATTTACCCTACCTACAAAATATGCAGAGATAAAGATAAAGACTGAGAGAATAACCAACCAATGCCTGGCCCAACCTGACACCCACTCATGGGAGAGAGCCAGCCCCTGACACCGTTAACAATGGTGTCATGCTAATTGCCCAACTTAACCATTCTCTGAGAGCCCCTTCCCCCCAGCAGTTGATCCAATCAGATGCTGAGACTCACAGCCAATCATCAGGTGGAGCTCAGGAAGTCCTGTGGAAAAGTGGGAGGGGAGGGTAGAAGGACCTGGAGGGGACAAGAATGCTGCAAGAAGACCAATAGAGTCAACTAACCTAGACCCATGGGGGCTTACAGAGACAGAACTACCAGCCAAAGAGCATACATAGAGTAGACCTAGACCTCCTACACATATGTAACAGATGGGCACTTTGATCTTCATGTGGGTCCCCTAGTAAGTTGAGAAGGTGCTGTTATGACATGGACTCTGTTGCTGGCTTTCAAGCACTTTGCCCTAGCCTGTCTGCCTTGCTTGGCCGTAGTGGATGAGGAGGAGCTCAGTGCTTCTGTGACTTGACTTATTGGGATGGGTTGGGGGGGGAAGGGTGTCTCCCCTTTTCTGAGGACAAGGGGAGGATGGGGAGGGTGAAGAGGGTGTGAGGGAGGGACAGGTAGGAGAAGAGAGAGGGGGCTACAACTGGGATATAAAGTAAATATATAAATTAAAAATAAAAATAATCAATTACAGCTGCACCTTCACCTGTGGCCTCTCCTGGTCTCTTACAATGTCAAGCCTCAGATTCTCTGTGTGACCTCTTCACTTCTAGGGTTCCTAGAGCAACTGGGGCTGCACTTCCCTCAACACGTCTATCTTGAAGGCTTCCGCAGCAGATCAGCAAGCCCTAAGCAAGCAATGGTTTTTCCAGCCCTAAGTTCCACACCCTTCCACAAAATTATTTTATAAATGTAACGCCTGCTATCTCTAATCACAGAAAGCAAAACATAAAAATATTCAGTGTGCCATTAATGTTGGTAACATTTATTTTTACTAAATAATGTATGTGTCACCCATGTGTATCAGTTGACATGACATCTGGCTATAGATTTGATATTGCCTCAAAAATATTCCTAAGGACCTCTGCTGCCATCATACAGATCTGAAAGTCCAAGAAGAGGCTGGCAGTACTCCAGAAAGACATTGTACAACCCAGTAGTCAATGTAAGATTCCATCCCAGACAACGGCAGCCTCCAGAGAGTCCCATACTAAGCCCAAGTGATGCTGGAGTTGGGGGTACGTGAGGACCATTGCAGTATGACTCGGTGAAACCCAAGCCCCAAAACGTGCAGACAGATTCTCTGATGCTGATGCCACTATAATTTCCAAAGTTCCTCAGAGGTTTGTTTTAGCAGCCCGTCTGTAGATAGAAAAATATCATTTCTTCCAGTCTGATCTTTATGCTTCCTGGTTCCTTTTCCTGGTTTTCCATGTTGCCTAGGCCTTCGGCACAGTGATGGAGGAAAGCTGTAGCCAGCATTTCTAATTTTAGAAAAACTCTCAGGTTGTGAATGTGGTGTTTACTCCAGATATTTGCTCAGCTCTTTAGCCAGTGAAGGCATTGTCTGTTTCTTGTCTGCTCACTGAATTGTGGTTTTAAACCTTAGTGTTGAATGTTTGGAAAATAACCCTGTTGGCTCTATTGACTGGCTTATCTGAGTTTTTTTCCTTGCATCTGTTGATGTAATTACCTTATAGATTTCTTAATGTCAATATTTCTGGAAAAATCCTCCATGATCATGATCTACCTAAAATTAATAACTGGCCAGCTTTGGTTCCTTTATAATTTATGAAATCTGTACTCAGGTTTGTATGCCACTGCTCTTTTCTCTTGTATTGCTCATGCCTCATTTTCTATTGATTTTAGGTTAGCTCTGTGAGTTAATTCAGGAGCACTTCCTTTGCTTCCTGTCTCTGGAAAGGTCCTTGCTAAACTCTCTATTTAATTAGTAAAGCACTTTTAAATATGTCTAACAAATCAAGCTTAATAATACTAACATTTTAACACTTGTGGTACTAGGAATTGAGCCCATAAACTTCAACATATCTCTTTTGCCTTTTGTTTTAAAATAGGGCCTAGGATTAATCAAGGTTATCCAGAGGCACAGAATGGACAGAACGAATATGTGTTAAAAAGATAATGTATTAGAATGGCTTACATAATACAGTCTTCGTAGTCAAACAAAGGCTGACTCACACCAGAGAGGACAAGAACTCAGAAGCTTCTCAGTCTATCAGGCTAGTTCTTCAACAGTCCCAATCTCGTGCTCAAGGACTAGAGGATTCCTAGACAGCCGATGGTCTTCAGTCCACACTGAAAGTTTGAAGAAGCTGGGCTCTGAGATCAGTGAAGCAATGCTGCCATGGGGAGCAACACAGTAGATGAACTTGCCAGCAAGAAAAGAGGCAAATGCAGCAGGGTGCGGTGGCACACACCTGTAATCCCAGCGCTCGGGGAGGCAGAGGCAGAGGCAGGTGGACCTCAGTGAGTTCCAGCCTGGCCTACAAAGCAAGTCCAGGACAGCCAAGGCTACACAGAGAAACTGGCTCAGGGAGAGAAAAAAAGGAAATGCAAAGCTTTTTTTTCTACTTCCTTTTATTTAAGCTGCCACATGAAAGGCAAAGAGGACGGAAATCCAAAGAAGAAGAAAACAGGAAACAACCTAAGAACCTGCTACAGAGGGCCTCTTAAAGCCAGAAGAAGAAAACAGGAAACAACCTAGGAACCTGCCACAGAGGGCCTCTGAAAGCCTCTGCCATGCAGACTGTGAAAGCAGATACTGAGCCTGATGGCCAACTGAATGGAAGTAGAGTGAATGGAATTTTATGTAAGAAGTGAGAAATACTAAGAGCTGGAGAGGACAGGAACTCCACAAGGAGAGCAACAGAACAAGAAAATTTGAACACAGGGAACTTCCCAGAGACTCATACTCCAACCAAGGACTATTCATGGAGATAACCTAGAACCCTGACAATGCAGCCACTTCTGATGAGAACTGATAGACTAAGATCAGAAAGAAGGAGAGGAGGACCTCCCCTATCAGTGGACTTGGGGAGGGGCATGCATGCAGAAAGGGGGGTGAGGGTGGGACCAGGAGGTGTATGGGGGGATACAAAATGAATAAAGTGTAATTAATAAAAGTTTAAAAAAAAGAAAGTTGCTGCTTGTATTAATAGTGTGATTCTCTGGTCAAGAAAGTCTCTCACAAATGTGTCTGTCTGCTTGCCTTTTAGCTGAATCTAGACGCAGGTAAGCTGACAGGTTAACTACCAGAGATCTCACTGAGTATTCCAAAATTGCCTCAAACTAGTTGTATAATGAGGGCAGAACTCGAAGTCCTCTTCGGCCTCTGTGCATCTGGCACTACAGCCATCCACCATCATGCCAGGCAACCATATTTATCAGTATAATTGTGGTTGACAATTGATTTCTACCTTTAGGAATTTCCCAGTTTTCAGTCGGTCTTTGTAATGTGTAATCATTGTTGTAGGTTCTAAATGTTCCTAAAGAACTGTTCTTTTGATCATAAACTTGGTCCCTTTGTAACTATTCATGGTTGTACCTTAAACTCCTAGAGATGCTACATATAAACATTGTATTATTGGCTTTCATTTCTCTAATTTGTGCTTTTAAAGTACCTTTGCTCAAAATGTGTTCTTTTTAGGAATACAAATAATGGTGTCTTTCAACTTCATTTTACTATTTCTTTTAATAAAGTTTCAGCCCATTACGTATTTATTGTAATTACTAGTAAGTCTAGGCTTACTTTTATCTTTTTGTGTGCTTCTTATTTTCCAAATTTTTTATCAGCTCCTTTTTCATGTACTATCTGATCTTCATTCTCCCCCTACCCCCCTTTTAAATCTACTCATTTGAATGTTCATGAAAGAGAACACGTGGTTTTTGTTTTTCCACGTTTGGGTCACCTCACTTAATATTATATTTTCCAGGTCCATCCATTTTCCTGCATTCATAACTTCATCTTTCTTTATAGCAGAATAAAACTCCATTGTGATATGTACCACATTTTCATTATCTATTGATGGGCATCTGAGCTTCCATTTTCTGGGTATATGAATAATATAGAAGCAATAGATATGGGTACACAAGTGTCTCCATGCTGACTTAATGTACTAAGTATTAAATGGACTAAATGATTCCAGTACCTACAGAGCAGAGAATGTTTCAATGGCATGGATACTTCTTCAGCGATTTTGAGAAGTGGGATTCTTGTGGTTGACTCTCTTTGCATCCAGCACCCCTGGAGTATATATGTGCTCTTATAATCTGCTTTCAAAACTCTTGGCAATAAATTGGAGACATCGCTGTTGCTGCTCATAACTATCCAAAGGGGTTTGGACCTCACAGCCTGAGCACTGGAAGCATGGAAAGCCCAACACCCATCTTCAGAATTCATATCTAGGATGGCTTGTTCGCTGAGCCTCTGTCACCTCAGTTTGTCACGCCTCTTGATTCAGAAACTTTATTTCTGCTGCCTATGAATTTCTCCTTATTTTGAGTTCAATAACATATTGAATATTGTCACACAGTCTCCTAATTTTGTGTCTGAAGCATGAAGAAAATCCCCCAATTAGATTTTCATTGTCTTCAAATCAAACTTTGTCAACAGATTACTGTGGTACAATGCTTATGGATTTTAGTATATCTAAATAAGTATTACCTAAAGAGTGGTGTTTTGGCTGTGCAAGTCAATGATTTAATCAAAGGTTCCAGAGAAATCCATACTGTTCTTCCCCATCCCTACTGTTTCATCTTAAACCCTGTCCACTTAAGATCATGAGACATTGTGAAATCTTCATAAGTTATATAGAAATAACGTGGATTTTTATGTCAGAGGGTCTTTGGTATTTTGTCACTAATGGTGCCTACCAATGGTGTAAAATTAAAATCTTTAGCTAAGTCTTCCGAATCCATTTCTTCCATTTCTTGTAAACTAGAAGAAAAATATCTTTGTGGGCTCTGGGGATGTGGAGCAGTGCATGAGTGCTTCTCTAGGATATAAACCTTAGCATCATGGGGAAAACAAACTTCCTAACTGGGCTGTTGTAGAGTGGATGTGAGCTTTTATTTTAAAGCACATGATTTGAATTGTCAGATTTTGCAAATAAAAACCCAGGACAATCAATAAAATCAGAGTTGTGAGTAAATAATGAGTACCATGCAACATTCAGAACACTTTTATTCTTAAAAAAATATTGTTTACCTGATATTCGTTCTCCATTGCTGGTGGGAATGTAAACTTGTACAACCACTTCGGCTATCAATCTGGCGCTTTCTCAGAAAGTTAGGAATAGTACTACCTCAGTATCCAGCTATACCACTTCTAGGCATATATCTAAAATATGCTCAAGTACACAACAAGGACATTTGCTCAATCATGTTCATAGAAGCTTTAATCATAATAGCCAGAATCTTGAAACAACCCAGATGTCCCTCATCTGAGGAATGGATACAGAAACTGTGGTACATTTACACAATGGAATACTACTCAGCAATTAAAAACAAGGAAATTATGAAATTTGCAGGAAATAGTAGGAACTAGAAAAGACCATCCTGAGTGAAGCATCCCAGAAGCAGATGCCATATGGCATATACTTACTTATAAGTGGATATTAGACATATAATATAGGATAAACATACTAAAATCTGTACACCTAGAGAAGCTAAGCAAGGAGGAGGACCCTGGGTAAGATGCTCAATCCTCATTCAGAAAGGCAAACATGGGATAGACATTGGAAGAGGGAGAAAACAGGGAACAGGACAGAAGACTACCACAGAGGGCCTATGAAAGACTCTATGCAGAAGGTTATCGAAGTAGATGCTGAGGCTCAGAGCCAAACTTTGGGCAGAGTGCAGAGAATCTTATGAAAGAAGGGGGAGATAGAAAGACCTGGAGGGGACAGGAGCTCCACAAGGAGAGCAACAGCACCAAAAAATCTGGGCACAGGGGTCTTTTCTGAGACTGATACTCCAAACAAGGACCATACATGGAGATAACCTAGAACCCCTGCACAGGCGTAGCCCATGGCAACTCAGTATCCAAGTGGGTTTCCTAGTAAGGGGTACAGGAGCTGTCTCTGAAATAAGCTCAGTGGCAGGCTCTCTGATCACCACTCCCTGAAGGGGGAACAGCCTAACCAGGCCACAGAGGAAGACAATACAGCCAGTCCTGATGAGATCTGATAGGCTAGGGTCAGATGGAAGGGTAGGAGGACCTCCCCTATCAGTGACTAGGGGAGGGGCATAGGAGGAGAAGAGGGATGGAGGGTGGAATTGGGAGGGGACAAAGGAGTGGGCTACAGGTGGGATACAAAGTGAATAAACTATAATAATAATTTTAAAAAATTAAAAAGCAAAAAGAAAACTTACCTGAGCAGTCTCCATTTTAGCGGACAAGCCTAACCTGGATCTGTCCATTTTAATTTGAGCAATAATAGTTGTTTGTGACAGAGCTCCCACGCGTTTTTCATCTTGCTAGCATAATTCTTAAGAAGCTGTATTAGCTACATTTTCACACAGAATTTCTGATGGAGACGTAGGGATTTTGGTTGTTATCGTTGTTTCTTTTGATGTTTTTTTTCTTTTCCTCTTTCTTTTCTTTTAAGAATTCCATACATGAGTATTTGTACCATTTCCTCCCCCAATCCTTCAATTGCTCTCCTGTTCCAGCCCCTCTCTCAAATTCATGTGTGTGTGTGTGTGTGTGTGTGTGTGTGTGTGCACGTATATATCCTACAAAGCACATTTACTGTTCCTTGTGTGTTTAGGGCTGGCCTCTGGGGATTGAATAAGCTGTTATAGAGTTCATCCCTGGAGAAAACCAACTCCCCTTTTCCACAGCCATCTATTGTCCATAGCTTTTTTCTAGGTTTAGGGCCTTATGAACTATGCCCAATCCACGCTGGCATGTCACCTGCTGTTGTCTTTATGTGTGTGTTGTTTAGGCAACCATACTGTTGAGATTTCCTGGTGACAGCTGTCCTGTCATGTTTACAGACACTCTCTGGCAACAGCCATCCTGGTCCTTTGCTCTTTCTTCCCCTTCTCCCGTGATTTTCCCTAAACCCAAAGTGTAAAGATTGTGGTTGCAAATGTGTCAGCTGGGGCTGGATACTCAGTGGTCACTTATTCTCTGAAGGTTGACCAGTTACAGATCTCTGTAATAATCTCTGTCTGTTGCAAAAAAAAAGAAGCTTCTTGGATGAGGAGTAAGAACTTCACACACCCATGGGACTAAGGGTAACTATTTAGATTACTGTTAGAAACTATATTGGCTTAGGAAAATGGAAGTTTGTTGTTGTTGTTTTAATCAATTGGTGCAAACCTATCACTGAATTCCAAAACTTATATTTATTTGTTCTTTCCTTTGGATTTAATTAGCTGTGTTTGACTTTTCAGATACTAAGTGAGTTTTAAACTTCGAGTTTAAAGGGAAAGTGACCAACCCTTCAGTATATGGAAGTTGGCATATAGGTGGTTCAGAAAATGACATTTCCTTGTTTTCAGTTTCTATCTTTTCTGTCACCTTTTTAAAAAACTTTATATACTTATTTAACTTTTTCTTAAGTTTCACATCATGCACCCCAGTACTGTTCATTGCCCGGTCCCCTCATATCTGTCCTTTGACCTTGCAACTTCCCCCCTCAAAATAATGCATTCTCTTTCCCTCCCCCTCTCTCTCACACACACACCAAGCCAAAGCATAGAAAACATATCATCTTGGAAGCTAAAGTTTGTCACAGCATACACCTCTGTCTACACACCTTCACTCGCAAATGTTCATTGAAATGAGTCACTGGTCTGCTTCAAAATCTCAGACTTCTATGACACTGTAAATATCAGATCCTCATTGGCACCCCCTGGTTATCCTGTTGTTGCTCTCTGTCATGGAGATCCAGCACCTTTGGATCAGCAGGACTGGCCCTTTCACTCATCCCAGCCATTCACAGATGATAAAGATTTGGGGGCCCCTAGCTCTGGGGCTAGGTGGTAGCTGAGCTGGTCAGCGCACCAGCTCTCCCTTATCCCCACCACCAGGGTGCTCTCTCCAGCACTGCTGCTGCTAGGCCACCCAGGGTTGCCATCGTGGGAAGCAGGGTCTGCTCTCCTGCTCACTTTCGCTCAGGCCGCTCACCAGCACCCACACCTTCAGAACCAGCTCCATTGTGGTGCCCAGCCACGGTGCAGGACTCCCTCTCCCAAGTGCTGCAACCAGCGAGGGGCAGGGCCAGCTCACCCACTCTCGTGACTCTGGGGTCAGCTTTCCTGACTGCTCGGGGGCGAGGAAGAAGGCATCTCTTCTCTCCAAGTGCTGCCTCTGGTGAGGGACAGGGCTAGCTCTCCTGAGTGATGACCCTGAGTGATGACCCTGTGGGCAGCTTTCCCGGCTGCTGGAGGTGGCAAGAGGCAGGAGAGGAGGTGTGGGGAGAAGCATCACTTCTGTGCCCGTGCCACCCCACAGCAGACAAGCGTTGAGACCAGCTCTCCCACACTCACACCCTTGGGGCTGGTTCAACCACATCACCACCCACCCACACCCACACCCCCTATCCCAACCTTGCCCCCAAGGCCAGCTCTACCATGCTGTTTGGGTGAGGCACAGGGCTGGCTCTCCCAAATGCTGCCACAGGAGAAAGATGGTGCCCTCCGGAGTGCTGCATCCTGTAAGGGGCGAGGCCAGCTATGCACAGCCTCCGGGCAACTACATGCTCCTGGTGGCTGCCTGGACCAGGGATGTCCCCATGTTCTCTAGTGGAAATATGAGCCACAGACACCAACACCAACCCCTCCTACTATGGAACCCAAGACTCAGACATGGCCCTCAACAGCACTGTGGGCTGGCCTCTCACTATGTCCCCAGGTGGCAGGGCTGGACAACTCCACAACTCCAGTCTCCAGTCCCATCTCTCTTCATGACGCTCAAGCTGCTCCACTTCTCTTTCTCTCCTATCTGATGACCACAGACTTGCGCGTTGTGATGGCTCCTGCTGCAGGCTGGCCACACGGCTGCCGGGCTCCTGGGTGACATCCCCCATTGTGCTATGTGCAATGGCAACAAGTGGGTGCCTATGACCCACCTGTGCCATGTGCAGGGGAGTAGGCTTGTGGGGGGGCGGGGCATGTGGTCCATAGGTCTTTCTCCTCCTATGCTCCATTGCCTGGATTTGATTGATTTGATTTGATTTTCCATGAGTCCTAGCGGTAAGACAGCTTTGGCCACCAAAACAGGCATCAAGCTAGGATGAACAAAGGCCTGCCATTTGCTCTGCCCCTGACTGACATTAGAACAACACCACCAACAGCGTGTTTCTTTGCTCATTGCTCACTGCACATTTCTGTCACCCTTTAAACTGTTGCTTTCAGTACCAGCCATGTTGCTCACTGGATGGAGAGCCCTGGACAACTAATTTTCTTTCTTAAGAGTCTGTTTCTGTGTCAGAAAACATACAGCTATACATTTCCATGCACTTCAGGCACTCCTGTACTATGAAGGAGGGCAGGGAAGAAGACCAGCATTGCATACACAATAAAATCTGGTTCTGTGGGACCACAGAGGAAGCAATGAGGCTTTCCAAAGCACAAACCACAGAGCTGGGCCCCGTGCCACCAGACGAGTGGTGATGAGACTCGGTACCTAGCTCAAGGACCTGAGCTCAAGTGGCTCTTCTTGGTGTGGAGACAGGGCTGCTTTGTTAGGCTTTTCATTAAGGTCTCCATCCCACAAATGCCTCCCTATTCTCCCCACCCCAGAAGAACTCTTGATCCCTCTCTTTGCTTGTTCCTTCTATGTTAGCCTTGGGAAATACCACTTCCTTTCAGCCAAAGAGGGGTGTTGGACTTATATGAGTAATGAAAGCATGTGTTTTCTATAGATTCTTCCATTTCAAGTGCACATGTGGCCAAGATCCCTGAGGACTCATTATCCATCACCGAGAACAAAGTGAATCTATGGAACGCAAGAGTGAAAACCATTTGTCGCCTGCCGTTCTCCCATGTTGTCTCTTATTCTCATTAACTGAAAAACATCAACACTAAAACCCCATCATAAAATTGAATAGAGCTCAGTTGAGAAACCGTGGTCCAGGGGGAAATGCAGCAGAGCTGAAGTAAGGATAGAAGAAAGGAGAAAAATGTTTCTCTGTGGAATTCCTTATTTTAGAAACTAAATACACTGCACTCTCTTGGTTTCTGCGCGGATTTATTGAAATCCTGCGAATGATGCTGGGCTTAGAAAATGCATTTGTGCATCTCTGTTGCTGCCTCTGATGAAGGGTAGGCCCATCATCTGTCTGCACTGGCAGCGGCTGCTGACACTCTGCTTTTTTCTACCACAGTATTTAAAGTGAATCTCAATAAAATCAAGATTCCTTTTATATTGAGATTACTCATCACTTCTGCCTTCCAACCTCCTAACAGTTTTCCACCCCCAGAAGCAGTTGTACCCAGTGGGAGGAGGGAATCTGGGACAAGTTCCTTTGTCATTCTGTGCCTGCCTTCCTGTCCCCTGTTCACGAGAGAATAATCGTATCTCTCTGTACGTTTTTCCTTCTGTTGCATCCTCCCTGACATGCCAGAATCCCCTTCCATCTTACTCATCTCTTTAAGGAGTAGATAAGTGTCTGTACTTCCCAAGGCCTATAGCCTTTAAAGAAGGGGCCTTGTCTCACTATTCTCATTCTGTTGCTCACCTCTACAATGCCTGACATGGGGCATACAGTGCCTAAATGAGGCTAGGATTGGTATTTTTTGCCTAGCCCAAGGATTAAAAAAAAAAAAAAATAGTCAGTTCTGTGATCCATGACAGTCAATCTTTATAAACTCGTTGCAAGCAATGAATCAGCAAATGATAGCTGGCTGCTCCAAGAAGGCATGCAGCTTACCCTTCCAGGTCATAGTGCATCACTGAGGGAAGTCAAGGCAGGAGCTCAAGCAGAATCTAAAACAGAAACAAGAAGAAAGCACTCCTCCCTGGCTCTCACTGACTCATTCTAAGTTGGCTTTCTAACACAGCCCAGGCCTACCTGCCTAGGGCTGGTGCCATCCACAATGGACTGGGCCCTCCTACATCAATCAATCAATACCACCTGTTACAGACATGACCAAAGGCAAGTCTGATCTGGTCAGTTCCTCAGCAGAAGTTCTCTCTTCCAAGTAGATTGTAATCGTGTTTAGTTGACAATAAAAACTAACCAGTGTAATCATTACAATCATGATTTTCTTTTTAAAAAATGTTTATGCAGGGTCTCAGGTAGCCTAGGCTGGCCTCAAACTCACCACACGTAGATGAGAGGATGACCTTGAACTTCTGAGCCTCCCACCTTTACCTGATAAGTGCTGGGATTATGGTATGTTTCCCTACCTCTGGTTTTATTAAACAGTTTTGAGGACATAAACCAAGGCTTTGTGTATAGCAGACAAGCGCTCTACCAACTGGACTCCATCCTGAGCTCTTATCTTGTAAGACATCTTCCCAGATTCATAGACAAAAAAAAAATTTTTCTCTCAAAAAAACATAGTTTGTGACCACATTTTAGCAATCATTACAATTATATACAAGCTATTTTGATGGTGTTTATTCTAATCAGTTTATGGAATTTTGAGTTCATGTTTTTTTTTTCATCTCTGAATTCCCAACATCTCTAGCATTGATCTTTATATATAAATGATCAATAGCTGTTCTTAAAAAACTAAATTTGATAAATTTTTCTTTTAGGGCTGAAAATAGACAGAGAGCTTCAAAATCTCATTTGCACTGGATTATTTTTCACTGTTTATCGCCTCTCAACATAGCTAAAGTGCCAGGAAGCCTGAGCCCCTGACCTTGCCCCATCCCTACCTGGAAGCCTCCCTATTCTCAAGACAAGAAAAGAACTGCTGAGGTGCTGTGGAAACCCAGGCTTGCCCTCTGCAAAGTCTGGATTAAGCTCCATTCATATTGGAAAGTCCTTGATCCATCAGCTGGGCACAACGCTTTCACTTTGGGATTAGTAAGCTGTCAAGTCAAGGTTGAATACTCAGAATTTTCTTTCTCACACTTGATGAGTGCTGTATAGTATATGTATATGAGTGCTCCCTCAAGATGGTGAGCTTATCTTTGTGAACAGTGCCCCATGCTATGGGATAAAAAGATGACCTTCCCCAGAGGGCACGTGCTGTGGCCCTCAAAGGCTAACAGGTCATTCTGGGATAGCAATAAAGTACCTCTTGTCTACTCCACACTGCCTTAACTTACTGGGTATTTCTGACACATTTACAATCTGTTTGGCCTGTTTCTCCTCAACTCAACATGTTGATGAGGAGGTGGAGTGAGCAGAGGAAATGATAAACATGAATACGAAGATGAACAGATTTTTGAACATAATTGATCACACCACACATCCATGCTCTATGTTAATTAGGGCTTCTCACTGAAGCAGTCACACGCCATGCAATTGCTGAGGAGATCAGCATGCCCTCTGTGAAAGCTCAAGTAAAATCTCTTAGAATGCCTCGGTCCATTGTTCAATAAGCTCTACGCCCCAAGGACCCACTCACTTATCAACACTCATGAAGAGAGAATTCAATCTTAATTTCCAGCGACTGAATCTCAAGAAAGCACATCCGCAGAATTATTGAGATTCAGGACTGAAGAGGCTATACTCTCTTTAAAACGGATCACAGTCCGCTTAAAAACCTAACTCTTTCTGGGTATAAAAGTTATATTTTAGAGGACACATGTGTGAATTTTCTAAAGATATAAGCCAAATAAAGACACAAGCACTGATAAAGATATTTGTCCTCAGATATCTAAATAGCAAACTTGCAAGTTTCCCTGTAAGGATCTATTTACCAGCCTTGTGTGTCACCTTGTATGTTGGTTTGATGATTACCTCCTGATCTATATTCCGGTCCTGGTTAGTTTTCGACATTTGAGAAGAGAAAACCTCAATTGCAATGATGCCCCCACATCAGTACTCCTCCATTTGCTCAATGATGGAGTATGACCTGAGAGTTGTATTATGAAAGAAAAAAAAATGAAAACACATTAGAAAGAAAGAAAGAAAGAAAGAAAGAAAGAAAGAAAGAAAGAAAGAAAGAAAGGAAAACTTTCCTCCCCAACTTGCTTTTGGACATGGGCTCTGTCACAGCAATGGCAACCCTAAGAAAATGTCCACCTACTTTACTGTACCTGTTATCCCAAAGCTGGCAACCTGCAATCTGTATTTCTTAGAATCCCAATCAGCAAGGTTCAGAGTTAGAATCCAACCATGACAACAAAGGGCTGAACCTGGAAAGCAGGAGAGAAACAACAAAGATGAAGGTTCCTGAAGCAGCAGTGGGCAGTGGTATGAACTGCATGGGCCTAGTTGGTGGATGCTGTGGCGTTGTTCGGTGGCTTCCGGTGTCCATCACTGGAGCGCACCACCTGCTGTAGCAGCAGCCCAGGGGATCAGGGATAATATCCTGCAGCTGTTTAAATTCCCTGGTCTCTGGACAACCGCTGGTAACCTGCCCTCACCTCTTTCTGAGGCTACAATGTCATTTCCCTAGTAAACCTTTTCCTGCTTCAGATACTCCATTTGATCTCTGAGTTTTGATAATACCCCGATACCATTTCTTCCTCATGGTTGTCTCTGAATGTCAATGACATTTTTGGCTTTCTTGCTGTGGATCAAGTGTAGAGCAGGACTGGGCTTCTAGGGAATTGTTACCAGCAGGTTCCTTAGGAAAAAAATGTCCTGATTTATCCAGATAAAGAAGGCAAGCTTCATGTGTTAGCTATTTTTCTATTGCTGAGATAAAAACACACGACCAAAGCAACTCACAGAAAGGGTTTTATTTGGTGCTTAAGGTTCCAGAGGGATGAGTGTCCTCCAGCACCATCATAGCCGGGAAGTATGGCAGCAGGCAGGCATGCTGACGAAAGCTGCAAGCTGAGAGCTGAGGATTCACTGTTCAAAAAACAAAGAGGAAGCGGGGGAGGAAAATCAGAATGGCCACATCTTTAGGCTCTCAAAACCGGCTCCCAGTGTCACACTTCCTCTAGCAAGTCCACACTTCCCAACCTACCCAAGCAGGGTCACCAACTGGGGACCAGGTATTTAGATCTACAAGACTTACAGGAGGCATCTCACTCCAAGCACCACATCTTCTTTAACAAAACCCAAATCATGCTACAGAAAAACATGATCCCAACTTCAGCGTACGAATTTAAGGCTGAGCTTGGCAGTGTTGCAGAAAGGCCAGCATGCCATTGCAAGGATGCAGGTGAGGGAGGCATTAGGAAGTGGTTGATGTGCCATGGACCACGTGTGGCAGTGTAGAAAACCTCTAAACATTTTTCTCAAAACAAAATTTTAAGTATATAAAATAAAATAGAATATTATAATGGAAGGCAATTATATTCAAGTATAATTCCCAACATGAAAACAACACTTTAGGAGTCTTCGTGTGTGTGTCTGTGTATCTGTGTGTGTCTGTGTGTGTATCTGTGTGTGTCTGTGTGTGTATCTGTGTGTGTCTGTGTGTTTCTGTGTGTGTTCTCTCTCTGTGTGTCTGTGTGTCTGTGTGTGTTTATGTGTGTGTGTCATACTATATATCTGTTGATTTCCATCACTTCAACATAATAATAAGGCACAAAATGTTTATGTAACTCTTACAATGGTAATACAATGAGGCTCAGAGTAGTGGCAAAGTGACCAGCAGAATTTTGTTATCTATATTTATAAAGATAATGAATCTCTATTTGAGATTAGCAAAAAATAATGTTGTGAATTTTTTTTTTCAAGTTCACACAGCCTGTGTTAAGAATTCCTCATTTACATGTGTGGGAGGTCGTTTCTTACACTCCAATGTACTTAGGAAAAAAAAACTGGATGCTAGAATAAGCTCTGAAGTCTTGGATACCAAAATAGAGAGATGTTTGCAGTCTACAGTCTATAATGTGTGCATGCAATGTTCCGGGGTTAAAAAAAAAAATCAAAAGAATACTCAGACATGGTCAAGAAAATTTCTAGAAAGTTGAGAAAGGTCAAAATACTAAACAGCACTGTTTTCAAGTACAGTGGGCAAAGAGAAATGTCATCTCTTTATTGAGAGGCCGGACAAGGTTAACTGTGAATGCCTCTCTCCGATTTAGAGGAAGAAGTAGGAGCACCACCCTCCTATCCTTCTTGTCTGGAGTAGACCTTGTTGATATCCTCTGAAATGCTGCAGCAGGAAGGAAACATCCTAAAATCATTTCTTATTCTCCTTTGTGAGAGCTATCACCATGTCTGGTGTAAACATTAATCCTGTCTCCCACACCCTGGGAGAATATGGGCCTGGTGGGAATCCATACAAGGAGAGAAATGTCAATTTCACTCACAGGAGTTGAATTATACGCTAGAAATTTCAGTTCTTTTGAACAACAGAAAATTGCTTTTAAATTTAAGCAAGCATTTGTTCTTGGGAAACAAAATGTTCAGCTCTAGTAGTTGCCACAGCAACAGATTGGGCTAAAAATACCAAATATTCCATAAGAAGGATAAAAGTATGTACTGAGCAAGAAAGAGAGAAGAAAATGGGAAATCTCCCAGAGGAAGGTCAGTGGCAGAAATCTGCCACCATAAAGCCTCCCTTGGCCACCTCCTCTCCATCCCTTCTCTTCTATCTCCTACAACTTCCTCTTCCTCTAGAATCACATACCCTCCAAGAGCATTCTCATCAATAATATGGGCATATCTAGCAAGGGTGATGTCTGCAATACGATCACTGAAGATAAGCCTCTTCCCATTGCTCCTGCTTTTCATCTGCCTGGTTTGGAATGTACCCTTCCTGTGAAGACACCGCTTAGGGGCTGGGTGATTGTGATCTGCTTGTCTGTCAAGCATGAGTACCTGAGTTCCAGCCTCCCAGAGCTCACATGAAAGAAAGAGGGAAGAAGCCTAACAGGGCGGCTCACGCTTCTAATCCCAGCACTGGGGAGGCAGAGACAGGCAGATCCCACCCTGACCCACTCGGTCAACTCAAGGCCAATGAGTCTCTGCCTCCTAAAACAAAGCAGCATCAACTGGGGATCCACCCCGAAGGCTGTCCATGTGCACGTGCACAGACAGACAGACACACACACACACACACACACCTGCACACGATATACAAACGCACATGCGCTTGTATATGTTTTTAACAAAAGAGAGATGGAATAACCAGTTTTCTCTCTTGCTCAAGTCTTTATCGCGTGACAAGCTTTGGGTGCTGTTGTCCCTCTGCTTGGAGATAACATGCCTGCTCCGTTCAGTCTACTTAGCTCCTCACTGAAGTCCACTGTGAAGGTCCCTGCTGGCCGCAGCGTCTCTCCCTCTCGGGTCCCTTCTTTCTTGGAAATGCCTTTTCTAAGAGGACCGGCACCACAGATTCCCTATGTGAGCATTTATCAGCCTCGATTCCAGGCTCCTGGGAGCTAGAGCTTTGCAATAAACTTCTATTCTGTTCCCCACAGTGCCCAGGGCTGGACCCAAAACACACTTGTTGACAAACTTCTCCCTGCTCCCAGGAGAGGGGATGAGGAAGGCTCAGTTTTGGGCAGTAGGACAGGTGATGACGGGCAGTATTGGGTCCTGCGGTAAGTGTACAGGTCAGGGCCGTGGGTGTGCCTACAATAGGAATTTCTTGAATAAGTCCTGCCCTAGGGATAGTTCTGTGTGACTTCTTCCATACAAGGAAGTACTGTATGGCCTTCCATACAAGGCCAGTACTGAAGCCCTCAAACTCATACACATGTATGTCACTGCACCCCCAGTGCTTAGGTCTAAAGGGTGGCATACTGGAAATAATGTAATAATATCCTTTTCCAAATACATTGAGGACTTTCAACCATGATTCTATACTCCAGTGAAAACACTAACAGGATCTGGAACCCTAAGGGTGGGTCTCAGTTTGCAACCCACACTGTCTTCCATGGACAAGAGGTAGTGGACAAAAGGGTTACTCAGCATGTTTTGAAAACTACATTTTGCTTTGCAAATAGTAGACAACACCATGAGTTAATTCCTTCTACTCAATAAATCCCCAAACACATTCCCTTTAATCTCCAAAACCTATTTTTATTCCTATGTCCCAAGGATAAGGCTAGGTTTCTAAATTCTCTTAACTCCAAATAAATTAAGAGAATTTTCATGACCAGTTTTTATCACAGGCGTTGTTCAGGCACCTATGCATGCTTCTTTGCAACTCAACATTTACCCCTTCCATCACAGGATAAATAATGTGTGCTGCAGTGATGTTTTCGATTTGCATAGCAGCTGTAGCATATAAACCCTCTCCTCTCACCAGAGGCAGCAAGTCCACCTGGACCATCCATTCCCTCGCTGGCAAGTGAAACTCAAGGCAGGCTGCTGCTGAAACTGAAAGGAATTGGTCATTGAAGGAATACCCTGTGAGGACAAAGGATATTCCTCCCCATATTCTTGGCTATAAAGCCAAGAAATATGTTCCAAAAGGCTACCCAAGAACAAAGTGCCTCCCAGGATCAGGCCTGTCATCTCCACATTCTACAGGGATGAGAATGTTGGCACAGCATATAGGAGGCTGCTGAGAGATGCTGAGAGGAAGGAAATGGTGTCCTGGGGTTCATCAACCTCTTGGGGCTACTTGGCACACTCTTTGCAAGTCAATCTCTTCTCAAAGCTTCTTACTCCCTCGGATCACAGTGAACTTGTGTGTCACGCTTAGGTCCTTATTATCCTTTTAGAAAAGGGAGGACAGCCTGCTTAACAGAGTGGTGTTTTCTTGTGCCTATAGAGTATGCATGATTGTATTCAATGAGCCTGAAGAAAGAATCCACTTTAAACAGTCCATACAAAGGCCTGAAATAGCCCCGGTTCTGTTTCTAACAGTCTAATTCACACCTAGATCTTGAAGAGAATCTGAATTGAATATTGTTATCTAGCCCATTTAAATCCCATTGTGCCTCAGGAATATTGATAACTCAGAAATTTCCTTGCTAAATCTAAGCATGATAAAAAAAAATCTAGTGGCTTGAACACCATTCAAATAGTACTTGATAGTGATTGACAGAAATTGGAAAAGAACGGCACCAACAGCTGTCGAGAAGTCTGTCAGTCTGTGCTTTTGTGGTAAGCCTTTGTGCTATGGAGTTAGCCCAGACTTTGTGACTTTGCCTTGCTATTTTCTGGGTTTATGATTTTGAGAAACATAAACAAAATTACTGAAAATTAATATATTCATTATTATTCATACTGAAATTAATATATTCATCTGTAAAATGGGGGGGACTCTAGTATCCCCCCAGCTAATTGATGAAAGGATCTAAGTGTCAATACTTGGCTTGTGCTGATCTACAGAAGGACTCAGAAAATCCCAAGGAAGATATTCAGTGGGGCGTGTTTGTCCCTAGTGGAACTTTCCCATAAACATGTACTTGCAAAGTATCAAGTTTTGGATTCAGCACCAAGACATTAAATATAAATACTCTCCAGTTTCAGCCTCTGGATATCTCAGTATTTAGTGTGGTCAGCGAGGAGGCAAGAACCTTAAAAAGGCCAGAGCAACACAGAATACAAAAACAAGGTAAATATAAGTATAAAACATGAAGATCTACAATGGAGGTCCAGCAGCTCATGTGGGAATCTGTAGCCACAGAGGAGTTTCCTTGACAAGCTGATGCCTAAGATATTTTAGAAGAGGTTTGTTAGACTTTGGATGAAAATGAGGGTACAGTAGAGATGAGCAGGGAAATATTCTAGACAGGCATGTATCACATGCAGCATTTAAAGTGTATGTACAACTACGATTATGATGTCAATGGCATGAAAAGAAGAAAGGTTGCATATTCTATCATGATAGACCACTCTAACATTTCTGAATATTCACAGAGCTGCTAAAACTACAGATTCCTGTTTAGTCACAGGAGCATATTGTGAATCTCTATGGTAACCACCAAAAGAATGTTTTAAAATGAATAATGAAGGCAAGTTACAAATAATTAAAAAAAAAACATGTATAACAGAAAAACAAGAAAAATAAAAG
Organism: Meriones unguiculatus; assembly: GCF_030254825.1. Classification (NCBI taxonomy): domain Eukaryota; kingdom Metazoa; phylum Chordata; class Mammalia; order Rodentia; family Muridae; genus Meriones; species Meriones unguiculatus. The sequence goes on along the minus strand of NC_083359.1, from coordinate 85,730,158 downwards.
GCATCAAATAAGTATTTAAAATAGAAAACGCATACATTACGATGAACGATTTTACTAGTTACACTAAATATACAGAGATTAATACCTGAATTACAAATGAAAGCCATCACACTGGAGGGATGAAACACACAGTGTGATCTTTACAGAAAGATTATCTTAAATATAAAACTTAGGAAGGCTGAAAGTGAATGGATGAAAAATAACATGACTTAAAATACTGAGTAAAAACACTTATTATGATTATAGATTTTGAGTAAAGTAGACCTCACACCTAAAACATTTAAAACATGTGATAAGCAGCCTTAAGACATAGATACAGACATGTAGACATACAGATGTGTCCATAAAGACATCTATAGCTATATCAAGAATTATGACTATACATGTCTATACAGATAAATATAGATCTAAATGGACATACTCTAAAATATTAGTATACATATTATTAATAAATATAATAAACTTTAACCAAAACTAATTATATTTTGTGTTGGTTCACAAGCCATGTCTAAGCAAATTCAATATTGTAGTATTTCAAAGTATACATGTCAGACCATAGTGGATTTAGTGAAAATAATAACAGAGGTTTTTTTTTAGAAGTTTCTTAGATTTATAGGAATTAATTAGTACACCCCCAAACAACCACTAGTTCAGAAAAGTAGTTGCAACAACAAAAAATTAAGATATTTTAAAATAAATAAGTAGAAAGGCAAAAAATATATAGCTATTGAGATAAAACCAAAATGGCACTTACAGCTAACTATAAATATTAAAATATGACTTAAAAATGTATGTAATGAAAAATACTAAATGTTGCTTAAATAAAAGGTGTTGGTCCACAAAAGATGCCCCATCATTCAATAAGGTCATTTGCTCAACTATTGTCATAGCAGCTTTATTCATAATAGCTAGAATCTGGAAACAACCTAGATGTCCCTCAATGGAGGAATGGATACAGAAAGTGTGGTACATTTACACAATGGAATACTACTCAGCAATTAAAAACAAGGAAATCATGAAATTTGCAGGCAAATGATGGGAACTAGAAAATATCATCCTGAGTAAGGTAACCCAGAAGCAGAAAAACACATATGGTATATATTCACTTATAAGTGGATATTAGACATATAATATAGGATAAACATACTAAAATCTATAACCCTAAAGAAGCTAAACAACAAGGAGGACCCTAGGGAAGATGCTTAATCCTCATTCAGAAGGGCAAACAGGATAGACATCGGAAGTAGAAGAAGACAAGGAACAGTACGGGAGCCTTCCACAGAGGGCCTCTGAAAGACTCTACCCACCAGGGTATCAAAGGAGATACTGAGACTCATAGCCAAACTCTGAGCAGAGTGCCAGAAACGTTATGGAAGAAAAGGGAAATAGAAAGACCTGGAGGGCACAGGAACTCCACAAAGAGAACTACAGAGCCAAAAAATCTGGGCTCAGGGGGGCCTGCAGAGACTGATACTCCAAATAAGGACCATGCATGGAGAGGACTTAGACCCCTGTTCATAGGTAGCCTATAGGCTGCTCAGTTTCCAAGTGGGTTCCCTAGTAAAGGGACATGAACTCAGTGGCTGGCTCTGTGATCACCTCCCGCTGTGAGGCGCAGCCTTACCAGGCCACAGAGGAAAATGATCAGTCAGCCCTGATGAGACCTGATAAGCTAGGGTCATAAAGAAGAGGAGGAGGTCTTCCCCTATCAGAGGACTAGGGAAAGGGCATAGGGGGAGAAGAGGGAGTGTGGGTTGGACTAGAAGGTGACGAGGGAGGGGGCAGCAGCGGGAATATAAAGTAAATTAATTGTAATAAGTAAATAAATAAAAAAATTTAAAAAGGTGTTGGTCTAAATATGTTTATTATTATCCCTGTAATTATTTAACCCACCGTCACCATCAAATAAAAAGACAGACACCTGTTAGATTTTAGATTTGTCTTATTTACCTTGGGCTGAGCAGATAATTCCACCTATGCTATCTCATATCTTCCAGCCCCCATCCCATGCCATCCATCTTACCCATTCCTATCTGGCTCACCTCTCCTCCATATTCCATAAACTCTTGCCTATTTTTCATTTAAGTTTCTCCATTTACGTCACTCTTGGAGTCCTTCTTCCTGGTTCACGTGGTTCTCTCTCCACCTAACCCATGTTGGCTTCCTCCTCTCTTCCTGTCTTTCTCCTTCCCAAGATCCTCTCTCTCCCAACCCTTCAAACCTTAGCTCTGCCTGCCTCACCTTTGCTCTGCCCAGAGTAGCTTTTTATTAGTCAAACAGGAGCAATTTCTCAGGCAAGGTTTATACAAGAACAGGTGTACACGAGAATGTGCTTGTCCAGGCAAGAATCAGATCTTGGGGCCAGTAATTAGCATTAAAATATGCAGCACCAGACAACCCCCCAACAACTAAGAGCTGGCGTAAATAAGCTTTAAAAAAAAATCTGCTTTGATAGTCTGCAGGGCAGAGTCTTTCAGAGACCATCTGTGGCAGGTTCCTAACTTGTTTCCTGTTTTCTTCTTCTTCTGATGTCTATCCTCTTTGCCTTTCCAGATGGGAATTGAGCATTTTAGTCAGGGTCCTCCCTCTTGATTAGTTTCTTTAGATGTACAGATTTTAGTAGGTTTATCCTATATTATATGTCTATATGAGTGTGTGTCTTTCTGCTTCTAGGACAGCTCACTCAGGACGATCCTTTCCAGTTCCCACCATTTACCTGCAAATTTCATGATTTCCTTATTTTTCATTGCTGAGTAATATTCCATTGTGTAGATGTACCACAATTTCTGCATCCATTCTTCTCTGAAAGGCTCTGCCCTGCAGACTGTCAAAGCAGATGCTGAGACTTATGGCCAACCTTTGGGCAGAGTGCAGGGAATCTTATGAAAGAAGTGGGAAATAGTAAGATCTGGAGAGGACAGCAACTCCACAAGGAGAGCAACAGAACAAGAAAATTTGAACACAGGGGTCTTTCCAAAGACTCATATTCCAACCAAGTACCATGCATGGAGTTAACCTAGAACCCCTGCACAGATGTAGCCCATGGCAGTTCAAGTGGGTTACATAGTAATGGGAAGAGGGACTGTCTCTGACATAATCTGATTGGCCTGCTCTTTGATCACCTCCCCCTGAGGGGGGAGCAGCCTTACCATGCCACAGAAGATGACAATGCAGCCACTCCTGATGAGATCTGATAGACTAGGATCAGAAGGAAGGAGAGGAGGACTTCCCCTATCAGTGGACTTGGGGAGGGGCATACGTGGAGAAGGGGGAGGGGAGGTGGGATTAGGAGGGAAGGAGGGAGGGGTTTATGGGGGGATACAAAGTAAATAAAGTGTAATTAATAAAAGTTAAAAAAAAAAAGAACACACTAAAACAAAATCTCATCAAACTAAACCTAAAGGAAGAAGGGAAATATAAAGTAGAAAACAATGGGAAGCTGAGTCTAGAAATGAGGAAGTAGGTGTTTGGTGGGAGGTTCTAAGTGGCAGGTGAATTTATCCATATCCCTTCCCCCACACCTCTTGGACTATAAAAAAAAAAAAAGTCACCCCTGGTTGGGAGTGGGGAAGGGCATTACCCTTGGATATTTTCTGTCTTGCTTGCTTCTTGGGTGACCATGAAGAGAACAGCTCCTTCCTTCCACCACAGAGTCCTGTCACCATGAACTATTATTGTTCATGCCTACCTTTCTGCCAAGCTTTACCTACCGAGACAGACTGAAGCCCCCTGAAATAAGTGATTTCAATTTTGCTTTAAGCTCTAAATTAATTCTCTTGGGTTCTAACCCCCACTCGTTCACTCTTCCCCTTTCCGTGGGACCCTTTGCAGTACACCTTGTGGGATCACTCTTGTACTATTCGCTTGGGCAATTCTTTGCTTTTGAATCTTTCTGATCTTGTATCCTTCTCTTTGGTTCCTCTGTAGCGGCTTTTACATGGCAGGCTTCTTTGGCACGTTCTCTGGTGGCATTCTTGCCACTCCCTCGGCAGATGCACCATTATCCAACACTGAAATTATCCTTCCTGTCATACCCCAAGGCTTTGAACCGTAAACGTAACTTTTGTTCTCCTGCTTTAATTGTTGTCTCAGAGGCTCGCTACTTCCTTCTGCTAACCTAGGCCTCGTCCCGGAAGCTGCTGGCCTCCATACAATCTAACGGAGGCCTAGAATGTTTTCAGCCTCTGAGACTTACTGCTGAATAAGCTCACCGTTTCTTGTTCTGTCCGAGCTCTGGGCTGCCTGGTTCAACTCAGCTGTTCTGGCTCCAGTTCATTCTCCCAACTAATTTAGTCTGGCTTCTCTCTCAACAAGCGATTTTTCCTAATCTTCTGGCTCTTTCTCATTCTCTGGCTCCTTCAGTCTGCTCCTGCGTTTTCTCTCTAAAACCTGTCCTTGTATTACTGTCCCAATAAAACTGCCTCTTTTCTCTCTGTCTCTCTCTCTGTCTCTCTCTCTCTCTCTCTCTCTCTCATTGTCCCATAAGTAGCTTCCTTTTCCTCTCTCTTGGGCATATCCTATTCTGTCAAATCTTTCTCTGGTTCATCAGTTTTTCTGCCACTCAATTAACTATCACTTTCAAATAAGGGTGCTTCCTTCTACAAACTACCCTTACATTTATTATTTGGGATTAAAGGCATGCCTGGACTGAAGGTTTCTTTACCTGATACTTGCTCTACTCCAGGATGGCCTGTTTGCCTCTGTCTCCTGGATTAAAGGTGTGTTTGTATTCCAGCCAGATCACACAGACCTAGATGTTATCTTTGGATGTGATCTCTTGCCAGCGCAGCCAAGTTCTGAATTAAAATTTCTCTACATTGAACCTGGCATTTCCCTTTTGTGACCATGGCTTACTATTAAGCTATATAACCTTTCCCAGGCCCTTCCTCCTTCATAGCCCTTTTGTGACTAGCACACCTTACTAATGCTGAGGTAAAGGAGTTCATCAGTCCTCTGCCTCTGTTGCTTCTTTTCGGAGCTTCTACCTCCACTCCTAATCCTGCTAAGCCAAGGTGTGCTGTTTGCTTAATCATGTTGAAAACTGTGAGTTCTAAAATCAATCCAGTATCATTTCATTTAGTTTGGCATCTTAAATTTTTTTAGTAGCTGGTTCGTGTCAATTAAATTATTAAAACTGGGAAGAAGACAAGCACAATCAAACGCTTGAAGGGGTTTGTTTTTTTGTTTTGTTTTGTTTTTGTGTGTGTGTCATTTTTTTGCTGTTGTTCATTTGTTTTCCATTCTGATTTCCTATTCTACAATGCTGCCTGTTTTCTATATGTTTTGAGACAATGTCTGGATTAAAATTGTAGGAAGCTCCAGACATCCACAAGCTTCTGTGGTCAGATTCCGTACTCTGACTAAGAAGGTTTTTGAAAAAAAAAAAAAAAAAATTAACAAAACATTGCTTAAGACATTAATGGCCCCTGGGGATAAGAACTTGGCCTCTCCGGTGAACAAAGAACTCAATGAAAACTAAGACGTATGTGTAAATGTATTTTTGTTGAAGTTTTTCCATTGAGAATGAGGGAGGGCAGACTGCTTTAGATAAAATGAGTACTGACCTCAGCTGACCCAAAACCCTTGCCCAAAGCAGGAGACAAAGTCCCAATCAAACTCTGGTCTCAGGAAAAGTTCAGGGAAAGGTCAAGAAGGGAGGGTAGGTGAGGGTGGAGACTGAGAAATAAAAACATTGGTATGAGTCTCCTCTTCCTGACCAAGAGGTACACTGCCAGACTGTCATAAGAAAGGCTGTGTGTGCAAACAGCCCAGCCCAGCTGAAGTCAACTCGGGTGTCAACTCACCAGGATATTTTATTTCATTCCTCTGGGTAGGTTCTTAGAGATCAGAAAAGGGAAAGTCTCACACTCCTCTCCCAGAAAGGTGTAGGTAGGGTCTGAAAAGTTATTGAGTGTTCTGATGTAGCAAATCCTTTAACAGAAGGGGTAGCACAAAGCCAAAGGCAGCCATTGTGTGAGCCTGCTTCTTAGGGCTGTTCAGAAGTAGGCCGGACCTAGGTTAACATCTGTAAGACCACAGCAAATGAAAAGCTTCTTCCCAAGAATTGTGTGCAGACTTTGATGCTCCCTGAGAGAATACCAACATTAAAATTAATCTGTGTTGAGAAGTCCATGAGGTCGTAAGAATTATTTAGTTTTGAACTTTAATCTGTGGCATGAAGTCATAAATCATTATGCTCTGCCCCAAGCTTTACCTTAAAGGGTCATTAGAGAGAGAGTGCTGGATTGGATGGATCAATGTTTTGATTCAATGTGACATGGATCATATTTTGTTAGAGATCCGGGCAACCATTTGAGGGATGAAATAAGTGATTTGGACAATGTATGTTTGGGGTAACACTTATCAAAGTTGTACTTTAATCGCTCGAAATACAAACTACTCAAAGAAGCTCAGTGAACAAGCAGTGGTCATGACTACAGCTCTCAGAGTTCTGGCTTTACCACTGTGCTCATTTCCCATTGGACCACAAGCTTTTCGAGGACACAGCCAAATCTTATCCATTCTTCTACCTGCAGTACATATGATGAATTGAAAATGTGGCCCAAGCCAGAGCAAAGAAAAACAGGAAACTGGTCCAAGAGACATGAAGTCCTTTTACTAGCTGGCTGGTCTTTGTAGATAAAATTCTGTGCTGGCTTTTTTTTTTTTTTTTTGTCAATTTGACACAAGCTGGAGTCATCTGGAAAGAAAGACCCTCAGTTGAGGAATTGGATGATGAGGGCAAGTCTGTGCTGCATCTTCTTGCAATCAAGGAGAAAGGCCCAACCCACTGTGGGCAGTGCTATTCGTAGGCAGGTTGTCCTGAGTATAGAAGAAAGTAAACTGAGCAATCCAGGGAGAGCAAGCCTGTAAGCAGCATTCCTTCATAGTTTCTACCTCTGTCTCCTGCTTGAGTTCATGTCCTGGCTTTCCTCAGTGATGGACTTTGATCAGGACATGTGAACCAAACCCTTTCCTACCCAAATTGATTTTGATCATGGTGTTTATCATGGCAATTAGAAAGCAAACTAGATTACACTGGATGACTGAAGAAGAGATAGAGACATTGGATATTCTGGTTAGGGAAGAAATGAAATGGGCATCACAGACATCTCAAATACTTGTATTCCCTACTTTTTCCACCCCACTCTCTATACAAACAATTATGTTTTTCATCTAATTATGAAGATAGCAATAGTTATACATATTAAATTACTACACTGTACTGTGTTTTACAGAAAGCAGGGAAGAAAATTTAATTCTGTTATAAATGTATGTAGAGCATCAAGTTTTGTGCCAGGAAATGGACATTACAGAAAGAAGAATGAGTGATATTTGCCTCTATCCTTGAAAAGATCGTGGTCCAATAAACAGAGAAATGTGCACAGTGGTGAATCTCTGAGAGCTATAGACATGCCCACACGGAAACGTCAGAGTCTGAAAGGATAGCTTCATGAGGAATAACTAGAGGAGAATCCAAGGCAGCTAAACCCAAGTACAAGGTGCTGGAATTGGTATCTTGTGAGAGCTGCTTTCTGCTTTCAAAATTCTGCTTGTTACTGCATCCTCTGGAGGGGACAGGGCCTTCTCACATGTGTAATAAGAGAGAGACTTAAGCACTTCCCAGAAGCCACACCTCTCAGTGATATTCTACAAGAGTCACTTTACATGAATTTGAAAGGGAAACAAAAAATTCAAAGCATAGTAGCAGGTGAAGCCAGGGGCAGGAGCAAGGGCAGGGGCAAGAGGAGAGAGAGTGAGAGAGAGGGAAAAGAAAGAGAGAGAAGAAAAGGGAGAAGTCAAAAGAGAGAGAGGGGGACAGGGACAGGAAGAGAGAGAGATCTGTATTTTTGTCTCATTTAATCATAATACACTTTAGAACAGAGATTTTATGACTTTTACTGAGTTGCAGAGAATTCAACTCATTTTCTTGGGTCATCATTAATTGGATGTAATAATTGGATGTCGCTGTAGGACTCACTTTGCAGTTAAGAGAATTAAGATTTGAGAAGGTAGGGGGAAGAATGAAGTGCTTTCCACATACAGCTGATAAACGTCATATTTAGCATTGAAATCACAAACCTCTGAACAGCTGTCTTAGTTATGGTTACAATTGCTGTGATAAAACATCATGTCTAAAAACAGCTTGGGGAGGGGAGGGTTCATTTCAGCTTACAGTTATAGTCCACACCAGGGAAGTCAGCACAGGAACTCAAAGTAGGAGCCAGGAGTCAGAAAAAGATGAAAAGATAGGGAGGAGTGCTGCTTATTTTCTTGCTCTTCATGGCTTGCTTGTCCTGCTTTCTTACAAAACCCAGGACCACCTTTCCAGGATTGGTATCTCCCTCAGTGACCTGGACCCACCCATATTAGTCATTAATCAATAAACTGCCCCCATGGGTTTGCCAATAGGACCATCTTATGGAGGAGTTTTCTCAGTTGAGTTCCCTTCTCTAAAGCTGACAAAAATCAACCAGGACACCAGTCACTGGCCAGCCTGAAGTAACTCAGTCTGCCTGACTCTAAAACCCATTTTTCTTTCTACACAGCGCATCCGTGGCTATGCAAACAATCTGCTTATCCAATCACAACTTATTTAACATAAATAACTTTTTAAGAAAAAAGAAATGCCGCAAAGGAAATAGCTTGTAAGTAGCAGTCCCCTTCTTCAGGGGTGTTGAAGTGGAGGTCACACGGCAGTTAGAAAAGCCATTGCAGATGGAGGACAAAGTGCTGAGCTAAATTACTCCTATGGGTTGAATTCCACGACTCCACAACACAGTAACAGAGAAAGTGCCAGTATGACATTTTTCCATATCATTCCTAATTTAATTTGGAATCTTTGTGGTTTCAAAATATTGTCATAAGACAATGTACTTTATCTCAGCCCTTTATCCTAATTTTGTTCACATGTTGATAGTCTAGATAGCCCCAAAGCTGTATAACTTGCAACAGACATAGTAACTTCCCTCCCCGCAGAAAGCTGTCAGTTTACACGCGGATATGTATTATCGTTTTGACAAGCGCATGTCAAAGGCACTCTGTGGAGGCCTGGGAAGGCTGTTCCTCACTCCTAAAACAAGATACTAGTCTAGCAGTTTCGTTTCCTGCCTCTGCACATCTTAACCTGCTGAACACACCTGCGAAAGGAGACGGCTACGTAGCACAATTGTAAAAGGAATTATTGTAGTTGAGAGCAGGAAAAAGGATGGATATTGAAGTCATGGAGACACCCCTGGGCTACCAAGCTACCCAGCTTTGGAACTTCTGTCTCTGTCTCAGCTTCCTCTCAAGAGAGAAACAGACAGCCTTGTTGTTTTGCTGTCTATGCCATTTGTCTTTGGGTTTATTTTTGATTGTTGGTTTTTGTTTTGTTTTGTTTGCATATTAAAATATCCTAACTGATAAAATTGAGCTACCACATTTATTCATCGATTCTCCAAGAATCACATCATAAAATGTGAATTTGTCTAGGAAGACCATAAAATTTAAAAATAAGAGAAAAAAATGGTTTATAAAGCAAAACCATTTTCACAATCATTGGACTTCACAAAAAAACAGAGGTCTGGGAATAAGATAACCCTATATTTAAAACCCATGTCTTCTTCAGGCTGATTCAGTCACGTTGAAAAAATAATATGTAACTTCTGTGGCATTCAAGCATTAGAGTTTAAAGGTAAATGTTATAATAGTGTTTTTCCAAAGTTGAATGAAATGTGATCATGTACATCTGGTGCATTCTGGGCATCAATAATTACTCATTCCATCTATTGATTAATTGCTCTTCTATAAAAATGATATGTGAAAACTTAGCTCATCTGGTCCACACGTGTACTAAGACAGGCAGTGAATGTACTCATCTAACATGTTATACATTGTAGCATGGTCTCTCTAGAAATGGAACTGGAGTAGAGTGGATTGGTCAGGGACTGGAGTTCTTGGAGAGGGGTTTGAGAGGTACCAGTGCAACTGTGGGGCAGAGGGTCCCAGATCAGCCTGTATCTTCTTTGGTATTTTTCTAGCTGCTGGACATCCTTAAAGCTAGAAAACAGAAAATATAGGCCATGCTATAGACACCTAAACTGTCAAAACCAGGAATCCAAATGAACTCGGGGTAAATTTTTTTGGTGTTTAGTGGGGGAAACAGGAGGAAGGGAGGGAAGGAGAGAGGGAGACAGAGAGACAGAGGCAGAGAGTAAAGACAGAGAGGGAGATGGAGGGAGGAAGAGAGGGAAAAAGAGAGATAGCCACCCTGTAACCATAGGATGGGCCTCAATTCACCATGTATCGCAGATTAACTTTAAATTTGTGGTTGCCCTCCTGCCTCAGCTTCATTTCCTTCCTAGTAGGTCCCTTTGGCTTTGCCATTCTCTTATTAAATGTGACTCTGTGCTCTGGGGCACTCGGTAATGTTCAACAGTTCTTCAGAACTCCAAGTTCCTCCATGTTTTATTTTATCGGTTCCAAGTAAAATATTAAGTTGATATCTCTAACTTTGCTCTCAAACCAGGGCCAAGTCGGCTCTTCTCCAAAGTATGCTGGCCCTGTGATTCTACTGTATGAATGCCAGGAAGTACTCTGAGGAGAGTTGTAGCTTCAGATAAGCAGTGGATAATGGATGGCTGTGTGGCCATATTCTTTGCCTGGTTCGTAGCTGACTTGCCTTTGAGGCAAGAGTGCTGTGTCCTTAGAGTTCACCCGGCCTCTCTTGACAGCCACTTAATCCCATTAGTGTTGTCAGTCTATACCCTAGTAATGCTTTTCCATGTAGCTACCACATTGCATAAGTTTCTCCCTTTGCCTGTTTCAGCCATAGCCAGACAATCTAACAGAGATCACCAAACTCATTTCCACTCATCCTTGCTGAAATAGCTTTTCTGATCACCTTGTAGAGGTAAACAGTATGACCCAGTCCTAGACAATGCAATATGTGGCGAGCTGACCTCCAGGACTGACCCTGTGGACAACTTCCCCTTTTTCTATCATCTTCTAGTAGAGCCAAAAGACCTAGCAGGGGGATACTGAGGCCCTGGAATTTGTGGGTTCCCACCATGGAGGCCTCTGTCTATCTCATACCTTCAGATCCCCATCCTTCTCAGCCCTCTACTCTGCTACTTCTTTTGCAGTAGGACACAGAGGAAGAATACCCTTTTTTTTATGTTCGGCTACTGAAATTTAGGGCTGGGTTAGTGGTAAGTTTTGAACTACTCTAACTGCACATTCAATTCTAAATGCCTCTTTGGAACCAGGTGACTTGCTGTCTTCATTTACTGAAGGAGATTACAGACCCTTATTTAGTTTACTCGACTTTTCCCCCCTCCAAAAAAAAAAAAAAAGTCACAACAATGATTGATTTAAAAGAACTTTAAAACAAAACAAAAACAAAATCCCCAGCTGAGTGTGGTGACGGAGGCTTGTAAGCCCAGGACTTGGAAGGCAGAAGCGGGAGAAAACACGTGTTTGAGTGAGGCCAGCCTGGCTGTAGAGAAAGTTACAGATCAGCACACAGGAAGGAGCTTAATTTGCCTTTTATAGCAAATTAACTTTGCTCTCAAACCAGGGCCAAGTCGGCTTACACCCTGAGAAAACAGTGTCAATCCTTGCAAGAGGTCTGAGCACGTGTGACCTAGTCTCCTCTTTTATTACTTATTATTTTATTAGTTACTATTAATTCCAGCCACCAGGGCTGCTGTACTGGAGAGCCAACACATCACCTTTCAAACTAAGAACATGAGGCTGCTTGCCCCATTCAATGCTCCTTTGCCTCAGAAACCTTTTATAGCTCAACCATGTTGTGTATGCAGAATAAGCAAACAACACTAATTTTAAAAATACTAATAAGGATAGTTATCGCCTAGATACTGGTTACAACTAAACGCATTTCACAAGGAAATAAATCAAGAGCTGGCCATTATTTTGAAATAAACAATATAACTCCACAAACAGAAGAACCTTTGGGTGGGAAGATGAGCTCAAGAATGCTAAGTGTACTTTAAGACTAAGGGAAACATGTGTCCTGGCCATCAGACGTCGAGATAACATTTGATTCATTTTTATACCCCAGAGTCTAAGCCCGGGTATGGTACTTAGAAAGTATATGATTTTTGCTAGATTAAATTGCATGTGCTTTGGAAACCTCTGGGGGAAATCCTTCAGAATCGTTCAGTGGTGGTTAATATACAGTGATGAGGGGAGAAAACAGAAGTCCCTAGAATTTTAAATCAACACACCGTGTTAAGGAAATATTAAGATGAGGGATTTTTTTTAATTGGGAGGATAAATGAAAACAAGCATTAAAATTCAGTAATGCTCTGTACGCTTATTTCCACTAAAATTGGGGTAAGATGAAATAAATTACATGGCATAGTAAGAAATGTTGTATCTTAGAGAAATGTTGCCTTAGAGTAATTGAAATCAGCTGACTCAAACACTCATTGAGTCTTCCATGCAACTGTATTCAGAATAGAAAGACAGGAAGAAGGGGAGATGTGAGGTAAGAGGAACAGATGAACCCGGGTCTACATTCTGCTGGGTTCTGTGATGCTTTGGTACAGAATTACTGGAAGAGCTAAGGATATGGTGATTAAAATAGGGGAGAAAGATTGACAAGGCCCTGCTGTAATGAGGAGATCCGCCTATTTCGAATGTCACCAAATGGCTATCTACTTCTCTTGGGTCAATCAGGAGAGTCAATCACATGGTGAATTTGGAACTTTGATTCAGAAGAAATGATAATAACAGCTATCATCAACTCACAGCATTTGGTGGTGAGCTCTATAATCAACGGTACCCAATTTTGTTCAGCCTCAAAGCCTACAGACTGACAAACAACTATAATTTATCTCAGTTGTCAGTGCCACTGTTTATTTATGAACAGAATGCTGCTGGATTACCATGTTTCAGTGATCTTATTAATAAAACAGTGAACAGAATTCTAAGCAATAGAACAACATCTCTGGTTTAAATAGAGAATTCAAGGAGATGGCGTCTGGGGAGCAGAAGACTCCACTCCAGGAGGCTGTTATCAAGTGGGGTCCCGGAACCTACTGGTGAGTTACCGGAAGGCGGGGCTCTATTGTTAATTTGTCTCTATATCCTTCATACACCTGACATATGGCAGATTTCAAACCTAGTATTATTGTGCATCACTGAAGCAAAACATCACATCTGTCAAGCTTTCACTGTACCCCACCAAAAAATAAGACACATCATCAAAATAGAAAGTACTGACCATAAGCCCACTGCAGTAGAATTGTCCATTTTTATTTGTATGGGATACTTTCCAAGACTCCTAATAGATGTCTGATACTACAGATGGTATGAGGTCTCATCTATACCATATTTTGTTTTACTGGTTAAGATCCAGTAATCTTTTTTATGCATATATGCTTGTGATACAGATTAATTTAGAAATTAGTTGTAATAATTAACAATAAAGTATAACAATGATAACAGTATAGTATAATAAAGTATTATTTTTCTCTCTCCACTAATAGCTCTCCTTGTCCGGGACATTTTTGCAACCATAGCACGAGACTTTCTTTCCTTACTAAGTTGAAAATGTCTATCCTTTTACTTTAGAGGTCTAAGCCGTGACTTCTTTTTCTCATGGCCAAATGGCCAACAACACTTGCCCTGTACTTTGTGGTCATTAAGTTAAGGCTATTCGACTGCTAATGCTGAAATGCTTAGACAATCAGGTAACCGAGCTTGCTGAGTGACTAGTGGGCTGCTACTGTATACAGCATGGATAGTGAAGACAGAGGAATGATTCACCTCTAGGAGAAAATGAAATAAGATGGCACCAGATCTCACCTTCCTACTCAGAATGGCAGGCAACTGTTTACTTATAGAATTCGGTTCGCTCAACATTTGTGGAACAAAATTTATCATGGTAACTTCAACTGTATAAAGTGAAATTGTGGATGAATTTGGAATGATCGACATTATGAAAATAGATCTTTAGGAAGGTTCATTCCCGAAAGGATATTTCAGTGCATAACACACAGAAGAATCTAGATACATTGCCCACTGATCCTTACTGACCTACATGAGATGGCTCTAACTTCAAACCCTAACCCCACTTAGGACTATATAAAATGCAGATGGCCATATATTTTAATATGTTTTAAATATTTTAAAATCATATATGTATGCATGCACATACTTGTCCAAAGAGCTCATTTAATCGCCTGAATGAGTTACAGATTGTGAGACACCTGACGTGTATGCTGGGAACCAAACTCCAGTCATCTCGGCAAGAGAAGCAAGCCAAGTCATGCCTCCAGCCCCGATTTTAATGTTTTTAAAGACAAGCAAGGTTTCCAAGCACTGCATCTCAAACATCATTCAATAGTAGAGAAGGGTAGAGGTGGAAGAAAATAAGCCAGTTTTATCATACCACTACATAAAGGACAGCTGGGAAGATACTGAGTTCCCAGGATGTTGGGGCCTCACTGAGGTACCACTGACACCCACTACATAAGGAAGTATGCAGAAAGTTCACTCCGGGCAAATCCACCTCTCTCTAAGAACAGACAAACCATGGGGCCCAGGTAAGCTGAGCTGGACCATCCAGAGCTATAATGGCTTTTCAGCACATTGGCATACGGATACCCGAAAGGAAGCCAGGACCACTCTTCAAGTCCGTCCCTATACCACATCTCATTGCAAATTGGACAAGTCGAGGCAGGAAAACCTTAAGCCAAGGAAAAGCGTTTAAATTTATAAAAGGTGAAGATAATTTTATTCTATTAAAAGTCCACTTATACAGTAACAGAAAAATGCCATTGTCTAGAAATGTACCCCAATTTTCACCATGGTCAGACTTCAGCCTTGATTATCTACAGAGAGTGGAAGAAGATCACACACTTTGAACTATATTGAATGACTAAATAAACGACCCACATGTTCTCTTCTCACAGACTTAACTACTGTTTAGTTTTTATGCGCTTTGATAGAAGTTCATATCTCAAATTTCATAGTTACTATGTCAGTCAACTTTTCTTTATTGCAAAAAGGAAGAGAGGGAGGGAAGGAAGGAAGGAAGGAAGGAAGGAAGGAAGGAAGGAAGGAAGGAAGGAAGGAAGGAAACTAAACAGAGGAAGATTTATTTGGGTTCGTGGTTTCATGAGTTTTCAACCGTTATCAGTTGCCCATTGCTTTATTGCCTGTGGTGGTTCTGCACGCTACGGTATGGAGTGTGTGATGGTGCAAAGCTGCTCACTGTATGATGGCCAGGAAGTAAAAGGAAAAAAAGCAAGAAAGACCAAGATGTTAACACTTCTTCAAAGGCATAAACCCAATGGCCTACTACAACATCCCACTAGACCCCATCTCTTCAAGTTTCTACCTCTTTCTTTTTAAACCTCTTACTAGCACCATGGGTGGCCAAGCTTTTAATGCCTTTGGGGAACAAAGCGAGTACAAACGATAGCAAGTTGACTAGGGGAGTCCAAGGCCTGAGAAGTGTGACTTGCTCAGCTACCCAGTTGAATCTGGCTCTACTTCCTTGATGGAGGAAATGACAAATATCGCTTTGTTTGCTTGATCCGAAGCACGTTTGCTCTAGGATTGGTAGAAGGAAGAATACCCAGTGACCCGCCTCCCTGTTCTTCTTCCTGGATGTGGTGGGACCCCTGGAGCAGGATGAGACATTAGTCCTTGATTAGATTACCTCAGTTGGCCAATGAACTTACTGATGTCACCATGATCGTATCTAACCCGAGACCAGTGTCTCTCAACCTTCCTAATGCTGTGACTCTTTAATGCAGTTCCTCATGCTGTGATGACCCCATCCATAAAGTTACTTTTGCTGCTACCTTATAACTGTAATTTTGCTACTGCTATGAATCATAATGTAAATATCTGTGTTTTCCTGTGGTTTCAGGCGACCTCTGTGAAAGGATTGTTCAATACCAAAGGGGTTGTGACCCCACAGGTTGAAAAATGCTGCCCTAGACAGTCAGGTAAGCCCTTAATGCGGAGCTTTCTCTGCATTGATTTGTAGCAAGAAAGCTGATGACTGTGTCGTGAACCTTCCGCTTTGCAGAAGGACTGTCTCCAGGAGCAGTTAACAAGGAAACAGGGCCTGAGTCTCAAGAACACAAACAAAAAGTTCTGTCAGCAGCCTGTGATTTGCCTCAGCCAACACCTTGGTCAACCTTGGCCTGGACCCAACTAAGGGAAGTCAAAGTTCCTCACCCATGAAGCTTTGGGGGTTATGAATTTATTTCTCTTTCGTTGGTATTGATGCAAAAGCACAATTCTTGCTTCAAAGGGGATAAGAGATAAATTGTTTTAGACCAAACTGTGAATGAGCATGGATTCGAACAAAGATTTACATATTCCTAATTCCGTGTTCCAGGGTGTCAACTGCATAAAGGAAGTTTTCTAGTAACAGAACAAAGGGAGTCATAAGTCAAGGCACCTTTCAAATATACTGGTGGAGACAGTAAGTGGGTGAATTAAAGGAAGCAGAGAAACTCCCTCTGTAGGCTTCAGATGTTGTCTGATGGTTTTCTTAGATTTTTGGTTGTTGGAAACTAGAGTTTCATTACCTTCATACAACTGAGGCTGTTAGGTCCAGCACAGGTGTAACCAAAGAATGACTATTTAGGGAGCTAATGACAACCCTCTGCCCACGGCTATAAGCATGTGGAGTTAGAACTTCCATGAAAAAAGAGTTTTAATTATGTGTGTCTTCAAGGCATCAAAGAATTTAGAACTCTTTTAGTACCATGAAACACTGATTTTCTTCACTCTAGCAACTCAGAAATAGATGAGCAGATTTTCTTTAGAACTTACAAAAAAAAAAGTTTTCTTTAGGGCTGAAATCAAGACTGAGAAATGCTAATCTAGAAGAGGGAAGGAAGCTTAAGTCATGTAAATAGCTTAAAATAGGCTACATAGACTGACCTTCTGTGTTCTCTGGAGAGAACTGCTCATCTTTTAGAACATAAGGAACGTTTGCTTACAGTTGCATGCAAGGTACTGAAAGAAGGCCTGTGTTTGTTCATGCCTACCCTCCTCCCACAGGGTCAGAGTCTGAGCTGCACAGAAGCTATCGACCTTGATAGATGCAGTGTCAGCCTGAGCTCACATCCCAGCCTGATCACGACAGGCTGCACAGTTCTTTACAGCTTTAAACAGAATGTGGGTACCACAAAATAACAAGAGAATAGTTTCCTCTCTTCATGTCCTTCATGCTCTGTGTGTGTGTGTGTGTGTGTGTGTGTGTGTGTGTGTGTGTTCACTTATGTATGGGCACACTTGTGTGGGAGTCCATGTGCACACAGGCACGTGGAAGCTAGAGGTTAATGTAAGGTGTCTTTATCTCCAGCCTTGCACTTCACTTTCTGAGGCAGGCTCTCTCACTCAAACCCAGAGCTCACCAATACGCTAGGCCACCACAATCACGGCCTTTCCTCCTCAAGGGCTGGCAGTACAGGCAGCCGCCACACCTTCCAGGCTTCCGTGTGGGCTCTGGGGATCCAAACTCTGACCAGTCCCTCAGGCTAGTCGAACAGGGTCCACCTGAAAGAGGGAGTGGAAATTGGGGGACAAAGACGCGAAGGATGGAGACAAGACAGATTCCTGATCAAGGCTCACTTTACTGAATGTGCAAACAAAGCTTATAAAGCGAAGGGTACAAGCAAATTTTTTTCACAGTAGCAACACATCTGTGCCACCTGGCAAGGCATGCAGGAATTCATTCAAGGTCACACAAAGTTTGCTGTCTGGTTCCCAAGGTTGCAGGGAGCTTGCTATCTACTTCTCAGGCTCAGAGCACCCCGCCTGCAGAGACAGCCAAGGACAATCTCTGAGACATGGAACTATGGATAAGACCTGCATCTGCCAAGGCCAGGAGGCAGAATTCCAATTACCAGACTCCTTCAGAACTCCACTCCTCACACTCATGCAGCAAGTGCTGTACCCACCAAACCATTGCTCCAGGCCTTGGTCATGTAATGGGCAGGTTCTTTTCATTTCTGCGATTCTCCTGCAAGATCACTTCAATCCCAGAACTTGGGAGGCACAGGCAGACAGATATCTGTGAGTTCGAGGCCATTCTGGTCTAGAGTTCCAGGACAGCCAGGACTCTAAATACAGAGAAACCCTGTCTCAAAAAAACAAAAAAGAAAGAAAGAAAAAAAAAGATTAATCTCTTTCTCTCTTCAGTTTCTCAGTTCTGTTACATGAGACTGAATACAAGAAAATAGGACCTGAGACCTTTGGTGGCATGAGCTTGTGTTTGTAGATTGTTCACACATTGGTTGTCAACAAGGGAGCAGTGAACTTGGGCTGGGATAAGGACTGACCTATAACCCTCAATGCCTGCTCTCCCAACAACCCCCTTCCTCCAGCAAGGCCCCTCCTCCCAATGTTCCCAGGATTTCCCCAAGGCCTCACCAGCATTTGCAAACACTGTGGGAATCATTTCACATTCATACCATAATGACCTTAGACCCAGTGACCTTCTTGGGAACAAGAGTCTCTTTGGCAGCCCAGCACGGTGAACAGGCAGACATCCTTAGGAGCTGCTTTGGTGAGAAGGATAACACCATTTCAGTTAAGGAGCATCATCCTGCCTAAGCAGGCCACTCTCGGTGACTAGTGATGGAGATCATTCCCTGTCATCCTTCTTCCTCCTTCGCTCAGAAAAGCAATGTATAGTATTTTAAAAGTTACATTGAGAACATGGGAAAATAATTCACTTTTCATTTTTTTTTACTCTCTGAGCCAGTAGCCCTACTTCACTGAGAAGCTACACACACACACACACACACACACACACACACACACAAAAGAAAAGCAAATAGCACCTGATCAGTTCTGTCCCTGATGGTAGTCCTGGAAGACCAGGGGAGTCTCCAGTCACCTGTTCAAACCCAGGTTCCCCATGGTCACACCTGAGAAGGAAAATGACTTTATGGTATCTCACTGTTATACTTGGTTTCAGTTATTGACTTTTCCTGGTTAGAATAGAGCAAAGAAATCTAAAGTAAGCTGAAGGAGAGAAATAACAAATGACCAAAACCAACAAAATAGGAAATAACTAAACAGATTTTGAGATGGTGAGCAGAGTAAGATTGTCAAACCAGTGGTCAACCCGATAAGGCAACAGAGGAAAATGGAGTTGACCAAGAAAGCAGGGAGAGGGGCATGTTAGTCCTCCCGCAGGCACTAATAGGACAATAACAAGGTAGCCTTAACCCAGTAGATTCAACAGCCTGGATAAAACTGAAAAGAAATTAAGAAGTTGGAAAAAATGCAAACTACCTGTCACATGAAAACCAAAGGATGAATTGAATAGCTTTTTTATCTGTGAAAGAAATTGAATTTAAAATTAAAATCCTCCCTCGAACAAAACTTCAACCTGTATAATTTCATGGCTGAATTGCACCAAAATTCGCTGAGAAATGATGTCAGTCCTAGAGAAGCCATCACAGAAAATACCAGAAGGAAGGTGTTGCAATGCACTTGAGCAGGCGAATACAGCCGTACACCCAAGGAAGAAAAATACACGGCGAAAAGAAAGCTACGTTGTCAATAGTTTTCATATATTCTTAATGACCACCTAGCAAACCAAAATTCTCAACATGTAAAATATACATTGACAAACAATTTAGACTGAGAATGTAAAGTTGCCCTAACTCTCAAAAATTAGTCAAAACAGTTTATTATGTTAATTGGCAAGAAAAAAAAAGTGAAAAGCCAGACCAATTAGTTTCAATAGTTGAAAAATAAGAAATTGAGGAAATTCAATACCCAAACATGATAAAAATTCTCAGAAGTACAGAAATAGAGGCGAATTTCCTCAGTATGATTTAAAAGCATTCAAAAACAAACTAAAACCTGGAGAGCAACAGAACCAAAAAATCTGGGCACAGGGGTCTTTTCTGAGACTGATACTCCAACCAAGGACCATGCATGGAGATAACCTAGAACCCCTAAACAGATGTAGCCCAAGGCAGTTCAGTGTCCAAGTGGGTTCCATAGTAATGGGAACAGGGACTGCCTCTGACATGAACTGATTGGCCTGCTCTTTGATCACTTCCCCCTGATGGGGGAGCAGCCTTACCAGGCCACAGAAGATGACAATGCAGCCACTCCTGATGAGATCTGATAGGATCAGAAGGAAGGAGAAGAGGACCTCCTCTATCAGTGGACTTGGGGAGGGGCATGCGTAAAGAAGGGGGAGGGAGGGTGGGATCGGCAGGGGAGGAGGGAGGGGCTTATGGGGGATACAAAGTGAATAAAGTGTAATTAATAATAAAATAAAAATAAAAATATAATATAATATAATATAATTAACATAATAAATATTAAAGTTTATAGCTAAAACAATGAAACTTCTAGAAGAAGGCAGAGCAGAAATCTTGGCAATTGGGGTTAGACAAATATTTTTAAACTGATACAAACAATGTAAACTATAAAAAAAAATAAATTAGCAAGGTGAACTCAAAATCTTAAGTTTTACTCTTCAAGGTAACACAGCTGAAGGGGAAAAGAAAAGTCACAGATTGAGAAAATATTTGAAAATATATATCCCATAAATAGCTTTATGTATTCATGATCTACAAATAGAATTTAAGAATAAAAAGACAGACCTACAAATATGAGTGAGGTAAGGGAGGAATCTGAGTAGACTTCTCCTCGGTGATAACAATTCTATTGCAAATAAGTGCACAGAAAGATGCCCAGCATGGCTAGTCACTAGGGAAACAGTGACTCCCCACTGAGGTACCACTCAGTGGTTCCAGCATTAACAAGGCCACCCGTCAGGACGCAGAAGAACTGTAATGCACAAACACTGAAAAACAGTACATTTGCTTTGAAATCGATTTGGAAATGCATTACAAAGTTAACGAGTAGCCCAAGAGCTCCATTTTGTTATGTTTTATGTTTAAGTGTTTATTACTTTTATTTCGTGTATGAGTGTTTCATTTGTATGTGCACCACATACATTCCTAAGACTGGGAGGTCGGAAGAAAGGATCAAATTTCCCTTGCGCCAGACATGTTGGAAACTGAACCAGAGTCCTCTGCAAGACCAGTAAGGACTCTACGGGGCCATCCCTCCAGTCCCTAATAACTCTGTTTTACCCATCTACCCAAGGGACAAGTGTGGCTGCCCAGACCTGCACCCTAGTGATGAGGGCAGTTTCATTTATGACAGTAAGAATCTGAAATGTTCAGTCACCAGTGACTGCAGGATCAAACTGTCCCGCGTCTGTATCCTAGAATGCCACTGCCAACACAGAGGGGCACGCTTTCGACACACCCACTGTCACGGGTGGCACTTAGAGACGGCTCACTGGCACAAATACCGCCAACAGTAAAGATCCTGCTTACGGGAAATGTTAGAAAAGCCCAAACTACATACAGATTGGTAGGAAGGAGGTTCTGAGGTTTTGGAAGGGGGGGGTTGTTTGTTTTTGTTGTTTGTTTGTTGATTTTTAACAAGGATCAGGAAATTGAAAAAAGGGGAATATAAATGGGCTGAAAGAAACAGTTTTTCTCTTAATTTAGGATATAGTCACATAAATATAAACTGTTGTCAAAATCCGTCAGTCCATATGCCCAAGCTGGCAAATCTCATTGTCTATAAATTGTTCTTTAATGAAACTTCGGTGAATAATGTATAGTGATTGATTACAGATGAATTTGCCATATTTCCTTGCCTTGGGTGTTCTATTCCTATACGTACACTTTAACTCCTACTTTCTAAGGTAATCACAAATAATAAATATTTATCACCATGCTGAAAACTTTACAATCCTTCAATTCCTGTATGAATTCCTACAGACCATGTAGATGGATGTCACCCTGAATAACCATCTCCTTACTTTAGAAATTTCTACTGCTTTCAATATTTCCCTAAATTCGTTAATGTTCAGATATACTTTGTAAACACATTCTCACATATTTTTGAAGATTTCTCTTTTAATAGTTCTTAGTCAACGATAACACTATCACATCAAAATGGAAGCAGACCTTAAGGACCTTTAAACATGCCGGTAAATGCTTTTCCAGTAAGGTGGTACTGACTCTACTACCACAGGTAGGGTGTGGAAAGAATGCCATCATTTCGTGAAGTGTTTGCAGACATCCTTATACAGGTCTTTAAACTTCAGCCGCCCCCCATCCCCCATGAGTTGTAGCTTTCTCTATACTCCTGTGCTTAAAGACACAGTCCACAGCGTTTACAGTACTATGCCTCTTAGCGGAGGAGTTCATTGTCCATTAGCAGGGACCGGGGCATTTGCAGGACCCTTGGTTTGTGTGAAAGTCTACTCACGTGAGGGCAATCTTCTCCATTGCTTACTGCTGTCTACCTAACTATGCCTTACTGTGCTTTTTATTTAATTTCTGATATTTATAACATCTCTAGGGCTTATCACTTTTGCCCAGCACCAGATAACACACCTAGGCAGCACGGCACTTCTTTTCCTGTGGTGTGTGTTGCATACAGCACCCCTCTGTAATTCATCCACCTAATAGAACTTTGGTTTCTCGTTTGTTGGTGTTTGCCTCTTTGTCCTACCTTTTAACTCGTTACTCTCATCTTCCCAAACTAGCACCTAGCAACTAGGAAAAGCTATGGTCTCAAATAATTAAATGAACATCATTCAGAAGACATTTGAGATTTCTCCTCATTGGGCCTCGGCTGGTCACCTTTCAGCCTATCGTCTCTGTCACTTCCCTACTAGACTCAATGTTCTCTTCCTCCTAGCTGCTTAATACTGTCCAAGTCCTGAGTACTGACCACAGCTGCGTGGGGTCCACCAGGTAGGTCTGAGTTGTCTTAGGGTAGGACAACCACTGGCTCCTGGTACCCTCTGAAACTCACTTTGGGCATCCTCTCTGCCTGCCCTATTGCTCCCAGGACAGCCTGTTGCTATTCTTGTACTCTTCGGTGGCATCATCTGCTTTCCCGTTTGTGCACTGTCTACTGACCACAGTCTTCCCAACTAGAGATAAGTACCCTAGGAGGTCAGAGACCAATTCTCCTCTGTGCACTAGCGGCAATTTACATGGCCCCTAAACTTGTTTCAGTCTTCCTTCTTAAACCATACTTTTCAGGTGGTAGCAATATAATCTTTTCAAATAATTAATAATGGCTTTTCCTATAATTACAGATTTTTGTAATCTATAAGATGTTTGTGTTCTTCTTCCGTTCAGGGCTACAGAGGATGTGGTTTGTTTTTGGTTGATGGAGTTTCTTTTGGTTGTTACTATTGTCTGTAGCAGATAAAGACTTGTGGGCTTTTAGCACCCCTTAAATGAACAGGCCAAGTTCAGTCACTTTATTTTTGGTGCTCAAATTGTTCCACCTTGTACTAGTGAATGATCCTTCAGACTTGCCCTAGAAGAACCTTTTCATCTAAGCCTATTATTCTTATTTATTTATTTATCTATCTATTCATTTATTTTTTGGTAAATTCTTTGCTCACAGGCACCACAAGGTTTCTCAGGCTCATCTTGCCTGTTTTCCAACCAAGACTTGGAACCAGTCCTCTTTCTAAGAAACCCTGGTCCTTTGTAGATTTTGGAATCTGTTTTTTATTCTTTAATTTCTTTTCTTTTTTATATTCTTTTTAAAATGTTTATTTTATTTTTATTAATTATAGTTTATTCACTTTGTATCCCAGCTGTAGCCCTCCTCCCCCATCCCCTCCCAATCCCTCCCTCCCTCTTCTTCTCCTCTGTCCCTCCCCTAGTACAATGATAGGGGAGGTCCTCCTCCCCTTCCATCTGACTCTAGTTTATCAGGTCTCATCAGGACTGGCTTCACTGTCTTCCTCTGTGGACTGGTAAGGCTGCTCCCCCATCAGGAGGAGGTGATCAAAGAGCTAGCCACTGAGTTCGTGTCAGAGACAGTCCCTGTTCCTATTACTGGGGAACCGTCTTCGATGCTGAGCTGCCATGGGCTACATCTGTTTAGGGGTTCTAGGTTATCTCCATGCATGTTTGGAGTATCAGTCTCACAAAAGACCCCTATGCCCAGAATTTTTGGTTCTCTTACTCTCCTTGTGGAGTTCCTGTCCCCTCCAGGTCTTCCTATCTCCCCCTTCTTTCATAACATTCCCTACACTCTGCCCAAAGTTTGGCTATGAGTCTCAGCATAGTTTTGATACCCTGCTGCATAGAGTCTTTTAGAGGCCCTCTGTGGAAGGTTCCTGTCCTGTTTCCTGTTTTCTCCCTCTTCCAATGTCCGTCCCGTTTGCCTTTCTGAATGAAGATTGAGCATCTTACCCAGGATCCTCCTTCTTGATTAGCTTCCTTAGGTGTACAGATTTTATTATGATTATCTTATATGAAAACAGGGGTTTTTTTTTCCTCACAATATACCCTGATTATAGTGTCTCCTCCTCCATTCCTCCCAGTTCCTCAAGATCCACTCCCTTTCTGCCTCTCATTAGAAAAGAACAGGCTTCTAAGATATAACAATCAAACATGACAAAACAAAACATAATAAAATGAATCAACAACTTTTATACTGAATTAGGAAACAACCACCCAACAGGAAGATAAGGGTCCCAAGAGCGGGCAAAAGAGTCAAAAATCCACTCATCCTCATAGTCAGGAGTCCCAATAAAGTATTAATTGAATAGCTATAATATATACACAGAGTTGTGGTAAATTCATAAAGATGAAATGAATAAATCCCTTAATGAAAACACAATCAAAGAGTGGAAGGAAACAATTAAAAGAGTTCAAGAGATAAGAGTGAAAACAGAATCAATAAACAAAACTCAAAATGAGGGAAATCTGGAAAACAAAAAATTAGTTACTCAAACAGGAAACTCAGAGGCAAGCCTCACCAACAGAATACAAAATGTGGAAGAGAGAATCTCAGACATTGAAGGCAAGATACAAGATACGGATACTGCAAAGAAAATGTTAAATCTCTTTTTAAAAAAATCCTGGCATAATGAAAAGACCAAATCTAAGAATAATGAAAATAGAGGAAGGAGAAGAAATCCAGGTCAAAGGTACAGAAAATATATTCAATGAAATTATAGAAGAAGCTAAAGAAGAGGATGCCTATCAAGATACGAGAAGTATACAAGCAACAATAAACTGGACCAGAAAAGAAAGTCCTCTTGACACATAATAATACAAAAATAAAACAAACAAACAAACAAAAAACCTAAACATACAGAACAAAGAAAGAACATTAAAAGCTTCAAGGGAAAAAAGACCAAATGATATATAAAGGCAGACTTATTAAAATAGCACCTGACTTTTCAATGAAGACTCTAAAAGTCAGAGCAGATAGACTACAAACTCTTAAGACACTACATATGTCAGCCCAGAATACCCAGCAAAACTTTCAATCACAGTAGGTAGAGAAAACAAGTTATTGCATGATAAAATGAAATTTAAGCAATATCTATCTACAAATTCAGCTCTTCAGAAGGAGCGAGAAGGAAAACTCCAACCTAAAGAAGTTAACTAATCCCAATAAAACACTGGAAATAAATAATTGCAGGACAAGAAAACAGAAAAAATACACACACCACCACCACCACCTCCACCATCACCACCACAACAACAAAATAATAGGAATCAACAAACACTGCTCATTTATATCTCTCAAAATTACTTGTCTTAATTCCCCAATAGGAAGACTAACAGAATGAATACAAACCAGGATTCACCTACCTGCTGCATGTAAGAAACACACCTTAACATCAAGGACAGATACCACTTCAGGAAAGGGTAAAAATATAAAAAATAAAAATAAAAATAAATAAATAAATAGATAAATAGATAAATAAAAGATAGCCTAAGCAAAAGACCTAAGAAGCAAGCTGGTATAGCCATTTTAATATCTAGAAAAAAGCAGATTTCAAACCAAAGCTAACTGACATTATACACCAAATGGACCTAAACAAAGATTAGGTCCAAAATATTTCACCAAAATACCAATGAATTTACCTTCTTCTCGGCACCTCACGGAATTTTCTCCAAAACTGACCACATACTTGAGCTGTACAAAGCAAGTCTCAACAGACACAAGAAAATTGAAAGAACTCCTACATCCTATCTGGCTGCCACCAATCAAAGCTGGATATCAACAACAGAAACAGGAGAAAGCTTACAAACTCATAGAAACAAAACAACTCACTACTGAATGAAAAAAAAATGGACCAGGACAGAAATTAAGAAAAAAATTAGAGACTTTCTAGAATTGAAAGAAACTGAATCCACAACATGCCTAAAATTTATGAAACACAATGAAGATGGTTCTAAGAGGTAAGTTCATAGCACTAAGTACCTACATTTTAAAAATGAAGAGATATCATAATAGTAAAAACACATGTGAAAGTTTTAGAACAACCCCACCCAAATTGATAGATAGCAAGAAATAATCAAACTCAGGACTAAAATCAATAAAACAGAAAGAAAACAATAATAACAACAAAAACAATAAAAAGAATCAATGCAACAAAGAATCAGTTCTTCAAAAAACATCAATAAGATTGACAAACCCTTTTACAAATTAACTAAAAGGTAGTGAGAAAAAAATCCAAATTAACAAAATTGGTAAAGAAAAGAGGGGCAAAATAGCAGACATCAAGGAAATCCAAAGAATCGTGAGAATATACTTTGAAAACCTGTTCTCCATCAAATTGGTAAATCTAAAACACAAAATAAAAAACAAGGGATAAATTTCTCAATAAATACTATTTGCCAAAGTTAAACTGAGATCAGAGAAGCAGTTTAAATAGACCTGTAACCTCTAGTGAAATAGAAGCAGTCATTAAAAGTCTACCAGCCAACCAAAGAAAGCTCAAAGATAAATGGTTCAAGTGTAGAATTCTACTATACTTTCAAAAAATAACTAATGCCAACATTCTATAAATTATTACACAATATGAAACAGAAAGAACTTTGCACACTTTGTTTTAGGAGTCCACTGTTATTCCAATAACCAAATCATATAAAGACCCAACAAAGACAGAGAATTGCAGACCAGTTTTCCTTACAAACATAAATGAAAAATTCCCAATAAAATACTTGCAAACCAAATCCAAGAACACATCAAAAAGATCATCCACCATGATCAAGTAGGCTTTATCCCAGAGATATAGGGATGGCTCAAAACAAAGAAATTAATAAATATAATCCACCACATAAACTGACTGAAAGACAAAAAGCATCTGACCATTTCATTTGATGCAGAAAAGGCCACTGACAAAATCCAACATTCTTTCATGATAAAAGTCCTAGAGAGATTAGGGATATAAAGGACATTACCTAAACATAAAAGAGGCAGTTTCCAGCAAACTCATAGCCAACATTTATTTACATGGAGAGAACAGAAAGCAATTCCACTAAAATCAGGAACAAGACAAGGTTGTCAACTCTCTATATTCCTATTCAATACAGTACTTGAGGTCTTTGGTAGAACAATAAACAACTGAAGGAGGTCAAGGGGATAACAAATTGGAAAGGAAGAAGTCAAAGTATCTTCATTTGTAGACATAAATGGTATACATAAATAATCCTAAAAATTCTACTGTGAAACTTCTACAACTGATGAACTTTCAGCAAAGTAGCTGGATACAAAATTAACTTAGAAAAATCAGTTCCCCCCCCACTCCCATACCAAGGACAAATGGACTGAGAAAGAAATCAAGGGAACAACACCTTTCAAAATAGCCTCAAATAATATAAAATATCCTGGGGTGACTCTAAAAAAGTAAATGAAAGTTTTGTATTATAAAACTTTAGGACACTGAAGAAAGAAATTGAAGAAGATATCAGAAGATGAAAAGATCTCCCACACTCACGGGTTGGTAGGGTTAATATAATCAAAATGGCCATTTTCAGATTCAATGTAATCCCCACTAAAATTCCAATTTAATTCTTCACAGATATTGAAAGGACAAATTTCAGCTTCATTTGGGAAGGTAAAAAAGCTCCAGAATAGCTAAAACAATTCTGAATAAGAAAAGAACTTCTGGAGGTCTCACCATCCCCAATTTCAAGTTGTACTACAGAGCTATAGCAATAAAGACAGCATGGTATTGGTACAAACACCTTGACCAATGGAATTGAATTGAAGTCCCAGACATTAACCTACACACCTATGGATACCTGATTTTCTTTTTATAAAGAAGCCAGAAGCACACACTGTAAAAATACACAGTATTTTCAGCAAATGGTGCTTCTGAAACTACATGGCTTCATGTAGAAGAATCCAAATAGATCCATACCTATAACCCTGAACAAAACTCAATTTCAAAGGGACCAAAGACCTCAACATAAAATAAGGTACACTGGATCCCATAGAAGAGAAACTCATCAATACAGAAAAAAGATTTTCTGGACAAAACATCATTAGCATAAGCACAAAGATCAACAATTAATAAATGGGACCTCATGAAACCGAAAAGCTTCTGTACAGCAAAAGACACTGTCACTCAGACAAAGATACTTTACCTTCCCACAGAGATACTTGCTCATGCATGTTCATTGCTGCTTTAGTCTTTATTTTTAATGTTTACAATACATGTTTATTTAAAGTGAGGAGGCATCTGCCTAGCCAATAATTCTTGAACTGTTACACAGGTTGAAAGAACCTCATAAAAATATGCTGAGACCAGGCACACCCACAGATTTCCACTATAAGATCACTTCTTCGCTCATTCTTTTCTTTCCCAAATAACCTTTCTCACATAGGGCTCAAGGGAGAACTTGTCCTCCTCATATTTTGTCCACTGCTCCTTAGGCAAGATCTGATGCTTCATTGTCAGTTTCAGGGCTCTCTGAATGGGAAACATTTTCATTATAAAGGTCTTCAAGAAGCCTTTTTATAGCTTCTTTTACATCTTCAGCTTCCTATATTGTGTCACCTTGCATTAACCCCATTTTATTGAATCCTGCAGCATTATAGTACCATTTTGGAAAACCATCCTGCCCCTTGGTTGACACTGTGATAGTAGGTCTGCCTGCCATTTTGACCTGAGAGCGAAGCGCTGCCTTCTCACTACTCTACTCTTTTTTTTTTTTTTTTCAATGAAGTTTATTCAGGAACCTTGTACAATTATCTGACCCTGGGGAAAGCCAGCCCACAGCTTAAATAGCCTCTGGGTAGCCAACCCCAGCATGCCACGTGGGCAATGCAGATAGGTCCACATACATGGAAGCAAGCCAGATCTTCGGCCTTAGCCAAATGTGGAATTGTTCGTGACAGAGAGCACTCACCATCGGGAAGGTGGAAGGCGGAAACCAGCTCCATCTTTAAGGCGCAGCATTCCGCAGCTCTCTACAGTTCCCCCTTTTTGTTTTAGACGCATCAGGCAAGAGTAGAGGTCTGATCTCTGATATTAGAAATAAATTGGGACTTTGTACTGATGTTCATTTAGGTGTCATCCACCCAAAGAGCATCCGACCCGACCGATACCTTTTTCTCAGAGGCGGGACCTGGGGCATCAACCCGCATGCAATCAGACATACTCTTCTCTGGGTCCAAAGCGGCTGACCCTGAGTGCAGTGCTTAGCCTCACATCCTGAGCGTAACATTTTAGCTTTTTATGGTAGCCAACCATGCTTGGGGAGACTGTCCTGCTTCAATGGCTGTAAAGGCCTGAATGGTCATGGCTGCATTACTCTGTTGTGAGACTCTAATCTCGCATGCCTCGCTGGGTGCCTGTGCCCGTTGATGCCCCTCATGCTATGACTCTCTTCAGACAGAAAAGGGATCTTGGAACTACAGCCACCATTGTTACTGCCATCTCATTGGCGGCTGTTGGAGCTACTACCGCGGCATTAGCCATGAGTCATACTGTGCAGACTGCTCAGACCCTGAATAATCTTTTAGCCAATGTAGCTCATACCTTAGATGTACAAAAAGGAATTAATGCTCAACTAAAAGGAGGCTTGATGGTGTTCAATCAGAGGATTGACCTCGTGCAGGAGCAAATTGATACCCTATGGCAAATCGCTCAACTTGGCTGTCAATGAAAGTATGCTGGACTTTGTGTCACTAGCATACAATATGAGAATTTTTCCCGTGCTGCAAATCTGTCTAAACAATTGTCTAGCTATATTTTAGGTAATTGGACTGGAGAATTCGATACTACGATGGAGCAGCTGTGAGTGGCCATTATCACAGTAAATTCTACCAGAGGGGATGCAGGACTAGCCACAGGATTATCATCATGGATTGCTGCAGCCATGAATCATCTGAAGGAATGGGCGGGCATGGGAGCGTTAGCAGGCCTTCTGGTGTTGGTCTCCTTGGTTTGCCTGTGGTATATATGCAAGACTACTCTACTCTTAATTGCCAGAAATTGGGAACTACCTAGGTGTTCCTCAACAGAGGAATACATAGAGAAAATATGGTTCATTACACAGCCATTTAAAAAATTAAAGCCTACAGTCTGTTTAGAAAAAAATGTAGAAATAGAGTGACTCCTAATAACATTCTGCTCTATTCATAGATTAATGCCTTACTCTGTCCTCCTGTAGCAGATGGGAATAAACACAGACATCCACAACCAGATATTATGCAGACAATGAGGGATCTTGGAACACTCAGCCCTAAGTAGGATGTCTCCATCAAATCCCTTCCTTCAAGACTCAGGGAACCTGTGGAAGAGGAGGCAGAATCAGAGGGGATGGAGGACACTAAGAAAACAAGGCCCTCCAAATCAGCACAATCAAAGATCGTCTAATCTCACAGAGACTAAGACAGCATGCCAGGGACTACATGGGTCTTCAACAGGATCCCTGTGCACACGAACACACACACACATACACACACACAACACACACACATATATGGCTTCCAACTTAGTGTCTTTATGGGATTCCTAAATTTGTAAACAAGTGGGTCTATTTCTTGGGCCTTCTTTTGTTTGTTTGTTTTGTCCAATTCTAACGTATTGGGGGTTTTTTGTTTGTTTTATTTTACTATTATCCTTTAGAATAGTGGTTCTCAACCTTCTTGCCGCTATGACCCTTTAATACAATTCCTCATGTTGTGGTGACCCCTAACCGTAAAATTATTCTTGTTGCTACTTCATAACTGTAATTTTGCTACTGTTACAAATCATAATATAAATATCTGTGTTTTCCAACTGTCTTAGGTGACCCATGTAAAAGGGTATTTTGACTCCCAAAGGAGTCACAATCTTTGGGAGTCACAGGTTGAAAATTGCTGCTTAGAAGCCTATTTATTTTCCAGTAGGGGACAGAAAGGGAGTGGATCTGAATGAGAGGGACAGGGAAGGAGAAGGAGGAACTGAGAGGTATAGAGGTAGAGGAAAGCATAACCAGGATATATTATGTGTGGAAAAAAAATCTAATTTCAATAACAGAAAAAAAAAAAGAAATTAGGTTCTATTAACAGATTTGTGTTGACTCTATTAAACTTGATAATTGGTTACAGTTATATAACTGAAAACCACTGGAGCAGGCTGCGGCTCACATCACCAAGCTCTTAGGAAGCTAGCACATGAGGATCACTGTGAATGTTCAGAATTAACATATATATATATATATATATATATATATATATATATATATATATAATTTGAATATATACTATAAATTCAAGATTCATAGAATATATAATTCACTAATATATAGTGAATTATCCAGTATTAAAATGACAGCATAATAATTTGCCTAAATTAAGCAAATGTGAAATGTGAAAGAATGTAGAAATAAAGAAAAAGACAGAAGGAGAAGGAAAAAAAAGAAGGAAGGTTAGAGAGAAAGGGAGGAAGGAGGAATGAAGAAGAGAAATGGGCAGCCAAAATATTGACTATGAAATTCAGCAATGAGTTAAGAAGGATTATCACAGTGTTCTCTGTACTGTTCTGTATACTTACCGTATCTATATTTACAAGCTTTATGGTTGTCAGAAGTTTCAGTGCTGTTACAAAATACCCATGGAAACCACTTAAGGAAAAAGAAGTTTATTTTGGTTCATGGCTTCAGCCTTTCATGGTAGGGAAGACATGACAGAGCAGAACAATTCACATCATGCCTACCATGAAGCAAGGAGTGGTGATGCCTACAGTTTAGTCCTTTCCCTGTTTTATTCTGCCTGTGACCCCAGCCTGTGAAATCGGGGTTCATACTAAGAACAAATCTTCCCCTTTAGTTAATCACCTGGAAACCTCCTCACAGAGGGGTGCTTTACACGTTGCCTATGTGCTTCTCAATCTAACCAAGCTGACAAAATTAAATATCATGGGCTAGTGAGACAGCTCAGTAGGAAAAGGTGCTTGCCACCAAGGCTGCTAACCTGAGTTCAGTCCCTGCAACTGACTGCCATAAATGTATTGAACCATGGCATGGGCACACAAGAATTCATGAGAGAGAGAGACAGACAGGCAGAGACAGAGACAGAAGACGGAGAGAGACAGAGATGAGGAATGGCACTATTGGGAGGTGTGGCATTGTTGGAGTAGGTGTGGCCTTCTTGGAGGAAGCGCGTCACTGGGGGTGCGCTTTGGGGTTTCAGAAGCTCAAGCCAGGCCCAGCGTCTCTCTCTTCCTGGTACCTGCCAATCTGGATGTAGAACTCTTAGCTACTCTCCATGTCTGCCTCTGTGCCATCATCCACTATGATGATAATGGACTAAATCTGAACTATAAGCCAGTCCCAATAAATGTTTTCCTTTATAAGAGTTGCTATAGTCATGGTGTCTCTAATACAGATAGATGGATTAATGGGTGGATAGATAGATAATAGACACAGTTCTTTTAAAAAATAAATATCATTAACTTTTAAGAACACACATTAGATCAGTTCATTCCAACTTCAACTTTCTGAACTGATGTATTTATTATGATTGTGTATTGATGGGGTAAGGGTGAGAGGAGAGTACTTGGATCAGAATTAAAAAGGGGGCTGTGGAGATGGTTCAGAAGTTAAACACAGGGGTCTTTCCAGAGTCTCATACTCCAACCAAGTACCATGCATGGAGTTAACCTAGAACCCCTGCACAGATGTAGCCCATGGAAGTTCAGTGTCCAAGTGGCTTCCATAGTAATGGGAAGAGGGACTGCCTCTGACATGAATTGATTGGCCTGCTCTTTGATCACCTCCCCCTGAGGGGGGAGCAGCCTTACCAGGCCACAGAAGATGACAATGCAGCCACTCCTGATAAGATCTGATAGACTAAGATCAGAAGGAAGGAGAGGGGGACCTCCCCTATCAGTGGACTTGGGCATGAAGAAGGGGGAAGGAAGGTGGGATTGGGAGGGGAAGAGGGAGGGGTTTATGGGGAATACAAAGTGAATAAAGTGTAATTAATAAAAGTTAAAAAAAAAGCACTCACTGCTCTTGCAGAGGCCCTAGATTCAGCTTCTATCACCCACAGATGGCTTAGAATTATCTGTAACTCCAACTCCAGCCCTTTCCAGCCTCTGTAGCCACCAGACATGAAAGTGATGCACAGAAATACATGCAGGCAAAACACTCCTGCACATGAAATAAAATAAATAAGCATTAGAAGAGGAGGAGGAGAAAGAGGTAATCACCCAGGGTCATGTGGATGTGACTATCAAATCACTGCAATCTAGACCATTCTCTCCCAGGCCTTAGTTCTTCATATTCATCAGCAATAGCTGTTGCTTTGTGCTATTCATTTCCAATCAGTTGAAATGACTCATCCTCGCTGCTGTCACATCCTCTTATCTGTGTGCCCTGGACACTTACATGTCTTGCTTTATGCATTTCTTTGTTTGTGGGTCTCGGCATTATGACAACTATGGCTGCTGCCCATGCACAGGAGAATTTGTAAAGATGATATGTTGCAAGCATTTTCCAGACAGTGAAGGAGCTTCAGCTGGGACCCAGCAGTTGTGAGGACTTCTGTAATCTGAATCCCTGCAGACTCGTCATCCCTGGTGCTCTGGGCGCCATCCACCTAGACACAATGCGCTACTCTCCTCTGAAAGTGTAAACAAGGGAGCCGTAGGAGATTCCTAGTTTTTCTTGGCTATGAACCTCAGTAGAGTTAAATAGAAAACATGTCTAGGAACACCACTGTGCATTATTCTATAATGAAAAAAAAACATAAAAATATGCAACAAAATAGAGGGGATATTATGCACTGAAAAACTTGATATCTCGTCTTTAGAAAGGCAGAAAAGCCCGAAGAAATTGTACACTGTTAGCTTTAGCCAAGCATGAGAGGACCTTTGACACTCTTGCTTTGTAGTTTAAGTATCTTCCTAGGTTCTTACACATCTCCTCCCAGTTGTAGGTTCCCTTGATCACCTCTTGCCTTTGTCTGAAGGATACTGTTCTTAAAACCTCCCAGCAAAAGAGATTATCCTCCCTGCTTGTATTTTTCTTAAATGTTTCTGAGCCAGACTGTCAGAGGTTAGGGTTCTAGGAAATCCGACCACAGTCCGGGATTGTGGTGTGTTTATGCAGGCAGGAGACAGACGATGGAGAGGGGCCACTTGATTAAAAGGATTGAAAATATATTGCTCAAGTTCTTGAAAGAAATCAGCACTAGGAAGCCAAGCTGGGAGAAATAAGGAAGCCTTGAGAAAGGGGCAGAAAGAGAATGATTATTTTGCATCTATTCTGTGTCATCCCGAATTGACATGGTTTCATTTCATCCTTTTAATTCTAAGAGACAGGCTTATTAACCTTAGTTCACAGCAGAGGAAATAAGAATGCAGAAAGGTTAAGTAAATTTCTAAATGTCACATGGCAGGTGTGTGTTGTTAACAAGATTCAACACCAGTTCTGTCTAAAATCACACTATCTCCAAAGAAAAATAGAAAGGGAAAATGGACCATGAAGAAATGATGGATACTGGGATATCAATTTTAATGATTTCATATACATGTCACTTCTTCAGATAGACAGAAGAGTTTAACACTGGAAATTTTCTTTTGAAAAGAGCTAGAACAGGATGGTTTGACAGTAAAACTAGCCAACTCAGATAAGGATTTTTTTTAAGCTTCTTGGGTATCTGAGAGATGTATTTTCATTTTATTGTTAGGTAGCACTCACAGAAGGCTTGTAATGTGGAGAAAGAAAGAAAATTAGGAAGAGGATATTATATGTACACATGGGTGACCTCTCCTGCATGACACTGTGCTAAAAGACAGCTGAAATAGCTGCAACCCATGCCAGCTAGTACTGATTTTAACTGAAATGCTCTCTATTGCCTTCCTCACTTGCTCAGAGAACCCCATCAATCCTTCAAAGCCCAATTTAGACATCACTTGCTCTACATCTCAGCTGATCAAGATGCTCTTGGTGTGAAATTTGGTGTAGATAAAGAAGCTAATGGTAGCTGCCTTCAGAAAACTACCATAATTTGGAACTAATCTACAGTTACCCAGAACCTCCACTGTTCCATCCTTGTTCTCGGCTATTTCATTCTTGAGAAGTACTTCTGTTTGCAAGGCAAGTAGTATTTCAGGAGAAGATAGCTGTCAGAAACAAACAAACAAACAAACAAATAAACAAAACCCAGAAGTTTTTCGTTCTATAGGAAAGAATAAATGAACATGAAGGCTAAGAGATGAGCTGTGCGTCTCCATTATTTTTTCCTCAGGTGGCCCTTAGACTTTGAATAAGTGAGAACAGGAAATAACTCAAACTAAGCAATCTTTACTTTTCCTCTTCCTTTGACATTGCAACCCTCCCTGTGTTGAACTGCAAGAAAAGCGACTCCAACAACCAAGTTTGTTTTGGAATGCTAATTTCTATGAAACAAAGACCCTTTCTCTTTAAAAAAAAAAAAAATTAAAACTGAAAATTAACCCTTCTGCTACTAAAAAGTGTTTGTTGCCTACGACTCAGCACAGGAGTGGAGCACTTGTAACAGTAAGATGATTGTGTCTTCACCATCATTCATCTGCTCTTACGGATGAGCTCTTTGGTAACTCCCAGAACTTTCCCTCTGATGGAACACAGCTGTCGCTGAACTTTATAGCCATGGTTTAGAATAAAAAGTTAAAAAAAAATCTCATCAATTGGATGAGCCTGTCAATTCACAGACATAGTGTTGGACAAGGTCAGACTGTACTGCGAATGTAAGGATGTATAACATCCAAACCAGTTGTTCTTGTCTTGTACGAGAAATGGCACAATCTGCAAGAAGGGGTGTGTACAGCTTTCCCTTGCCTTAACAGTTAAAGGGAAAAAAAAAAGACAGAAAAGTTTTCATCTCTGGGGTCCTTGGGTACCACTCAAGTGAGAGTGGAAACATGTGACTCAGGAGAGCAGATGCTGAATGGGCAAACAGGACAGCCCATAGGAGAGAGTAGGTGACTCTACACCGTCATACAGGAAGGCTCCCTAATGGCTGCCAAGTGCCTGGCGATCCAGCTAGCACCAGCCGTCCTTCATGTCTCACATCCTCCCTCTTCAGAAATCCTTCTAAGCTTCTCTATTCTGTATACGGGAGTGAGGACTTATACAGTGGAAAAGCAAAAAGTATCGAGGGAAAGAATGTGCTGTGTGAAACCACCACACACGTCTTTCGTGAGTGAAGCTGTTAGGCAGTGAGGGGACTGTGCCCCAAAGCTGGACATTGTGCTACAGAAAGAGTACTGTAAAGGACAGCAGGAGGGAAAAGGTGAGTGTCGTGCTAAGCATCCCGGCTCCTTCTCCATCCTCCTAATGCTCCTTTTCGAAGGCTGGAAGCTCCTCAAGGACCCCACAGCTCACTTCGATCTTGATCGCACAGCAGCTAAGCTCTATGGGTGCACAACTATTTAGCTTTTCCATCCCCTGAAGGCAGAAATGTGGAGGTGATTTATCTTGTTTCCTGTTGCTTGTGGCAATGTATATGTGTGCTAAATATTGAGGAAGAAAGAAAGGGAGAGATAGAGGAGGAAGGGAAGTAGGGAGGGAGAAAAAAAAGGAAGGAGAGGAGCAGACAAGGAGAGAGAGAAAGAGGCAGAACAGAAAGAAGTTTGTTCCCTGAATAACTCAAGATTAGACTTTAAAGCATTTTTTTAAACTTGAAGATACTCCTTTGTAAGGGATAAAAATAAGTGTAAGAAAGTACTCCACATACATTACTGATAAAGATCTTGGCTTCTAAAACAGCAGGGAGGAAATACGAGATGAGGTCAAGAGTTTAGCATCCTAGAGTTCCAGAATGGGAACACAGCTTCCTTCTGTTGACTCGGTGGAGGCAGCTGATGCCAGAGGAAACCCAGGACCCATCCTCCACATGAAGCTTCCCCAGTGTTGCCTTCCACAGAGTCAGTAGTGTGAGAGAACCCGCCAGGAGCAAGCATTCCCTTAACGCTACCAAAATGCCCTCTCCAGAGTAGTCTTTGTAAAAATAGCTTGCAAATAAAGAAATCAGGTTTGCAATACATTTGGTGACTACCTTCATTGCCAGTGAACAA
Source organism: Meriones unguiculatus (assembly GCF_030254825.1). Classification (NCBI taxonomy): domain Eukaryota; kingdom Metazoa; phylum Chordata; class Mammalia; order Rodentia; family Muridae; genus Meriones; species Meriones unguiculatus. Next base: position 85,692,789 of record NC_083359.1, on the reverse strand, counting down.
GATCATTGAAAAACTATATTACAATGTGTGTGCAGGTGCTTAGGCTGTATTTATGTCTGTGTACCATGTGTATGAAGTTTTCCCAGAAGCCAAAAAAGGGCACTGGATACCCCAGGAGTGGAGTTACAAGTGGTTGGGTTCTACCATGTAAGTGGTGGGAATTGAACCTGGGTCCTCTCCAAAAGTAGCCAGTGCTCTTAACTGCTGAGCTGTCACTCTACCTGACAAAACTTACCCAAACAAAGAAATATCAAAGGGGATTGAAAAACTGATGTCAAATGACTTAGTGTGACTATTCCATATATGTCCACTTTTTGTAGGGGAGGAAAGGGAGGTCCAGTGAGTTCTAGTTCTGTTTCAACAGACATCCGTGTCAGGTCTCTCAGTCTGTTTTGGACACAACCTCTTCTCCATCTGGCTGGGTCATATCCGACCTCCAAAGGAAATTGTCTTCCAGATAAATTCCGTGGCCCCAACACTGCCACACCCCTGAAGCACTGTACCCCTCTTTCCTCCCGTTAGCAGAGGTCCGTGCCATCATTAATGACTGCGCAGGAGACACCTTGGAGAGTAAGAATCTCAACTTAAACGGAGATGACCACTGATTCAAAACCTCCCTACTCAACTAGAACACTGAGTGCCCTGGAACTATGGGAATGTGGTGACAATATACAACAAGAAACAACGAGCCCATCCTCTAGGCTAGGGGACCTACATGTCCTGGCATGATGCTAAAAAATAAACTTTATATAACAGAGTTAATAATGCTTTTGTCTAGGGAGAGACTAAAGGAAGGTTCTGCTATTTATCTTTCTTCCTTTCTGCTTTTCATTACATCTATTTTTATACAAAATAAAAACTGAACTCCTGGGAACCTGGTGTACTTACAATACCTGTTCTTAGACCTGAATAGTTTTGTCATAACAAAAGTGATATAAGAAGATTCATGTTAGACTGTAAGAGCCAAGGGCTGGAAAAGAGCTTGGAAGTTTCTTATTCCAAATCTTTGCGTTAGAAAAACAGAAAGTTGAGACTCAGGAGGAGTTTAGAATTTACTCAGTCTGACAGAAATGTGGTGATGGAACCAGACAGCCCCAGGGTACCTTCATCCTTTATTTCTCTGTGTCTTCTCAACTGGACAAGTCTATGGAGAAATGTGTTCTTTTTTGTCTCCTGCTGGAAGATTTTCTCAGGCAAGATCCTTAAGCTTCTCTCAGACAATTCTTTCTTTCTGTTTTGTTTGTTTGTTTGTTTGTTTGTTTGTTTTTAATGGCCAAGGCAAGTTTGGTGGATGGTTACACAAGAAATTTATTTATTTTTATAATTTTTCTCTTTTATTTATTTTACAATTTATTCATTATATGTCCTGATTGAAGCCTCCTCCCTCAACTCCTCCCAGTCCCACCTTCCCTGCCTCTTCCCCCCATCCCCTTTCCCTGGTCCACTGAAAGAGGGAGTTCTCCTCATCTGCCATCTGCCCATATCTTGTCAAGTCTCATCAGGACTGCCTGGATTCTCTTTCTTTGTGGCCGGCAAGGTTGCATTGCCAGGGGCAAGTGATCAAAGAGCAGGCAATCGAGTTCATGACAGAGGCGACTTCTATTCCCTTTACTCAGGGATGCACCATGGAGACAGAGCTGCCAATTGGCTACATCTGAGTAGGGGGTCTAGGTCCTCTCCATGCATGGCCCTTGCTTGGTGCATCAGTCTCTGCTTGGACCCCCTGGGCTCAGATATTTTTAGCTTTGTTGGTCTTCTTGTGGGACTCCTGTCCCTTCTGTTCTTTCATCCCCTTGCTTCTTCCATTAAGACTGCCTGAGCTCTGCCCAAAATTTGTCTGTGAGTCTCAGCATCTGCTTTGATCCCCTGTTGGGTGGAACCTTTCAGAGGACCTTTCAGAGCCTCAATAGTAGGCTCCCATCCTGTTCCCTCTCTTCCACCACTTCTGATGTCTATCCTGATTGCCATTCTGAATAAGATGTAAGCATCCCCTCTAGGGGCCTCCTTGTTGTTTAGCTTATTTAGGTCTGTAGATGACTGTCCTATATTTTATGGCTAATATTCGCTTATAAGTGAGTGTATACCATGGCTGTCTTCCTGCTTCTGGGTTACCTCACTCAGGATGATCTTTTCAAGTTTCATCCATTTACCTGCAAATTTCATGATTTCCTTGTTTTTAATATCTGAGTAGTATTCCATTGTATAAATGTACCACAATTTCTGTATCCATTCCTCCGTTGAAGGACATCTAGGTTGTTTCCAACTTCTGGCTATTATGAATAAATCTTCTATAAACACGGCTGAGCAAATGTCCTTGTTGACTGGTGGGGCATCTTGGGTATATGCCCAGGAGTGGCATAGCTGGATCCTGAGGTAGTTCTATTCCCAATTTTCTGAGAAAGTGCCAAATTGATTTCCAAAGTGGTTGTACAAGTCTGCACTCCCACCAGCAGTATAGGATGGTTTCCCTTTCTCCACATCCTCTCCAGCATGTGTAGTCACTTGAGATTTTTATCTTAGCCATTCTGATCAGTGTAAGATGGAATCTCAGAGTCATTTTGATTTGCTTTTCCCTGATGACTAAGGATGTTGAGCATTTCTTTAAGTGTTTCTCTGCCATTCGATATTTTTTCTGTTGAGAATTCTCTGCTTAGCTCTGTACCCCATTTTTTTAAATTGGATTCTTTGGTTTGTTGGTGTCTAATTTCTTGAGATTATATATTCTGGATATTAGCTCTCTATCGGATTCTACCAGAATTCTTAGCAAAGGTCATAAGGGAATCTTGGGGGTCATGAAGTGGAAAGGACACTCTGCTCTGGTCTGATAGGATTTGGCTTGGATGCTCTCTTGCTGTGACAGTGGCTTAATAAAATCATGCAAAGAGGCTGATGCATGCTGTCATCTAATTGGCCCTTTCTTTCTCAACACTGATCAGATGGAAAACCCAACAGAGCGCCCAACCTTTAGAACTAAAAGCAATGATGATGGTCAGAGTTAGGCTTTCTACTTTACGTGTATACGTGAATAGGCATATGAAATTGTAGAAAACTTGCCTGTTTCCCCAGGACACTGTTTTGTTTTTTGTGTTTGTTTGTTTGTTTGTTTGTTTGTTTTTTCTTGTTTCACTGTACATGAGGACTGGGCATATGTTCCATCTCAGAGTTAGGTGATTGTGCTAAATATAGAACTTCCAGGACTTGAGTCGCCATTAGAATTTCTGTATCTGAACTTAATGCCTGAAGAATTAGACTGAATAATAATATACCATTTATAAACATATAAAGCTGAGTTTAAACGTGGGAAGTAAGGCTTAAAAGCTAAGCGACTAATCAGGCTTAAATTCCGAGAATGCCTGAACTCGTTAACCCCAGATTATTGCGATGTGTTAAACTGGCAGTTTCTCAGTAGCCTAATTTATCTTCTTTACATATAAAATATCAGTCCTTGCTTATTTAATAATCAAGCTGTAACAACTAAACCATAAAAACCCCAGAATCAAAAGCTAACATAATTTTTCAAACATGGAGAAGTGAAATAATAATGTCTTAGAGAATCTACTTGGTTTCAGGTCCCTGGCCAGAAAATTTTGGATACATTGTCTCCTAGCTCTGCAAGAGCCATGCACAGGAAGTACCATGAACACATGCCATACACGAGACACATGAAATGTGGTCGTCTCTGTCGAGTACGATGGAACACACTCAGAATCCCAGAACATGGGAAGTGAAGGCAGAAGATTCAGGAATTCAATGACATTCTCAGCCACACGGAGAGTTTTGAGGTCAGCTTAGACGACAAGAGACACTTTTCAAATAAATAAATAAATAAGTGTACAAGTCCATAAGAACTTAGGAATGCTAAGAGTGGTGTTGAGGACTCAAACCTGCCTCCAGAAACCCCTGGGAGCTCTTCCTTACAAGAAGTAGTGGAAATACATTTAGATCTAGAGACAGAGATGACAGTTAGGAGTTGGGACCTTACTTGTACAATTTAAATTGTACAGACATGGGCTGTAGTTTCTTTGTCTGTAAACACTAGTGCCTACTTCCAAAGATTTTATGGGCTCAAATGGACCTCTGTGAGCCATGAGGATAATTTTTTTTTTAACTGTTAAAAGTGATCAAAGGGAAGCACTGAGTCTGGGTGCTGGCTGCAGTGAGCCACTGCCTCCTGCCTGTCCCAGGGAGGTCTGGGAGAGCTGAGCAGTGGGTATAACGGATCAGCAGCTTCCAGAGGGTGGGTGGGAGTCCTTTGCATTCTGAGGGACTCCATGAGCTGCAGCACTGAACAAAGGCGTATTTAGAAATTTAGCTTCTTATACATGTATGTATCTTACATACATATACATGCATGCAGTAACAACTAGTGAGAAAAGAGGCATGAATTTGGAGGAGAGTGACAAGGGTGTGTGGGAGGGTTTGGAGGGAGGAAAGGGAAAAGAGGAAATGTCATTAAAACATCTCAAAATTAAACAACAACAAAAAAATTTAACTTTTTTACAACAATCAAAAAAAGCCTTACAGATATTCAAAGGCCCAGAAAATGTCTTCAGACCTTAGTGTAGGAACTGAAGACCACTGAGGACATAACTGGGCTGTCTTTAGTAGAATATATGATTGTTAAAGAACCACAGAAATTATGGACCATAAAACCTTAGTTTTGTGCATGAAAAAGATAAGATGCAAAGATGTGGAAACAGTTTATCGGAACTGAACCCAGGCTTCCTGACCCTGTTTGTATTCCTCACTTTATACTTGAATTGCTCCCTAAGTCGATGGTTCTCGACCTGTGGGTCACAACCCCCTTGAGGATCCAATGACCTTTCCACAGGGGTCCCCTAACACCATCCGAAAACACAGACATTTACAGACTCATAGCAGTAGCAAAAGTACAGTTATGACGTAGCGATGAAAATGATTTTATGGTTGGGATGGCCACAACGTGAGGGGCCGTGCTCAAGGGTCGCAGCGTTAGGACGGTTGAGAACCGTTGCCCTGAGTCTAGGCAGCTCACACAGACCTAGATGGGGCTGAACTTCCTGTGCAAACTGGGACTTTCTTCTCGTCTGTGTCTCCGTAATCTTCGTCTATAATGTCGTAACTGTGACGGCCGTTCATGGAAACTCTGAGCACAGTTCCAGCAATTGCTCGCTTACTGTGTACTCTGCCGTGTACACTGTCCTAACTATCCCATGAAAACAAGCGCCGTGACTACCCGCAGCTCCCTCAGTGGGGCGACCCCAAACACGAGGAAGTCTATTTGAAGGCAGGAAGGTCCTGTTAGAGGCCAGACGGTTTGTGCCCCTAAACGGGTCCAGCGATCACTGGCTGGCGGGATGAGGCTAGACGCGGAGGCAGTGGAGATGTGCTGCTCCGTCTGAGGCCTAGGGCCTGAGTCTTAGTTCTTCTAGCCACACGCAGAAATACGATAACCCCAGCATCACAGTATCTAAAACCATCGGCTTTAACACAGAAGGCTACAAGCTACAGCAAACCGCGCCCATGGCGGCAGCGCTGCCCTCGTGCTAATGAGGCACAACACCTCTACTGAACTGCTTGTTCATCACACTAAGCATCTGGGGACTCGGTGTCAGTAATAATGAGTTCATGTGCTACTAATTGTCTTGTCTCGGAGCCTTGAGCCCGGGTATTGACTTAGCTCTAATAAGGTAAACGCAGTCCTCGCCTTAGAACATGAGACCATTTCTCAATAACTCACAGGTTTGGAGGTTTTGCTTTGATTTCGTATTTGGGATTACCTGAAAGCCTTTGCACAGCAGCTGCCTGCTTTGCCCTAACTATTTATGCCTTCACACCCCATTGTTGTGTCTTTAAAAAGTGTGAGAGCGATAGTTTGTGGCATGGCCACTTCCTTTTTCAGGCTGTGACCCAAAGCAAAGGGACTCTGATAAAACAGAGAGGGGGAATCTAAGCACACTGATCAATAAGCTTATATTTGGTGTGTTCAAAATTATCACAGCACCCCTCAGATGAAACCTGTCTTGCCTGTTCTTTTTCCTTCCTATTTCTCAATGGTCTATTGATTGAAACATTTCCTAATTCAAAAGGCCTTCTTAACCATGGCCTGGTTTTTGCTAAGAAAAAAATGTATTATGACAAAATGTACTTAAAACACAACAGCATAATGTCATCTTATGGACCACACCGGAGTAGAATGCACAGAGTAAATCTGAGCCTAAAATGTCTTTGTATGTCTTTTCTTTTATGGCTTTCTTTCCCTTTAAATCTGTGACTTTCTGAAATCACTGAGGTAATTAAATAGAATTACTAGGCTCTATGACTGCAGACACTAAAGGTCACATAAGTCAGGGAAAGTCCTTGGCAGTGTGGCCCGGTATCTAAAGGCCCAGTGCAGAGCATAAAGCAATCAGTGCTCTGAACAAACACAGCCTTCCCTGTCCCACCCTCTTTTCAAGCCAGTAAAACAGGTAGCAAAGAAATACTAGAAAACACAGAGGTCATGGAACAAACTCAGAAAGGTATTCAGAGCCTTGCTTTGACACGCTCTCAAATCGGGATGGATTATTAATAGTTCTGTCGTCTCTCTGTCTATAAACATGAATATTAGTAGTACCTTTCAGACTTGATTTGAGGATATAGGAATATGCACACACAGAGAGACAAATGGACATTTGTGGAGGTGTGTGTGTGTGTGTACGTAGTCATACTTTAATAAATGTTGGATGACACTCCAGACCTTAGTTTTTGCATTTCCAGAAGAGCAGGTTCTGACAGTAAACAAAGTCCTTTCCAGGTTGAGTTGAGTAAAATGGACCCGCCTCTAAGAATCACACACCTCCTGAGCACCTTCACCCCAACTGGCTGGTCCAGGGAAAGCTGTTCTCTATCAGTAGTCACTGGAGAACAGTGATTATTTGATTCTGTGTTTGTTTTGTAACACTGTCTTTGAAAATATTTTTTATAATTATATATGGATATCCCATATTAAATATGTATATGTGTGTATATATATATTTTTTGGAAAAAAGTATATACATTTTTGAGGAAAAGAGCCCATTTCCTGAAAGAAAAAAAACCTGATCTGCTCAAAGGGATAAATAACAGTTTCCTTGGGCTATGAGTAGTTGTGTGTGATGTGGCCGTGGAGATGGTACACAAAAGAAGTGTCATCAAGAAGATTTCAGAGCAGGCCCACTCACCCTCATGCTATCAGCTCAGCAGGCGATCAACAACGTGGATCCAGGAAGAGGGATCCAGGTCTATCACAGCCTGCCGCATGGTCCCTCAGAACTGTGTTTAATGAACAATGGAGCATCTTTAATTTTCACGGTTCAGCCGCATCAAGTAATAATTTAAAAATTCTGTTTTGAAAGCATCGTGCGGGTTAGGATGTGTTTCCATATTTGCTTAGCCTTCATGAGAACTGGGTGAACTAAGACTTCTTACGCTTTTTCTTCGGGGAGAGGCCTTTGATGTGACTAGTGACAAGTAAGTATGAGCCTCTAGTTGGTCAACGAACTGATACAAACCAAGGATGCTTAGATGTGATGTCTCTTGTTTCTAAGCAGCACAGCTTATCTGGCTCTTAGGGGGTGAATCTTTGTCTGAGTACAAAGAGTCATCTTCAGACACAACCCCAACGCCACTCCAGATATCTGTGACCTACACTGAAACTGCCATAGTGGAAACATAAAGTGTATGATGTTCTGGGCATGCAGTCTGTCTATAATCGCTCACATGCCCTTGACATGACAAGGATTGCTGAGGAAAGCCATGAAAGTGGGTTGATATGGTTCTTGCCAAAAAAAAAAAAATTTTTTAAACTAAAACTGAAAATTTAACAGCTCTGACTTTTCCATTTACTACTCACATATGAAATATTTTCATTTAAACCAATTATCTAAAACTGCCTCTCTACCGCATAGCGTTAACCTTTATGTAGAATATATTTTAATAAATTAGCATTCCGGAACCAGTACTAAAAGGTGCTGTTATAAATTATTTCATCTATTACATCTTCATTTTCTTTTCCAGAAGGTGGAAATTAACATATTAATCATCGTTAACATTTATTTGATTATTTGTTATTTACAAGGCATTTTGCTAGGTAGTTTTACATAGATTATCTCCATCTTCCTTAAAACAGCTGTCCAGAGCAGAGGCACACTTATTATCCCTGTCTTCTAGGTACAGAGCATGGATCCTTGCTTGCCCAAGCTGTGCCATTTAATAAAGCAATGGAGCCAGAACTCAAACCAAGACATTTCACTATCAAATTGCTTTGATCTTGAAACCTGGGGTCCTCCCCCAACGCCCTAATCTTGAGATAGAGCTCCAGTTGAACTTCCAGAAGCCTGTGCAGAACTTGTCATGTCAAGGGCACGTGTGCAATTACAGACAACACTGCATGCCCGGAACATGATGCACCTTTTATGTTCCCACTAGTAAGGCAGTTTCAGGGGAGGTCACAGATATCTGGAGTAGCACTAGGGTTGTGTCTGAAGATATAAACTCTCCATACTCAGGCGAAGATTTGCCCTGAGAGTCAGGCAGGCTGTGTTGCTTAGAAACAGAGACATAGGACAGAAAGAATCTTCTGAGAGTCACAACTAAATCCAAGAATGTAGAAGTATGAGACATGGGAACTGAATCATCCAATATAAAACAGAGTGAAATCACATCACCTATATAAGGCTCAAATGCATAAATCTGGATTTGTTAATGTACAACATCAATTAGATGAACTACCTCTCCTAAAATCTGCATTGGAATTAAGTTTAGATGAAAAAAAAATTGTTACCCAGTAACTCTCATTGCTAGTCATGTGTTTGTTTTGGTTGGTTCTACTGTTAGGGATGTTTTGTTTTAGTTTTTGTTCTTGAGGGTTTTTTTCTGTATTGTTTACCAGGGCATCAAACTGTTTCCATATTAAAAAAAAAAAAAAGGCCTCTTTGCAAGCTGAGGACCCATAGAAAGCCTGGAAGGAGCTGGCTTTCCACTCCCGATCTTTGTTCCTTCCTCCCACCCTAAGGTTGGGGCAGTTGCCAATACCTTTGGATCCCATAGGATTCTGAAACCAGAAAGATAAGGAAAGTTTTGACATGTTTAAAAAAAAAAAAAAAAAAAAAAAAAAACAACTATAATCTAGTTGGGTAAATTTTCTGTTTGGTTGAACATAGGCTATAGTTTGAGCTAGTCTTTTTAGAAGTGTTCTTTAAGACAAATCTTAGAAACAAACTTCTAAAATAAACCCCACCACTTACACAAATAGCTTATTTCGATTTGATTATTCTCTCCCTCCACCGAAAGGCACAAAGCAATTACTCAGAGAGATAATTACGGGGATAGAGGGAATGAGTACCTGCACCATGCAGAGATCTCCCACCTCCAAACTCCAAATTCTTCCTCTGTCACAAGCGAAGCAGTGTGTTCCCAACTGCCAAGCTCAAACGCTGCGCAGGAGAGGCCCAGCATCCAGCTGAAGGCGAAGGCTGGGAACATCAGCAACTGGAAAAGAGAGCCGATCTGCATTCGTTGAACTCTTTTTGAAAGCTATCCTAAGCCATTCACCGGAGTGTTTAACAAGAAATAAGAAAACTAGGAGCTTTCTCATGAAAGAAAGGACAACCGAAGTTTCAAACCTGAGTTGGAAACCTACTTGTCACTAATGGTGCTGGTCATCAACCACGTGAGCCTCTGAGCCCCAAAGCCTCTGGGGTTCTCTTCCTTTTCTCTCCTTTTCATTTCTATCCCTCCATCCATCCTTCTTTCCTTTTTCTTTTATTTTAACTCGTAGTGCCAGGAGTCAGTCCCAGGCCTCATGGCTGCCAAGCACACACTGTACCACTGAGCTATACCCCAACTGAGCCTCAGAGTTTATGTCCATCAAATCCCATTCACAAGATGGGTTCTGCTGTGCTATGAGAATGAAGTGATAAAAATACAAGAAATGGACTTAAGCCATGACTACTGGACTCCAGAACCGACACACTTGAGGTGGCTCAGTGACAGCAATGAAATCTAACCAACTAAATCAAAGAGTTTACTAGAGATCCACAGAAAATATCAATGTCCTGGTTTGGTAAAACTTTATGTCTTGTCATTAAATGGATCGCAATGCACTTTTTGATGTTTAGAAAGAGAAAGTTAAATTACTTACAATTATTATGAAATCCAGATAAATGTTCTTTTGTAAAGTCCAAACTATGGAAACTAATCTAAAAGAACACTAAAATTATTTAACTCAAAACATTTAATATCTGTACTAACAATTTCAAGATAAATTGCTTTAAACACCAATTTTTGAATTATGTCCATTCCAAAACATACTTGGCCATATGCTTGAAAAAGATGTATGTATGGCATGGAGCTTGTACAACTCACATTGCATGTTGCTGGAGGTTTGTTCCTTTTAGCAGAGCCATGATTAAAAAAAAAAAAACTTTTCATGCAAATTATTATTGGTAGTATCCCTTATTTTACCTTTTGTGTAAATATGGGCCTTTTGGAACTCATCTGATGATTCATGAACACTGTCCCCCCCCCCCCAACAACCACTCACAAACCCTGGAGATAGGGTAGCAACCTGAGTCAGGATCCAGGAGAGTCTTTGTGAAATCCAGGCTCCCAGACTTGTCCTAGATTTGAGATGTACTGGCTGCATCTGCCGGTATAGCATGAATGCCTCAGCCAATACAGGACTCTGCCTCTTTGTCAAATGGGAATAGCAGTTGGACCTAACAGTTTATAACTTGGTTGAGATAATGCCTATGAATCACTGAGAACAACAGATACTTTGGTTAATTTGCTCTTTGTTATGACAAAAGGAAGGAAGGAAGGGCTGGGACAGGAGAGACAGCTCAGGGGCTAAGCGCATGAACTGCTCACCCAGAGAACTAGAGTTTGGTTCCCAGCACCCACGGCACTCAGCTCACACCTACCTGTTATCCCAGAGATAGGACACCCTCTTCTGGAATCTTACATGAACATTTCCACCCAAACACATAGACATACAAAATTGTAAAACAACAGAAATAAACATTCTTTAAAAGAAAAAAAAATGTTTTGTCTCGGAACTTGAGAATATCGCCCATCAGGACAGGAGAGTAAAGGCAGCAGGAGAGTTGAGGCAGCTGGCCACATCCTGTCGTCTGAAAGCAGAGAGAGGAAGGCTGTTGCCTAGCTCACTTCTTCCTGGTATTCCCAAGAGGAGCCCAGCCGATGATGGTGCTGCTCGTGCTCAAAACAGTCTTCTTTCCTCAGTTAAGATTTCTAGAAACATCGTCACAGACACAGCCAGATGTTGCCACGACTGACAATTGAGATTAACATCAAGTGTCAACCGGTGCCAGTGATTGCCATTCTGCTTGGTCAGCAGAGACACCCGGGAGGAGCCAGTTGGTGCAGCCCAGTCGCTTGAGGTCTCATACTCTGCTGGTCACAGCATCCAATATTCAAAGTGCACACCAAGCCAACCAGGGACTTTATCTAAAAGTAGACAAGATAACACAACTCTATCAGCTCGGGGGGGGGGGGAAGAGAAGGAGAAAAAAAATAAGTGTGTGCATCTTTCTTTGTCCTTCTAGTTCATCTTAAAGGGTTCGTGAGACACATAAAATAATCGATTGACATGTATCTTTAATTCTCTTATTATCCTGAAACTTCAAGATTTCCATTTATTTGGTGTGTGTGTGTGTGTGTGTGTGAGAGAGAGAGAGAGAGAGAGAGAGAGAGAGAGATACTGCACGTACAGAAGTGAGATGACAACTTACAGGAGCCAGTTTTCTCCTTCCTTCCTAGTGTGGGTTCCTCTGATCATCGGGCTTGAATCAACCCTGAGTCATCCCACGAGACTCATTATCACTTACTTCTACAAGTTCAGACATTTTAAGTTTCCTGTAGAAGTACCATCCCATACAGATATCACAGGCAACCCCCCCCCCAAAAAAAAAAAAAGCAGAAAGAGATCTGATTGATTGGCTTCCTGTAGAGCCAGTCAAATGCTATTATCATCTTAATAAAGCAGAACTTAATCTCAAGCTATTCCTGGCTACTAAAATGCTCACAATCTCTGGATTTCTCAGCTTCGATCTTCCACAAAAAGAAGTCAAGCTTGATCAAGACTGTGTTGCTGCTGGATGCAGTATAAGATGCTATGAAGAAATACTGGCAGGAACTTCCCATGAAATATGAAGACAGCAAAGATTCAAAGGAGCAGAAAAATCAGGTAACTGTGGACTGAGCTAGCACTGGGAGTCCTCTCTGGTATTGCCTTCTACCAAAATCCTCACATCCTACTAGACTCCACTATGGAAGAAAAAGTACTGCAGGGACTTGCCTGTTCCCTAGCTGGCTAGCTTGTTGATGGTAGAGATAGGGTCGCCTTGGCCTATGAGCATGTCCTACCTGCTTTCCTGTTGCTGTGATCAACACAAGGTTGTGATAAAGGGTTTATTTGGTTTAAAGGTTACAGTCCATCACCGAAAACAAGCTAAGACAGGAACTCAAGGCAGGAACTGAAACAGAGAACAGAGAGGAAGGTTGCTTACTGTCTTGCTTTCCTATACAACTCAGGGATACCTGTCCATGAGTGATGCCATCCACCTCCATCATTAATCAAAATATCCCCCACAGACATGGCCACAGGCCAGTCTGATCGAGGCACCCCTCTAGAAGAAATCTCTAGCTTGTGGCAAGATGACAAAGCTAACCAGCACGGGCTTCTTCAATTATTTGTGTCTCTCTTCCGGACTTTGGACTCCCTTTTAATTCGGTTCAAAATCAGAATCCTCCCCTAAAGGCCAGGAGAGAAGAGAGAAGAGAGAAGGCTGAGGACTCAAAGGATAGAAGAGGAACTTGTGGAGGAGGCTCGCTCTCGGAGCGTGCTCAGTGCCTGGCAGAAGAGTGACGAGACCAGGGCACTGCTTATCAGTTTTATGAATACAGCAGGATTTTATCTATTATCTCTGTATAAACAATATTCTAGGGACTGAGAAAGCAAATAACAAGTAAAATTTGGTAAGGTACCATCTTGAGATAATCACAAGGCACAGGGAAACCCATAATGCATATGTATGTGTACGAAAACGCACGTGGAGCTACAGAATGACACGTGACAAGGGAGGCTTGAGTAAGGTCTATAAGGATTCCAGAGGACAGAATGCCAGAGGGAAACTGAGGCCGCATCGGAGGATGTGTTATACACGGTAGTATTTTTGGCTGAGGTGAGAGCCAGGAAGAGGGAAGGGGCTATGGTGAGACAATAAGCATTAGCTGGGGGCAGAGAACACGAGGAGATGCGGGAGACTGTCATTGCTGAGAAGAGCAGATGCTGAGAGGTGCTGCCAGCCAAATCACAAACAACTGAGTACATCCTTCCAAACAATCTGTTCTCAGGGCAGACTTCCTCCGAGAACATGGAACATTTGACCAGAAAACCTTTGGTGCACGAATAGCTCCTAGTAGCAGAAATATAGGGATAGACAGGAGGGGAGGAATGCCCAACAATTATGACTGATCCTCCATTGTCAACAAAGAGGTATTGCGCAGCATTTGTTCTCCTAGTTGATCCTGGGCGTTAAGAGTTAACCATCTTCAGTGACTACGAGGCCCTCTAATTTTCTAAAATTGCATAGCACATGTTTAAGAAACAGATAAAAAGCAGGGCTTTTCTTTGTAACCTCCGAGTTTAACCGTAAGGCTGCAAAAGAAAATGTCACTCACATCTCCACGCCCCCACAAACCCCTGAATCCACACTGTTGCCAGGGCTGTGGCAGTAATCTTGTTTTCCTTTTGCAGGGTAACATAATCCGCGGTGAATAACTCCACACTGAGGACTCATGTTTCAGGTCTAGCCCTGAAGCCTCCAAATGAAAGCAGTTCACAGCCCCAAGCAGGGTCTTCAGTTACTGGCAACGAATAAACCTGAGAAAGACCAAAGAGGTATGGGGTGAGGCCCAACCGGAAACTGCTGGATTCCACACTTCCTCCTCTTCCTCCTCCTCCAGGTCTCCCTGTTCCTACTACTTCAGAATCACAAGCTCCTAGCCCATCACAGTGGTTTTTTTTTTTAATTAATTACTTTATTTACTTATTCATTTACATCCAAATCCTAGCCCTCTCCCTCCTCTCCTCCAGGCCCCACCTTCCTTCTTTCCCCTATTTCCCCCTACCCCTGCTCGTCAGAAAAGGGGACACTCTCCCCAACAACCCACCCAAGCACATTACGTCACATCAGGACTGGGTGCATCCTGTGGCCTGTTGGGACAGCCCTGACTGAAAAGCAGACAACAGACACCATGTCAGAGACAGCCCCCTACCCTGCTCCCTTTACTAGAGAACTCACAGGAAGACAGAACCTCCCATCTGTTACATCTGTGGAGGAGGCCTACGTCCAGTCCAGGCCTCATCCTTGGTTGGTGCTTCAGTCTCCATAACTCTCCCTGGGCCATGGTTAGTTGACTCTGCTGGTCTTCTCGTAGAGCTCCTGACCTCTCCTTTGCATCCTTTCCTCCACTCTTCCGCAAGTCACCCTGAGCTGCACCCAGTGTTTGGCTGTGAGTCTCAGCATCTGTTTGGAGCTGCTGCTGAGTGGAGCCTCTCCAAGGACAGCTATGCTGGGCTCTTGTCTGCAAGCATAGCAGAGTATCCTAGCAGGGTCAGAAATGGCTCCCTCCCATGGGGTGACTCTAGCTGAGAATCTTGGTGGCAGGGGTCATAGAAACTGAATAGACCACCTCTTAACAGCACAGGACTGCTAGTGGAGGGAGGGGACCACCAGCCCACCTACAAAAACTTCAACCCAAAATTTATCCTGCCTACAAGATGTGCAAGGATAAAAGCCCCATCACACTGTTTTTGTTTTTTGTTTATTTTTTAAAGCAGCTACAAAATAGTGGCAGTGAATTCTTATGCCATTAGCTGGGGAGAAATTTTATAGCTGTCCGTATTTATGAAATAGTTGCCAGTTGACAAAAATAAATCTAAAACTCTACCTTCTCTTCCTCTGGCATGATGGCACAGAGATGGGGAAATACAGTAACTGAATGTGTAGCCCAACCTAAACACAACTCCAAGGCTCTACCCCTCGCCTTCACGTTTCACACGTATCATCACGTAACCATTTCCGCAGCCCCACGCTTCGCTTGAGACCAATCACGTGATGGGGAAACGACTGAGGGAGAATAAAGAAAACCTTCTCCATCTCTCCAAACTAGTAGATGATAGAGCCAAGATTTAAACCCTGACACTCTCCCGTGGGATATCTGCACCTCTACCACCATGTTATAAAGGTGCCAAGAGGAGAAGCATCCATGAGTCTCTCTGCATATAAGACCGACTGTGTTTTACCAAAATCTCCTGAGGATGAGTTATTCAAATGGTTTACTGCATCTTCAAGAGTAATTACTGAAAACCACGCTAGTGTGGATGGAGTGCCCAACTCAGACGTAAAAGGTCAGAACATGCTCTCGTGGGAATGGCTTGATTACTATGCACCAATGCCCCATCCCTGAATATCAGAACTACTAGACCACTGGTCTTGAACAACAGAAAAGATCCTTTAAGCCATGACTGTTACTGCATCAGCAAACTCCTTAGCTAGCTCTGCATAATCAGTGGAATGTCCTCCCTGTGGATACACATAATTGCTGTAGTATGTCACACTGAGACTTCTGCTCCCTTTTTTTTGTTGTTGTTTTGTTTTCCTGCAAAGGTGGTAACTGTCAGCCGGAGCATAAATGCCCATGGGATTACATGAAACATAATGGGAAGATTCTAAAGCAAATTTCTATTACTCAGCACTGTTTCTAGAGCCCTCGACATGTCACATTGGCCTGCAAAGCTGGCAATGCGGAAACAAAGGCCTCCGGTGTCGCTTCCATTTCCAAGAAGACTGAGTTAATGTTGCCAGGGAGACGAAACTCAGTTTCCTATTAAATTTACCTTCGGCCTCCCTGGTGTGCCCCTCAAGGCTGGGCTGAAGCATGATAAAGGAGGGTAGCTGCAGTTCTTTTATGAAAAGCTCTCAGGGCTCATATTTCCTAGGTAAAGACAATCCAAGGAGAATAGATTTTAGTAACTCTCGCCTTAAAAGTGATTCAGCTCCACCCAGACTTAGAGGGCAATGCAGGGGTGGAGGGGTTGCCATTGGATGGTCCCCTGCGGCATACTTCTCACTGTAACTGTAGACGTCCTGGACTCTGAAATCTCTCCATCTCCATTTCCAGTGGCCACAGTTGAACTCAGAATTCTCTGTTAGAACGTGTAAACTGTGCACCCGAGCCAGCGACAGAGGGAAAGGACTGGGACAGAGGGAAAGGACTCAGAGGGAGAATGAGTAGCTTTAGGAGAGAGGAGACCATGCAGGAAGGGAAGAAAAGGAAAGATGGAAACAGCCTGAAGGTGGTTAAGGATGAAGAGAGAGGGGCTGATACGGTAACACACAGAAGACATGGGTACAGGTTGGGTCAGAGCACATCAGGTAGTGGGGATGATCTGGAGAAAGGCCATGGGTACCACTTGAAGGAGGATACATCTGTGTAAGTCTGAGCTTTCCCCCTCCCTTAGCCAGACTCTGCTGTTTTCTTCAGTCAGAACTGCTCAACATGATTCTGTTGGTATCTGCTCACTCCCAGTGTTTGGCAAATTTTCATCGTAAGCTATCATCAATCCTTAAGGACCAGGAAGAGTTCTATGTTTTCCAAATCTTAGTCAAAACATTACCGCCCCCCCCCCCAGGCACCCCTACCTCTGCAGGCTAGATTTAGCCCACAGTATAAGCTCTTCAACCGTGGCTCACATTTTATTCAAGTCACTTGCCATTAGATGCTGCCTATTTCTATGCTTTCTTTCCTATTTCCCTCTATTAGACTGCAAGATACTTTAAAAAAAAAAAGAGGCTGCTGGTTCTGCTCGGTACTACGTTCTCCTATGCTCTCTATTTCTACGTGGAGCCTGGCACACAGGAGATACTCAGCTGGTATTTGCTGACCAAACAAATGTACTGCCCAAGCATATACACCCAAAAGTAACAAAACCATCCCATAAGAAACAAAGTTAGCAAGCCAGCCTGGCCCCTGAGAGCCCACAGAAACACAAGAGTACCACTGCCTAAGTCCCTTCTCCAGCAGGAACCCATTTCCTGACAGTGTGTCTCATGGGTGAACAGATAAAATGTGGGTTCATGATGAGTTTGGATAGCTTTATCTTCCACAGACAATGCTGTCTCCATGCTTTAGCTTTTCTAACCATGGTAAGCCTTCAAAATGATATTCTGAATAACTTCTTGGGGGTTGTGGGGGTTGGCATATTGACTTCAGCCAAGGATCATTTGTATTTCCGAGACCAGAAAGACTTGGACCTCGTGAGTAAATAGCTTGTTGGATGAGACACAGGAACCCCACCGATGCTTGGCAGCCTCCTGGCAGGTTACAAACTGTGGCTTTGCCAACTCGGGTAACTTGGATGCCATTTCCTCGCCCCCTCAAACTTTCTGAAAATGACCTCCTGCTGAAAGCAAGTGTCCAGAGTCACATGGACAAGTACAGGGCCCAGGTACTCCTCCAAGAACATGGACTTGGGAATTAAACCCAGCTGCAATGAGACCCCGCCAAACAGCCATTTAGAACATCAAAATAATTAGGCCACGTATCAGAATGAATCCAAAAACTGGTTTATTTGTTTCCTTTATCCCATTTGTGGTATTAAAGCAATGGGGGAAATGTGTCAGGAAATAGGGCACACAGGATCTCCTAGAGTAAACCTGTAAAATCACACTGGCGACTGGGCTTTTCATCACCATCCAAAAGGATGTCAGGAAGCGCCAGGGAGCCAGAAGCCGATGGTGCTATCAAAAGCACAGAGTTTCCTGGGACTGAAGCAGAAGAAATGTTGTAAGCCAGAGAGACCTTTCTTGACTTCTGGCTTCCACTGAGCTGAATTACTTTGGAGGAATCATTCTGCCTCTCTAAGCCTCTGCTCCCTTATCTTAGAAATGAAGATGATGGCAGACCGGCCTTCCAGCATTAATTCAAGGCAAGAACTGTGCAAGGAGAGTCCAGCCTGCATCTGCCCCCTGGGGAGTTCATTTGTTCATTCTATTGGTCATTTTTCTACAAATGGTCCTCCTTGCTCGCAGCTCCTCTTTTCTTTATCTCTGTAACAAAAATGAAC
Source organism: Meriones unguiculatus (assembly GCF_030254825.1). Taxonomy (NCBI): domain Eukaryota; kingdom Metazoa; phylum Chordata; class Mammalia; order Rodentia; family Muridae; genus Meriones; species Meriones unguiculatus. The sequence goes on along the minus strand of NC_083359.1, from coordinate 85,674,635 downwards.
CAATTATGTGTCATTGGCTCTCCTATACTCTGCTTAATCCATAGTGCCTTTCTTTTGGCTTTAATGTTTCTGTGGCTATAATGGTTGCAATCAGAGTAATTGTGGCTTTTTTGCAATCTTAAAAGTAAGAAAGAGAGAGAGAAAACTACAGGAAGAGAGAGTAAATGAGCACAAGCAAATCCCAGAAGCATACACAAAGCCATATTTGATTAGACGAATTTGTCAGAGGTCCTGCTCTGACGGAGACAGACATGGATGGTGGTCAATGATAACTGTAACTGGAATGGCTCCTGGCTGTCTGCCCTCCCTGTGCCTCTCCTCTCGTCCACAGCAACTTCCCTTTAATTCCCTCTCCAGCTCCCGAAATCCACTATCTCTGCCCTCCTCCAATACCAGCTTCATGAATGTCCATCCCGGGGGCAGAGTCATCTCACATCCTCTCTGCTCTGTCCAACTCCAGCACCCCCTCCTCCATGTTTAAACCAATTTGGCCCCCAGTGTCTTCTCCTTTAACCTGTCTCCAAAAGATTCCTCAGTCCAAGACTGACTGAGTTTGCTCCCTGACCCTACTTCTGTCCCCTGAGAGCTCATGCCTGCTTCCTGTCGCCTTGAACAGGGGGCCCAGGAAGATGTCCTGTTGATGACGCTTGCATATCACAAGAATGACCACTCACTCTACCACAAACAGGATCAGATGTAAACCGTGATGTACACACTGCATGAGCTATACAGGTATAAAACCTAGGCTTTGACCATGCCGGAGTTTACACAGGATAATCGGCTGACACAGACATGTTAATGACGTAAGAACACCCAGCCACTTAACTCTCGTTTGAATATAATATTATAGGACATTTAGCTGGAGGCAAATGCTCTGGTGGTGTTTGACCTCAGGTGGATTAATTCTGTGACTTACTTTTAGAGTTCTGCTAATAGGAGAAAGTTATGACTTCCTAAAGTCAACTGTATGGAAACAAACAAAACAGAAAACAGAACCTTTTGTGACACAAATGACCAGAGGCACCCTCCATGATGGAGACTGGACAATACAGAGTACAAAGCACAAGTTTAAGGTATTGTAGCAACGTCTGTGTCAATTCATGGTTCTGTATTACTTATCTCTCTTGAGAATAGCAAGTACTTTAGCACTGTGAATTCCAGTTATTCACACTGACAATAAGAAGATGCAAAATCATACATTTTCAACCATGATTTCTAAAGTCAAATATTTAAAGTTCTAGGAATAGTAGAATTAATTCACACTGTCAACAGTTTGTATAACAACATCTCTATGACAGAAAGAGATCAGGGCTATTGATCAATGAAAGAGAGCAGTGTTACCTAAACGACTGACTTGACAAATTAAGAAAGGACATTGACTTTACTTATTAAGGATCAGTCAGGAAATCGCATTTATAGAGACCCTAGCACAAGTTGCAAAGGAGAATGCTTAATCAGAATGGCAGTGACCTTGCTATGGTTTACATGTGTTTTGAAAGTTTCCCACACAGGTTCCTGGTCGCTGATATGATACCATTGTTAAGTTGAAGAGCCTAAAGGGAGGTCACTGAAGGTGCTACCCTTGTAAGGAAATGTTATTCTTCCTAATGGGAGAATAGTCCCATTATTCCCAGAGATCAAGACTGGCCATTCCCCACTCTCTTTGGCTTCCTGTGGCCTTTCTCGCATACACATTTTCCTTCCATAAAACTTTCTGCCGTGAGTTCACATCAGAGCGTAAACAAACGGAATGACCCAATTTTGTGTTATCAGACTCTAAAACCTTTCCTCCAAAATGGTGCTTTTCTTTATACATTAATTTCCCTGAAATATTTTACTATGTTAATGAGAGAGAGAGAGAGAGACTTCAACTGGGCAGCCAACCTAAATGGCTAACTAAAAGCTGTTGTGATGAACTCAAATAACACCAAGTCTGTTCTTCTGGTTTCTGGTTAGCTTCAGCTCTCAGCTTGACACAGCCCAGAGATGTACGAGGGGGTCTCAGCTGGGAGATTGCCTTCATCAGCCTGGCCTAAGAGGATGTCTATAAACATTTTCTTCTTTGATGACTGATATCACAAGTCCCAGCCTGCTGTGTGCCATCTCTAGGTAGGGTTTCCTGTGCTGTATATGAAAGCAAGTTGAGCAGAAGCTGGGAAGCAAGCCACCAAGCAGCTTGCCCCCAAAGTTCTTTCCTGTGCTGTGACCTGAGTTCCTGCCCTCAATGGAAATGAGCTGTGGTCAGACGCATAAGCCACAAAGACCCTGCCTCCCCAACTTCCTTTTGCTCACGATACGAATCAGAGCAACAAAAAGCAAATTAGTACACCTAATTTAAATCTTCCATGTTACATTCTATATTATTCCATGGTCTGTACTTATTTTTAAATTCTACAAAAGAAGATAGAGACATTCTAATTTTTTTTTCTTGGTACAGGTCACTTTTTTGTGACTATACTAGAATTAAGGAGAGGTATGTTATTGTCTTTCTTTTATTTGTAAAGTAATATTACACAATTAACTGTATTTTCATGCTCAAGGGCCAAATACTGTGGAACAAACATTTAAAATTGAAGTGTCTATTAGAACATCCAAATTCAAAATTACATAGCAGTATCTGAGATTTTTCTTAGCCAAACAATGATGCCAAAGATTAATGACATTCATATTTATATCATTATTTAAGAAATAGATAATAAATAAAATATGTAAAAGAAGAATTGCCCTGATCAAAAGTGAGGATGAATGGTCTTAATCTACTTCTCCATACAGCCTGTGTAATCTTCATCCTCCCTGACAGCCCCAGGGATACCACCCATGACTCCAGGGACCACACTAGGAAAATCTGGGCTTGTTATGAAATGCAGGGTTTGTGGTATTGAGAGGGCTACAACAGGGAAAACTAAAGAAGATATTAATACGTGAAGCACCCAAGATACATCTGCTTCCGGGGGTGTTATTTTAGAACTGTGCTTAATAACATAGAAGCCGTGAACCGGCTGGCAAACTCTCTAAGACTTCTCTGATCCAGGAGCCACCGACCAGAGTTTGAGGGAGGGAAGAAAGTCACCTCTAGACGTTGGATTTCATCCCACCTACATAAGTATAAGATGAGGAGAGCACTGAGATACTTGACATTTAAATACTAAACATGTGGGCAAATAGAACCACTTAGGGCTGGCCCTGTCCGTGTCCCAGTAGTCATGGCATAAAAGACCCATGTTCTCATTCATCCTGAGCTATAGTGTTGAACAGAAAAGTATGAACTGTCAGCGCTGATGTGTTGTGAAGAAAACTGAAGAATTGGGTAGACCTAGAGTGATGCCCCTGGACTGTCCCATCTTTTAAACCAGTCTGGGTACACCTGCTCACACAGCAGCTTTTGAACTTTTTTTCCTCTCTCTCTCTCTTTCTATACCTCATATGAGCTGAGCCTAGAGTCAGCTCCTATGTAGATTAGAATACTTTTTCCCCGAGAGGCTCCTTCTAGAACAGAAAGCTTCTTTACCCTGAGTTTGAGGAAGAATCTCGTTTGCACTTTCTTGCTTACGTATCTGCATCAAGGTAGTGAGCTATCCACAGTCGAGAATAAAGATCAAGTTAACAGAAAAGAAATCATTAAGGCTACCAAGCATCCTTTAGAGTGAAATGGTGCCGACCTACCTCTGAGCTACAGTCACGGTTTTGAAATTTTCAAGTGTAACTGTTTCACATCTTCCACATGAAAGCTACGGGCTCCTGGTGAAGACCTTCAGAGTTCAAGATGCCCAAAGCCTCCTTTCTACCATGAAAAAAAATTAACATTGCCAGTGCTTTTTTTCTGAAAGGTTTACAGTATTTGTGTGAAGCCAAGATTCTAGGTTTTCCCCCGGTCCCCACCCCCAAGCCTTGAGAAAAGTCTTAGAAAATCTGTTCAGAGGGTCATAGGTGAGAAAGGTTCACCAAAGTCCTATTTGCACATCACCTTTATTAATGCTGACAGTCTCCACACTATGCTTCAAGTCCTCGAAAACCTGCTTCCGGCCCCTGGTTGTTATCAGACACAGGATAAGCAGCCACAGTGTCGACACCCAAGTGCTCGCTATCTCCTCGCTGTGTGAAGATGACGTTTAATTTCTACCTAAATACATCAGATATAGACACTCCCTAAAAATCAAAGGGAGAAGACAAATTGTTTCAACTGTTGAAATACCTACTTTCTGATGGTACCAGTTACCATGACTCTCACATTCCTGAATAAAGCTAGAAAATTCGGGGCTGGAGAGATGACAGCAGATAAGAGCGCTGTATGCTCTTGCAGAGGACCCAGGTTCTATTCCAAGCACCCACATGCTAGCCCATAACCACTGTATGGAACTGTAGTTCCAGGAGCTCTGACTCCTTCTTTGGCCTTCTGTGGGCTCCAGGCATGCAGGCAGCCACATGCCTGCATGTACATGCTCACACCTACATGTGAAAATAAGAGAAATGAAAATCCATCCACTTGTTTCATCTCCCAGAGCACATGAGTAAACACCGGTTTGAAGTCTTAAATACCATCTGTCTCAGCACAGATGTAATTAATGTGGTTTTTTTTTTTTGTTTGTTTGACATCGATACTTTAATAAACCATTAAAAGGTCTAAGTGATATTTATTAGAAATCAGTTAAGTCCACTTCCTTCTCAGCCTATCTTTTCTTCCAAGAATAAGAGTGATGATGGTGTAGGACGGTGAATCGCTGACCACAAAACATGAGGTCAGCCACATAACTGACTCTCCTGTGTAAGTACCTTACAAACAAAATGTAACTAACATGCCATAACAATGTGCTAAGCACCACAGGCGATCAGATGAGCTGCTGGGAGCCTTCAGAAATCTTCCTCCACTTATCTGAAAGACACAAATAATCTCTGTGTCCCCAGGAAAGTAGCAATTGTGTCTTTTACCCAAAGACACAAGACAATGACAATTTACCACTAATTGCAGGCCCAAAGTTGCCCACTAAGATTCTGCTCTTCGCTCTTGGGTGCAACCCTGCTAACTCAGATATGATGCATGAGATTCTGTATGTGCAGTGTGCTTTGAGTGGCACCTCAGATACGATCAGTTTCAGAGTATCTGAAGCTTCACCTTCAGACGCAGCCTTTCCATACTGAAAGGGCTTTTTCCCATCTTGAAAAGAAAGCCATATAGGGAGCTGCTCTTTATGGGTGTGTAGTGGATGGGCTCAGCCCAAGAGTCTACTAATACTCAGGGTATCATAGACCACAGGGCGGGGGGGAAGGGGGAATACCAGAAAGGTGCAGGGAGTAGCCGATGATTCTGCAAAGTGATGGGTTGGCGATTGGGAGGCACTAAAACTGACTTCCTGTCTTTCCAAGGTCTACCATAGACCAAGACTTTGTGCACCACAGCCGTGTTTCCTATAGCACTGTTAAATACATTGCATCAATCATAACATGTGCCTCGGTTTTTTCTAATACCAACCATTTCCGTATATCAAGAAGCTCAGTGTCTCTGTCACTGTTACATGGCTGTGAAGAGACATGAAGAACACGGCAACTCTTGTAAGAGAAATCACTTAACTGGTGGTTTGCTTGCAGCTTCAGGGGTTTCGCTCATTATCATCATGGTAGGGAGCATGGCAGCCTGCAGCCAGATATGATGGTAGAGAAGTAGTTGAGAGCTACATCCTCAGAGAGAGAAGACTGGGCCTGGCATGGTTTTTGAAGCCTCAAAGCCTAACTCCGAGTGACGTACTTCCTCCAACAAGGTCACACCTACTCCAATAAGGCACCACCTCTGGATCCTTCTCAAACAGTGCAACTCCCTAGTGACTAAGCATTCAAATATATGACCCTTGGGTGCATTCTGATTCAAACCACCACCCTTACTGAGCTTAGAAAGGAAAATTCTGGAATTATAGCAAGGATTTCTTTACTTCCGCGTGGTTCACAGTTCTGTGTGGGACTCAAGCTTCCTCTTCTCATGCTTCGAGTAACACTGTGTCTTTACCAAAGACACAAAAAATTCTTAGTGGCACACACATCTGCGAGTGTGAGACAAGGAATGGAATAGAAAAGTAAATAAATGGAAGGACATATAGCAAGCATTTCCTCCCCTCTGTTCTTCTTTATCTCCTTTCCATTCCTCGTATTAGGGAAGCAAGGAGCCAAAGGTGATTCTGTGGGGACAAGAATGTCTCTCATAATGGGGCTAGAAGGAATATGGTCCTCAGTGCAGAAACATAGCTGGCATTTCCAAGCAACGTGGGTATCACATCTAGGTCATACTGAGGGAAAATGGGAGTTTGGTCTGTTAGTTGATCAAAAGGGTAACAAGGAAATACAGCCATCATGAGCATCGTGGCAGGAATGTAATGTTCTAAAGAAGGACCTAAAGAAGAAGGATCTAAAGAAGACTGTATCCACCCTTTAGCCCCTCAGCCCCTGCTTTGGTTACTAGACTGTTGGAATTCCCTCAGAGGTCTCTTGCTGGGGGAAGGATAAGGATGAGGCCCTAGTGCCAGGCAGAGAGAGAACCTGTCTCCTGGAGAGAGATTCATTCTGTCCTGAACACACACCAGGGGAGAGAGGATGCGCAGACAACGGTGATCTGCAGGGCGACACCTTAAACAAGTCTGCTAAGTCTATCAGCCTCTGTTTTAACCTAAGCCTCATGCCAAGGCCACAAAAAAATGACTTGGGATCAACAGGGGGTTGTCGATGGAACTCTTTGTTCCTCTTCCTAATGTGGGCACGTTGAACAACAAATCTCCTTTTTCTGCATTTCACTATTAATTGTGTAGACGGCCTTTTAAAGACAGCTAGCTAAGCTTGGCTTGTTAGAGCTACCGGAACCCAGGATCTGACCCTAACCACTCTAGTAATAGTCTCAGTGAGGAATTTTAGGTTTCTTCTGAAGACTAGGGGATACCAGCTGGAGCTGGTGGAAGGTTTTGGGCAACAGAGTGACATGCTGTGGCTTACATTCTCCTGTGACTCAGCTGGTCCTGTGAGCAAGCACCACGGAAAGCATCAGGAGCAGCTAAGAAAATAATGCAGTTCTCCGGATCAGAAAGAATGGCTTAGGTAAATATAAGAAATGATAAAGTCTTTCAATACACTTCAAAAAAATGGAGCGAAGAAGATCGGGAATGGTATTAAAATTAGTAAAGGGGGGGTGTCCAATATCTGACCCAAACTAGAAAAATGTGATTAGAGCTGCCAAAAAAAGAGGTCAGGGGTGTTGACAGACATGTGGCAGTCATGCCCAGAGTACAGCCTTGTGAGCCATGTTCAGACGAATAGATGCCCAAGGCAGTGAGAGAAATACACAGAAAACATCCTATAGCCGAGGCTGGAAGAACGATATCCATCATCAGGGTAATGGGTCTTATTAATGATAAAATGTACTGCTACTTGTGCATATACTGTGTCAATCAAATGTCATACTGGGGGAAAAAGAAAAAAACGCATGGGTCGGTGTGTTACTTGGATGTACGAAGGTACTTACACATATCACAAAGAACCCTGGATACATTGTTAAGAGACAGTTTTCTAGGTCCAGCCATCTCAGGAACGAGTTTCATCTTGCTGGCAGGGTCAAAACTGAGCTCATGTTCCCAGGCTCCACAATCTAGTTCCTATCCTGCTTTTTCTGGTGTTTCATGTTTGTCTGTTAACTAGTAATGGATGTAAAGAGGGAAGTTGCCATTATCTGTTGTCTAAACTAAGGCACACAGGTTGTAAATGTGCTGCCTGTCTTGACTTAAAGCCTGCCCACTCCTTTGTTCCCCTATCACTCTCAATTCCAGACCAAAGTCCTAGAGAAGTGTGATTGCAAAGAGCTGAGTTGAAGGTCCTGAAGTCAGGTGACCTGGAAAAGCCCAGTCACCCACATTTACTTTTTTGTTCAACCCCTCGTGTCAAAATGTGATTGATCAATGCAACAGCTCCTGTTCCCATCTTTTTAAAATGTTGTACAATCTCCCTTTGGAAATGAGGTTCAGATCAAACTGGCTGCCTCCCTGTGCACGCAGAAAATAAAGCTTGCATTTTAATCTTCTGTCTCTGAAGTGAGTTTTCTCAGCTTCCACCCCAAACCCAACAAAACAACTAGCAGAAAATCTATGCCATTGCTATCCACTGTGCTTTGCTGCAGCAATTCTACTTTTTTACCTAGAACTCAAAACCATCAAATTTACTTTCTTCTTTAATATCATAAGCACCTGGGGATCAAAGATTGTGCTTTCTCTATTTTGTTTCCCCCAGAATCCTCCTATCAAAAAATGCATGAAATAAATGAAGCATTAAAAATAAAGAGTTTACATTATAGCCAATACTTCACACATTTACAGGAAAAAGAGTCACAGGGTCTTTCAAAAGTCACATGGGTATATTTGTAGGAATGGTTATTTCTGGTCAGATAAATTGTTTAACTTTAAAATATGAAAAACAAATTTTAAAACTTTTTAAAAAAACATTTCAGATATGTATTAAAAATTGTCTTTGAAAAACATACAAAATCCTATAACAAAAACTCTATTGTTGTCCAATCAAAGCAGGAAGGTAATAATGTAAATGATACCAGCATAGACTGAGAACCCAAGCTACATCTAGAACTTTAGGAAATCTCTAAAATGTTTCCTATAAGCGATGGACTACATTGTTTGAAAACATAAATATTTTTTTCTTTCAACCCCCCAGCTCATTTTTGGTCATTCATCTTTTAATTTATCCTCAATGGCTCTACTGTTTTCCTAACACTGAAATCTGAAGTCACAAATGGATAAGCTAGGGAATGGTGGCACAAAGCTTGCAGGAGCGACCAGCCAGTGAATGATAGGACTTAAGGCCCACTCCGCAAGATGGAACCCATACCCAGTACTGCTTGGGTGGCCAAGAACCTGAGACTAGATAGCCCAGAGACCTAGGGTAAAACCAAATACTGCTGGTCTAAAAAAGGTCACAATAAAAATGACTTCTGATGATACTCTGCTATAGTCATAGATCAGTGCCATACTCAGCCAGCATGAGAAGAGCTTCTTCCTGCAGAAGATGAGAGCAAATGCAGAGACCCACAGCCAGATAGCGCACAGGGAGTGAGGGCTTGAGACACACAGCTCTAAATGGCATGTCTCCATTAAATCCCTCCCCTCAGAGCTCAGGTAACCACATAAAAGAGGATGAAGAAATAGTAGAAGAGGAAGAGGGGATGGAGGACACCAGGAGAACGAGGCCTCCAAAACAACTGAGCAAAGGTCATAAGAACTCACGGAGACTGAAGCAGAAAGCACAGGCCCACATTGGTCTACACCAGGTCCGGAGGGGAAATCGTACAGCTTTCTGTTTAGTGTTCTTATGGGACTCCTGAGTGTATGAATGAGTGGGTCTCTGATTTTTCTGGGGTTCTTTTTCTTCTGTTGGTTTACCTTATCCAACTTCAATGTGATTTTTAAAAGTTCTTTTTTTCCCTTTTCAAATATTTCATTTATTTTTATTTTTATTAGTTACATTATATTAACTCTGTATCCCAGCTGTATCCCGCTTCCTCATTCCCTCATAATCCCTCTCTTCCTCCCTCATCTCCTCCACTGACTGGGGAAGACCTCCTCCCCTTTCAGCTGACCCTGTTTTATCAGGTAGCTTCAGGACTGGCTGCAAAGTTTTCCTCTGTGGCCTAGCAGGACTGTTCCTCCTTTAGGGTGTGGGGAAGTCAAAGAGCTTGTCATTGAGTTCCTGTCAGGAATAGTCCCTGTTCCCCTTACTAGGCAAAACCAATTGGTTACTGATTTACCACGGGCTACCTCTGAGCAGAGATTCTAGGTTATATCCATACATGGTCCTTGGTGGAGTATCAATCTCAGAAAAGACCCCTGTGCCCAGATTAAAAGTTTTATTATATTTTGTTTTGTTAAAAACAAATGAAAAACTTTTATTACTAATAAAATAAAAGGATAGTCCCAGGCTGTTTGTGTGTGTTTGTGTGTGTGTGGGTGTGTGTGCGTGTGCATGCTGTTTGTGTTGTGTGCTTGTGTGTGTATTTGCTTGTCTTTATGTGGGTCATGTGTGAGCAGGCACCTGTAGAAGCTGAAGGAGAGTATTAGATCTGGTACTCAAATTACAACTCATAGTGAGTCCTGTCCCCAGTGTGGATGAAGCGAGCCAAATACAGGTCCTCTGCAACAATGTTCTTAAACTCTGAGTCATCTTTCCAGCCCTCAGACTGGATTTAGATTTCAATCATTTCTCATTTGGCCTACAAAAAGTTAGGTTCTCATTTTTATATTAAAATACCAAAGTGTTTTATATTCCTTCTTGAAGAAAAATGGCATGTAACTATCAAGGCTGTGTTTTCCAGTATAACTGAATTCTACACTAAATAGAATTCCTTAACATAGAGAAAGGCTTCTTCAGTTGCCACAGCTCTTCTGCAGTCTGTTCTTCATCTATATTACTACATGCGCTCGCTTTTCATCTTCGTTCATAACCTCGAAGACTGACCGTTGATTTTTAACCTAAAATGCCTATTTAGTATGACTGACATTTATTATGTACAGTGTATTGACCCAAAAAGCTACCTGCCATCTTAGCCAAGGAAACAGTCTAATCAATGTTTGGCTATTCCAGGAATCCCAAAAGTAAATGAATGTTGAAAGGTATCAATCATACAACTAAATGTTTATATATATATATATATATATATATATATATATATATATAAAACCCTACAGCTCAGCAAGGTAGAGGTAAATCCTGTTCAAAATATATTATATAAATAAATAATATACATATATGTTATACATGTTTGTTTATCAGTCAACCGAAGCAGTAAGATAGAGAACATGAAGATATATTCCATCAAAAGCGGAGGGGGAAGATTCATCCTTTATTTCCCAGCATATAAAAAGTAATTAAATATAGCATAGTTGTACATACTTCATATTCAAGAGACAATTGCTTCATTCATAATCACATCTGTAATATAGTTTTGAATGAAACTTTATATGATAAAGAGGGACTTATGGGAATCAGTTTCTGCAATAGATTAGACTATCGTGTGTGTTCTGAAGGAAGTTCTAATAGGAACATCCAACAAAAGATCCCTAGGGCTTTGAATCAAAGCTCAGTGTCTTTCTCAGGTTATTCTCCTCCTTTGAGAAAGATGGCATTGGTTTTCCTACTAAGCCTTCTTTGGGGATTCTTTAGAAATATTAAACTTAAGTCTTTGATCAAGATTGGTGATACCACAAAAGCACCTGACAAGAACAAACGCTCCCTCATGATGTTTTCTTATGAAAAATACCTTCACATGGGGCATCAAGTGTCTTGCAACTAGAGCTCCATCAAATGTGAGAACACAATCCAAATCCATAAAACAGAAAAATTCCACCATATCCAGAGAAAGCAAACACACACTATTCATTATACTCCCAACTGGGAGGTTATACCTGAACAATAAAACAGACTGAGAAACAAAAATGCTTATAATGATTACATCCAAAAAACATAGGAAAACTGCATTCAGGAGGAAAAAAACAAAACAGGAAATCTTAGTTTAAAATGCTTAAATGTAACATATACTCATCAAAATTATATCAGTAGTGACGCGAAGGTAGAATAAAGATACATGTATAACAAGAAGATACATAAAAAAAGATTAGAGTGTATTATAGATTAAAAAGAAATAGAAACTATGAGTGGGGAAGAAACAATTATGGAAGGTAAAATTAGATTTTAAAATTTTAAAGTGTTTGGATGAGGAAATAAGTTATTAGGTGAGCTATTTGAAGTGTTTAACACTGAAAGACAAAAATCTTGATGTTTGGGAACCCAGTTGAGTCCCAACAATGATAGTCTAAAAATGAGCTCACATGTGGCACCATACTTAAACCATAATCTGGAAAGGTAAGGAAAAATATTTCAAATATCTGGAGAGAAGTGGCCCATCATGTGCTAAAAAATAATGTGTGGCCAAGTGTCAAATAATTCAATAGCACTAATATAAATTTTAATAATGGTGAAATAATATATTAAATGTTGAGATAAGAGTAACTGGCTATAATTCCATATCTAATTAAACTACTACTTAAGAACAACAAGGAACTAAATTCTAAACTCTCTGTGGGTTTATTATTAAAATCCCCTCACTGAAAGTACTTCTAAGCATATGATTGAAAAAAAAAAATCAGTCTGGACGGTTAAGAAGTATGGGTGAAGAGACCAAAAAACATCAGGGGCTTTAGGAAGCCAGTTAACTGTGTGATGTCATCACAATAATTATTAGCTTTAGAAATACACAGCAAAATCAAACTAAACAATATAAGGCAGAATGATATGTGATTAAATTTCAGGCTTCCCAAGATCATCTTTCCAGTAGAAGGGAGAGATGGTGATTAACTGTAAACTTTGTCAAGAAAAGTGTGTACATTGTACTTTTAAGAATAACACTCAAACAAAAAAATGTAACTACAAAAGTAGTAAGCACTGAAGAGATTACCAAGACTCATGACCATGATAGATCAAGGGACCATGAAAATCAACATGTCAGTGATAGACATGTGTTCCCGATCTACTCCTGAGTCAGACACGGGCACTCCATTACCCAGATATCTGCTGTGGCCTGCAGCACACACAGCTGAGACTGACTAAAAATATATCCCAAAACTATAAACTTAAATAAAGCGTTATGAGATTTTTTTTTTTGCAATTATTTTTTGTAACTCAATTACATAGCTTTAGAGCACGAGCTTTGGAGATGTTGACATTGTGCCACAACGGTTTTAGCAGGGTTCCAAATTTAGAAAGCAAGTGGCTCACAAGACCAGTAGGCCTCCTCTGTCCACGCAGCCCTGTATTTTCCCACATCTATGAACTCACCAAGAATTCCACGACCGTATTTTGAGTGTTATTTACAGAAGGCTTAGCATGGCATAAACAAAATGCCACACGGAGACACTTTCGGAGGACGGTGGAGAATATTGCAACTCGCCTGAAATGGTTTAACTTGTGGCTTGTCTGAATACAGAAGTTCTGTTAGATGATTGTCTGAATGTACTGGCCGCGTTCCTCAGAGGAGCAAAGCAAGGGGATCAGTGACAACAGCATGGAGAAGAGTTCTATGTAGAGACCTTTTAGACCAGTCAAAGAGGCCTAGAAATCAAATTTTAGTTTCATATGTGAGGTAAGAACTGAAACAAAATATTATTCTATGGAAAATATCCTTTAAAACAAAGTGGCTGGGGTAACCCATGCTGGGAATACTGACCAGTCTCATCAGCCACCCTAGAGTCTGTTTATACATAAATAAGTCCCTCTATAATTACATATGTCATTGGAACCAGCTACTACCACAGCTGAACGCTTTAATTTCTAACTACTACATTCAACTCTGGCTAATCAATATGGTACCCTACAGTTATTGACTAAACAGCTAACTGGTAACACATTTTATAAAAATGATCCCTTTTTATAAAAAGAGGACAACAATTTTACCTCTCTAGAATGGAGTTATTTACTCAAATATGTTTTCCCTACTTTCCTTGGAAGTCATAAACAAACATCTACTCATCCTTGGTGGAGCACTGATTATAAACCAAAGAAATAGTTCTATCAAATCCTAATTTGGTAAACCAGGAATCTTATTGGAGTTACTTACAGGAGTTTGGATGAGAAGCTCCTTCCATCCAGGAGAATGGAAGCCTCAGAGGCAGCTATGTCACTGAAAAGCAAACTCCAGTCTAGGGTAACTCATGAAAGTTTTATTTCTGCATTACTTGTCTTGCAGACAAATCCACAGGCTAGAAAGTCACCTATCCCCAACTGTCTTTGCTGTTTATAAGACCTAGGGATGTGGCTTATGAATCATGTAAATCTCACAAACTTCCTGCAACTTGTCAGTTGTATCTTTAGCCTTGTAAGATTTGTCTACTTCCTGAGTCTTAATGAGGAGCCCTCAGAATGGAATGTTTTAATTTAGAAGAATTGATATACAATACTCACTCACCATTCTTCTGCTAAATCCAATGCTAATAATCACACAGAGCTAGTACTATAAGGGATTAAAGTCAAATAAAATTCCCATCCCTATATAAACTTAAGTAAGGGAAAATATGTAGTCAAAGAAAATAAAATCATAATTAAATGACTGTTTATTTCCTATTGTTCATTAAAACCACAGACACTTGAGTCTGGCACTGGCCAAAAAGATTTATTTCATTGACCTTTTCTCTCACAAGTTTACCTCACAAAAATTACTTTGTCTTCAGTTAAATAAATAGCCATGATTATGCCTTTTTCAGATTGTGCATGTTTCCCCCAAATAAGGCACATGCCTCCTTTGCAATGGAGAGAATGAGAATTAGTCCTTTGTGCCAACACACAGGTTAAAATGAAGCTAGTCCACTTGTGAGATGTCAGAAGTAGATGTCATTTTGAGAACCAACACTGAAGCATTACTGGCTACTGTGGCAAGACTCAAGATAGGCTGATGGCCATTTGAAAAGCAATACTCAGAAGGGAAATGTCGAGGTAAAGGAAATCAGAATGATTCAAGGGCCAGCACCCTGAAAACTGAAGATGGGACAGAGAGCAAACCCACTTCCAAGAAATCCCAATCCATCTTAGGAAACTCAAAGTTAATAAGCTGGAAGCATTTGAACATTGGGTCACAAGGTGTATGTTGGGCTGGTCTTTGCCATCCAAGTTGCATGTCTTTTTTTATCATTTCCCTGGCCAGAACAAGGAATTAACATTGACATTATAAAAATGTCTAATCGTGGTTAAATATATTTATTGATTAGAAATAAAAATCATTATATTAATGAGATAAACTTGTGGAAGAAAAGGTTAATGAAATACTTGTGACTGGTAAAACTAGTTCCTGTAATGACTTACACAAAAATATGTTATTTTTTTTTTCAAATCAAACTTCATAGCAATGCGCATGTTTTGTGTCTGTTTTACATAAAACGGAAGGATAAGGTGGACCAACACATTCTGATTAACTTCAAGATACCGAGATATTCTAGATTTTGTAAATAAGGAAAGATCATTTTCTTAAGACTTAGAGTCTAAATTATCATGCTACGGCGTTTCTTTAGAATTTAAAATATTGAGCAAAGGGAGGAAAAGGAACATAAAGATGTAGCAATGTTATTTATCTAAGTTAAAATGAACAGTTACGTGAATGGTGCTTCTTCCAGGAATGTCTCCATGTGTTATTCCCAGCAACCAAATTCAAAATGACCTTCATGTGAAGACAGATATTATCACAAGTAATAAGGAGAGGTGATCCTGAGCAGGTCAGATAAAGTACTCATAAAGTAATTATGCACTTTTTGGACAGTGTTTAATGAGGCCAGCACACACGGACACGCTCTCCTCTCCACTGTAAGTTTTGTTAATTCTGTGCTCTACCATGCTTTTCATGCAGTTTGGGAGCTGTTTTGTTACTAGAGTCAAATAAATACAAACCAAGCAGCCTAAGGTACAAGTGGGCAATAGAATTAAATGTATTATTGCATATTAAAGGACAAGAGGAAATCAGAAACCAATAACCCAATGTTTCAAGCACAAGAGCCATGAAGGAAATGTTACCAGTTTGCTATCTCAAGCTCTGAGAACGTCCTGTGAGAATGCAGGGAGAGAATAAGAGTGGGTGCTAACTAGCAGTATAGGATTTAAGTACCTGCGTGACTCATTGTGGCTTAGGGACTGGGCAGAAATGAGGGAGGAGGGAAAAGAACCATTGATGGACTTATATTTTGCTTTGCTAAAGCGCCAACTGACTGTTGCAATTGATGTAAGCAATCCACGTGGTTCCGTGTGCTACTATCGTCTGTATTCCCCCACACACACGTGTGCTCACGATTCGGTACTAAGCTCAGTCAACTCTCTTGTTATCATCCAGGTTTCCACTGCACAGAGTGAGCTTTTTGTCCACAAAGCCATCCTTCAAAATCAACTCGTTTCACCATCTCCCCAATCTAACACCCCACTTCAGCCAATCACTTCACAGCCTCATTCTGAGCCACTGTATCTATTCTATTCTTGCTGCCTTACAATTCCATCCGTCCCTTCAAGAACCACGCCTGCCTTCACATCTTCCCTCAATCAACTTGGACCACATACCCCCACACTTGAACATGACTGTCGGGAGAAAACTTCTGCTATTTTGCTTCACTTTCTTTCTCACATACGTAGAGAGACGAAATGAACGCACACTAATTTAAAGATCTTAGTAACCTTTGTGGTTCTAGAATTGAGGTACTTTCTGTTCTGTAAATTGAATGAGTGTTGTGATGAACTAGACAGAAGAAGCTCATTAAAAAAAAAAAAAAAAAAAAAAGGAGGATTTGGGAAAGTAGGAATAAAGAACAAAAAGCAAAGAGTGGTAACCAGATAGTTCCAAAGATGAGGATGAGGAGACGAGGAGACAGAACAGAAAACTGAAGATTTTTTTTTTTTTTTTTTTTTTTAGTGTTCTTATTGGTCCAACTTAAACTGGACTGTTCAAGGAAGTGTGGTTATCTATGTTATGATTTCTCAGAGAACTACAACTTGTTCTCTGTTCAGTAATGTGGAGCTTAAGCATAAGTGACTCTTTAATTTTTGTTTTTTAGGACCAAGTGGAAAAGCGTGAAGAAACAGCGGCTTCCTATAGCCCTAACAGAATACTTTCATGTAACCATAAACAGAATTAACACACGCACAGGCTGCTTTTCATTAGCCTAATGTACTTTGCAAGATCTTCCTCGATAATACCAGTCCTCATTCTTACCAAATGATCTTGCTGTTTACTTCACAGGGAAAAAGAAAAGAAGGAATTGAAAATGTGCATGCATCCATTCACCTGACTCCACCTGCATCGAGCCTCCATCTTGTCCTCACGGCCCATCCAGTGCCAACGTTGTGTTTCTCCAGCTGTCTGAGCACTTCTTCACCCACACTGTGGATCTCATGCCTTCTAACTTCTGTTAGAGAAATGCATTTTCCATAATTAAGGAAGGTAATGCAATGTTGTTTTAATTGGTGACTTATGTGTACTGTCTTCCATCTGTGTATTCACAATCAACATGCCCCCTTTAATACAACCAGATATATAACAGAGAGGGACAGATAAGGAATGTACACCATGAAATGCAATTCAAGATAGAAGCTTCTAAGTTGCTTGAATAGAGTACAGATAAGGCACAGACTGTGTTCAAAAGAGGAACACTTGGTTCAAACCCACAGCAGGGAAAACTTTCTTAAAGGGACACAATTTACACCAGGTGAGTAAGGGTTAGAGCCATGGGAACAGATTTAAAAGACAGACAATGGGAAAGGGATGGCTACAAGCATAAATCCTGGGCAAGGCTTCCAATTGGTCCACCCTTTTAAGGGAACCCTTATCTTCCTAGCTCTCTTTATTTGTTCCATTTTAAGTTCGCCTTATAATGTTTCTTGAATCCCAGGTTAAGAAGTTCTGACCGTGTCCATTGGACGACAGAGTCTGCAAAACTCTTTTCATTTGGGTTTCATTTTTTAACCAAGGATAGAAAATCGAGGCTTACTTGAAAGAAGGCAAATCTGATAACATTATGAGATACAGCTAGGAGGCTAAGGAGTCAGGGAGTCATGGTGACAAATTTTGCAGGACTCTGTGATTGTGAAGTTTTTCAACGAACTAATAAGAAATGATCTTGGAAACAACTTGAAAATGTCACTAGGTACAAGAACGGTACTTGGTACAGTTTATATGCAGTTGGCTTCAAAGAAACATCAGTTATGTCACCTGGTTTTATAAATCTCATAACCGTTTTAAATTAAGATATTAAAATACAGCCGGGCATGGTGGTGCATACCTTTAATCCCAGAACTCAGGAGGCAGAATCAGATAGATTTCTGTGAATTTGAGGCCATCCTGGTCTACAAAACAGGACAGCCAGGGCTACACCAAGAAACCCTGTCTCAAAAAACAAAACAACTATAAAAGTGAAAATACAAATAAATAATAAAAATACAGAGACCAGCGGCACAGAGAAAATGAATTATGCCTCAACTAGATTTTAATTACAAAGGCAATTGTTAAAATCAAGCTTGTGGAAGCAAGAGTTGGCAAGCTTCCTGCATGGGCCAGATACTAAATAATGCAGGCTCCGAGGAATACTCAAATCTCTCGCTAATACTCAGCATTTTCATTGTAGGTAGGCAATAGCCACAGAAAACACCTAATCATCATATTTGTATCTCAGTATTATTTTATTTACAGAAACATTCCATGACCACTAAATGGGAGCCACAGCTAGTAGTTGGAAAAGTGAAGACAGACAGGGTACTTAATCTTTTCTTTTTTAATTAAATTTTTACTTTTTATACTAATTACAGTTCATTCGCTTTGTATCCCAGCTGTAGCCCCGTCCTTTCTTCCCTCCCAATCTCACCCTCCCTCCCTCTTCTCCTCCCATGCCCCTCTCCAAGTCCACTGATAGGGGAGGTCCTCCTCCCCTTCCATCTGACCCTATCAGGTCTCATCAGGACTGGCAGCATTGTCCTCTTCTGTGGTCTAGCAAGGCTGTTCCCCCCTCAGGGGGAGGTGATCAAAGAGCCAGCCACTGAGTTCATGTCAGAGACAGTCCCTGTTCCCCTTACTAGGGAACCCACTTGGACACTGAGCTACCATGGGTTACATCTGTGCAGGGGTTCTAGGTTATATCCATGAAAGGCCCTTGTTTGGAATATCAGTCTCACAAAAGACCCCTGTGCCCAGATATATTGGTTCTGTTGCTCTCCTTGTGGAGCTCCCATCCTTTCCAGATCTTACTATCTTCCCCTTCTTTCATAAGATTCCCTGTACTCTGCCCAAACTTTGGTTATGACTCTCAGCATCTGTTTTTATACACTGCTGGGTAGAGCCTTTCTGAGGCCCTCTGTGGTAAGCTCCTGTCCTGTTTCCTGTTTTCTCCTTCTTCCAATGTCCATCCTGTTTGTCTTTCTGAGCGAGGATTGATCATCTTACCCAGGGTCCTCCTTCTTGCTTAGCTTCTTTAGGTGTACAGATTTTAGTATGTTTATACTATATTATATATATTCTAGACATATATATTACTACTTAATCTTCAGGTGTGGTCTCTGCTGAGGCCCCCATGTATCATTGTGTGGCAGAGAAGCACAAAGGGAAACACTGCCTTCAAATTGGCCGAGCATGGGAAGCTGCCTCGCGGGGTGGTACAAATTTGGCAAAGAACTAACACATTCACCAGCATCACTCTCTTCTAGGACAGCACACCCAGTGATTCAAGGGCCCCACTTCTCTAAGAGTCTTGTCACCCCAATACCATACAATGAGGACCAAGCCCTAGTGTGTGAGCCTTTGTGGTGGAGACCTCATCCGGAGCATGGCACACTTCACCAATGGTGAAAAAGAATGTTCAAATTCCTCAGAGTTTTAATACAATGAGAGGCTGGCACAACCAATTCATCCAATGGGCAGAACATCAATTCATCGGAATGTTCCAGCTCATTTGGAACAGAAGCTTTTAAACAGCTTATTCAGATAGAAAATGCAAACAAAAGCATGCTGTACTTCAATGTGCCTTTAAATAATGCCGTCTGTGTCCACGGGGCCCTAACCAGTCATGGCATGGGTGGCAAGGTGTGCCAAACTGCTGTGAGGGTAGATATTACCAACAGTGGCTGAACATTGTCACCTTAGAGAATTTAACTCAAAAAGCTATACATCTAAGAACTCAGAAAATCCACGCGGAACTGAGCCCCAAATGTATGCAATCCGCAGTTCTTTTCCTAGGAAAGCTAATAAGAAGCTGTTTAATAGCTAGTTAGGTATAAAGTCCCATTGGCCTTTAGTCACTGTACATGCTATAGGTTACAGAAGAGCATCTTAATGTAACGATAGCACATATAGTGAGCATTTATTAAGAAAAGAAAGTAAATCGTGAGAGGTTACAAAAATTTTAAGGTAATAAATATAATACACTGGGAAAATATTACTATGTACTTGGCATGTCTTTTTTTTGTACACAAAATCCTGGATTTTGTAGGTGTACGTTCTTGGATCGCCTAAATTCTCGTGCAAGTGATAAAACCTTCAACTAAAATCTAACTTGCTACAGGTTGTTGGGGGCTATCTATGAATGAAGTGCTTCCTAACCCTTCTCCAGCAAGTCCTTCGTCTCCTCCTCCCCCTTCGCCCACTTCTCCTCCCTTACCCCCTCTTCCTCCTTCTTCTCCCCATCTTCCGACTTCTGCTTTTTCCTTTGTACTAGTAAAGACTGCATCAGGGAAAACAGCAGTCAATTGGCGATGTGGGAGGCTGAGGCAGAATGATTCCAAGTTCAAGGCCCACCTGGGCTACAGAGTGAGTTCAAAACCAACATGGGCAACTTAGTAAAACCAGCCTCAAAATAAAAACACAGAAAGGGTAGGTTTACAATGTAGTGTGCTTGCCTAGCATGTGTAAGGCTCTGAGATTAAACCTGTTAAACAAACAAAATAAGTGGTTACTCTACATACTAAGAACATGATTTATTAGCAGATAAAGGCAAAGGTGAGTGACAAGCCCAGGAGCTATTCCAACGCAGCCTACTATGTGACCCTCTGAAGGGTTTTATGAGCATGTAAATGTGAACAAGTTAAAGAATACAGTCTTGAAATGTTTGGTTGTCCCCTGCTGTTTGTGCACAAATGTGACACAGAATATCATCTCTGCATCCTACATTTTGGTCATAGGACTTGGAAAAACGAAGCTGGCATTGACCTAGAAGCTTCCATCCTGAGGGCTAGCTTCCACTGCTTATGTAAATGGCTGGGAAGGAAAGGTCATCAACAAAGTCTGACCCCGTTATGAACCCTGCAAGCCATAATAATGACTGGACTGGAAAGGTATGTCCATGGGTGCAGTTTTGAGATGAATGTTGTGCTATGATATGCTATGTGGCTAAACAACAACTTTCTGTTTGGATTTCATATCTGCTCTACAGGAAAAACTCACACTCTGTCCTGTAAATTTGGTTGAGGACCCATGGTGAGGAAACTAAGAAACCCTAGGAGTAAACCTACTGCTATAATTTTGCTAAACAGACATAATACCAAACTGCCTTCTAAATATTAGCCTGAAGAAGATTGAATCACAAGAAGATATCACAAGAATGTTGTAAGAGCCAGAATTTGGGGAGAACTAGATCAAAACACTTTCCTCTGGATACGACAGAAGAGTTGCACTCATGAACTTATAGCAACATCCAACACAGATAAGGGAAGAGCTGGAGAGACTCCTCCACTGGATAAGGCACTAGTGACAGCTGATAGGACAGGGGCAGGCATGTTTCTTTAAGGATATAGCTCTTAGTAGATTGGTCAGGCTTAAGTGGATGGCCCCACAGCCAGACATTCATGGACAGAGATAACTGGACTCAATAGTTTAAAAATAAGTAAACAGAAAACATGAAGTTAGAAAGAGGATGTAGGGGTGGGATTTAAAAGGAGTTAAAAGGAAATTGTGGGGGTTAAATGTGATTGAAATATCTACATTCTGAAATTCTCAAAGAATAAATAGAAAGACATTAAATAAAAGAATAAGGGTTGGAGAAGTAGCTCCACAGTTAAAAGTACCTCCTACTCTTCTAGAGGACCAAAGTTCTGTCCCCAGCACATACATCGGTCAGCCTACAAACATCTGTATCTCCAACTCCAGGGGATCCAATGCTTTCTTCTGACCTCTGCAGTCACTTACACTCATGAGTACATACCCACAAGTGCACATACCTATAAATAAAAATAAAATAAATTGTTTTTAAAAGAATACAATCTATGGTCAACTAACCCCAGAAGAATTCTTTCTGTGTGTATAAAAATATTGTAGATGGAGAAGCTCAGTGCTATATATTTGCAGCATATATGTTACATAAATCTTTGGTATCTAATAGCCAACAGGATCTTAAATTCAGCACCATTTGGACAGTTAATTTTGTTTCCCTTACTGGTTATTCATAAGTTCAGCCGAGAGTTTCAGACTTTAGGTTTACTGAAACAAAGCATTTACCATAAATCTGGTAGACCAGAGCCTGGCTTGAGTCCTGTGTGCTAGCCTCTTTCTACTGCTGTGTTAAAAACCATAACTAACGCAACTTGGGAAAGAGTTCATTGTCTTACACATCCTGACCGCAGTCCACCACAGAGGGAAGTCGGGGCAGGCGCAGAAGCAGGAATCTGGGGGCGGGGACTGAAGAAGAGACCATGGAGAGACAGTGCCTACCGCCTTGCTCCCCCGTGGATGGCTCAGGCTGCTTCCTTATATAGCCCAGGACCTCCCGCCCTGCTGTGATGCAGTTCGAATAGCTAGGATTTGGTCTGAACCAAGTCCCAGCAACAGTACATGGGAAAAGCAACGCGGAGCAGAGAGAAGCAGAACATAGACTTGAACTGAGATCTATTAAGGGCACAAGGTGAGGACGTTAATTCCAGAGCAGGGGTAAAATGGCTAAGGGTGAGGCAGGTAAAACACTAGGAGGCGCCAGGAACGAGTGCCACAGTGTCGTCTTAACTGAAGTCGGCCTCGCATATCCCTTCCATCCGTGGCTCCCGGGAGGCCCCGAGAACGGAACCGGGAATCATCTAGCATACTGTGACTATCTGAAGAAAGCACGCCCGTTCAACCAGATAAGGCAAAAGTGAAGTGACAGAACCACGATCAGACTAGAGTGCTGCATTCATTCTGCGCTAGCTCACGTGGTAAGCAAGGACCGACAAGAAATGGACGAGCAAGCAGGCTCTGAGCCCGAAACGTGAGGCCTTTGGTGGAACCTTCGGCTACTAACTCGAAGAGGGTCTGGAACATCCTAGATTGTTTTGTTAGGTGAATGCAGCTAAGAAGGAACGGTTAAGTAAGCAGTATGACTGATCCCACTTTGCTGGAACAAAGAGACGTTTAATCACTTGTTCAAAGTCGTTCAACAAAATCGGAGTTTGAAACAGAGACCCAATTCTGGAGTCTCTGACTCAACTACCCCGTTATGCCCTGTGGCATGGAAGAAAGGGCTGGAGTTGAGCCAAGCACCATGGGAGAGGTCAATTAAATGTTCTTTTCTTACATGGTTTCAGTCTCGGTCATGTTGGATATCAGGTTTCATTGATATCACATTACTTATTTGCGCTACCTTTATCTTTATGTTGGCAAAGTGAACATTTAACCACATTTTTAAAGTGTTTTTAAGGTGTCACAGGACAAGATGGGAGATACTTTATAGGAGAAAAAAAATAAATCCTTTTGACCGCAAAATATTACATGAATCACTAAGACAGTTTTGGCTTTTTTTTTTTTTTTTTTTTTTTTTTTTTTTTTTTTTTTCAGATTTTTCTACTTCATCAGACGTACTTGCCCGCATGGGCCTGGAAAAGCTAGGAGAGTTCATCAGTCCCAACTCAGGCTCCATTAGAAATGCTCCATCAGCTTCCACCTCAGCCAGATGCCAGGCGGCCTTCTGTTTATGTCACTGCAGCCATTTTGGAGTCATGGTGGTGGCACAGATAATCAAGAGCCGAGTGTGGCGACGTGTGCAGTGGAGCAGGCTGACTGAGAATGTTCCCAGGGTGAGGGAGTCTCTCCAAGGGGGCTGGGGACAATCATGACGCTGTAAGGAAATGCAGTGTTAGATAACTAGGGAAGCTTCTCAAACAAAACAAAAAAAACCAGAAAAGCAAGGCTGTGCTACCATTTGAATGTGAAGGGTCCCCCGAAGGCTCACATGTTAAACACATGAAGGCCACCCTCTACCCTCAGACCATATATTGCTGAGGATCCCTATGAATGCAGCCCAAGGCAAAATCACAGACTGACTTATAACATCATAAGGTGGTTTTGTTTGCTTGCTTGTTTGTTTGTTTGTTTGTTGGAACTAAATTACACAGTTCTCAGTTAAAAACACTTCTAGATGCTCTCGCGCTATATCAAAAGGTTGGGTCTGCCTGTAAGCCTCGGTCTCCAGCTTCGACCTTGGTGAGGTGGGACCAGGTAGGAGGTTTGAAGTTGTTGGGGGGGGTGCTCCCAAGGTGAGTGTGAGGCGCAGTCTCCTCTTTGTCTTTACTTCCTGGGGTGAGCAGCTACCTCAGCTTCATAGCCCCACTGTCATAGCTACCTTGTCCCAGGCCCAAAGCAACAGGGCTAACCAACCATGGGACCAAAGGCTCCCAGACCTTAAGCCAAAATAAACCTTCATTCTTCTAGGTTTGATTTTCTTCAGATACTTTGTTGTAGTGATGCAAAGCTAGTAGAGACGGAAGCAATTATGATGCGGCTATCAAATGTCACAGGTTCCACTGGCTCTTTTATTTGTTGTTGTTTAACGCTCCCCAAACCGAAGGCCACTCCTCTAGTAAGCAACGGGGTTACAGCATGCCCTCGGGAATTGATGATTCCGTATCTATTTCTCCTCTCACTGTACTAAGCTTTTCAGTATATTCAGCAATATCTTGATCGGTTTTTCTTTAAAACTTCATACTGGAAGGACATAGGCCCTAGAGGGAGAATCTATTACTGTTGAGCATGTTGTCAAACTACCTTCTAGACATTTGTGTTTATACCCATATGTATATGTATGTATGTATATGATGTATATGAATATGGTTATGTTTATGTTTTGTCTATGTATATGTTTATATATGTTTATGTTTGTGTATGTGTGTATATGTGTATGTGTGTATGTATATGTATGTGTATGTATATGTATCCCTCCACGGCTCAGGGAATGTCATACAGAAGCAAACGGCAGGGGGAGTGCTGTGAAACGATGTCCCCTGGACTTGACACAACTGGTGCATCATGAACTCAGAAGCTGCGGTTAGGTATGCAAGACTAAGCCTGTCCACATTCCTGCCAGCATGGGGGAGGAGCACCTGAGGCCCTAGCTGAGGAGCTCCTGGCTTCTGGGGATGGGGAGTCATTTTTCTCAAGCTGTAGACCTTAGTAACTCCTCCACGAGCCAGAAAATATCCCCACACCCATTACATATAAGTCACCTGAATTAACTCAGCTTGTATTTAACACACACACACACAAAAGTGGGAAGGGGAACAAGACATTCTCAAGAGAGTGAGTAGGGATAAAAGAGGAATGGGAGAATAAATACGATAAAATACATTGTTTATATGTATGAAATTGTCAAAGAATAAGTAAAATTATATTTTAAAGTAGAAAATAAAATATTTGTATATTTATAGAGAAAAATAATTTGAGTGGTGTTCAGAAGTAGTTTTAAAGATACACAATGTGTGTGCGTGCTTCATACCCTTTCAAAGGGATGTTTGATACTTTTGAATGAGAGTCATTGACGTCTTTAAAACAGTTTGTCTCCATGGAGTTTCTGGAAGAAATCGGATAGAGTTATAAGTGTTAGTTGTTAGTAATGCTAAAAATGTGGGTATCTGGGCAGCAGAAGTTGATAACCAGTCAGAGCCATAGGAAATTAGACTTCTGAGTTTATTTGTGTTATGCACAATACTACTGCATCTTATTTCTACCACAGCAATGCTTATATCTCATCTTCTTTCCTGTCGCTCTCCCTAAGGGGCAGCAGCTGCTGAGGTCATACATTACAGAGTTATAAGAAACATCTCTTCAGAAGCGTTTCCGGCTCCTTTGACTTACACAAGGATGTCTGTCCTCAAAATAAGATCCTGACTCAGTGGTACCAGAGACTCTCTTTTAGGATGTTGCTGAACTCTACCTCAAGGGCGCCATATACCTCAGCTTACCTCCTGATAGGAATATATACAAATATAGGAGCTCTATTCGTGGTATTAGAACAACTCAGCTAAAAGGCAGACGCTATTCAAGGATGTTTAAAAGTCCAGCATCTGGCTTTACATGACTCAAATAGCATGAAGCCTAGAAACTTGCCTGAATTTGTGTGACATTATAGAGGAAAGGGTTTTTCCAAAGGTAAAATTGTCCTGGAAGTAGAGTTATATTGAACAACCTGACATTTTAAAAAAATCAAAAGTGTTTATACTGCAGGTGATTTTAAAAAAAAAAACTTACATTTGGCCTTTTTTGTTTTGATTTATGCTTTGTTGAACTAAGAGTATATCTTAAAGTTATTCTAACTGACTTTTCTGTGCTATCTACATTCACTGTGATGATTACCCAGTCTGCTTCAGTTCTTTTCTGAGTCACAGGCTGGTGTTTCTACTGGCATTGTTCCTCCTTAACTCACACAATTGGCCATGGCAACGAGAGTCAAGAGAGTGATTGCCAGCCGGTTATTAAGAATGCAATGAAGCAGATTGCAGAGCACAATGAAACCATCATGCATGCTCAACCTAATGCCAGAAAGGGGTCTAGAAGCCGTCTAAGAATCATTTTTTTTTAATATTCTTCCTAGATGCTAACACCCTATTGGGTATCTGATATGGTTGTCAATTGAGATTACACAGTCAAGTTGGTGGCGGTGCCAAAGAAGCAGCATTTACCTGGACTGGCCAGGGTTACTTCGCGGCTCCAGAGATGCAAGTATGCATAAACTATATAAGAAGAGTGTTGCAGGAAACCAGCACTCCCAAGGAGAAGACCTTGGCTCTGACAACAATCTCTCATCCAGTCTTCCATGACACTTACCTTGAAGACTAAAGTGTGGGTCTTTGAAGGGCGAAGCATGTGAAATTTCTGAGATATGTGACGAAGAAGACAAAAAAGACAGTATAAGGCCAGCAGTGAATATCAGGCAGACGTGCTCATGAAAACAGACATGGGAGCATCAAGGATTACCACAGTAGTCTACCGTAAAAGGAGATGGTTTGGATAGTAGACTACTGAAGACAAATGAAAGTTAGGCATCTGGGCAAAAAGATTCCAGAAAAGCATATTATTTTCAGAATCAAGGGAACTCAAAAGTTTTAGACTCTAGAAATAAAGTAGGGTCAAGGGATTCACTGCTGTCAAAAACCAGTATTTCAACTCAAAAGAGAAAAAAAATACTGTGAACCATCAATCAACTGGAAATAAAATAAATTGTTTGAAGGAAAGAATGATCTCTTTCACAGAGATGCCATTTCACTCCTGAAGAGAGAAATTTCAAAAAGGAGGGGGCCAAATTGCCATTGCCATGAGAATTAAGATTTGGGGCATAGATATTGCTATCCTATAAACATCCATTTCTCTGGGACAAACTAGCTCACCACCCATCTGGAGAAGGAAATGAAAGCAGCATGTACTACCGAGTCCTTTTGTATGTGTTAATAGTAGGCAGTCTATGCATGCAACCAGGCTACAGTGGCTATGTAAGCTAGGCTAGATTCAGGATTCTAGCTCCCATCAACAAAAGCATCATGTAGCATAGTAAATTAAACATGGTCACTCCCAAACAGTTACAGAGCTTTTCGTCCACCTCAGTTGAGAAAGGATGATGGGCCTACTGACTTAGCAAAGAATGAAATCTAAGCAGAAGAGAAAGGAAAGTATTCAGTGCCTCAGTGTTTTAACAGACACGCCACCTTTCCAGGAGGTGAGGTTCTGTAGAAAGCAGGGAGCTCTGTGGGAAATTAGAAGCCCTGCAATGTGGATTTCTTGCTCTTAAAAACTGGTTTTCTCTGTTGGTGGCAGTCTCATTATCTCTTGCAGAGAACCGGATTAGTTGCCCTCCACTGGGAGATGCTCTGTGGATTATTAACAAGGTAGGTTAAAAGTCAAATGTCAAGGATGTATGAATACGCATGTAGCTACATGCCTGCATGAGTCTGGAAAACAAGACAGAAAAAAAAAGCATGAAATTAAAGGACTAAAGAGGTACAACAGTCACAAAGAGAGTGGACTTAGCCTGTTTCAAACCATGAACTTGAGACTCTGGCTCATGTTTTTAAGGAAGCAAAGTTGGAGTGTGATTTTTTAACTAGTTCCTTTTAATTCAGTGTATTTGCCTCTGTATGCATGCATCGTGTGTGAGCACACACATTCCATGGCATGCGTGGAGGTCAAAGAACAGCTTGGGAGAGTGGGTTCTCTCTCTGTGAATTCCAGTGATAAACTCAAGTCAGTAGGCTTGACAGCAAGCGCCTTTACATGTTGGGCCATCCTGCCATCCCAAAGTGAGTGTTGGTATAGATTTGTAACACGCATTAAAGGAGAAAAAAATCATCTAGGAAAAAGGACAGTGTACACCTGGGATACAGGAGCAGGTCTCTTGGGAGGGGGCAGTGTCACAAATCTGGTTCTTAGATAATGAAATTTTCCGATGCTTGGAGTCTGCATGAACAAAAAGCAACTGTGACATACCCTTTTAAATGTTGACCGAAACAATGAGAAGCAGGTAAGTTAACACCAGTGCTTGGCTTTTGTCCAACTTAGAGGTCCTGGCTCTAGATTATGGAAACTGAGATGATTTATGAATTAGCAATGAGGAGTCCGCATCCACTAGCATGCCTAAAGCTCCCCAGTTGAAAAAATAACAGTAGGAAACACAAGCTATGTGAAAAGATCATCACATAATCCTCCCAAGTGCTAATAAAGTTTCAGTGGGGCAAAAAACTTGAGCAGCCAGAAAAAAAAAATTTTTGTTTTTCCAAGTTGCAATTCAGGAAAACCATTCTTAACCAACACCGCTCCTCAGTACTTTGACCATTACACTAAAGGATTGTGTTGCTTTTACGTAAATGTATTTATATGTTGACAGAGTTAGCAATGATATCGGTAAGGGCCCTGAGAGAATGTTCTTGTAGGCTTAAGGTGACACCCTACCTTGGAAGATGAGCCTTGGCATGAATGCTTTTCTGAACCTTCAGTCTCGCTGTTTGCTCATGCTCTTATTCTTGATGATGCCCCTCATGGCTGAACTCTTCCCTTCTTTTCTTTGCTATCTTCCTTCTCACCTCAGTCAGCCTCTTCCTTTTTTCATCATTTGCTCCACTATTTGTTCATTGCAGTTCATCAAGGATTTCAAGGGTACTAGCTGCTGTATCCCAGGACAATGTGTGGCTCTAGCGAAGCATTGTCTTCTCAAACTAAGTCATTTCCATCCTAGAGGGATGAGCCTTAAGCCTAAGTTGCTAAATTGCCTGAGTTGCAACTGAAACTCTGCATCCTAGAAAGAAACTTCTTAGGACTGAAGGTATGAAGAACTCACAGGCCTCAAGAAATCACTGAAACGTACAGGATTCACAAGGCCCCTCCTTCCTCCAGGTTTTATAAGCAGGACTTCCTGTCCGAAATAGATGGAGACTCTCCAGCTTCCTGGTGCCTGCTCGTGTTGCAGAGAGAGTTCTGGGATGTGTAGCTTTTGTGAGCCATCACCCATGCTGGCATGGGCTTTTTGGTTGCACAGCTGCCTTTGGAATGTCTATTCTCTAGTAAGTAACCACCATAAACCCACTAGTTTGCCGAACCAGATTTTGGTGGGATCATTACTTTGGTCTGACACTGATTCCCCCTCTGGGGTTAGGTAGGCATTTGCTCATGTCTCCCCAAAAAATGTTGCACAACAGTTGACAGAGAAGATGCCAGAAGATAAACACCTTTGTCCCCTACTTTCCAGTCATTCCTGTCCTCAA
The DNA here is from genome assembly GCF_030254825.1 of Meriones unguiculatus. NCBI lineage: Eukaryota > Metazoa > Chordata > Mammalia > Rodentia > Muridae > Meriones > Meriones unguiculatus. The sequence goes on along the minus strand of NC_083359.1, from coordinate 85,645,118 downwards.
CCTCCTGTCTGGTCTACTCTCTGGTGTCATCTGGATTATCCCTTCTTTCCCATCTATGCTGTTATCTGACTTCAAAACTGTTCTCATGTCCTGTGCAAGCGTGGACCAGAAGTTGTCTTATTGTTGCCTCACGTTTTAGTTTCCTAACACTGCTCTAACAAATGGCTTTAAAACAACACAAATTTATTGCTTTAGTTTTAAAAGTCAGGGGCAAGTGACACTTCGTTCCTTTCTGAAACTCCACAGAAGAACATGCCCTTGCCTTTTCCAGGTCTTAGCTGCAATCCATGTTCTTCTTCCTCCATCATCAAAGCTCACACTGGCACATTGAGTTCTCACTTTGAATCACTCTGTCTTCTTTCTTCATTATTTAAGGAACCTTGTGATTTTGTTGGAGCCCTTCAGATAATTCAAGATAATCCCTTTAGTTTAGACTTAGTAATTTAACAAAGTTAATTGCATTCTCAACATTAGTTACTCTTAACTTTGCAATGCAACATCTCATGGCTTATGAACGTGGCAGGCAGGGCATTGCTCTACCATTCTTTATCCCTAAGAGTACTTTCAGTCTTCAATCTGACAAACAGAAAAGTCTCCAGCTGCTGAAAATAGCCTACAAGAATATCTGATCTTGGTCAGGTTGAAAGGGCTGTGCGTTTGGGGGGTGGGGTGTCTTTTGGTGGTAAAGCTTTATTTTAAAGAAACAAAAATTTTGAAATCAAATGAACCGATGGTTAAATCCTAGCTCTTGCAGCTTATGAGTTTCATGACCCTGGTAAGCCTAACTCAGTTTCCCCAAAAATATATATTTCCTCAGCATTAATTAGAGGATAGTTACTCTGCAGTTTCTGAAAGCAAAATAATTTCGGCAGAGAACCTGGCTCATAGGTTCCTACAGATGCTAACTTCCTTCCTCCACAAATATGCCAGCTCCCGTCTGACACAGGGAGACCACTGTAGCTCACAGCCATTTGCACTGACAGCCACTCAGTCAATCGATAGGTATTGAGAACTTATGCTATACGAGGGATGGGGGGGTACGAAGGGTGACATAAGACACAGATGCCAACCTGGTTAATAAATACCTGAAAGGCAAGGTCCCAATGGCAGAAGGTTGTTACCACTGAAATCACAGTGCTCGCCCTAACGGATTGACCCATGGTTAATACTGGCTGAGTTCAAGAGGTGAAGATTCTACACTAGACCAAAATGAGATGATGCCACAGCAGCAGGAGGGTTTGAGAGGGCTTAGGAAGAAGGGTTGCGGTTGGAAAGCCTGTGAGGACTGTGAGGAGGTGGTTTGTGCTGAGCAAATGCTTTGGATTCTCTCCCTAGTGACCTTCAAAGGCCTTGTTTACCTGACGGGAGGCATTTAGTCTGAGACAGGATAAGAAAGTTGCAAGAATACCATCTCTAAACACTGCCATCGCCCACCTCCTCCCTCTGACAGCCTACCCTCCTTGCCAAGTCCCACCTTCCTCCCTCCCCTATCTCAACATGATACAAAACAGCCTTTCTTTTTTTTTTCTGGGATCAGTTAGAACCAATGCCCTATAATTATAGTCATCTTAACTCCTTTGAATTCACCAAAATTACCCCTTCTCTGTAGATCAGCACCATTGCCGCATGACAGATGTTATTGGTAAGCTTTGTGCAATGGTGAGGTGTTGTTCTCTTAAAGTGACATCTGCTCCCATAGACTAATGTTCCTATCTGACTGACTCATTCGGTGGGAACATGTCCACATGCCAATGCGAACGGGTGGGTGGGAAGGGACGTGAGAAGAGTGAAGCATCTGGCAGAATATTTGTTAGTGTTTTAGATTAAGAATAAGACTATTTAATTTTTTTATGGTAGAACAGTAGACAGTTGTCACAGAAAGGAATAATAAATACTAATCATACCATGGTGTCTGAAGAGTACCAGGTGTCAGGAATGGAAAATGCCCTGCTTCCCAAAGCATTTTGACTCACTGAGTCAAAATTTTGATTCATCCCCCCTTGTCCTCCACAACCTCCTCATCTCTTCCTGTGCTCTCCTCCAGACCCAGGATCCATATTGGAATTAATGCCTATAGAAGTCTGCAGCCCTTAAAGACCCCGTACGAGTCTCACCTCCTTTATGATGTCACCTCTCGGTAGAGCTGAGGTCTGACTGCTCTAACTGCCCACACCTGGGGGGTTTAACTATGAGAAAATGATTTCAGGTGGTCAAAGAGGCAAAACCACAGCACGGTGAAGCAACTCGGGGGCCAAATAGCATCTGAGGAGCTGGTACCACCTATGGACCAAAAAGAAAAAAGAGGAAGAGTCCCTAGAACCTATAGGTCATTGAGGGCTTGGGCCACACACATGCTACAGCCACCACTAATAGTCATAATGTGAAACAAAAACAGATGGGAGAAAATGTCCCAGTTCCCCCTCCCCCTTCCTCTTGCCCTCCATCTTCCAAAAGTTTTTTTCCGTGGGCTGAATGCTTGTGAACATCAGCATGCAACAGACTAGGAGAAACAGCCTACAGGGCTCAGCCCTGTGACAGAGAAACAAACAAACAAAACACAGGAGTAGATCTAAAGATAATGATGCCCAAGGCCAACAGCATGCCCTAGCTGTGGATACACATTCTGTGTCTACAGCTGCAACCACACTGTCTCATCATTGCTTACGGTTTGAGTGATAAACGTCTCCCACGGGCTGTAATTGAAGACTGCATCTCCAGGTGGTGACTATTTGGGAAAGTGATGGAGCTTCAAGAAGGCAGAGCTTTGCTGGAGAACGCCAATACATCACCGGGAACTGGCTTTGAGTTTTTATAGCCTGGACTTCCTTCTCTCTCCTCTCTTCTTCTGTGTTCAGAAGAAGTGTGACCACTCTGTTTCCTGTCTGCCAGGCAAGCTTCCAACTCCTGCGGCCTTTATTGAATGATAAGTTGTCTGCAACTTTCCACCAAAAAAGCCCTTTCTTCTCTAAAGTATTTCTGTCTGGGCATTTTATCACAGCAGCAGAAGCATAGCTAATACTCGCTCATTGAAGTACTCTCCACCTTTCTTTTACTTCCTTCCGACTGGATGGAATGCAGATGTAACGGCAAGAGCTGAAGCAACCATCCTGAACCACAAAATTCAAGGTATTCTTTGAGGATGAAGAACAAACAGAAAGAGAAGACAGAAGGAACTTGGGTTTCTGATACTCATGCAGGTGCTAGAGTTGCTAACCTGGGCTTCAAAGGGAAATGAACTTTACTATGATCAATCCATTTCCATTACTACTTTGAGGGTCTTTTTGCATCAACTCCTTTTTCATGAGTCTCCATGCCTGGAGACTACTGAAGGTTCTCGTTCACTGATTGCATCACGTGGGAACAAGAACAGACTGCGTAGCAGCATTTTGCTTCAGGCGCATTTTTGAGCATGTGAAACTCCAGCAACCCACAATGTACCCTGGATGGGATGGGATTAGCTTTATCATTTCTATATTCAGAAATTAATTTTCTGCCAGTAACAAACATTAACAGTATGGAATGAGGAAAATGTTGGAATATGCTGAGTCCCTAAAATAATACTGCTTAAACTTTTGCAGGAGGGCAAAATGGCCAGAAGAACTTGTTGGAATGTGGATTGCTGGGTCCCAGACTCAGAGATGTTGAATCAGAACACCAGGGCTCGGACACTTGGTAGTCTTAACACGTTCCAGAGGAACAATGAGATTGCTGGTCTAGAGCAGAAGCTGCCGCAGTAGAGGACAGTGACAAGTCACTGCACTCTCCATTTATATATTCATGAAGGCTGGGCCTCTCAAAACTATATAAGCAGGGCTGGGGAGATGGCTCAGTGGGCAAAATCCTTGCTGCTCAAGCAAGAGGATTTGAATTCAGATCTCCAGCACCTGTGGGGGAAAGTCTAGGCGCGGATTTGTGCGACTATAACTCCACTGCTTGGGCAGAGGAGCGAAGGAAGGGGATGTCTGGGGCTTGATGGCCACAAGCCTGGGCCCAAAATGACCAGACCTGTCTTCAAGAAAAAGACCATGTCTCAAGGGAATAAAATGGAAAGCAATAGCTGAGGGTACTGACATCTTCCTCTGGCCTGTGCACCCCAGAATGGGTACACATCTGTATGATCATGTATGCACGCCCAAGTACACACACAAACTCACAGAAGCGACATATAAAAACCTGAGGCTCTCCACATTCCTACTGCAGGAAAGATTATTAAAAAACTAGGGGACACCCTGAATTGAAGCCAGTGGCCTGGGCAGATCCAAGCGATTAGATGGAAGGGAGGGTGAACATCCATAAAGAACCTGACGGCTGCCAGACAGTGGCCAGTGTACAGTGTACGCATGTGTAGTCAAAACACTGCCATTGCAGTGGCCTCTTCTTAGCAGAGGCTACTGAGCCACAGGCAAATTAGAGAGATCTGGGGAGACTTTCTGCTTTTTAGCTGTTACAAATAAGTATACCATGAATGCTCCGAAAAAGAAAAAGAAGAAAAAAAACCCAACAAAAATAATAATGTGAACTTGCCATTCAAGCACAGTTTCAATACAAGGCTGCTAGCTTGTCATCCTCCTCCAACTAAATTACTACCCCTGTGTGCCTCCCACACACAGATACTGGTGTTGCCAAGGAGCGTGGGTTAAAATCCAACCCTGGTGATCTAATCTGCTTCAGTAGAATGTGTATGAGATTTCACGCCGACAGCAGGGTAGAATAAGTGATTTCGCAAGCCTGGAAATAAATTATTGGCTGTCTAAACATCTACCAAATTTAGATGCCGGCGGAACTAAAGACTTCTTCATCCTTGTTTTTCCTGTTCCTCCTTTCTCCTTTTTCTCTTCCTATGCCCATGCTGTCTTCTTCCCCCTCATCCCCGCCTGTCTGAACAATCGCAGCTTTTCCGCACTGCTTGGCTCCACCCTAGGCTCTCTTAGGGTGCTCTTCTCCACTGAAGAGGCAGAGCCACAGAGATGCTCAAGATGCTCTCCTCTGGCCACCAACTGGCTCTGATGTCTTTTCTTTCCTGAACCTGACTGATCTGAAATGTCTTATGCTCTTCTGGACATAACTGCCTCTACATCTGAATGACTCCATCAAGAGACTCAGACCAAGACTGGCTTCTTTTCTTCTGCAGGGCTCTGTGATTATGGTGTGTGAATTCTGGCCACAGTCCTTCAACTGCCCCAGAGAGAAAGCTACATAAAGTCTATATTTAAAGAGTTTTCATGTTCTATAAAAAAATTTTCATTCTATCATTTATCAATCACACATATATATATATTATTCCATCCATCTATATATCTAATGATCTATCATATATATCTTTCCATCCATCTTCCATCTATCTATCTATCTATCTATCTATCTATCTATCTATCTGTATCTCTCTCCTGCCAAAGGCTCCATAATGTTTCTAGACTCACATTTCTCTCTCCTCTCCACTCAGCCTTCTCTCAGCGCTCTCTAGGTGTGAGAATGACAGATGCTTACAGTGAGCCTACAACTATCCCAGGCACAACCACAGCAAAACACAGCGTTTTGTCCCAAACACCAAGCAGCCACAGAGGACTGTGTGGAACACACTGGGGAGGAAGACCAATGGACACATTCTAGAGGAGCCTCTCTGTGGAGCAGAACTTCCGTGTGGGTGTGAAGTGGGATCCAGCTTCTCTGTAGCCACGCTGATATTTTGAAAACTTACCGAGGACTCCCAGTCCTGAAGATCCCACTGGGAAGTCAGACAACCAGCAGGTTTCCTCAGAGAGCACTTCCTCAGACCTGACTTTAGTATTTATTTTTAAAAACCAGACTGAAGGCATGCTAAAGAGCTGAGAGAGCCTTACCAAGTAGAGCCTTAGCCTTGGTGAAAAACCACGCCCTGACTTCCCCGTGTGGAAGGTCTTCTGTTGAAAAAGAGAACACTAGCTATGTTTTTGTTTTGTTTTGTTTTGTTAACAAAGCAGAAAAAGACGAGAGTCTGGGGATTCATTTTATCCTTCGGTATTTGTTTAACTCCCCAGTGTGACTGCAAAGAAAGAACCTGAAAATGGGCTTATGCGCACACACATAAAGCGATTTGTAGCCGCTTTGGAGTTTTCCCTAACATTTGCTTTTGAAATAAAGTTTAAATCCTCATGTTTCTAACATGTCTTATTCTACTCACACATTTTGTTATTCTAGTTATGGATCTAGGAAATTCTAGCATCATTTATGGACATTTATGTGTCAGTTGATTAAATAGCTATGAATTAGTGCTCATAAACACATTGTGCAGAATCAATCAATTTAATCGATTTCATTCGCTTCATTAATAGTTCTAATAGAACCTTACCAAATATTTAGACCATTCTTATAAATATAGTTTTTAGTGCTTAATATTAGGCTATGGTGACTCTTTTGGGTTTTGGTGTTTGTTTGTTTGTTTGTTTGTTTACAGGATATCACTATGTAGCTCTGGCTGTCCTGGATCTCACTATGTAGGTCAGGCTGGCCATGAACTCACAGAGATCTGCCTGCCTCTGCCTCCCAAGCACTGAGATTAAAGGCATGTGCTTTAATCTCAGCTACTTTAATGACTCTTTAAGCTTTTGCCACACAACAGTGTTCCTTGTAGATATATTAAACTTCCCTTCTGCTTTTCATATAAAAACAACCACACATCTAAATCAGTTAGTGGTACAATTTAAATTGGAATTTTATGCTAAGAAACCAGTTGTGTAATATTCTGTCGTAGAATGCTCTGTCCTAAGACAATGCTCATCTTGTTTCCTTATAGTCTGTGGGTTCACTGGACTTCCGTGGGCACTTCTCACTCAATCCAGTCATATAGCAACCCGTAACAGCACCAGCATGCCATGAAGGCATGGCAGGGGTGTGCTATAATGGCAAGATACTCCCCTCCATTCAAGGCTAAGGGTCCCCTCACCATGTGACCTCTCCACTTCAACTTTTGTGAGTGACATCTTATATGATGTCGCATGGCTTGTCCAAGTGAAAGGTCCAAGAGAAAATAAGCAGAAATCAACAGTTCTCTGAAAGCTAGATGTTGGACTGTACAGAATCCTTTCTGGCCCCGTCTGTTAGTTATTGCAAGCCCAGGTCATCCCATGTTCAAGGCAGTAAGAGGCTACACTAGAACAGATTGGAAAGAAGGGTTCATTTGAGGACCTTCTTGACACACTAGCTACCACCTTTAGGTACTCCAGTGTGCCAAACTACCACATATGTGTAATGTATGATCTTGGGGCTGAGACTGCCATTACTCATCAGTATGTTGATTCTTTTCTTCCTGGGAACACAGCAAGTCTACATTTTTCCACCTTCCTTGAAGTTAGATGTATCTGAGTCAATGAGTTTTGGCCAATGAATGTGTATGGAAGGTGATACATCCCACCTCCAGAGCGGGATGATTCAAATGTCCTACTGCATTATCACTCACTGTGGATTCATACCGACATCAGACTTTACTGTGACGGCTGAAAATGGCAGATCTCCAGTTCCAACAGTCCCTCCTCATTTACCAGACACAAGAGCTCTCCTTTCTTATCACCTTGTTTATCTCTTTATTAGCAACATAAGCTCACTGGTGTTCATTTTTTTTTTTTTTTTTTTTAGATTTGGTAAGAATTTATTCTCTCCCCTTTTTCTTTCTTTCTTTCTCAGATAGCAAAATACTACAAGGTCATTTGTGAGTACACCATTTTCATGCTGGAACTGCCATTTCCCCAAGAGTTCCTGATTTCTTTCATTAAAAATTTGTATTGGTAAATTGAGGTCTATGGTGCTGGAGAGATGGCTCAGCTGTTAAGAGTACTGCCTCTTCTTCCAGGTTCAATTCCTACACCTGCATGTCAACTCACAACCATCTGGAACTCCAATCCCAAGAGACCCAAAGCTCTTCTGGCCTCCACGAGCACTGCACACATGTGGTATGCTTATACTTATGGATAAAATACCCACACAAATAAATTTAAAAAAGAATCAGTTGGGGTGTGTATACTAGTTGAAATACATACAAATGTATGTATATGGATAAATATGTAGATGCACACACTTACATAAACATGCATGCAGTTTGAAAAACATGTGAAGGGTCCAAGAGAAATAAGCAGAAACCATTTTCAGCCATCATAGTAAAGAATGATGTAGGTAAGAATCCACAGTGAATGATGCTGTTAAATACAATCCAACCCCTTGGGTTGTTTTTTGTTTTTTCTTGCCTACCCTTTTCCATATATGTTCTTTGATCACAATGTTCTTTGTGAGCCCTCACAAAATTCATACATTGACTCATATTTTTGGTCCTGTAATATATCAAAAGCAGATTCATATTTCTTCATCCATTCAGTTAAAAGAAGAAATTCTACTCAGAAGTTTAGAATCTGTTAGCATCTCTTCTCTCCTCAAGACTTAGGATATATTGTAAGTGCCATGTTCATAACTAGTTGGCTTACTCATTCCTTTTCTCATTCTGTGTGATTATGCAATTTATCTAAAGGGCCCCAAGGTCCATTTGCTTCAGCTTTCTCTCCGTGTAAAGTTTTCTCCTTCCCATTCTGTTTGCACCAGTGTTTTTTGTTTGTTTGTTTTGCTCTTGCTTTTGGTTTGGTTAGTTGTTTGGTTGGTTGGTTGGTCAGTCGTTTGGTTGTTTTTTTGAGGCAGGGTTTCTCTGTGTATCCATGGCTGCCTTGGAACTCACTCTGTAGACCAAGTTAGCCTTGAACTCAGAGATTCATCTGTTTCTGCCTCCTGAGATTAAAGGCATATGCCACCAGGCCTGGCTTCAACTGTGTGTGTGTGGTGTGTGTGTGTGTGTGTGTGTGTGTGTGTGTGTGTGTGTGTGCATTTAAGGTAGACCATGTAAGTTTTTCCAAATTAAAATAAATTACTCTACAGAAAGATATTCCTAGATAACTACCACACCTTCCCATCCCTATCCCCATCATTTATTGTTTTCTGGCTTATTTGTATTTCCTTTTATAAAGAAAAGCATATGCATTTTTAAGCATCCTCTTCTTTCTTACCAAGGGGAAACAGGCTGCATTTGCTCCTCTGGTTTTGCTTTCTTAATCTAACAGTATCCTTTAATAAACTCTCCATTGCCTTTTATAGAGACCTTTCGTATTCTTTAATAACTATATATCTTCCATTATGTGAACTATAATATTTTACGTGTGGAGAGTTAACTAAAACTGAAATCTTTCAACACAGATATAATGCTGCAATTACTTTTTTGGCATTGATTAATGTTAGGGATTCATACTTAATGTGGAAGCTAGGGTGAAAAAAAAGCAACTGCTAACAGTGACAAAGTTACCTCCCCAAAATGTGCACTGTTTAACACTTTCACAGCTCTCTGTCCTACTGATGGAGTACATTGTCACTCTCATGAAGTTTTGTCAATAGTGGTGGGTATGAAATCTCACCCTTCTGTTGAACTGCGTTGTTGTAAATGATGCTACACTGAGTGAAATAGGCCAGACACAAAAAAGAAAGAGATGTGCGACCTTGGCTGTGTGGAAGTTTCTAAAAGGCAAGCACATAAAATCAGAGGATCACAGTTTTCAGAGACAGGAGAAGGAGTGAGATGAGTCAAATGATAAATATATATTTTTAAAGGGTATGTTATGTAGAATAGTAAGATAAATGCATTTTAAAAAAACAGTATTTCAGCTGCACATAGTGTATAAATTCCTCAAAGAAAAGCAATACAATCTACAAATAAAAGAGGAAAGCTCCCCAAGTAACCAGAAGCTCCCCGAACAAATGCATTGCTGATTCTTCCTGAAATGTGAATTTTGGGCCTGCCCATATTCAGAACAATACTTTCTTGAAAGCCTGGCTGAATTCTGGCTACTTATAATATGCTTTGCCAACTAGAGATCGTATTAGTTCCTTTTCTGTTGCTGTGATAAAATCCTAACTTATAGAAGAGTTTCTTTAGGCCTATGGTTCCAGAGGGACAGGAGTCCATCATGACAGGGAGGCATGATTGCAAGCAGCAGGCACGGATTCTGAGGAGTTCACGCCTCATCCACAAGCACGGAGCAGAGAAAACATACTAGAAATGGAGTACGGCCATCTTCTCTATACGCACCGGTGACTTGAGACTTGTCTTACTCCATCAAGGCTACATCTTCTGAAGCTCCCCAAACAGTACCATCCACTAGGGAACCAACTATTCAAAAATGAGCCTAGGAGGGACATTTTTCATTCAACTCTCCAGAGGTCGAATCTATTTGCTTCAAGTGGGGTATTGCCACAATTACACGTCGGATTTGTGACTAAGTCTCCGTATGGTTCTCTAATAATCTGTTTTAGCCCTGTTGTCTGGTTAAGGTGGAATAGTCCGCGTTATTCTAAGTGAATGTTCCATTTCATTAGTTCAGTTAGTAGGCTGACCACGAGGGCTATATGTGATGGCTAGTGTTAATTGTCAACTTGACAGAATCTGAAATCTGGGAGACAAGCCTCTGGGCATGCCTAGGGGAACTGCTTTGATTGCACTGTTGAGATAGGAAGTCCTGCCCCCCGTGGGTGGCACCATTCCCTGGCTGAGGTATTGGACTATGTAAATGGAGCCTGGAAGCAGAACAGCCACGTATGTTTCTGACTGTGGATGTGATATGATCAGCTACTTCAAGCTCTCACAGCCTTGATTTTCCTATGTGATGGATGGTAGTCAATAAGCCCTTTTTACTTAACTAGCTTGTCATAGCAGCACAGAAAGAAACTAAGTCACTATACCGGGATTTTCTTGCACCTTCCTTCTCTCTAAGGACCATATTTCTATAGATCTACAAAAATCTGATTGTATTCTACCTGTTTCATAACCCATAGCTGCTACAATAGTTCTATGAGATTTAAGGCCCTAGCTCACCTTTAAAATATCCCCACCTTCCTTCACAAGCTATTATACCCTGTCGTGGGATTTCAATTTTAAGAAATGAAACTCAATATAGATGTGTTTATCATATGTAAGATATTATTTCATATAAAATATTTATTCAAAATACACATTAGAGAATAGTCACTTGTTACACCAAAACGTTTTAATTATGTTTTTTAAGACTTCCAATATGTGCTACTTAATATTGGCTTTTTTGAAATTGATAAAGGCCCATGGAACTGAATGATAAACATGAGCGTAATATTTGTATTTTGATATACATGTGAGCATCAGTCTTGTATAAACAGCATCCCTTGCAATTTTAGTCTTTTCTTCAATTCAAAGGTAAGAGCAATTGCATTTCCCTAGTATAATCCAGTAATTTTAGGAATTGCTTCTCATGAACCTAGAAGATGCATAAGTCAAGCATAAAACATGGCAGTAAATATTAGCTAGAGCATCTAATCATAATGCTGTATTTTTTATTAATTTGTTATTATACCTTTGATATATTGCCTAGACACAAATATATTAAAAAAATGAGGCTGGTTTTCTGTATAGATGATATATGTTAAGAAATACATTTATGAGTATATTATTTAATAGCTTTAATAATTAATTTTACCTTTAAAATACTTATTCTATTTAACTATGTATATATGTATGTGTGTGTTTGGGGGTTATGTGTATGTGGGTGTAGGTGACCAAAGAGTCCAGAAGAGGGTATTGCATCCCCTAATCTGGAGTTACAAGTAGTTGTGAGCTACCCAATGTGGGTGCTGGGAACCAAATGCGGGTCCTCTGCAAGAACAGTAAGAGCAGTGAAACAATCTTCCATCTCTCTAGCCACAATAATGAATTTTACAAGCCCATGGTTTATCATGTTGTACAGCAACTTGGACATTTTAGAATCTACAAGTAGACAGATAGATAGATAGATAGATAGACAGACAGACAGATGGATAGATGTGTGATATATACAAATTATATGTACCTGCTCTTGCTGTGTACACAGATGTATACGAACACACACATAATGGCTTTTGCTACTTTACCATGCGCTACTGAAGCTAAATGCCTCGCACGTATTCTTTCCATTAAGGCACAAAAGCAGGCCCAGCAGATAGATAACGAGTATCATTCCTGTTGCGCTTGAAGGGCTCTAGTTACTGGCTGAAAGCACTTAGCTTCTCAGCATGGAGTGCAAACATTAGCCAAACTCTAGTCGAGTCTTTATTGACATATTACCCAGAATTTCCAGTTCCGATCTGTAACTTATGTCTGCAATGTCTTCAAGGGCCTCAAAAAATGGGAGAAAGGTGATAATTGTATGGAAGCATTACTCATAAACAAGCACAAAATATGAAGTATATAAAGGATGCATGCTTTTTGCAAAATAATGGTTCCACATATAGGAAACTCCCTGCATACATTTAAAATATTATTCAGTTTGCCATAAAACAAATCACACATAATTTTCAAGCTGTAAGGTGTCCAGTTCTTACGAAATAATGATCTAGATTTTTGTACTGGCCTATCTCATTTCTGCGATAAGCCAAATAGTAATCCCCTATAATGGCCCAAGCTTCCTAATGTTTGTCAGACAGACACAAAATGAAGGCAGAGATGTCAGGTTTTCATCCTGCTTTTAGTTATTGTGTAGGCCAACTGAGAAGCCAATGCATTTTTAGAAAAGGCAGCTTCTAAAAGCCTGTGGTTTTTTGTTTTGTTTTTGTTTGTTTGTTTTTCATTTTCTACAAAAAAGCATAAATCTAGCTGTTTTACATTATCTTGTAATTTTTTTCCTCACCTATCTGTGACTCACCTCCACAGAAGATTTCAAGATTCTTGTACATGGAAATTCTGCGTGAGCCTGCAGGGCACATGTGTGAGTACATGTGATGTAATGGGCAGAGTCCACACACAAAGCGTCGCTGGGCAGGGATCCTATCACGGTTTATCTTGGCTGACCCACCTCGGCAGGCACACTCAGCCAAAAGGCCTGTAATGACAATACCATTCTGGAATAAACATCCTCTGTGCTCCCAACTGCGTCTACCCATCTCACACTTCCCAACTAGCAGTCCCAACTTTCCTACAGAATCCAGCTCCCGCCATCTGGCCAAGTCCTCGTCTACTCTTTGCTGAGAAAGATAAATCTGAGAGGTGAACCATACTGAAATATATTCAAAATTTGCTGAACAAATAAAAAGAGTAATAAAAAATGGCATTTTTTTTTCTAGAAGACTTTCTTCGGCTTCCTTTTCTTTGCTTCTTTCCTTACTTTCACAAAACTCAGATGTGAGTGCCTGTTTGCTCACTTTTAACCCTTTTAATACAATTCTGACTTGCATTGGGCCTTCATCTGGAGTACAGTTCAATTGGGAATGGCCGTGGTCTATTTGTGGGGAGTACCCATGATCTGTGCGTGCTATTTACTCTCCCAGGTAGCACCCGGGACACTGTAGCAAGAGATCTGGGTGTCGCTTCAACTAACTGTGCTAGAATTTTAACTTTCAAACTGGAATTTTTTTTTTTTAAAGTCTGCACAATGTTGGTAGGTTGGAGAAGGTCGGAGAGGAAAGACAAAGACAGGGGTGGGTGTAGGCCTAGTGTTGAAGAGACACAGGACTTTACAAAAGCTTATTGATATGAAAGAAAAAAAAATCCCAGGGAACGTTAGCAAAAACATGGAACCTGAAAACGCCATTATCAGCAACTCAAGAAACCTTTTCAGAGGAGAATTATGGAGAATTCCAGAAAGCACATATTCAAAGCCCGTTTCCTAGGCAGCTGAAGCCACCCACCATCCCTTGAACAAACGGAGACTGATTCAGTTCTCAAATGTGCCACTCGCTTTGGCTTTCAAAATAATCCTGAGCGTTCAGCTGGGTTCTACAGCTTTCTGAAAGCAGCCTGTTGGAGAACCGCTGTGTTGTTCTCTGTCCGGCCACGGACATACTTGGGTTGCAGCTCTCGCCCGCTTGTGTGGCATCCTTCACCTCAGCCCCAGTGGCAGTAGCTCCAGAGGGTGTCTCTCCGTCTTTCAAGCCCATGGAAATGAGCAGAGTAAAACCTCTATTACTGTATCTGAAACCCAACAGTAGCTGCTCAAGTCTGGCTGTACCTCAGGGAAATGCAAATTAAAACTGCTTTGAGATTCCATTTTACCCCAGTCCCAGTGGCTATTATCAAGAGAATAAAGGACATCAAAGGCCTGGGGAAAAGGACAACCTTAGTCACCACTGGGAGAGGCTTAAGCTGGCGCACCCATATGGAAATGAGTATGGCAGTTTCTCAAAGCATTTAAACTAGAGTTATTGTATGACCCTACTATTCCGCTCCTGAGCATGTACACAAAGGACTTCAGCTCTTTCCGCAAAGATCCTTCAACATTGTGTTTATTGCTTCTCTCTTCACAATAGCAAGGAAGTGGAATCCGCCTAGATGCTTGTGAACAGATGAACGGATAATGAAAGTGTGGTGCGGAGACACAATGGAACTTTAGTCAGCAATAAAAAGTGTAAAATTACGAAATCTGAAGGAAAATTAATGAATCTGGAAATGATATTAATAAAGAAAAATACCATATGTCCTCTCATATGCAGATATAAGTATTATGTATATTTAAACCATGAAATTATAAAAGGAAACATGAGAGAGAGAAAAAAAAGGATTATCGAGGAAGATGGATGGGTAATAAGACACACGTTGACTTGAGAAAAGGAGAGTCTGTTGGGAATGGATGGGTAGGCAAGGGCATGAGGGAGAGGAAGAGAAGGTCACCGAAAACAAATTTCAAATTTAACAGGCACACACATCAAGATGGCTTTAATTAGCCATAAATTTCTGTGAAGTTTAGAGCATAGGGTTGTGGTCATTTTCACAATGATGATAATGGAATCCAGGTCTTTGAGCATGATTGACCAGCACTCTCCTCCTGAGCTACACCCCCCAGAATGCAGTATTATATGAAAGTAAAAAAATAAAATAAAATAAAATTATCCCAGCAAAGTAAATTTGTGGGCCCGAAAAGAAAAGAGCCGAGTGTTAATTATTTTAAATAATAATAAAGGGAACACCATGCACAAATCAAGCAGGCTGGCATGAAGCTCGGTGGTAGTGCACCTGCCTGGCAAGCTTGGCGTTGGGTTCAATCTACAGTTTTAAAAGAAGTGCCACAGGGCCCGCTGTGATCGCAAACCCTTCTGCCACACCCCTTCTCTCCACCTAAAGCACCCAGGGTTTCGCCCCCGCAAGCCAGCATTTCATTCCATGCTGTCCTCTGACAACTCTTTGAATGCCTGCCCTGTTTTCTCGGGACTCTCTTATTTTCCTATTGAACACAAACACCCACCTTCAGTGACTAAGCACGGAACTACACACAGCAGGTACATAGCCGAATGGCTAGCCAGCAGAGCCAGAGTCAGTGTGAGGCAGGAGAGAACAAACTGCCCACGATGACGCACAGATGTAGAAGGATGCTTTTGTGAGCCTTTGCTTTCTCTCTCACTCTTGTCTGCCTGCCTCTGTGTGTGTGTGTGTGTGTGTGTGTGTGTGTGTGTGTGTGTGTGTTTGTAAGAGACAGAGAGAGAGAGGGAGAAAGGGATGAAGGGAGGGAGGGAAAGAGGAAGGAGGGAGGGAGGGAGGCAGGAAGGGAGGAAGAAAGAGGAGTTCCTCAGTAGGATCACTTAGCACCTGACTTAGAATTTGGTCATGCTCAAGAACGTATATTTGAGCGAAACAAAAGCAAGCACCCACTCTCCATCGTCTTGTGCCGCCATTCACATCACAAATTCTAATTGAAGTTAGAGGATACATGAAACAGGGCAAACTGAAGCATCTATATAATCCCAAGTTGGGCACAGCCTTGAGAAGAAAGGAATCCAGCAGAAACCGCTGCAGGCAGAGAACAAGAGGCAGACAGTCCATTAACAATCATCCCCAACACCTTTTATTACAGCTTCCCAGAGAGCCTGGCACAGTCACCCGTCCGCGAGTACACAGCAAACCCAGTCCTTGCTTGCTAGGACTGGAATGTCTTACCGGGTGGGGATTCTTTTAAAAGGCTTAAGGTAAGCCTTGGCAAAACCAATTCATAGTCCAGCAGCCACATGTATTTCTTGTTTGGGCTTGTTTTGGCTTGACTTTGAATGTGTAGTGTTTTATAAACACTTGATTTTAAATGGCTTCTTTTCTATGGTGCAGGTGTGCCTAAGTCCTACCTCTTCCTAGTCTTTCTCCTTGCACTTCTTGTAATTTATATTTAGCACTCTTACTTCCACTAGAAATGCAGCCATGAGAACAGAGATTCTAGTACCAGGAAAAATATTGTAAAAATATTAATTACTAGCAAACATCCAGCTAGTGCTGCTGCTGGACTGGATTCTATCCTGTGAGTTTTATACACAAAGAGCATTGAACATTCCAAGCAGGCTGAGGCCTACGCTGCTGGGATTCTGTTCTGGCCCCTTTTGACCATTTCTGCTACTCTGTATGTATCCAAATTGGGTATTTAGGACTCTTTTTTTTTTTTTTTCAGGTGACTGATTTAAGGACACTGGAGCCTTGTAATTTCCTAATCTTCCCAAACCTCTTCCAGGTTATGATGTTGTCTAAGGGGTTGCTTAGATGCAAAGCTCCCCCCCCACACACACACACACAGAAATCAGGCTGGGACTTCACCTGACAACTTACCTCCAATGGGGTTCTCCTATTGACACACTTATTGCACATACAGACACCAAAACCCAGATTAGCTAATGCTACGGGTCCAAAGCTAGATCTATTTGACCTTCAGTGGGACTCCTAACGCTGTGTTAAGACCTGAAAGGGAAAGCCTAAGGCGTGAGAAAGAACCCACAGAAGTCATTTTACAGCGACCACAGGACAGTACTAATTTATCCAAACATCACCGTGTTTCCCCCTCTCTTGGTCCCTTCATTTCCCATTATCTAAGCGGTCTTTCCTTGCAAAACTCGATATGCGCAAAAGGATTTTGCTGAGATCATTAGAGGCTAGTATATGTGTTAAAAGAAACTCACGATAGCAGATGCACTGCTCTATGCAGCCAACAAATGACCGGTTATCATTATACTGACAAAAAATAAATAAATAAAACTTAAAAAAAAAAAAGCTCTCCTTTTTTCGCTGTTTTGGATTCTTGTAATTATTTTTGAAACAAACATAAAAGAACACATCATATGTTCATATATTCAACTAGTATCAATTGCAACCTACTCTGTACAAAGCCCTGTGCTCAGACATGGGACTTCAGTGATGACCAAAACGGGGCCTCTGCACGGAGGCACTCTGGGAAGTTACTCCTTGAGGCTACAGCCATTGCTTTCCATAAACACGTAAGTGGGGTGCTCACTTTTCTCAGGCTTGCTCTGACCACAGAAAGACAAGGCGCTTTCTGGGCTGGCTTGCAGCATCTTTTGAATCCCTTCAGGTTCGATGATTCGATAGCATCCTTAACATGTCCCCCAACAAGCACAGCTTGCCACTCTGCATCTTTCTTAAGTTAATCCGTTGCTTGCTTTCCCTGTTTCCACCCGAGTTCATATTGCAGTAGATACAAGTGTGAGTTAAAAGATTAGCCAGAATTCCAAAAGGCTGAGATTCCATTTGGAATCACCAAATAAGTCACAACAAAACACAGACAGATAGACAGACACACACACAAGTCCTTCTGTCTTCAGAGGTCTGAAGTGCTTCTTTCCTTCCTTTCTCTCTTAGAACAATCAACATCAAGTCCTTCATAACTGCTTATTCATTTTCCTTCCTTCCAAAAGCACTACACAGGGTATCTTCGTCCTTCCATTTACTGACCATTTCATCTGCCTCCATCTAAAAAAATTCAAAGGAAATCTACTTTCTTTTTTATTCTTTTACTGTAGAACATCATCTTGAAATTTGGTTATAATGTTCATAACACTTATTCCTTTTCCTTTATTGAACAATTATAGAAATTTGTATTTGCACTTATATTTCTGTTTCATCAGTCAGTAAATTGTTTAATAATTAATATTTTGCTCCTTTTTAAAAAAAAGATTTATTTTTATTTATTTTGTGTATATGAGTGCTCTGCCTGCATATACACCTGCTTTCCAGAAGAGGGCATCAGATCACATTATAGGTGATTGTGAGCTACCATGTGGTTGCTGGGAATTAAACTCAGGGCCTCTGGAAGAGCATCCAGTGCTCTTGACCGCTGAGCCATCTCTCCAGCCCCCTGTTTTGTTCCTTAATCAGCTTAGTTAAGACCTAATATTTAATTTTGTGGCTGGAATATCTAGAGGTCAATTTGGGTTGGTCTCCGTATCACAAATAACAATGGTGGTATTAAATCCCCAGTTTGTAACTTCCACACAGGCAAGAGACATAGCTCTGCTTTAATATGGTTAACTGAAGTACCCCACTCTGAGGAGGCATAACCAGGTAAGTGTGAAAATCCAGAGCGGAAAAGGAGAGAGAAACAGGAAATGAGCTGCAGAAAACTAATGCAGAAAACCAAAGAAATTGCAAAGATAATTAGCTAAAGATGCTTAGCTGAGGAAAAGGTTAAAATTACTGGACTTTGAAAGAGAAACTCTACATTTTAATGTCGTGGTTCTGTGGCTTTTCCATGCTCCTGTGCCTTCCTTATATAGCACATTGTCTCCAGGGTCCCAGAGCTTATGAATACTTATGACAATCACAGAGCAGCCCTACAGGGGTGACTATCCAGTCAGCTTTACATCAACCTCTGAATTCTCTATCCCCTAGGACTATGGTGCTTATATAATCCAGGAAATCCAGGTCGGATAGACCTAGAAAATTCTAACGTGGGTAATCAGTAGGGGAGATTCCCTAAGCTCCTGTCTGCTAGAGCAACAGCAAAATTTGGCTATTAAAAATGTTTGAAGGATCTCAACCAGTGAACCTGGGGAACATGCTTCATAACACCTTTTGGAATAATAGCCCTCTTATATCAGCTGGTGGATAAAGCACTTGCCGCGTGAGAGTGAGGACTGGAATTCCGACCTTTGGAGCCCATTAAAGTTTTCTGAGGTATCACGAGTCTGTAATCCCAGTGTGCCTTTGAGGAGAGAGGCAGGTGGAGAGGAGAGGCAGGTGGAGAGGAGAGGCAGGTGGAGACGCTTGCACTGCAGCGGTGAATGATAGGAGGCGCCGCCTCAAACAAGATGGGAAGATTGCCAGCCCCCAAGGTTGTCCTCTGACCTTCCCGTGTGCCCTGTGCGCATGTTCCCCCTACACATGCGCAGATAGGCCCAGGGACTCCAGCTCAGTGGCAGAAGATTCGGAACACCAAGTTTCTGTACAGATGATTCCTATGACTTCTTCCAGGTCTAAGGTTCTGTTTGTGCCTGGGCTATCATCACTGCAATCAGATCTTAACCCCGCCAAGTTTTACCTACGTTATTTGTGTTATGCATCTTAACGCTTCCCGGTTTCTGGTGAGTTGTCACAGCTGTAAATATTAACAGAAATCATGTTTTAGAAGCTGCTTTCCTTTCACTTCCGTGGGAAGTCATATAAACAAATAAGGCTAAGGCCCCCTTCACAAAGACATCTACTACCTTTTCCCTGAATCTTCTAAATATGGTAAAGCGTGTGGCAAAGGGGACCTTGTGTGTGTATGATGCTTCTAGACTTTAAGAAGGAAAGATCCTGAGTTAATCCGTGGACTCAGTCTCATCACAGAAACCTAGAGCCACAGCTGGAGTCAGGGCGAAGTGGCAAAATAATATGCAGGGAAAAAGGGCAGGGGGAGGCCTTTGTGTGTGCAGAGGCATACACACACACACACACACACACACACACAGCTGTGAAGCAGGAGGTTTCCAGTGGTTCAAAAGAAGTCATTATATTTGGGACAACGTTTCTATCAGTAAAAGGATACCCCATTCCCTCTTCTTTCCCCTGCCTTCATGGCAACCTTATCATGATAGAAGGGTTGCTGCTTCCTACCATGACTTTAAACTAAGATGTCGCTTCTGTGGCTTCTTCTCCCTGGTTAATTATACTTTTATTTTTACCTCAAATTATATTCATCTGTTTGCTTACCCATGAAAGGAATGTTAGGCAACAGCAATCAGGAGACAGGAGGTATTCCGAGGAGAGAGGATTTCCTTCCTGGAATTCCTGAAGCTGCGACAGAGAGGAAGCCACAAGCCCAGCTGGCCTCTCATATGACTGAGCAAGCAGTCAGGACCTGTCCAGACGGGTCGCTCAGCCACCACCTGCCTTGCTTATCAGTGTTTCTCCCGGGTCTCTCATTCTCTTTTGACGTTTTTCGACAGCTGTAGGTTGCTGTCCAAACCTGTGCTGGGTAGCTGTCTCCTAAGATGTGGTTTCCACATACAAATGATGATTGTGATAAACTTGGAAAACAGCTAGGGCTAAAGGCACGGCAGAGCCTCTGGTTTGTGATCCACCGTGCTGGAGCTCTGGGCTGCCCTCCAGTTCCTTGGAGCTTGCTCATGGATGAGGGCTGATGTGAAAAAGACTGGATCAAGTTACTCCTTTGAAGACAGGGAGCGTCAAGCCTCTCCCCACCCAGTCCACCTGTGTGGGTCAAGTTGCACTGTCCCTTTCTTTCCCTATGACTCTGACTTGCTTTGGACCTACATGGGGAGCAAATATCTGGAGTACACCTTGTAGAAATGATGCCAACACACACAGATGCCAATACATGAATGAGCGGATGTCAAGCTCAACAAAGCCTACAATCTATGCAGAGACCCAGAGCTCAACTGAAAGTATAATTACAGGTCAGGGAATTTTGGGGTAGCATGTACTGACCAACCCCATTTGCCAGAACTTTGAAGCAATGTAGACAAGACAGATTTGACTCCTCCTAGCTACGACAGCCGTGACTGAGGGACCCTGAGCCAAAATACGAGACATTTTCACAGTAAGCATTTCAGATGACTGTCTGCACAGAAAGAACAGAACATCTCTGTCTTATCCCAGGCCGTTGACCTGGCTGTTCACTCTGGCTGAATTTCCGCTGGCCTCTTGTGTCTCCGGTTGTTTAATTAGCCATTGTGCTCAAAGTTTCCAGGACTCACCACAGCTTCCTTTCATCTTGTCATGGCTAAACCACTCAGTTGTTGAGATTTTAAATTCCAACTAGACAGAAGTGGTGTCTATAATCTAATTTGCTTCTCACGATGCTGCCCGTATGCGTTTTTCTTATTTACTCTTTTTAAATTTGTGTTGAGATAGGTGGTTGCTATGGACACGCTTATTTAAGGCATCCAGTGAGGGCTTTACAAAAAAGATCCCCAGTATAGAGGTGAGAAAAAAAACAGGAAGCACATTTTGGACCCGGGAATTCTGCATTTAAGACTCTGAGCCTCCGGGGCACCTTTGAGTAACTATACAGTTTCTCTTTACACGTGTCTTCATCTGTAAAATAGGAGCCATTAGATCTAATTATTGCAGAGGGTACTTTGAAATCTGTGCTCTCACAGGGGTCTCCAGGGCCCATACTTCCACCTACCTCTCCTTTGTCTTCTCCTCTAGCTCCCCAGTTGTTCCTCTTGCTCCTCCAGCCGCATTGCTCTATGCCGCCTTCCTCAGTCACCCATTAGTCACTGCTGAGGGCGCTTTCCCTTTTTTTTTTTTTTCTTCTCTCCTTAGAAAGTCCTCTCCATAGGTAATCACAAAATTTGCTTGCCCGTGTCCTCAGGAGAGTTGTTTAAGCTGAAATCACTCCTAACCTCCTCCATTACTCGGAGTAGCACTGCATCACCACGCCTGCAGCATACTCCCTGACCGCTTTCCATGCGGAGTGCTTCGGACTCAACCTCCACACTTACAACTCCCTGGACTACTATTACCTCTTTATTTACAGACAGCCTCAACTCTCTTGTTCCCTACTATATCCACAGCAATTAGAAACATAAAATATTAATGGTAGGGGGACAAAGGAGGATGACAAGAAGTGAATATGATGAAAGTACATTGTCATCCAAGAAAATTTCGTAACAGAATCCACCGCAATTAACATATATGCAAATTGACTTTCTTTTTAAGAAAATCAAGACTAAGAAAACATTGAGTTTGGATGTCCTGCACAGGCATTAGGGTATCACTGCTTGTTAGAGAATTTTTCTTGATCATTTAAAATTTAAATTCACTTTGTGACTTAGAATCTCAGCCTCACTCGGAAGCCATTTGTCTTGTACAGTTTAGAAAGTAAGCTAGGGCAGCCATATTTGTAGCTTTTGAATGAGCGAGTTTATTAAGTATCCAGTGATCCCAAGTCAAAGAATAAGTAGAAATAGAGAGACAGTAAAATATCATGAAAGTGTGCACTCAAAACTGCTGGCGGAAACCTCTGAGGGAGCCCCTACCTTGAGACAGCCATCCGGGGCTCCTAATTGGGTCTGAACAGAGCAGACTGTCCCTTGGATCCGGCTTCCCATTAAATGAATAACTCAGAAAGGCACCATCAGCTGGGGCTTACATATTTAGCAGAAACCAATGGGGAAGGTCCTTGAAGGCAGCAGGCTGGAGTTCCCGATTTCGAGTCCAGGCAGGGCATAGCAGAGTATTTCTCATGTGAAGCAAAGGAACAATTAGCAACACATAGAGACCTCTTCAAGTCAGTGGTTCCCAACATCCAGCAGAAGTGGACTAGGGCAACTGAGGCAATCAGCTGGGATTCCTATCGCATTCTCCCTCCCTCCGCCGTTGAACTTGTAGCTTCTCTCTCCCATTGTAGGAACTTCCCTATTACAGGATAAACTATAGTAACATCTGTTGGAAATGGTTTACCTTTTAGCGGTTCTCAAGGGCACAATGCTTCTACTTGGGCTTCTTTGCTGTTACCTCCCCTCCCTGTCGCAGCCTTAGCCTAGCCTTGGAAAACATTTTGAGACAAACTTGGGTCTGAAGTGGGAGTAGGAGGGGCAGCCTTCCACCCAGAGCCAGCTTCTCTGTGACTTACCAACCTAACATACATGACTCCATGAAGAAAAGTAACCTCTTGTGTCTAAGGAGTTAGATTGGAATCCCCTTAGAAGTAGGGAGCTGCCCCTCCGGTGAGTAACTCAAGGCTGCTCAATGGTCCAAAACGCAGCTTACTTACTGAAGAGGTGGCAAGATGGGTTAGTGGGGAGTCAGGGGCGGGGGTGGCGAGAGTGTTCACCCTCTGAATAACATCCCATAGACTGGTCGCTGTGTGGGCTATACCGTGACAAGATCTAGATTCAGTTCCTTATTCTGTTTAATAACCGAAGGGGAGGAAAACCGTTCTCTTCCTGAAGCTTGCGTTATCTTCCTTCCAGTGCATGTAAAAATAGCCACCATTTTTCCAACGCTTTTGCTTCATGTGCAAACCTCATTCATAAGAAACGAGGCCATATACCTGAAAATTCGCAAACTATTAATCTCTACACAAGGGCAGGATGTTGTGATCCTTGTTCAGTGAGAGCTGTAGGCACTACCTGTTCTCTTGACCTCAAAAGTATGCCACTTAATCATTTGTACAAGATTTCTTACTTCAAGGTGTTAGGTTCCGTTTGGCAAGTTTGTTCCCGGTCTGTGACTTTCCTCACTTCAGGCTTTGATAGCTGTCTGGCACATTCACTTTCATAGTCAGATGGTTTCTCCTCCAGAGACGCAAGCTGTACAGCAGAGTTATCTCATTCATCTTTGCAGCCCGAGAGAGAAGGAAGAAGACAAGTCCTTTGATTCTGTGAACGGGAGGAAAACAGAATTCAGAAACCCAGGCTGTTTTCATCCAGGCCTCCTCTTGTTTCTCTGGGCTAATGTCCTCTATCTGGGCCCCTTCGTCTCTACTAGGATTCCAACCTATGGTTTCATGCAAAACAAACAGATGAAGGAGAGGTGAGTGGGCTTTTATAGAGCTCTGTGAAAGGCTCTATAAAGGTGAATGATGTCACTCTTGTTGGCCATCCAAGCAAGGCCTCAGTCTCTCTTCACTCCTGGCTGCTCATCTACATTATTGACCCAATTACATCACTTGAGAAACAGGAGCCCCCTTAGTCTCCATGAGACCTTCAGTCAGTCCTAGAATTATTAAACAGGGTTAACTAAGCATACCCATTGTCCAGATTCCTATTTGGATCCAAAATACTAAGACAACCAATAATTCTGAAATTACAATAGTAAGAATAATATCAGCAATAACCAATAACAATCCTGGTTTTGACTATAACACTCCCCTGGGTGCTGGAATGATAGGAACACGCTATGGAAAACACATATGTCGACTCCTACCTATCACTTTTACCTTTCTGGAGTTAGTATCCGAGACCCAAAAATATACCATGTTTCCTCAAAGAGGCTCAGCAGTATTTGGCCAATACCTTTTCTTTCTCTAAAAACAGAACTTCAGGAATGTGTGGAATTCAGAAAGCCGTGGGGTGATGAATGCTTCCTGAAAGCGCTGGATTGTGCTTTTCCATAACCGTTTACTTTCGTTCTCTTCTGATTATTTAAGAACCTAGATCTTGTCCACCAAACAACTGTGAGTAGAGCCTTGTCAAAGGCCTGAGAAGTCAGAGCGGTAGTCTATCCCTGCCAATGTCAAGGCCTCTGGGCGTGGGTAGCTGAATAGCTCTCTCAGGTTGTTCTTCCTGTTCGCAGTGAGCACAGCACAGCTGCCATTTTGTGAATGACAGATCTAGATCATCTATAGCCCATGTTAGCTGGAGCCACACTACCTCTAAACTATCCAACAAAACACCTCCCAGTTCTGCTCACACTTGATAGAGAAACTTGGTCTTTCATTTTACTTCCATAATCCTTACATATTTTCTGTTTCTGCCAAACTACTTCACACTGTAAATCTGCCCACTCTCTACCTGCAATCTCGTTTCTGTTCCGACTCATACTCTCTGCGGCAGCACCCCAACTGACTCCAGAAAACCACCAACCTAAGGATGTGTTGAATAAGACTTTTCATCACAGCTTTGGGAAACCAGGAAGTTGTAATGTGACAGCATTACCACAAAACAGAGACGGGGACACCGGCAAGACATCTCACCGGGTAAAGGCACTTGTCATCAAGCCGATAGCCTAACTTCAATATTCATGGCCTACATGTTGTAAAGAGGTAACCAAGTCCTGAAAATTGTCTTCGTATCTTCAAATATATGTCATGGAATATGCATGATCACACATCACACACACACACACACCCTATAAATAAATACAAACATAAATACACAGCAAAATGTAATAATGTTTTAGGGGAGAAAAAAGTATGTGTGAACATATTTAAGTCCTCTGTCAATCTTCCTTGAAGGTTTCTTGCTGGTCTCCCAGCTGTGTCTCCCAGCCTATACCTGACCTTCTCCAAACTCTTCTGGCTCCCTGACTCCATTAGTTTCAAGTTTCTGTTACCTTCTTGGATGTGTGGGCCTATAGCTTGGTGTGAGCATCTGGTCTTCATATTCTTTCTCTCGATGTGTGGAATTTACATTTCAGTAGGGAGGACAGGAAGGCAGGGATCACTCTAGTCAAGAAAAGCCCAGGTTAGGGAGAATATTGCCTTAGAGCCCAGAGCCCATCTCAAGGAACTCAGAGACACAAAGAGCTCTTGTAAGGATGGAAAGGAAGAATGAAGAAATAATGACCAGAAAGAATACATACCGAGGGGCATTTTCATCACCAAGGGCGTTTGACTATTTTCTTTATTTTTCTTTTCTCTGGTCCGAATACTTCAAGTGACATTTTCCTACTAGAGAAGTCCCCAAAGACAAACTCCTTTTCTTCAAGTCAGACATCACAGTGATTCATATGCTTTCGAGTAGCTGCTATCCAAAGTTGAAGAATAAAAGGGAACATTATGTCTCATGATATAATCTGCAGGTTACCAGAATTGGGAGTTCTGACCATGTAAAGGATGACTTGGCAGTCAACATCTTAATTGTTCGGATCTGGTCCTTTTTAGAATGTAAGATGATGAGCAAAGGAGGGAAACATCTCCCAAAGGTCAAAGGGAGATGAGGGAAGCTGTCAGAGACCCAGTGTCATAGCTTCTCAGTTCCAACGACTCACGAGCATGGGCTATGCACCAGCAGTTCTGCATCCACTCCCCAGCTCCAGTGCCTGGAGCAGAACTGTCCCTACATTGGCTCTGGCGGGAAGTCTCTCTCCCTTCAAGTCAACCTTTAGTCACAGTTACCATACAGGTGATACCAACATTCGTCTTAGATTTTTCACTCCCTGTGCAACACTTGTATCTGTGATTGTTGGTTGGTTGGTCGGTTGGTTTATTATCTATCTCATCATACCAGGAGTCTGCAAATGTTTTCAGAGGTTGCTAGTTTGCTGGTTGGTCTTGATTCTGAAGTGTAGTGCCAAACTGGCCTCCAACTCAACACATCTCCTGCCTCGGCTTTCAAGTTCTGAGATAATGGGTAGGTACCACTATATGCCACTCTCAAATGCTTTCTGTAAAGAACAGATAGTGAGTACTTTAGGTTTGCTCCATTCAGCTTCTGTTGTTACTACTCAGCTCCGCTGCTGGGTATAAAAGGAGCCATAGACAGGACCTCATACATTTTATTAATATTATAATTATTAACTTTTTTCCCAATATTAACTTTTACATTCCATGAGTGTGTCATGAAATTTTATTCTTCTGTTTTTATTACATTTTGAAATATAAAAAAAATCATTCTTAGTTTTGCATGTGATAGACTGCATTTAGCCTATGAGCTGTAGTTTAGTGAGCCCTGGAATAGACCGTAAGGCCCAGGAAGTGAAATGGGTTCATTCACTGTTGACTCTCAAATACAAAGAACAATGTTTGGCACGTAATGGATGGTGTATATTGTCAGGCTCAGAACAAAAGACTTATTAGCTGGTTGGAAGGCCAAAGGAACAAAAAGATAATAGTAAAAATCTGGACTTAGGAAATCTCTCAGGCAAAAGCTAAAGATAGGCTACTAAAACTAAACACTATTGCTCTACTATAGAATGAGAGCCCAACAGACTCGGAGCAGTCTTGTGCACACATTAGTACCTATGGGGTTTAGGGAGCTGTACTTCCATGTGGTGAGTTATATTGCTTCATGGTTTGGGGAATAATTCATTTGTTGGTAACGGAGGGAGACTCATTTGGTCTGTAAAGATCTGGGTGGTTTGACTGATATTTTTAAAAGGTAGAGTTTATAAACTGATTCAGTGTTACTGAGAGAGCTAGAAAGATATCACAGTCAATGTGGTGCCTTTCATGAAAGCCTGAGAATAATGTTCAGATAACATTACTCGCGTAAAAGCCTGGTAGGGTAGCATGCATCTTTAACCCCAACGCTCGGAGAAGCATGGATGTGAAGACAGGCCAATCCCTGGAAATCATTCATCAGCCAGCCTAGACCAATCCAGAAGCCCCAAGTTCAGTGGAAGAGTCTGCCTTAAAAACTAAGATAGAGAACAATTAAGGAAGACACTCAACATTGACCTCTGGCCTACTCACAAATCCATACCCACTCATAAACAATCACAGATAGGAAAACACAAACATGCATAAAAATACAGTTATTGGTTCAGAACATGAATAACAATATGAATAATTTCAGATTTGTTTTTTAAAAAAAATAATTATGCTAGCTTTAATGCAAACAGCAGCGAGTCACAAGAAAGACACAAAATTTTATGCATTTGTGTGGGTACATTTTACCTCTTCAGAGGCAACTTTCACAAATGACTCTGGTATTTTGATTACTTTGAAGTTGGATTATTCTTCAAATCTTTACTATTGCCTAAACATCCAACTTGTCCTTGGTCCATCTACTGCTGAAGGTTTTTTATTAGCTTCATTCGAGAATTTGTTAGGGAGGACTTTCATTTATTTATATTTGTTCATTTCGGAAGAACTTTTGATTTTCTAATCTCATGGTTTTGGTGAAGAGATTTCCCTTTAAGAAAGGTGTCTTTGAGGATGGAGAGATGGCTCAGCTCTTAAAGTCTAGGCTCACAACCAAAAAAATATAAGAGAAAGGAGTCTGCCTAAAGCCCTCTGGGCCTGAGGATAAAAATCATGAGGGCTGTGTTAGAACGGAGACAAACGTATTCAATTTCATTATAGTCATACGTATTCAGTATATATTGGGGATTCCTCCATCTCTAAACATAGGTACAACATTAATGGGATCTAAGACTCTGCCTCCAATAGAAATGATAAATATTCCTATATCCCATTACATTCACCGAAATGTGCTTTGTTACCATTGCAACTTGACACGGCCTCTGGTTACTAGGTTTGCTGTTAGCTCACTTTGGGGTAATTAATTTAAGGATCTAAGTAAGGAGGATTTAGTTTTCTAAAGCCCCAAAATATTGAAATACTTTTACAATTGAATTTTAATACAATTTCTTTTCTTGTGATTCCATGAACCTCATTAAATGAATTTTTAAAATAACTCTGCGAAAGGAATCACCAGGCCACCAGTGTGTTTTATGCACCAAAAAAATTAAAAATTCCTGCCCTGAAATAACACCCATGATCTCTCTTACTCTTCCTTAGGTGGAAAGACCACTGTAGTTTAGAATGAAATGCCTCTCTCGTTTACTCAGGCTTTGAATGCTTTTTCCTAGCTCTCTGACGGAACCCAGGCGCTAACGGGATGCTTGTGAAAAAGTTACAGCCTAACCTCTGGCTCTATCCTGCTCTTTGCTTCCTGGTCCCCCATGATGGATGAAACCTTTGAAGGCCACAGGCCCCACCTCTGTACTGTCCACACAATGACTGATGATGATCCTCGGAAGCTGCCAGTCAAATAAATTCTTCCAACCAGGTGTTCCTGCCAGGTATTTTTGTCACAAAAGCATGAAAGTAACTAACGAGAACTTTATCAGCTACTTTTCTGTTGCCGTGATAAAATACTACGGCTAAAAGCAGTTTAGATGAGAAAGGGGCTTGTGTGCGAGGCCAGCCTGACAGTCAGGAAGCGGAAGCGGACTGATCACGTGTCATGCACCTTCCATAAGCTAAGAAGACAACAGGAAGTTGGGCCCCCAGTAATTTACCTACTCCAACAAGGCTCCGCCTCCCACAAGTTCAGCTCCCCCAAACAGTGCCATCAACTGAGGACCAAGTGTTTAAAGATACTAGCCCATTGGTGACATTTCATATTCAAACCGCCACACAAACCTACACGCCTTTAATCCCAACACTTGTGGAGGCAAAGGCAGACAAGTATCAGATATAGTGAGTTCTAGGACAGCCTTGGCTACATAGAGACCTTGTCTCAAAACACAAAAAGAGAGGTGCAGGATGAAGGAAAAAAGGGAGAGAGAGAAAAAAAAAGAAATGAAACTTTTGAATAAGCAAAATGCTTTCAATACATTCCCTCTTTTATCTGTCCAGTGCAAGCTTGTACTCACTGACTTTTCTTCCTCTTCCCCCTTCTGGTTCCATCTCCTCCCCACTCCTCATCTTTCTGCTCCCTGCTTTGAAGTAAATTATGCTAGGGAGGCTCTGACAGTGGGGAGGCCTATAGCCATCTTTCTCTGCCTGTGGCAAAGTAGACAACATTACTCCTGAAATGTAGTACTAGGAAGCTCACTGCAGGCTTAATCTAAACTGTGATTCATCTTTGATGATCCAAAAAAATGATATTTTGACCTTATATTGGCTTGATTTCTTTGTTTACATCTAAACTTTATCTTAACTTGAAGAAAATATAAAGAAAACCATTACTTCTGAGTCTCCTAAAATCTACATAGTATTTTTGAAAACACAATTCCAAATTTATCTTCCTATCTTCTTTTCTTTAACTTACAGAAGCTTTCAAATTTTAGATTAGTTTGTCTTTTCCTTTTAATTTTATCCATTGCCTTCTTTTTAAAATATACATTTCCCAGTCTTCTTAAAAATTATTTTACTTTAAAATCATGGCTAATCTAAAATTTATCTTACTATATGTTGTAACATATAGCTGTCCTCTAAATGGATTGTTTTCTAACTTCTAACAACTAACAAAAGTGATCAAAAATATATCCATGGGTACAATACAATAGTAATCCCTTATCATCATTCATTCCTTGAAAATTTTTGTTGCATGCTTCCTAGTGCCAAGCCTAGTGCTTCAGAGTGTGACTTCAGCATCAAGCAAGACTTACGCACCTCCTGAGTGTAATTCAAGGTCTGATATATACATTGGTTCACTTTTTTATGTAAGTCCCATAAAATACATTGATATACATTACAGTTTGGATCAATACATTTTTTTTCTGTATAAGAAAGCATCTTGACACTTGGTGGCTTAAAACTATAAATAGCAGAAGCTAGGCTCAGTTTGTAAAGTACTTGCCTTGCAAGAAGAACCTGAGCACAATTCCCAGAACCCACATTTTTCTTTAAAGCTAAGCAAAGTAGCATGCATTTATAATCCCAGAGCTGAAGAGGCACAGACAGGTGGACCCATCCCTGAAGCTCACGACCAGCTACCCTAGCCTACTTGGAGAGTTCAGGACAGTGAAAGACTATCTCACAAAAAAAAAGAAAAGAAAAAAAGAAAAGAAAAGAAGAAAAAAGAAAGTGACAATGGATTGAACCTAGGGAATTATACCCAAGATGCTCTGCCCTTTACACACAAACACATGTGAATGTTTGTGCACATGCATGCATGAATATGCATGAGTGCACACACACACACACACACACACACATCTGCTATTCTTCCATAACTACATACGCTAGCCAGACATTTGTTCTAATTTGGGCAGAAGACCCAGAGCAGGAAAGTCCCTGAAGCAGGAAAGCTTCAGTCATGGGACCAGTCCCATAAAAGACCATGTCAGATGTCATGTCTTTCATCTTCAGGGAAATGCCCTGGGCTTGTTCCTTTGATGTGTTTCAGGTCAGTGTAGTAAGAGGAACAAGTGTCTGTGAACAAGCCTTCCCATTCCCTGTTGTGTCATACTTCCTTTTAGTCCACTGGCCAGAGCCAGTCATGTAACCAGGTGCAGACAGAGCCCATGCAAAGGATGCCTCCCGTAGATCTGCTAAGCAGGGATCTACGAGAACCTCCTTTATACAAGCTACATGGCAGATCTCTGGAAATGTTCAGGGACTTCTGAACCTTTTTCTTCTCCCAGGTATCACTTTACCCAAATCTTCAAAGCTTCTAAAAATAATAATACCGTTGGCGTTTTTATGTTATAAATCTATAAATTAGTAGAGACATGACTGAATTTTATTTATCATGTTATGTATCCTTAAATAAATCTTCTTTTAATCTTTTGACATTTTTATCTACAGCCTCCCTCATGTTTCCAATTATAGTTTATTCCTATATGTGTTATATTTTTCTGCTATCTTCATTATTCTCAATTATGAATCCAGTTACATTTTGAATGTATGACATAAGGGAATAGAAATAAATACCCACAAAACCAGTCTCTTCTTGGTCCTGTCCATGTATGCCTATGGAATGAAATAACCCTTCACTAAGACAGTGAAGCAAGCTTGGCAAATGGGTCACATCTTAAGGAGTTAGAACCAAATGGCTATAATGAGAAATGTTCGTTTGTTTGTTTGTTTGTTTTCTGTCTTCTCGACTGAACATGACGGAGTGCCAGTATAATTGCCCAAGCAAAGCGGCAGTAGATAAACACCTGATGACACCTCAGCAAAATCGCTAAGTGGGAAAGAAAGAAATCTGCAGCTGGGGAAATGGACACTAACATGAAGTGACTGCATGAGCAGACATCAGCCAAGGTGACTGTGCCGAGGTGGGAGAATTAAAGGCGATATGAGGATGACTGGACATCAGTTAGGGAGGGGTGCATTGCACAAACATCGTGTCTTTCTGGCATCATGGGGCGATGTGAGCAAAAGACAATCCAGTCAGAATCTGAGTCAAAGGAAATATCTGAATCCAGGCCTGGGTCTACCAGCCGGGACTGGCATTGTTCTTCACTGACAGGAGCTGGATGCTAACTCTGCCCTGTAGTCAGACCACCCCGTGGGACTCATGGAAAATGCTAGCAGTTCACTGCAAGTTTACTGTAGCGTTTCAAGCCACGGGTGATCTACGTGAGAGGCGCTTCGGGCAGTAGACGGCTTGTCCTTGCACCATCTGTTGAGGATCTCAGAAGAAGACCTGGCTTGTGTCCTGCTGCTGCCACACTTTTCCCAAATCTATGCCTCTCCCTACAGACAGGCTTGCTCAGAGTCCCATGTGGGTGGCACATGGGTAACAGTGTCACATCACACACACACACACGTAAGCACACTCACACACTCACACATGTCTAAAAGAGCCATAGACCTGCAGTGACAGCCTCCATCATAGCCACAGCTCAACCTTGCCCTACTGTCTTCATGTCCTCCAACCTCTGGCCTACTTCCCTCTGGCTTGAGGCCATCCTCAGTCATTGAACTCATGACTCCTGTGTGTTCTGAGCTAATCAAGTGACCTCCACTCGCCACAGCCACTTCCTTTCATCACTTATTTTTATGTTTGCAGCTTGTTCCTGTCACCCCAATTCAGTTTTCACAAGTTCTTCATTGTGCCTATCCGTAAGCCGATAGGAACTTCTGAGTCTGAGAAATGCATTGCCGGCTCTAGGATGTTCCAGAAAATAAATGCAGCCCTCAACCCAGAATCCTTGAAGGAGGGACCCCACAAGGAGGGTTAAGGTTGCTCTCTTTGAGTTCCCTCAAATGTTCATTGGGTGAATCCAACTGGAGGTTGGAAGAGAGGCCTTTCCAGAATTCTTGATTCTTGATTGGATCAGGTCTGATCTAGAGTGTGTAAATCTTAGAGTGTTTGTGCATCTACTATACGTATCACCGAGAGAGACAGAGCCTGCATCCCCATTCGCATCCAAATGCTTAGCACAAGGCATCTCCTCTAAGATGTGGGCATGCCTGCCCAGCCTTGGCAAGGAAATGCACACAGACAACACAGTCAGTACCCAGGAGCAAATACGACTGGAATTTCTGCAGTGGCTACTCCCCTGCCTCAGCTCTCCTAATCCACATAGAGCTACAGCATACTTCATCACCCACAGGTCCTCTGACTTTACCACTCAGGTGCATGCCCTCCTACGCTGTCTTTAGCCCCTGAATGACGGTTGGGCCCCAGACATTGTGCCTGGACACTGCCCTCTTCTCCCGTTCCAAACGTTCTCATTCACTCCCGTTCACTTTAGTTAAGAAAAGATATTCCACAGAGGAATTAATATTGCTGTTGTAGTCTACAGATCCAACTCTATCTCTAGAAAAATTCTGTTTTTCAAAGAAACAGGAAAAATTAGTTTATATAGAAACACAAAGGAAATACAAATTAAAACCACAATGAAATATCTTCTTACTTTAACTAGAATGATAATTATTAAAAATATTAAAGCCCAACAAATACTAGTGAGAATACAGAGAAGATGCAGCTAATAAGCACCATGAGTGGGGATTAAATTAGTAGAGCTGGTATGAAGAACTATGTGGAGGATCCTCAAAAATCTAAAAGCAAATTTACCTACATATGATAAAACTAACCTACTGATGGATTCAAACCCAAAGAAAATGAAGTCAGGATAACAAATAGGTTCCCGAAGCTCTGCACTTACTATAACTTTATTCACAATACCCAAGATACAGAACCAACCTAGATTATACACTCACAAATAAATTGCTAAATATTTTCTATGAATATGTATGAGAACTAGTCAACCATAAAAAGAATGAAATCCTGTCTTTGCAAAAGCCCTCACACATGAGGGTGTTATGTTGAATGATATTAGCCAGATACACTAAAATAAAAACTGAACGTTCTTTTTTCTATATGGAGCCTAGAAAAGGTTGCCCTGAATGTGGTTACTAGAATCTGGAAAGGGTAATGGAAAGAAGGGATAGAAAAAGGTTTAGACAGTGAGTACTATAACACAGCTAAAACCAAAGACTAAATTATAATGTTTCCTAACACAGGGTCAGTACAGTTCTCAGTAACCTATTGTAGACTTTATAGAGGCCTAGAAAAGAGTTCAATAGCTATCAACCTAAGAGTGTCAAAAATTATCCTGATTTAATCACATCATCTTCTATTAATGTGTTGAAATTAATGTAACCTCTTAATATCTACAATTAATATTTGCTAATAAAATAATGCTTAATTTAAAATGCATTCTATAATGCTATAGTAAACAAAGTAGAATGACACTGGCATAAAAATATACATAGACATGAATGGAAAAGAATGTACCCAAAAATAAACCGATGATTTGTAGGAAGAGGATGAAGCACCCAGAAGTAAACTGATGATTTATAGTCAAGAAAAATTTAATGAAAGCCAAGAACACACAATGAATAAAGCACAGTCTCTGATGGTGCTGGAAAACTGGACATCACCAGGCAGAAGAATGAAATTGGATCTATTTTATATTGCTGACAAAACTGGCTCCAAATGGATTGGATATTTAAATGTAAGGCTGAAACCATGAAATTTCTCTGAAGAAAATGTAAAACAAATTGGTCTTAACGATTACTTCTTTGATATGACATCAAATTTGCAGGCCACAGAAGCAAAACTAAGCAAGCTGGGCAGTGTCAAGAGTTTCCGGACAACAAACATTTCTGCCAACAAAACGTTAGGCAGTAAGAAAGCAGAACAGCAGAAAACATTTCCTAGCCAAATACTAACAAGAGTTCAACACTCAAAAAACACGGAAAACTAATACGATTCAAAAGCAAAATTAGTCATTATCTGGCTAGAACTGCACAAAATACCTGAATAGACGTTTTACCAAAGAAGGTGTACAAACGGCCAATGGGTACCCTAAAGGACGCTCAACATGACTCACCAGAGGAATGCTAGGAACACACCAAAAGCCCTGGAGTAGTACACATTGTGAGTAGAACACGGCAGAAGCCACATTAAGAGACTATTAAAAGGGACATACTCTCTTTCTCTCTGTCTCTCTGTCTCTCTCTCTCATACACACATTAAAAAAAATTTTTTTGCAGGGTTAGGGATCAAATTTAAAATGTCATGTACATTTGGCAATCATTCTACTGAAACACAGTCCCAGCCCTAAAATGACATAATCTTGAGGATGGCTACGTGCAGGGGCAATGGAGAACATTTTAGAGAGCACAAAAATAATAACAATAGGTAAAAGTTACAGGGAAGCATTTCACCTCAGAATAGAAGAATTCTTCACTAAGAGTCTGAGTGGCTTGATGGAGCTTGATGAAGCATGGAGAGGGACAGGTCCACAGAGCTGGCTCTACAGAGGGCTTCTGCATTGAACAGGTTAACGGAGCAGATAACTCTGAGTGGCCCACTCACGTGAATCTCAGGGTCATCATGTCTAGAAGGGAAAATGAAAGAAAGGTCCGTACAGGTGGCCTCCATTGAACTCTACTGTAGTCTGTGACGTTGCGGTTCTTAGAACAACTGTTGTGTAAAGTTTTGGAATCCTTGGGCCTACTCTTGTCATATCCCTCTTGTTAGGGCCATAAGCAAACTGTCATTTCCTTTCAGCCTCATGTATTAACTACAAGGTTTTGTTGTTGTTGTTTGTTTGTTTGTTTTTAATTTCAAAGTCTCTTTTTATTAAATTTTAATTTTTAATATTAATTACAGTTTATTCACTTTGCATCCCTGCCATAGCCCCTTCCTCATTCCTCCCAATCCCACCCTCCCTCCCTCATCTCCTCTCATGCCCTTCTCTAAGTCCATTGATAGGGGAGGACCTCCTCCCCTTCCATCTGACCCTAGCTTATCAGGTCTCATCACAACTGGCTGCATTGTCCTCCTCTGTGGCCTAGCAAGGCTGCTGCCCCCTCAGGGGGAGGTGATCAAAGTCTCTTTTAAAAACTAAAATATCTTTAAAAGTTCAGTCTCTTAATTGTGGGCTCCCGTAAAATCAGAAGTAAATTAAATAGTCTTTATTTCATGAGGAAATAACCAAGGCATAGCCACAATCCAATCAAAGTAAAACCAAGCCCCAACTGTGCAAATGGTACAATGTTTAATGTCTGAGATTCACTTAAGATCTTCATGCTCCTCCACGGAGTTTGGGTTACTGCTCCAGCTTTGCTCTATGTAACACAAAGCGTTTGTCTTCTAGGTTCCAGGGGCTGCACTCCACTGTTGCTGCTGGTCTTGATTTTTACAGGACCCAGGAGCACCAGGTTAGGGATGACCATCTCATGATTTTGGTTTCTCCAAAATCTCTTCCACTGTACCTGGACTGCATTTTCACTGATAGTGTCTTCCAGGCTCTCTTCACAGTTGGGGAGGGGCACGAGTGAAGAAGGGGGAGGGAAGGTGGGATTAGGAGGGGAGAAGGGAGGGGTTTATAGGGGGATACAAAGTGAATAAAGTGTAATTAATAAAAGTTAAAAAAAAGAAAAGAAAAGATCAGCATCGTAGAGGTGAAATATTTTTTTAATTTTTATTTTTTTATTATTAGTTACATTTTATTAACTCTGTATCCCAGCTGTATCCTGCTCCCTCAGTCCCTCCCAATCCCTCCCTCCCTCCCTCATCTCCTCCCTGCCCCTTTCCAAGTCCACTGCTTGGGGAGGACCCTCCCCTTTCATCTGACCCTGTTTCATCAGGTATCTTCAGGACTGGCTGCAAAGTCTTCTTCTGTGGCCTAGCAGGGCTGCTCCTCCCTCAGGGGGTGGGGGAGGTCAAAGAGCCTGCCATTGAGTTCCTGTCAGAAATAGTCCCTGTTCCCCTTACTATGGGAAACCAGTTGGTTGCTGGAGGTGAAATATTTTGGGAAGTATTTCTTGAGAGTCAGCTCACAGAGGCTGTGCTCCAGAGGTGGCCAAGGTTTTACATCTGTAAGAGTCACTCATGTGATACTGATTTTGAAGGCATGACAAATAGCGGCTGAAGCTTGTCACTGAAAGACCAGCAGAGCCCACTGGTGAAAATGGCCCAGGATGGCATCTGCTTGAGGCAGGCAGCTCCCAGTCTTAGTGGGACTCTGACTTCTTCCCTAACCTCTCTGCATCTCCGTATCTTGTCTGTGAGTGCACACACCGGCAGCAATGACAAACAGGATCGCACTGGTGATCCGGTGACCTGAAGGGAAATTGAGAATAAGTACAAGCTTTAAGATTTTTTTTTGTAACCTGTACCTCTCCTTTATTCATTCATCCAACAGAACTTCCATTTGAGCACTGTAAGCAAACCAAAAGCAAACGAACAAAACATACTACATTTTTTTTATTCTGTGCATTAGTTACTTTTCTTACTGTTGCGGAAAACTGCAAAGCGCCCCCAGGGAAGGTGGGTTATTAGGTTCGTGGTCTGAGGAGAGACGGTCCATCGCAGTGGCAGGAGCATGAGGTGGCTGGTCATACAGCAGTTAGTCATGAACTAGAAATGAATAGTGTGTTCAGCTTGCTTTCTCTTTTTGCCTTTTTTATTTCGTCTGGGGACCCAGGCCACAGGCTCACCTGGCATTCAGTGTGAGTCCTCCCCTGCTCAATTACAGTTCTCGGGAAACAGCCTCACTGAATACATCCAGAGCTACATCTCCCAGGGGATTCAGAATCCAGGTGAACTCAAAATGAAGGCAGTGGCACTACCGTCCATTTCTATAATCGCTGAAACATCTAACTTTGACTGTCCTGACCAATTGATTACAGACGGTAATTCTCTTCCTTCGACCCTAGTGCTGCTAGCCTCCAGCGAACAGCCAGTCAGAAACGGCTCTGGTCTGCATCTGCTTGAGGTAGGCAGCTCCCAGACTTAGTGGGACTCTGACTTCTTCCCTAACCTCTCTGCATCTCCGTATCTTGTCTGAGAGTGCACACACCTGCAGCAATGACAAACAGGATCGCACTGGTGATCCGGTGACCTGAACTTGGGAAGCACCTTGAGAATGAGTGGATACTGTGAATACTCTAAAATGTATACTGTCCGTACTGTCCCCCTGAACACAAACGCACATGCTTGGTTATCCCTCCTGGCACACTGTATTTGTCCATTGTTCTGAGGGGTTAATGAGCGCTCTGTGTGGAAAGGCCAAAGATGAGTTGTGGAAACCAAGCCTCAAACTCACCAAACCCACCCCACCCAAAGACAACTCTCTCTCGCGTGAGGTTCTCAGAGAGTCAGCAACCGTGTGCTTAAATCACACAGCAGAACAGCTCCCTCCTGCCAGTCCACACTTTGTGCTCTCACTGCTAAGATGCTGGTTAACGTAACTCTCCTAGTCTGTTCCCGCACCTGGCCATGTTTAAAGCTGCCACCCCCGCCAGTTAGCGTCTCCTGGAAACATGCTTTTACACCACCTTATACCGACCACATATACCACCACGTGATCCCAGTGTAGACAGGGGGTGCTCGTGGCTAGGGCTAGGGGGTGTGATTAATAATGGTTAGAGCCACTTCCTAGGTAGGCATAGCGCATCCCTCGGGGTTGGTTCTTTCATGCGACAAGGTTTTAGGAACTAGAAGAGAAATGCCTTCCGTCCCGTAACAGGACAAAGATATTTGTGGTTAGGATTTCATTCACCAGTTACCAAAGCATGTGGGTACGGAGCACAGGGACACTGCTCCGTGGTAGAGCACTTGTGTAGTGCATACAACGTTCTGGGTTCAGTACCTGGTACTGAAGTAGGGGTGGCTGTTAACAGAGAGCGAGAAGGAAGCATCGTTAGCAGGCATGGAGAAATCAGAGGGGTGCCGGTTACTAATGAACCTGCCTCTGCTCTCTGCGCCCAAATACTCAGACTCAAAACACCATCAGTGTGATGGACGTGGCTCCAAGGAGCTCCCTCTCCCTAGACACGATTGTACATAGAAACAGAGGCAGCGCTGGCCAACACGAATCTGTCAGCATCCGCTGGGCTGAGACAGATCAGTCAGTGATTTCCCCTGGGCCTCAGCAGCAAGCGGTGCAACGGTGGCAGAGCCAGGACCTGTGTGTGCCTATCTGAGGGCCATATGACAAGCCAGTTGATTGTTTTCTACAGCATTGCTCCCAGGGGCCAGAAGGCCGTGCCCAATTTTCTTTGCTCTGACACTTAAGAGAGTTCCCCACTGCTGCCTTTCTCAGAGCCGAGTCAAAGCTGCCAGGGCACCAGGCAAACGCATCTAATGTGGAACTGCTCTCTAAATAGAATGTGAGGGACCATCCGGAGTTCAAGGGCGTTTTGAAGGTCTTCGATTAAAAGGGACACTGACTCACACTCGTCCCTCCCTCCCTCCCAACCGTCCTTCTGTGTGGAGAGTTTCCAGCCTCTGTTATTCACTCCCAGTGTCAGGATGAGATCGCTAACAGGAAGGACAGGTGTTGGGAAGTGCTTTATGAAGGGAAAATGTAGACTATGCACACCTTCCCTTCCAGGCCTTCCTCCCTGGTCCTCCCACAGAGTACCCCAATCGGGAGCCCAGAGGCATAAATGTGTCTGTGTGGCACATTGGCAGAGTTTGGTGGGGCGTAGAGCAGACAACAGGAGAAGTGGAATATGAAGGCGAGAGGCCATAACCGCATCACATCTTAACACGGGCTTGTGATGTAACATTTTAGCAAACACCTCAAAGAGACGAGTTTCAATCCTGCAGGTACCCAAGGAAATGAAGAACTGGCAACTGAAGAACAACGGAGGCAGAGGCCCTGAGAGGCAAACACGAAGGGGAAAAAAAAAATCCCAGGGGCTAGAATAGAACGGCAGAATAGGAATAGTGAGTGACCTTTGACATGCAGAACGCATGTTGTGGTGAACCTCAAAGAAGGTGTCTAAGGTTGCCAACACTGGGTCATTTGACAGAAGTCACGTTATGCTTTGACTAGGCCAATATGGCT
Source organism: Meriones unguiculatus (assembly GCF_030254825.1). NCBI lineage: Eukaryota > Metazoa > Chordata > Mammalia > Rodentia > Muridae > Meriones > Meriones unguiculatus. The sequence goes on along the minus strand of NC_083359.1, from coordinate 85,605,460 downwards.
GTCGCACTGAGACTGCACAGAAGAGGCCAGAGCAAATGGTGAGGGAGCCCTCAGGGGACAGTCAAAACTATCCTTGGGGGACATGATGGTGACAAGGAGGTGATGACCAGAGAATGATGGCACCTACCTTGAGACAAGCAGAAGGAAAGCACGACAGTGGGAAAACTGAGCTCTGCTTCCGGGTGAAGGGCACTCGGGGATCTTTATTCCGTTCTCTCTACCTTTTGCATACGTTCCTAAACTGTTACAAGAACGTTTTAAAACAAACACACACAAAAACGAATAGTGTTAGTTAAATCTTTGAGGAAGCAAGGTACAGAGCATGGCTGCCTTTTGGAACAGGAAAGAATAAAGGATGGATGTGTGGGGAGACCATGCTTAGAGGCAGAGCAGGAAAGGAAGAAATAGAGGGAGGCTCCTTCTTCAGTGACCCCCAACATTCTCAGCGAAAGAGAGGTCACAACTGAGCTCTCCACTTTGGGCTCACGAAGCAGAATGAACAGGAAGTTGGGTTGGGGTTTGAAGAAGAGAAAATTTTAATGCAACCGTTGCATGTGATGTCAGAGAAGATGGACAGCAGAGAAATCAAGTCCATGCAGTCTCTCAGTGGTGTGCACTGAGACCTCACCACAGTCCTGCCATGCTGTTTCTGGGTTTTTCAATGCCTCACTCAGAGTGTATTATGCCAGGAAGGCCAAATACCCTATGTATGGAAGCTAACTTCCTTTTGTTTTTCATTTTTCCCAAAATTCCTGAGGATTCTTTCTTACTGCAATTCTCTGCAGCCAGCTCCCAGAATTCCATGAGGAAGATGGGCCAGAGAGAGGTGTGGGAGAGTGGTACCCAAACACTAGATGAAACTTTCTTAAGAACCTTGGTCATCAGGATAAGATGATCAATCCTCACTTAGAAAGACAAAGGGGATGTGCATTGAACGTATGACAGGAGTCTACTGCAGAAGGCATCTGAAAGACTCTACCTAGCAGTGTTTCAAAGCAGATACTAAGACTCATAACCAAACCTTTGGCAGAGTACAGGGAATCATATGAAAGAAGGGGAGTTAGTATGACATGGAAAGGATAGGAGCTCCACAGGGACCAAATATATCTGGGCACAGGGGTCTTTTCTGAGACTGACACTCCACCAAGGACCATGTATATCTATAACCTAGAACCTCTGCTCAGATGAAGCCTACAGTAGCTCAGTAGCCAATTGGTTTCCCATAGTAAGGGGAACAGGGACTATTTCTGACAGGAACTCAATGGCAGGCTCTTTGACCTCCTCACCCCCCAAGGGAGGAGCAGTCCTGCTAGGCCACAGAGGAGGACTTTGCAGCCAGTTCTGAAGATAGCTGATAAAACAGGGTCAGATGAAAGGGGAGGAGGTCCTCCCCAATCAATGGACTTGGAAAGGGGCAGGGAGGAGATGAGGGAGGGAGGGTGGGATTGGGAGGAAATGAGGGAGCAGGATACAGCTGGGATACAGAGTTAAAAAAATATAACTAATAATAAAAATGAAAAAAAAAGAACCTTGGTCATGTTCTCTCTCTTCTACCACTTCTGGTGTCTATCCAGATGTAGCCCATAGACAGCTCTGTCTCCGGTTTCCCTAGTAAGGGGAGAAGAGACAGTTTCTGACATGAACTCGGTTGCCTGCTCCTTGATCACTTCTCCCTAGTTGGGAGATCTAGCCAGCCCACAGAGGCAGAGGATCCAGACAGTCCTGATGGGACCTGATAGGCTAGGGTCAGACGGTAGGGGAGGAGGACTTCCTCTACCAGTGGACTAGGGGAGAGGGATAAGGGAGGAAGAGGTGAGGGAGGGAGGGTAGGACTGAGAGGAGACGAGGGAGGGGGCTTCAACTGACATACAAAGTGAATAAATTGTAAAAAAAAAAAATTAAGAATAATAATAATGTTTCTTACTAAAATAAAAACCTTAGTCATTAATCTGAGAAACATTTGGTCTGCAGTGGCCTTCAAGATTCAGAGAAAGGCCTGCAGGATTCAGAGAAATTAATAAGTCAGACCTAGTGGGAAAGAGGAGGGCACATAGGCCAGCTATTTCCATCCAGGGAGAAAGAGAAGCAGAACACGTGACAAAGGCCTAAGGTTAGCACTAGCTAGCTTTAGCGTCAGAGACCCCACCTCCTCCCTGCCTCTGTTTGAGGGCTTCGAGATCTCTGGCATCATGGAAATTTACTGCACCTGTGGAAATTTTCCAGGAATGCAAACTGCAAGCAGTCTAGCTAAGCTGGGCTACAGGGCCCTTGTCTGGCCATCTGAAAATGAAAGGCTTGCAAATTAAATGACAAATGTCAGCTAGAGTCCCGGGGAATGATATAACATGCCTATGATGGGGAGGGCAGGGGTGCTTAATATGATAAGGCATCTTTAAAGACTTAACAGTGAGTCTAGCACATACCAAGTTCTAGAAAATACTGGTTTTTTTATTAGAATAGGGGCCATGCAACTCATTGTCCTTTCACTTCCATTCAATTTGTGAAAAATCCTTAATCTGTATTCATAGGATCTACACACTTTTACTTAAGAATTAAAAGTTATTAAATTTTTAGGGCTAGAAAGAGAGTTCTTCAGCTAAGGGTACTTGCTACACAATCATGGGGAACAGTGTTCAGATCCCACACACCCATGTAACAAACAGGGTAATTACACATGCCTGTATCTCCATCTCTGAAGGGAATGGAAACAAGAGAATCACTAGGGCTTACTGGCTTCCAGCATGAGGAAAAAACCAAACAAAAGAAAAACACACACACACACACACACACACACACACACAACACAGGGTCAGGGAGAGATCCGGCATCAAAGGAACATGCAGAGAGTAAGAGAAGAGGATGCCAGATCCAGGCATGCACACATGTGGGGAGAATTTTTGTTTCTTTAAAAGAACACAGAAATATTATGAGAATGTTTTCATTTTAATTCCAGGTGTGAGGACGTGGTGCAGCTCCACAGCAGGTGACTATGATTTGCCCGGTGCTCCAGCAGGGGCGTGGTTTTGCCAGCTGCACCTAGTTTCTGGGAGTGTTGGAATTCTGAAAACCTTTCAAGGGTATATAAATGTTAGAACCCAGCTAAGGGGCTGGTTGCTGGTCGGATGCCGTTGGTTGCTGTTGGCTGAAGTTTGTCAAGTAGTCACGCACAAAGAAACAAGAAAAAAAATTAGATATTCTGACGGTGCAGATCAAACTTGCCCTAAGGACCTAGACTTCCCTAATCACAGGAAGCAGTCTAATGATAACATCGCCCCCTTTCCTCATGATCCTCTTTTCTCTTCTACCTAGTGTTAGGGGTTTAATAAAGGTGGAAGAGAGAAAGAGGAACTCACAAAGTAGCAAAACCTGGCTACATAGACATAAGCATCTGTACCATCCCCACACACGTGTTCATATGCGCACACACAGAGACACATACACAAATAAATAAATATTTTAAAGTAATTAAACAAAAAAAAATACTGCCTATCACAGGTGAGTGACTGGTTCTTTAAGTCAGGCCAATCTCTACTTGAGTTAATTAAAATATTTGAAATTTTAATATTTTTCAAACACTCATAATTTGACATTCCCTCTTATATGAACAAACTTACATGAAGAAAATTAGGGAAGATTCCTCAAGTTTATATATATTTATGTATATATACATGTATGTATATATATATGTATGTATGTATGTTGATATTTTGAACAAATGTCTTTTAACTTTTTTCATTTTCCTTCTTTCAGCCCTAGTTAATATTGTTTAAAAACTTCTTTAGCAAGTAAGTATAAATGAAAGCAAAGAACCAAAGAATATATGTATATACACATATGTTTATATTTATATATTGATAGAAGGCAGTTTCCTGGGTCCAGCCACCTCAGGAACAACCTCCATCTTGCTGGCAAGGTCAAAACTGAGTGCATATTCCCAGGCCCCGGAACTCGACTCCTATCCTGCTTCTTCAGGATAGGAGTTTTCATGTTTATGTCTTAAGCAGTAAAGGATGTAAATGGGACCTGACTGCAAAGAGCTGACTGAAGGGACCTAAAACCATATGACCTGGAGAGACCCAGTCACCACTTGCTCAGCCCCTTGTGTCAAAATATGATCTGTCAATGCGACTGCCTCCCCTGCCCTCCCCTGGCTCTGTGTTCCCATCCTTTATTACTGCTGTACAGTCTCCAATCCAGGTTCAGATCCCAAACAGGCTGGCCACCTCCTGGCACATGCAAAAAAATAAATCTTGCTTCTTAAGCTTCTGTCTCTTAAGTGAGTTTTCTCGGCTTCTACCTTGAACCCGACATACATAAAATACTACAGCACCTATTCCTTTCTAAATTTAATCGTTTACTTATTTGAAATTTGTGTGTCTGCTTCTTATCTATCTCTCTTGCTAGATAAGTGCCAGGAGAGGCATTCCTTATATTCCCTGAAATAACAGGGTTCTATTTCATAGGCAAATATTCAAAGTCTGAGAAATCTAGTATTTGTTTTAGTTGAGCAGTCTTTGAACAAGCCCTAGATAAAACAGAAGCCCAAGTCCCTGCTGCCATAAAGAATCCAAGATAATATCAAGAAACAAAAAGACCTTTCAAGGAGTCTCTCAAGGTTGTTATTGTGTAAATTGTTCAAATAAATGTCAGAGAGCTTTGTCCTTATTTTCATTACAAGTTTTTCATCTTCGAAGCACTTTAAAAACAGCTTCCCTTCATTTTATGTATATTAATGAAGCTTCCTGTTTATACCTAAGCAACCTTTATGATAAAATCATAAAGGACCCAAGGGAGAAATAAATGAAACATATAAGTTAAAAGCTGAGTTATTAATAGCAATAAAAAAAGAAATCACCTATGCCGAGGACAGAGAGACTCCAATGGTAAGCAATAAGAGGATAAGGGTGTTGTGTCAAAACATGCAGATACTTCAAAAAGAAATGAAAGGAAAAATTACCACTCTAGCTGCCGGTGTGTGTGTGTGTGTGTGTGAGTGTGTGTGTGTGTGTGTGTGTGTGTAGGAATGAGTGCAGTGCCCACTAGGGAGGGCTGCCCCAGCTGCAGACCTGGCAAGTTGGACTTGAAGCAGAGAAATTCCACCCTCAGAGCCGCCCTCCACCCTCATACATGTTCACACATTCTCACCCATCAACAGATTTCCTGTCTTGCTGTTGACCAGCCTTCCCCTACCTTCCCACAGAATTGTATTCTAATTCTGTAGGCCTCTTTTTTTCAGACACTTTCTCTCTTCAATCCTTTGTCAAAGCAGCATAGGCCTAGGTCTCATTTTGTTGGAAGCCAGACTCTTTTCCCCCCCTCTTATAATTATGCTCACACAGCTCTTCATCTTTGAGTAACAACTTTACAGAGCTAGAACTCACTGGCCATGAGAGTCCTCCATTTAAAGTATACAGGTCAGTGGCTTTACTAAACTACGACCACACAGTCACCGCCACTGATCAGTTCTATGATAATCCATTACCCGGATCTCAGCAACCACTCCTCTGGTTTCTGCCTCTGGGGAGACACTTTCTATGACTCGGACAACACAGTATGTGGTCTGGCGTCTTCCTCTAAGAAGGAAGTTTTCACTGTTTGTCCTGTTACAGTGGGAGTCAGGATCAATATTTCCTTCCTTGTTTCTGAATAACACTCCATTGTATGAATAGACTGCGTTGTATTTACTGATTCCTCCGGTGATGGCTACTTGGTTTCTTCCCGGTTCTTGGCCATTGATGAATAAAGCTATTGGCTAGTTACAGATCATTTAGTGTCCTTTCATGATGTGTTAGAAGCAGAAGAAGTTCAGCGGTTGCCTGGTACAGTCCCCGTCTAACGCATAACTCTTTCCTACAGAGCCCTTAGAAGTGTGTTAGGCCTCACTGGCATGACTCCAGAAGTGGGAAATCATCCCTGTGAATCAGGAAATATATATATTCCTGCAAAACTCACTATCCTGTTCCAGAGCAAGACTGTCACAACTGCTGTGAGTTCATATGTGCCCCCACTGTGTCTAGAAACTATTGTTTCACTATAGTCACCCATTGCCTCTGGCTCTTAAAATCTTCCTTTCCCCTCTTGTGCAATGACCCTGAAGCCTTAGGAGGAAGTGTGGGATATAGGTGACTTGGCTATTAACCCTCTGGTATCCCACTTCCTCATAGTTAGAATATCAATCCACTTTACCTCATAGGTAGCAGTGAGAAAAAAAATAGACCAAAGTCAAGGTAATGGTTCATATTCCACATGGCAAGAAGCTCTACTATGCCCTCCTCTGAGCTACTGTGACTCATTATCGACATATAGGACATGAGATCCCTTTCTTCCCAAGGTACCAACACTGTTCCCAAAACAGTTCATCTATATACGTACCACATATCAGGAAATAATACTGAGCATCATTCATTTTCCCGGATATGCTATATACATGTAGACACTACCTTCATTAAACTAACACTCTGGGGGAGGGAAATGGCTTCCCGTGTGCTAGCAAAATCATAATAAAAGTGATTTTACGTAAGAAGAAGGATTAAATTGGTAGTGACTACTAAAGGAGAATCATTGTAACCAAATGAGGTTTTCTAAATATAAAATTGCTGTATTTAAGATACCACACACAAAGCAAATTTTCCTTTGAAGGACGGTGTCTAGTGAAATTGTTCTCCTCCGACATCACTGGACATTCCTAGCAGCACTGGGGGCCAAAATGCATCTCTGCTGACTGTAGAGGTAAACCTCCACAGTAAGGCTGTCAATCATATCCTTTGAATGTCTTCTCCTATTGAATTTTTGTGCCAGTGTGTCTACGTAGAAGTGAGTCAGGGATTTATTAGCCACGCTGGACTCTTATCAACAGAAGACAAGAAATTCCCTGTGGACCCAAAGCAGCCATTTGATTCACATTTGGTGCTTTGGTAACAAGAACATTCGGATGGGTAAGGCCTCAAGGGACAAAGAAAACAAAAATAGAAGTCAAAAGCAACTATGTAAGAAATAAGATCCCTCAAGCAAATGAGGACAACTTCTCTTCGCAGTTCCTTGCTCAAGCACACAGATTTCTGTCTGGTCCCTGCCCCTTTCACAGAATCCTCCTTATCCCCATGGGTTTCTGCAAGCTGAGATAAGTCTTCTCCAATTCAGTGTCTCTACGAAAATAGAGACGTTCTGGGAAGGATGAAGGTCGAAGAAACTGACTCCTGCTACTTCTAAAGGCAGATCAGGCAGAAATAGGGTCAGCCCAGTATCCGTTTAGTGAAAACTAACCAAGCCAAGAATTTCTCAGAAATGAAGGCACACATCTGCACTACCCATCCCTCAGACGTGAAGACGGGCATTTTCAGTCTTCAGAGGAGTCTATACTCGGCTCTACCTTCAGGAAGGCCATTACGTGTGGACTCTTCCACAATGTAATGGGTCTGAGAAGCATTAAGTCAGAGAGGTAGCGAATTCTCTGGGTCATTTTAGAAGACAGAAGGAGACCACGGCTCTCTTACTGATTTCCATACAATTTCTGGGAGTAAAAAAGGAATAAACACCCCCCCCCCAGTTTCTTCCTGGGAAATCTGAAGAACAGTAAATATACCTAGAGCTTCCTCTACTGAAGGCATCTAAGGTGGCCTCAAAAGCCTGGAGAACTAGTGACCTAGCAAACAGTGTGAAAGGGACAAGAGAACCTGGCCCTGTTGTAACAGATGGGTATTTCCATTTCACAAAGTCGGCCTCAGAGATCAGGAGAACCAGGAACCTAACAGCTCACATTTGTTCAGCACTGTGCACTTCTAAAAAGCCCTGTCCAGTTTTAACACCAATTATGTAAGCTATCTACTGGGCACTTCGAATCTACTAATTTACTGTCATTTTGATAGCTACTCTGTTAACCGATTATTGTCACTAGTAAATCAGAAATTGATAGCTTGCTCCAAGTTCAGACATCGAGAAAATGGCAACAAGATTACATGGCCACATCTGTGAAGTTTTCATTCGCTGCTTCCTCCTGTTCCTTCTCTACCTAGAGTTGACACCATTAATAGCCAGAGCCTCATTCTGCAACCTAAGGAAATAGTGAAAAGAATTTACACGATCAAGGGGCCTCTTACCGGCTGAACTATGTCCTGTACCACCTGTCATGGACTGGAGCGTGTCCCTCCAAATGTGCGTGTTGAAATCCTAGCACCCAGGACTTGAGAAGGTGGCTGTATTTAGATACGGAGCCTTCAAAGAGGCAAATAAGAGAAATTGAGCTCATATCGGTTGGTTCTAGTTAAATATTTTTGGTGTCCTTACAAGAAACAAGACAACACACACTCCAAAGAGTGGCCGTGTCTGCACATGGTGAGAAGACAGACATTTACAAAGCAAGGTGAGAAGCCTCAGAAGGTACCAAACTGCTTAGCTGATAAGTTGATTTGTGGCTCACTAGGAACTATGGGAAAATAAATTTCCACCATCGAAGGCACCTGGTGTGCAGTATTTTGTTTTGGCAGCACTGGCAAATTACTACTCTGCTCCTTTTATTGTTCTGCTGCCTCGGTAAAGGTAGATAGGAAGTCCACTTTCAAAGTAACACGTAAAAGAACCCAACAAAGAGTGGAGAGCCAGCCCCACTGATTCTACATTCTCTTCCTTTCACATACACACACACACACACACACACACACACACACACACACACACACACACACCTGCCTTTCAGGCTACACCATTTTCTAACCGTGAAACATCTTTCATGCTCCATTCCAAACCCCTGCTGGCTTGGAGATTCTCATCAGAACAGGGTTATTCACAAAGAGCATCAACACATGGTACAAGAAAATTTCAGGTCAGGTGAGTTTCAGTCATGACTGCAATATTCTCAGAGAAGGGAACAGCTTCCCAGTCTTGGCCTCTGACCACAAGGGTTTTTGTTTGTTTGTTTGTTTTTCCTTGTTTTCTTTGTTGTTTCTTTGTTGACAGAGTTTCACTATGTAGCATGAGCTGGCCAGGAACTTGCCAGGAAGATCAGGCTAGCTCAGAATTCCTGGCAGTCTTCCAGCTTCCCCTTCCTGAGTACTGAGATTACAGCCATGCACCACCCTAAGCAGCTCAAGGAGTGTGTGTGTGTGTGTGTGTGTGTGTGTGTGTGTGTGTGTGTGTGTTTCAGTACAGGAGGTTGAACCCAGGGCCTCATGCATATTGGGCAAGCCCTCCAACCCTGAACTGCATCTCCAACCTCCAGCTAAGAAACTTTTCTTTGCAGGAGCATTGACTGCATTTTCTAGGTTCATGGGACACAGAGCTGATAATGGATTTTCAGCTGGACTCTCTCCCAGAGAACTCCAGATCCCTTCATCTCATCGACAGTAGTACAGTGACAAAAAAAAAAAAAAAAAAAAAGCTTCATTTGCAAACTACATGATTCAAATGTGCAAAACTAAAAATGAGAGTTCTTTTACTCATCTCTAACTCCACTTCTATTTCAGGCACAAATTTTCTCCTTTTTGGCAGGAAACTTGATCCAGTCAATTGAGATAAAAACAGGAGTCATGTTTAAATGTGGTCATTTTTATATTCCCTACTTGTTGGAGGAAGGTCCGACTGTGTTTCCAAATGCTGATTTCAATGTCTTGAGATCTGGTTATTGCCACGCCACGGGTATTTGTTATAACATTGAATTATCTCCAGTAACCATATGATGAGAAGGAATGTTCCCCAATTATCCCTGATTGGCTGATTAAAAGGCCTGTGCCTGGGCAGGGAAAAAGAGGGCAGGCATGGCTAAGGTTTGAGGGTTTGGGGGACAGAAGGATCAAGGGAGAGAGAAACAGGAAGAGGAGGAGAAAGGAAGAGAGAGCCGCCATGGGTTGGCATGGAAAGAAGCACATGAATGGCATGGATGGAGGAAGTGGACAAGACGAGAGAATAAGCAAATATTCATGGAATTATGAATGGGAAGTAGCCAGGTAGAAGTTATTAGAACAATTGGCCTGGGATGGGGCTGGGAGGTAAAGGTAGTTTACAGGGTTAATATCTGCCCTGCCCCAGGTAAGATACAGCTATTCTAAAATCCATCAGGTGTCTGTGTCTTTTATTGATTATAAAAGCAGGTTAGATGATACCACCATAATAATTACAGGGCTAATAATAAACATTACCAGACCATATCTTTAAATTAACCACAATACCTACTCTTTAAGTAGCACCAGGTTTGGGTGTGTGTAGGGGGAGGGGGGACCATGATTTAGAAGATCTAGACTTAAGCGGGCCTGTGAGTGCTTTCCTTACTCTATCATAGGCGTCTGTAGCCACTGGCACTTCCTGGAACATCTGAGATTCTAGGTAGTGTCCAGCCTTGGTCCATATTGGTCCCTCTGCTTCGGCTTCATCTAGGACTCTAGGTATAGAGCCCATCACTTGGATAATTCTGAGCTTCTCTTTACCTTCTAATAGTATATTTGGGCCCTCCCTCCTAAGGGATCATCTAGGCTGCAGAAGACTCTGGGTTTAATCCTCTGTACTGCAGTACACACGCACACACACACACACACACACACACACAAAACTTGAGCTGGGTGTGATGGTGCACTGCTAAAATCCCAGAAACTCTGTTGCAAGAGTCTGATTCCTTATACTCCCTGCCACTTCCTCTCCTCCTACTCTACTCCTAGAGCAAGAGATGACCTCAACTCCAACTCTCCGTTCCTAGCTCTAACCCTGCCCCAAACAGAGGTACACACAAAGCTCCCTTTAAATAAAGCATTGAGGCCTCCTTCTCCTCCAGCTTTCTTTCTCCCTAAACAGCCTCTGGGAATGGTTATAGTCTTAGAAACTTCGCTGAAGAATCTTAGCTTTGAACAGATTTAGATAAGACCCGTTTTTTGCTTTTAGTTTCAAGAAATTCTAAGCTCCTCCTTTTTCCCCCTAAAATGACATAATTATACTTGCTTTTATAAGGGAAGCACGAGTGAAGCAACCTACATGGGGGGTAAGAACAGCCAAGAACATGACCCGGTACTGCCTGTATTTTTGTAAAACCAAGTAAATAGAGAGTAAGTCCAGAGGTGACAAGGAATCGAAAAGGGAGAAAACAGCCCAGGTGTTTGATGACCTGTTCCTGTCACCTCTCCTTCAGCAGCCCCTACTGGACACAGGTCACCTTTTCAACCACCTTGCCAGCTTTGTTTTACTTGACATCACCCATTTATATTGTTCTCTCTCTCTGCTCTTCTTTGCCCATTATCCATTCACACACACACACACACATACACACACACACCTACACAGCTAGCATGTAAGCTCGAGAAGCTACGGGGCTTGGACTGTTCACTATAAATTCCCAGTGGTTAGAGTTTGTCATAGATTGCTTTCAGTGTTAGGAGCAATAAGGGATGGAGGGGCAGGAGATGGAGTGCACTGTTGTCTGGCCATTACTCTCCTCTCCCCAGTTTTTCAAACTTCCCAAGGCACCAAAGGGTCTCAAGAGACAATGCCCAAAGCTTGTCATCTTTTTTCATTCAGGAACCAAGTTTGTATTCTTTGCTTTTGTACCGCCCCTTAGCTGACCCCTGACTCGGGATTCTTAAGAGGCCACAGGCCTGTCCTCAAGGGTTTGCTTAGCATGGCACATCCTACAGGGAGAGCCCAGTGTCACCATGCACATGCTTCTGGGCCAGGATCACCCCAAAGCCCTCTGTCCTCTGCTGATCCTTCAAAGTGGGGAGAAAGGGACAAGCTTAACCAGCAAGAGGAGTCACGGGGCAGACAGCACTTCACTTCCGTGGTCCTCCCTTGCATGCAGGCTCTGGCATGACCATGCTTCCTTTCATCTTCCCTCTGAGCTTCTTAACATGATGCTGAGGCATCTCCCTCCAGTGCCCTTTTCATCCCATTTGCCTGGGAAAACTCCTACCTTCCAAGATTCAAGCCAACCCTGGAAGCTAGGCCGGACTCCACCTCCTTCTCAGTCTGGATTCCTCCTCCTCCTTCTTCTCCTCCTCCTCTTCTTCTCACCTCCACCCCGTGTTTGTCACTCTATGTTGTAATTACAATTTCCCTCCCCTTTCACCCACCTACTATGGTTGAGGTGAGGGTTTATTGAAAACCAAAGCCAGCGCCTAGAATCTGCTGTACCAGCTCTCCCTAGCTCAGAGTCTGACGAGCTCAGCGTCATCATAAAATGAAGGTGTGGACATTCCTTTATTCCTCCCACATGCTGGAGCAGGCACTGAAAGTATTAAAACAAAAAAATCAGACACGATCCCTGCCCCCAATGGGTCTGCGTTAAAACTGACTGGAAGTGGGTTAGGAGAGCAGGTAGTAACCAAGGAGGTAAATAATTGTTGATTATTATTAAGCTCACAGAGGACAGAAATAGTACTTTGATCAACAATAACAGAAGGGTCTTAGCCGGGTGTGGTGGCACACGCTTTTGATCCAGTGCTTGGGAGGCAGATTGCAGGCAGATCTCTTGTGAGTTCGAGGCCAGCCTGGTCTACAGAGAGGGTCCAGGACAGTCAGGGATTGTTACACAGAAAAACCCTGTCTTGGGGTTACTTTAAGAAGAAAAACCAGGAGAGACTCACAGAAAAAAAAAGGATGGATGGATGGATGGATGGATGGATGGATGGATGGATGGATGAGATTAAAACACAGTGAAATTGGGTCCAGATTACAGCCTAGTCACTCAGAATCTCTGTCTCTCGGGAGAGTTTCGGCGACTCAGAATTCAAATAGCAGCAGAGGTTTAAGCTTGGTTTTGTAGGCAGATGGCAAGGCAGACTAGTTCACCCACAAGTCTCCTTTCTAGTTGCCTATCTTGTGGGTCAGTGAGAGGGAAAGTGTTAGGATTCTGGAAACAGTCATGATAAGATGCAGTCAGGCCTAAGAGTTCTCTGTGCTAGAGCCTGGAGTCAGGCCCTGGAGACAGCATTAAAGGTATGTGGAGTTCCTAGGGAAGTCCCTGGGAAGCAAAGATGTAAAACACCTCATGATGACACCGCAGAAGTCCAGTAACAGGGACTTGTGCACAGGACGATGGAAGCATGGAGGACAGACAGAAAGCACATGGCAGGAACAGACAAGGAGAGCTGAGAGTTATTTTGAACTACGCTCGTTTGGGAGATGAAAAGAACAGGCACGAACAAGAATGGCTCAAATGAATAAGAAAGCAGAAACAAAGGGAAGGAGGAAGAGAAATGCAGGCGTAGGCCAGGTGTGCTGGGTGCTGCAGTGTGGAGGTGGAGAGAGGAGGAAGAGGCTTGGTCCGGCCGGAGCATGCCCAGCCAACACAAAAACGACCAGGACTCATTCATCCTTCTAGAAGAGAGCTTGCAGAACATCAGGAAATTCACATTCAGATTCAGATACAGTCCATATCTGTAGGAAATATCAAGTAATTGCCCCATCTTCAGGACAGGCAAGGAATACAAACTTCTGGGTGAGGGGTTGGTGGGCAGGGGATATCTGGGGAAACTGGGAATATGAAGGAAGAAAGAAAATGAACCCCATGTCTGACTCCTTCTGGCACAGACAGTAATCTTGGGTTGGGGTCCTTGCGGTTCCTGGATCTTCAGCACTGCTTAACCGATTTATAGAGAGAGGAGGGCCACTGTGCAAGGACCCTACTGTACCTCTTGCCTGGGGATCTGTTATGAGTCACTTGTCCCTATAGCAAGTACAGGACAGTGCCAAGCCACCGCTTTTAGGAGCAGTCATGCATCCTGAGTTCTGATAACCCTGCCTGCATCAGGGTCGGCACCTGTGCTCTCTTGCCCCTGGTTTTCTTTTGAGGGGTGCTGACACAAAGACCTCCTTGCAAGGGCTCTCAAAAGACCAAACCTATGTGCCTTGTGGAAAATGATGGAAAGTAGAGACATACAGCAAACACAAAGGCCATTGTTAGTTTTTGTTTTCCAATAACTAAGTACACACAGAGCGTTCATGTGTGCCGGAACCTGGGTACACCCATAAGCACCCAGCCTTTACGTGTTAGATTTTATTGCACAAACAAAACCAACTTTCTTCTCAGTTTGATGCAGCATTTTGCCTTGGGCTTTCTCAGTCGGAACCCTGACTTCTGCACCCCTGCATATGAGGAGGGATCTGGCAAAGCCACAGGTCCTGCAGGACTAAGGATTTTCTTCTGCGGGGTCTATGGGGTGCATCCTTTAAGTCCAGAGCCTAACAAACAGAGGATGCAAAGCCTCGGAGCGAGCACTTGGGGAAATACGTCTAGGGAGGAGCCTGGGCAGCAGCTCACACCTCGTAACTTGGTTGATCATTATCTTGCCCACACACAAATCACGGGGACGGCAGAGGACAGGTGCGCACAGGGTGTAGGCCCTGGCCGGCCATCCGCGTTGGTCTTCTGGAACTACTTCCTCCTGAAATGTCCTGTGTCATTTGGACCCTCCCTCCTCCCACGCCCCTCCTACTCCAGCCCCACCCATGTCCTGAGGCATCTTCTGTCCTCCTGGGGCAGCTTCCGGTCTCAGAGATCCCCAGGTGTGTCCTGAGCTGGTTGCATTGTCTCTGGGTTGTAATTCTGCTGCTCTCTGAACACTCAACTCTCTTCACCTTCTGGGGTTGGATCCTCATCCACATCCCTGAACCACGGAATAGGCAGGGACAGGAAGTGAGGCGGGTCCTCAGTGTTTTTTTCCTTTTCACAAATAGAAAGAGGAGGCAGGCATAAAAGCACCCAAGAGAGCAGAAGAGAAGATAATGAAAAGATGGCCGCCCTGTCAAGGAAACAGTGACGGAGACCAAATGGGACAAAACAGAAAGCTTGCTGGAAGTGAGCTAGGCCTGCCCTCCTCTCACCGGTCTGAAGACTGAAGATGATGAGGTCAGAGAGCCAAAAGAGAAAGACGGGCTGGAAAAGGCAGCTGTAAGAGATAGCGTAAGCAATCGGAACTTATCCCAGCTGAGGTCTTCAGACGCCAGTGGATATAAAAATAGTAAGGGATGCGTGTCAAAATACAGATGACCAGGGCTGGGGACACAACTCAGCGGCCACAGCGCTCGCCTAGGGAGCTCCAAACCCCAGCTTGTCATACAGTCGCCATGGCAGCACAAGCCCGTAATCTCAGCATTTTGGAAGTTGAGGCAGAAGGCTTAGAAGTTTTAGGTCTCCTCTTCTACTATATAGCAAGTTGAAGGCCAGTGTGGGGACTGGGCTACACTGAGCAAGCTGGAAATGTCCTTGGAGGGAGCGAAGTGCCTTGGGAAACTTTGAAGCAAGGACCCTTTTG
Organism: Meriones unguiculatus; assembly: GCF_030254825.1. NCBI lineage: Eukaryota > Metazoa > Chordata > Mammalia > Rodentia > Muridae > Meriones > Meriones unguiculatus. The sequence continues at coordinate 85,590,233 of NC_083359.1, read as the reverse complement.
TTGAAAAAACTGTTCCAGAATTTTTTGAAATTCGGTACCCATTTCGATCTGCTTTGACAGATTCGTATCTGGACCGGATGCTTACCCTTGGCTGGGTTTTCACTCACTCACCGTCTGCTCTGCCCGGATCAGGGCTGCACTGACCCTGCGTGTGTCGCCCTGACTCCGCCCCTTTGCCCTTGTTCATGCTGATCACCTACAGCCAGAGTTCTCTCTCTTTAAACCCCCTTCCATTCCAGAGGAGTCCTGTTGTTCCCACAGAGCACCTGACCTTCAAAAATGCCTTTTGTAGCCAAGTTTGGTGGTTCTCACCCTTTCATTCCCAGTACCTGGGAGATAAAGATATATCAAGAGTTCAAGGTCACCCTCATCTTGGCTCCAGTGGGAGTTTGAGGCTAGCCTGGACTACGTGAATCTGTTTTAGAAATCTTTCTGTTAAGTCTGGAGAGATGGCTCAGTGGTTAAGACACTTGTTCTTGCAGAATACCTGGGTTTGATCCCCAGAACCCACAGGGTGACTCACAGCCATCTGCAATCCCAGTTCCAGGCAATCCAATGCCATCCTCTGGCTTTGATGAGTACTAGGCATGCACACAGACATACATACACGCAAATCACCCCTAAAATAAAATGCTTCTATTTGGAGTCAAGAGCAGATGTGACAATTTACATATTCTCAAGGATTCCAGATTCTGTCTGGAACATCTGATACAAACTACCCTGTACTGACCTACACTTAGGTCAGGAAAAAAAAAGAAAAGAAAAGTAAAGTAAAGAAAGAAAGAAACAGAAACAAAAAGCAGCTTTTCCTAGGCCTGCATAGTCATTCTGTGGATTATGAATTCAGAAATAGACACTTTGTCTCTATGCTATGATATGAACTACTAGCTGGAATGACTTGATTTCTGAAGATTATTTAATGATGATTGATAGAACGGGATCTTGTAAAGGGTCACTCACTCCAAGTGGTGATCTTTTGGCTAGAAGGGCCCTCAGTGAGGGCAGTCCATGAACTCCTTCATATTGCTTCTCCACATAGCTGTGTGGGCTACAGGAGAAGATCCCTAAGTGTTAAAAGCAAGCAAGCACCTCAAGGGAACTAGGTAGGCTGTTACCTTATGCAGTTTGGTTGGGTTGGGTTGGGTTGGGTTGGTTGGTTTAGTTTGGTTTGGTTTGGTTTTTGGTTTTTCAAGATAGTGTTTCTCTGTATTAATAGCCCTGGCTGTTTTGGAACTTACTCTGTAGACTAGGCTAGCCTTGAACTCACAGAGATGTACCTGTCTCTGCCTCTCAAGTGCTGGGACTAAAGGTGTATACAATCACACCAGACTTTTACGCTAGTTTTCAATGGAGCTTTGTCTCAACCTGTACTCAGTTTCAAGAAAAGGGGTAGAGGCTCTGCCCCTCAATGAGAGTCAAGATCACATTTTTTTTTAAAGTTTAATTGTTAAGTCAATTTTTTATCTTTCTTACGTGTCTCTAAGACCACTAAATCTCACTCTATCAAGACATCAGGCCATTATTTAAACCAAGCACTTCAAATTCAGGCATTTGAGTTCCATTCCTCCAGTATAGACAGTAAGCTGAAGTTACTGAACACAAATGCCCAATTGCACAGTAGTTTGACATAACTATGGTGGACACTCCTGTTCATAAAAGGAAGTGTGAAATGCACAGCAAGCATGGCTCTAGACATCTTTCTGAAGCACAGAGGGGCACATACTGCCGTGTTCATTAGGGCTTTTTGTTGTTGTTTTGTTTTGTTTTGTCTGCTGCTTGTCCTGAAGCTCTTGGTGCTGGCCTCAGGGTCCTTGGCTCTGCCACTGAGTACCTTTCTCAGCCAGCTCATTACATGTAGCAAGAAGTCCAAAAGCCCATTTCATTTGTGCTGGTTCCCAGCCTCTTTGTGTAAACTGATATGATCCTTTTGAAAGCTTCATGAATGGGGGGGGGGGGGGTTGTCAATTTATAACTTATTTGGTCAGACTCTAAAAACCCACACCACAAATCTCCTTGTGGCTGGCTTTGCTTTCTTTAGTTTGGGCTCCCCTGTGATATGGTATATGAGGCAATAATATCCTAAGGCTCTTTTTACTTTTTTTTTCCTTTTAACTGTTTTTAATTGTTTGAGGTGGGTGTACTTGTGCCAGGGTACTCTGGAGGACAGCCAGCAAGGATCAGTTCTCTTCTTCCACCGTGTGGGTTGCAGGGCCAAACAACCGTCATCAGACTTAGTGGTAAGGTGCCTTTGCCTGCTCAGCCATCTTAGCCACGCCCCACCTCTTTTCTTATTTTCTTCCTTCCTTTATTTTTTTTCCCTTGTGAAAGGGTCTTCCTACATAGCCTTCAGGGTGACTTTGAACTCATGATTCTCCTGCCTCATCTGGGATTGTAGGCCTAGGTCACTGCCACTGACTCCCGTCACTTCCTTACAAGCCACATGGCCAGTCAGAAGAGGAGATCAGATGTTAGCAGCCTTTCTAGGACATTGTGGACAATGGTGACGCAGGGAAGCTGAACATATTTCTGCTTCAAGCCAAAAGCTACATGGAAGGCTGGACCTCTATTTGACAGACTCAATGGCAAATCCTTTTTGGAGAAAAAAAAAAAGCTTCACCAAGGCTGAACCACAGGATTCCCAGATCATTAAACTCAAGTTGGAAACTAATGAAGATAGCCAAGCATGCAAGAGGGCAATCTGCTAATCTGCTAGTGACAACGCATTTAGACAACTAACAGTTGCAAATATTGCAACTGTAAAATTAAAAGAGAGAGAGAAAGAGACATGTAGCCTGGGCCGGCCTCCAATTTGCTGCTTCTGATCTCCTAGCTATATCCCCCAAGTGCTTGCATTACAGAAGCATGCCACTATATTCGGCATTTTTTTTTCATGCTAGGAGGTATAACATTCGGGGCCTTTTGCATAGCAGGTGAGCACTCTACCAACTGAGCTACACCTCTGACCCAGAAAATAAAATTTTCATAAAGAAAGTATCTAACAGTCTGTGACTTCAAATGACAAAGTTCAGCATGTGAGAAATCCGCAGCAGTGGAAAGCCATTAGCTGTCACCCACAAGCCACTGCTTCGCTAAAAGCAGGAGGGAGGAAAAGACGTGAAATGGAGACATGTGCTGTGTGATGCTGGCTGTGCCTCCCACTGGTGTGTACTAGGGAGGACCCACGGTCACATGTGCGGAATTCCTCCCCAAATCAGATTCAGATCATGAAGAGATGCTCAGAAGAATCATCACTGAAGAAGAAGTTTGGCTTGGGCTCTTCTGAAGTTCAAGATTACGAGTTTCATAAGCGGAACTCAGAAAATGCCCTTGATTGATTGTCCTAGTTTGCTTCTCTATTGCTGGGATAGAACACTGACCTAAAGCAGCCTTGGAGAGGAAAGGGTTTGTTTCAGCTGAGGAGTCTCACGCAGCCCAGGGTTGATGGAAGCGAGGGCAGGAACTGAAGCAGGGGCCTACAAGCAGGGACTGAGCAGAGGCTGGAGAGGAGTGCTGCTCCCTGGCCTGCTTTCCATGGCTTGCTCGGCTCTCTTATACAACCGAGGACCCAAGAGAGGTACCATCCACAGCGGGCTGGCCCTCCCACGTCAACCATAAATCAAGGAAATGCCCCACAGACACGGGCAGCGGAGGCAATTCCTCAACTGTGTTCCCTCTTCTGAGGTGACCCTAGATTTTTGCCAAGTTGACAAAGGAAGGAAGGTAGAATTTTTTTTTTTTTTTTATTTTACTTATTGGAGCAGGGGCCTAGGAAGATGGCTCACAGGCACAGGTAAAGCACTTCCCTTGTAAGCATGAGAACTTGAGTACCTTTGGATGCTGTAGTGCTTCTCTATAATCCCATAGCTTCTGTGGTGAATCGAGAGCCAGAGACAGGAGAATTGTCACAAGTTCTTGGGCAAGCGATTCTGTTTCCTACATAAGCACAGCTGTCCTAGGGTGTGTGCGCACACACACATACCTCTATAAACATACATCAAACACTACGCACGCATTAGAGATTCATCAAAGCAGTCCAAGACAGTTGAATTTGCCCTATCAGATACTACTGTGTTTTCAATGGGAAACTTTCGGAACCTGATACTGTGTTTCTGTTACACTGGAGAAGATCCTTGTCCTTGGGAGACATGCACTAAGATAGTTCAGGTGACAGTAATTGAATTTTGTGTGAAAAGGACTTCTCAGTGGTACATCAGAAGACACTGTGAGCACACAAGAGTGAGGAGAGAGCTGAAACGCTAGTGTGGGAAGGCCTGAAAGCTAGTGGCTGTAGATCAGTGGTCCTCAACCTGTAGGTCATGACCCCTTTGGGGGAGTCAAAGGACCCTTTCATAGGGGTCGTGCAAGACAATGAAGAAAACACAGGTATTTACATTATGAGTCATAACCGTGGCATTGAGAAAGTTGACGACCCCAGGTCTAGATAAAGGGTGAGTGGAAAACTGCAGCTTTTCTTTTGGATTAAAAAGTAAATAAAGTAATAGATTGAGGGAAACAGTAGCCACAGAGAAAACGCAGAGGATACTGTGTTAGTTACAGTCAGGATCTCCTGGCCAGAGTGAGGGCCACTCCTCTCTGCTCTCCAGAGCAAAACCTTTTCTTTCCCTCTTCAGGAAAAATCAGGCAAAATGAGGCTCCCCGCAGCCTCAGAGAAAAGGGTAAAGAACCATGATGAATAAACAGGCACTACAAAGCCAAACTTCAGACACATCTTTTTTTTACATAGTTATATTTTATGTACGTTGGTGTTCTGCCTCTATGTATGTCTGTGTGAGGGTGTCAGATCCCCTCACACAGAATGTTGTGAATTGTCATGCGGGTGCTGTGATTTGAACCTGGGTCCTTTGGAAGAGCAGCCAGTGGCCTTAACATCTGAGCCCATCTCTCCAGCCCCGCTGGGACACATCTGTGCACGTGTTCCCTGCAAACATGAAAACAGCGCTAACTGATCTGTCCTGTGAGTTGGTGACGAACTCAGGAAGGGAACACACACACAAACACAATGACGCTGGGTGTGCTGGGGCTTTGGCATCCAGCTGACGGCCTTCATCAGTGGTTTAGAACTGTTTGGCCGGGGAAGGCAAGAAAGGAAGATCAACCATGCTCTGGGCGACGCTGTGGACACCAGTGTAGACGATGGTGGGGCAGAGCCTGTCTCAGACTGCAGTGTCTCTCAGCTCTTGCTACCATCTCCTGCAAAGTTCAGCCAGACTGCCTTGTCCCAGCCACCGCTCAGTGCTTTGGACCTGGACTTACGTCCATGGCAAGTCTCACTGTCACTTGAAAGCCTGAGAGGCCACCCGAGGTCCAGCCCCTGTGAAGCCAGAAGAGTAGGCTCTGTGTTCACACAGCCTGACGGCTCAGGGAACGTGGAGACACGTGCTTCAGTAACCAGCTCCTCCAGTAAGGTTTCCCAGAGCCAGGCTCATGCTTGAGCGCATCTCTTCTTGCTTCTTTTGATCAGAGGTGACTGCCTCCGAGCTCTGCCTCTGTAGCTGGTGGTGCACGTGTGATCTTCTGTGTGACATATCAGATAGCACTTTTAGAATCATCTGTTAAGCTTTCTGGTATCCTCACATGGCTTGTTAGAGGAGAGATGCCCACCATCTTAGGAAACAGCCTGGCATGTGCTGACGATATTTTATAATTCCAAAGTCTTGTCAGAAGCAAGTTGTGTATTGCAGAAGGGTGCCTGCAGCGTTCATGGGAGCTTCCAGAAAGGAAAACCAGATCTCCGGGAGATCAATAGGACTCGCATGCTGCCAGAAGCTTACAGCGTGGATATGGTAGCTCTGTTTTTGCTTCCACCTCATGAAGAAATTTAGGCACTAGAATGACAGGAAAAAAAAAAAAGCCTAGATCTGAGCCCCATGCCTGGAAGCTGAGGCAGAAGGAATGCCCCAAGCCAGAGGCCAAGCCAGGACTACGTGAGTGAGTACCAGAGTACCCAGCTAGTCAGGGGGTTCTAGCAAGACTGCCTCAAACAGTGGCATAGCGGTTATAATAATAGCAGCAACAGTAAAGTAATAAATGCCCTCATCTCCTCTCCTCCTATTCCCACCCCTCTCCCTCTGCATGACAACATGGCAACACAGAATGAAAAGGAAAGTGTCAATCCTACCCTCACAGAGGGACTTTAGCCCTCAGTGGAGTGCGCAATCTGGTTAGGGTCAATGTCCCTTTACTGTTGATGCAAGAGACACAACTCTTACCTCAAAGGGGACAAGAAATCATTTATTCTGGAGCCAAATGTGAGTCACTATGGCCTGGGAACACAGACTCGGGTTGCCCAAAATTCCACGTTCTGATGTGGCAGCAGTTTTATGCGATTTTTATAGGAACAGAAAAAATAAAAAAAAAAAAAGAAAAAGGTCATTAATCAATACATTTCCTAAGACACTGGTGGGAACATAAAGTAACCAGGTTACAACAAACAAGAGAAACTTTTGCTATAGGCCCCAGATGCTACCCAGTGACACGCTTAGCTCTGAAGTTAGTGGAAGCCAGGGACCTGTAAGTGCATTCCAGATGACTTACCTAACAGTTACAAAGATGTTAGGTTGCGCACAGCAGACTGTGAAAGGGGATATAGACAGCTCAAGACAATTCACAACATTCTACCTCTACCTCACATCGTCACAGTCTTAGTCAGTCAGTCAGCCTTTATTGTCACAGCTTCTTTTCAGGGACTTTGATTCACATTATCTAGTCAGAGTGAGGAAAAAATAAATAAAAGTTTATTTGTATTATTATTATTATTATTATTATTATTATTACTGCTACCATATTTAACTAGGGGAATAGTTCAGTAGCTGAAGTGCTTGCCTCTCAGGCATGAGGGCTTGAGCTAACCCCCAACACCCAGGTGAAAAAAGTTGGGTGTGTTATCATACCTTTGTAATCCCAGTGCTGGAAAAATAGAGATAGGTAGACCTCTGGGCTTGCTCACCAGCCTAGCCTACTTGGCAAGTGCCAGGCTAGAATGAGAACTTGCCTTTTAAAAGATCAAATTAGGCTAAATTTAACAGTTGTTTAAAGGGGGACAATGCCTGAGGAACAACAGCCAAGGTTGTTCTCTGACCTCTGCGTGCACATGTATGTACTCACTCAGACAACAGGAGCATGCACACACAGACACACAGAGTTAAATGCATCATTTCCTATTAATTCTAAAATTTAGAAAGTCCATCTTTTATGGTAAACTGCACAGGTTGGGGATACAAAAATAGCAGCCCCTCCTCCCAAATGACGCAGTAGAGTAGAGGTGCACACCTGTAATCCCACCACTCAGGGGGGCAGAGACAGGCAAATCTCTGTGAATTCGAGGCCAGCCTAGTATACAAAATAAGTCCAGGACAGCCAGGGCTACACAGAGATACCCTGTCTTGAAGAACAAACAAACAAACAAACAAACAAAAAACAAAAACAAAAACCACAGAACCATTAGCCAGAGAGAGAACAGCCCAGGAAGATGGAAGATAAATCATGCTGAACCATGCAAGGAAAAATGAAGAAAGGTCCACACTCAGGCCGAAGAAGAGAGGGAAGGAAGAAGGCAGATGATTATAGCACAGCATACAGCAAGATTGTCAACAGTACAAATCTAATATTGTAATAGAATGACTTCAAGTCGTGAAGAGTTTATAATCTCGAAAACCTTCAAAAGGAATGACTTAGACAGAGGGGAAGGCAGTAAAATTTGAGAATCATCAGATTAAGAATGGAAAGTACTGAATTACAGTGCTAGCAGTTTAAGTAGAAAGGCTAGGGTCATGCTTTCTCTTGAGTTTGGGGACTAACACCGCTAACATTCATTTTTCAGACAAAAGCCCAGTGTGTGGTGCTAAGCGAAAAGAGTCAAGCACAGGAAGGTGAACACTACATGACTTCACTCCCGTGAGAATTCTTAAGTCTAACTCATAGAAAGAAGAGAAGGGAAGTGGCCAAAAGCGGAGGGTGGTGGGGAAGAAACATGTTGATCGAGAAGATAAATTTCCACTAAACTAGAGGAATAAGTCTAAGACCTTCATTATACATCATGGTTACTACAGTTGATAATAACATCTGCCTTGAAAATTGCTAATGGTGTGGGCTTTAGCTGTCCTCAGCATACACATGAAAGGTGTGTAAAGTGACGTAGAAGTTAAATAGCTTGATTTTGCCACCTCGAAATGCCATGTATGTTATGGCTCATAAATATATGCAGTTGTGTGCCAATTCATATTTTAATTAAAAAGAAATATTTTGAATATGTTAATAAAAATCAGTATTTTTAAAAACATCCGCAGTTATGTATATGTTCATATATGGCAATAAAATACTTCAGTTATTTTTAAAACACAAACACAGAGATAAACCTAAAGAATAGATTTAAGAAATATAAGCACCTGGGTCAAATGCCTCCCGTCAGAGCTGACTAGTTTACCTGTGGTTTAGTTAAGGTGACCTGGGCTACAGCCAGATGGGCTCCAATACTGATGGGACATCTAGGCTAGTGTTAGCCTTTTCGCTAGTGTTAGAAGCAATGAATGTGTCACATCAGCTCCGTATCAGCCACCACCGCTAGAGTCAAGGTACTGGTAGACTAATACTATCTAGCTCTGTCCGTCCCAGAGAAGCCCCTCCTCCAGGGGTAAGCTTTACAGAAATACAAAGAGCCTACAGGCAGGCAGGGTCTATCAGAAACCGTCTCACCCCTCAGAGATTATTTGTGGCAACTAAACTTTCCCATTATTTCTTATCTCCTTTGGCTCTTTCTCCTTTCCACTTAACACTTAAGCATTTTCCTGTCTCTTTGAAGTATCTTAAAGGGACTTCGACCTTTCTTAATCTGTGAATGTTTAAGAAATTCAATTTAAATTTTGGCCAAACTTGGGCAAACTTGTTAAAGGGAATTGCAGAACAGACTCTTTATTGATGTGTGACTCTTCTCTTTTCTTCCTCAGAATCTTTAGCCATTGGATCTTATTTGAAGATGAAGGAAAAAAGGAAGAAAGGAAGGAAGAAGAAATGAAGAGAGGAGAAAGGAGGGGGAAGGGAGAGAGAAAGAAAAAGAGAGGGGGAAAAGAGAGACTAGAGAGTGTTTGGGAGTGCATTCTGGCCAAGCATTTCTATCTCTGGTGGTCAACATCTAGTCAGAAATTTTTCTGCTGAGCAGGTCACATTAAAAAGGCTGTTACTTTATTTGTTCACAAGTCTACTATCAGGCTATGTAGCCCAGTGTGGGTAATGAGTCTGGCACACGCATGGACAAACTCCAGAGCCCAGCTTTCTCAGTCAGGTCCCAGCTCTGTGACTTACCAGGGGTGGAGCCATCTGAGTTCTCCATGCCTCTGTTTTCTCATCTTTGAAATGAGGGGAGGGGGGGGTGATGATAATAACTCCCTGGCATGACAACGGTAATATAAATGGGAAGAATGAAGCTGGGTGTGGTGACATGGCCTTACAATTTCAATAGCTGGGAGGCTGAGACAGAACTGCTGAGAATTCATGGCCATCCTAAACAACTTGGCGAGTACCCGGCCAACCAGTACTACATGGAAAAATCCTGCCTCAAGAAACAAAAGCAAAGCAAAGCAAAACAAACCAAAAATCAACATTATCAACGTAAATCCCCCCCTTCCCCAAAGAACTGTAGAGATTGATGGCATTGCTCCTGCCTCTCTTTGTTTCAGCTCTCTTCAAAAGCTGTTTTCTCTTCTGTCTTTTTTATTTCTATTGCATATAAATTCATAATAAAAGTCCATGTCTTAGAAACTCTGGACGTTTTCATAAATAGAAGTTACAACCTTGCTACCTGAACAATGAAAAGGTCTTTTCTGGAAAACAGCATGAGCATGCCGGTAATGTCAAAGTACTATAAACATTAACTTTTTAGGATTTTTTTTTTTTGGCCTCACTTTGTTTTCAAAGGGGTGGGAGGTGGGGAGAGAAAGCCAAGCAAACCTCCACAATATACAACAGCTAACAGGCGACTGCTTGCACCTGCTCTGAGCCAAAGCTGCTGTTTTAACTCTGGTGCACAGCTTTATCATCCACAAAAACCTTAAGTTGAAAAGTCTTAAGCAGTGTATGTTCACAGAATAAATAAAGAGTTAAAAAAAAAAAAAACTGTACCTAGAGGAACGCTTAGCTAGTTAATAAACGTACAATGAATGGCTCTATTGAGTGTGCAAAGGCCAAGCACTTTAACAAACACTATGTATATCATCTCGGAGATATAAAACAATAGCAGTGCTCCCCCCCCACACACACACACACAAAGGCAGTGGTAGTCTCTGCGCTTTGTAGAAAAGAAAAGTGACTCAGACTGATTAAACAACCTTCCCAAGAAGCACAGCCATGACCAGAGGACTTCCAGCCACTGCTACTCTAAAGCCTTCCTTTGCCAGGATGCATAGCAGGAGGCCTGGTGTTTGCGTGGAGCATTATACTGAGTAGAGGGGACAGACCAAGGTCACGAGCCAGAACTGGCCTTTTCCATTCCAGTGAATCTCCACGGCCATGGGTTCATAGAAACCCTAGAAGAGCCTCTGGCTGGAGAGGAGGCACCAGGTGTCTGGCCAGCTAAAGAGGAGGCCTAGACCACTGTGCTAGGCTGTCCCAGCAGCACAGCAAATGCTTGCTCCCGCTGCCCTAGACTAGCAGACTCAAGAATTGGTCAGCTATGAGGCAGGTCAAGCTGATCAGCCCTGCCTTACAAGAAGGAAGTTACTTCTGCTTAACATTATCATATTCTTTGTTGCTAAGCTGTTGTTTTTCTTTCTTTTTTTTTGGGGGGGGGTGTGTTTTTTTATTTGTTTGTTTTTTGAGACAGGGTGTCTTTTCCTAACAGCCCTGGCTGTCCTGGACTTGCTTTGTAGACCAGGTCCACCTGCCTCTGCCTCCTGGGATTAAAGTGCTGGGATTTAAGGTGTGTGCTCAGGGGCAGTCATTTTCTATTCAAAATTTATTAAGTGCCTGATTTTTTTTTTCTACAGTCTTCCCTGCTGGCATGTTGATTAGGATCACACAAGGTGAGAACAATGCAGATGCTCATTTATTTTAAAATGCCTTGTTTCAGATGTAGGGTAGATAAAATCAATGATCGTAAATTTTTTGTATGTGTCAGGGGAAACATACTTATTGCTCTCCTCTGGCTATTCTTGCTAATTACAGTGTTTTTGTTGGACCTCAGCAAGTGGTGCTTATAAACGTGTCCTCATGCCCAGGGGAGGCACGGTGAACTCCTTCTGAAGGAATGGACTGGCGTTGGGCAAGATGGGGACCCTGAAGGGAACATACCAGCCCAACGTACAGAAGAGGTGGCAGCTTGTTGCACAGACTGGTTTCCAAGAGGCAGATTGCTCCTGATCCCAAGTTCATGGTTCCAAGATCCATCACTAAATACCTTGGAACTTTTGGTTGGTGTCAAGTAGGGAGCTAACAATGGCTTCTCTGTAGTGATGGTGAGCATGGCATTAGCCAGGTACGGTCGGCAACCGGAATGTGTTAGGTTTGTTGATATGTTCGTTTTCCCCGCTCAGACGTCATTGCATCCCATGTGTACTCAGCTCTGCGGGGAACAGAGACCGGGTTCCTGCCAGTTGTTAGGCAGTGTCAAATGTTGGGCAAATTCTTTATTTACTCAGTTATTTAGTCTTTTAGCAACTTGGTGAGGTGGATTTTCTTAATCCGATTTTTTCAAAGAAGGAAACTGGGACTCAGTGGTTTTTGTTTAGTCTCACAGACCTAGAAAGTGCTTTCTCTAAAGAATAAAAGGAAAAAAGCACCATCTTGGGTCAGACTTTTGTAACAGACTAGCCTGGGAGGTCCACAACCATGATAAAGTTATTTCCCAGCCTGTGGGCCAACAAGTCTGAGATAAAAGCTCTGGCTCTTTTGGTGTCTGGTGACAGCCTGGCTCATAGGTGGTCATCTTACTATCTCTCTGCATAGTAGAAAGGATGAGGGGCTCCCTGGGTAAGGGACCATCTCCTTACAAGAACTCTCAATAACTCAATAACTGACCTTCTCCAGGCCCCATTCAAGCTGAGGGTTAAGCTTCAGCATATGACTGGTGGGGAAAGGGCACAAGTATTCAATTGTGTATTCATATTTAGACGCCTCCATAATTATGTATCTAGCTAACACATGTAATCCAAATAAATTTTATCTAAATATTTACCATACCCAATGCTGCTCAGGGTTTCTCGTAAAATTCACAAATACAAAATACATGCAATTTGTATGCTTTTTAACCCAAGAACTGTATCTGATGCCCTACACCTACTGGGACAAATATGTCAGGATGAAAGTATCGTGACAGGGAGCTGGAAAGGAGGCTTAGTAGTCGAGAAAGCATACTGCCCCCGCCAAGGACCTAGGTTCAGTCCCCAGCACCCACGCTGGGAGGCTCACAACCACCCCTAACTCCAACCCCAGAGGATTGAACACCCTGTTCTGGCCTCTGTGGGCACCTGTCGGCACATGGTATACACCTGTACACTCAGGCACACAAGCACAGGATAAAATAAATCTAGACAACACCTAACGTATCACGACACTTGCTACAATCGTGTTTAAGGCATCCTTTGATAACAACATAAAAGCCGTTCAGCATAGAACTAAGCAGATCGTGCAATACAAATAAAAAAATGCGGTAGAACCTTGAAGGTGGGAGGAAGCGACGTAAGAAAACACATCTCTGAAATTAGCCGATTATCATACTTTTTGAGAAAGGGAGTCCAGTTGAGGGCTGAGCCTGAGAGCTTCCTGCTTCACCATGAGTCAGTAGTGCAAAAACCGAGTTCAGGCACTCTGGAGCATTCCACCGGGATCCCTTTCTGAAGAGAGGATCTGACCAGTGTTTGCCCCTGCCCAAAGCATGCAGAATCCCCGTAGCCCAGCCCAGGCTCAGGCTCATTTCCTTTCATCCCGTCCCTCTGACTGGCACACCACCTCCACCTACAACACTGTCTCCCTGGGGAACTCCTCTCCTCCGTCACAGACCAAATGGAATAACTTCTGTGAAATCACATTCCTTCCCCAGACCTTATTCAATGCAGAACTTAAGTCCCTCTGCAGACTTAAGTCCTCTGTACACAGTCCCATTAAACCTCCACAGAAATATAATTATGAACACATAAGCCTTCAAGTCAGGGTCTATGGGGGAATAACTGTGAGCTTTAAAATTAGATTAATGTGAGTTAAAACACAAGCTCTCGCTTGCCATCTATAACTTTAAGCAAGTCATTTGATTTCTCCACACTCCATTTCCTGAAAAGATAGTAATTCCTCCTTTATAGCATCGTGTCAAGAATAAATGAGAAGTTCAGTGAATGACCCAGTATAAGACCTGACCCTTAATAAGTCACCAAAAACTATTAATCCCTTCCAGACTTCAAGATTCTTCAGGCCATAAAATGTTTTCTTTTTCCTATGAATGCCCTGTCGTTAACTGATCCCTGAGGTTTTATAGACATTGGACAGGTGTTGAGCTAAATGGATAGCCCCTGTCTTCTTGGAAATGTTTATTAATGCATTTTAGAAGCACATCCACTGAGAGGCTAGAAGGCAATTGTGTGTGTGTGTGTGTGTGTGTGTGTGTGTGTGTGTGCATATGCTAGGCCCAGGGTGGGATAGGAGGTGGCCAGAGGCCATAAGAGGGTGTCATTGTCCTGGAACTAAAGTACAGCCAACTGTGAGCTACCAGACATGGGCGCTGAGAACCAAACTCCAGTCCTAAAGGAGCAACAAGAACTCTTCACTGCACTCTCACCCCCGGACTATCGTTCTGAAGAGGACTGCGACAAGTGTGCTGTGGCACATCAGCAGAAGAGCCCCCATGTTCATCCCAGGGAAGAGCTCATCGGGCCTCCTGAGTGGTTTTCCCCTCGCTCTTTGGAACTTCTGTTCTGCTGCACTCTCTCATTTCCTCCTCAGCTGTTCTCCCACTCCTCGTTTGTTCCCTCTTCCTCCACCATGTTCCACCACACACCATATGGTCCTCTCCAGTCTGCCTTGAGCTCAGGATTGCACCAGGCCAGCCAGGGATCCCTGGCCTACCAACCACCCCTCCAACCAGCAGTGCTGTCTGGGGCTCATGGTGAACCAGTCCTGTTCCCAGTGAGATAGCTCATGCTAATAAATGCCTTCTGGGTCTGTTGTTGCCAGTTAACAGACAGACTAGGATGCTGAGAGCAGGCACTGCTCCTCCAGACACAAAAGAATCATCTGTTTATCCCGGATTATGAAAAGACTGTGGGGAAGATTCAGAGAGGCTCATATACACTCTCTTCTTCCAACCTCAATCAGCATCAAGGGTGCTGTGGACAGAGCACGAACACACTCTTGTGCTCTGCGTCTCCATTATGATAGCATGCGTGTTTTTACTTCTCCAGGGCCCACTTTTCATATCGGTGAAGCTGAGGTCACTGCGTCCATCACAGAGGTAGTTACAAACATGTGCTTGTTATTAATCGGATCCAAAGAAGTCAGCTCAAATCTGTGACTCAAAGGCAAGAGATTTTCGTTAGCTCTCGTAGTTCATGAGTCTGAGAGCAGCTGCTATTAGTTTGACTTGGGGCTCTCGTGAGACTGCAGGCAACTGGTGGCCAGAACTAGGGTCAATTTCAAACACATCTGTCTTTGATGGGATAAAAAGTATGTATCAGTTTATGGGAAGAATTAAAAGAATGAAAGAGAGAGACAACAATTAATAATTTTAGCACTTACTGATCACTTGCTATGTGCCATGCCCAGGGTTAAATGCTTAGCATCCACTATCTATTTGAATCCTTGGAACAACCCTTTACGAACCTCCTTTCTGAAAGAGAATTTTAGAGTCTACAAATACTAAATTGATTATCGAAGATTAGAGCACCAGCAAAGATAGAAACTGGCAGGCTGACTGGTCCCACCTGGCTGCTCACTGGCTCTCCTCCCCTGCTTAGCACACAGGGCCCATGAACAGTGTGTATATACCCAGAGCCCCTTCCACCACCATTGGGTCAGCTTAGCCAGCTCAAGCACAGCCTCCCACAAAGAATTCACACCAGGGATTTCCCCACAGTTTTTCTTCCAGGAAGCAGAAACTGTCTCAATTTGAATTGATAAGTATCTTGGCATTGAGCAAGACGGGAGAGAAATCTCGCCATTAGATTCATCTTCGTAGCCTATCCTGGACTCACACATCGAGGTAGAATACAGCTCTAGCCTGGACTAATTGGGAATTTCCTGGCCTAGCCTCTGGACCCTGACACACCGAGGTTGAGGCCAAAGCAATAAGAAGCTGCAGTCTCCCTGTGGTTCCTGAGACACAGCTCCTGAGAATGCATGCAGTGCCTCTTGCTGTGACTGCCTCAGAATGACACAGCCCTGCTCCTTCACGCCTCCCTTTCCTCAGGTGCCCTCTGACACCCTTGCGTGGCTGGCACCCTGCCTTCATTTGTTCCTCTCCATTCCTCTGTGTTTCAGTCTGGACTCCTCTTGCCCTTCTGCTTCCCACTCTCCAGCTGTGGTGAAACATTCAAAACGCTCCTAGCTCTATGTCTGCAAAGTCAGCCATTTAAAAAAAAAACTCTTCAAGAAGCACACACACCATGTGCCAGACGTGGTCCTGGGATTAAAGAGTGGGCAAAGAGGAGAGGGGGAGTGGTCCCCACTTCCCTGACCTGATGGAGTTTTCACGGAAGGAGAATGTGTCCTTCACCAAAAAGTGACCTAGGCAGGTGGGAATCTGACAAAAGGGACTACCTCAAAATAATGTATAAGTTTCTCTCACAGCTCTCTGAAAGCTGTCATGGTCCATGAAGCTCTGGAAATAAGACAATGTCCTTGGTACTGAGCGAGGGTCTTCAAAAGGTCACGTGGAGTCTCTGCACAGCCTTTGACCCATACAGCCCGAGAATGAACTCACCAGACCCTACCCGTGGCAAGAACGGCATCTGTGCTCCGCTCCCACCAGCACGCTGCCTGGAGTTTCCAGCTGGAGGATTCAGAGGTGGGGAAGTTGCTACGTCTACCCAAGGTATTTCCCTTGCTTTGGCCTCTTCCTTCTTGGCAACAGTGATCCCTTTCAAGTTCTGTCCAAAGACAGCTTCTGGAAGCAGGTGCTAGCCAGTTGGCATCACGTGGGACAAACCCTCGCCAGGGGTGGATGAAGTGTCACTTTCAATAGAAAATTTGCAGCATGAGAGGAGTTAAATATTTAGCTGGGAACTTTTTTTTAATGAATTTTGCATTAAGAAAAAGATATTTTAGAATCCAGAATAAAATTTTCACATGCGTTTCAAAGTTAAAGACATATGAAGTCAAATAAATTCTGTTTTTTGGCTTGGCAGCTTCAGAATACTCAGCCCTACACACAGGCAAACACACACACACTCACACCATACCACTCACACACACAAACACCACTCACACACACAAACACCACGCACATACCACACCCCCCCCACACACACACACATCCAGTCCCCAAGGGCTCCACCTACTTACTCCCTAAGTACCACCCCTTAGAGCTTGACTGCAAGGTCCTAGAGAGAGACTAAAGCTCTGCAGCGCTCACTTGCTTTCACAATAGTAACCCAACCAGAAGAACCCTCAGCAGCTGGGTCAGACTGTTCCCCCTCACAACAGCAGCTTCCAAAGAAGAAAAGCTCCAAGGCTGGGAAAGGGCACGGAGAATGCAGATTCTTCCCATTTACCCTCGTCCGCCATTCTGAGTTTGTTGAAGACGGGGCACCTAGCCTTCCGTGAAGAAGATGGTCACCTGCGCCTTGGCCCTCCCGCCTCCCCTCGCCCACCAGCAGAGCCAGCTCTGTGGGGAGGTGGGGTAATTGGTCCGGGAAGAGGTAATGCCCAGTGGCATTCCACTTCTGAGATGGAGCAGCTTCCTCTCTGGTTTTGCTTTTAGGCCTCCGACTCACACTTCACCAGACGAGTTGTCAGGGGCTTTCCAGGTCGGAATAAGAGTTTTCAGCGTGGAAGGAAGGAGCAAGCCAAGATCCGGCTGAAGCAGGACCTTTCACGGGGCAGGTTTGCGAGCCTCTGCTTAGCCATCGCTGCATCCCCGCATCCCCAGGGTCCCCAGGGTCGTGGCTGAGATGCTTAGGAGCACTGCACAAGAATGGCGGGTCGTATTGGTAACTCACCCTCTGAGATATTATGCAGCTCATTACAAAGGCCAGGAGGTAGAAGCAGACAGGACAGGCCTTCCCAAGCCCTTTAGTTGAATACAGTAAGCCTGTTCATTTAAATTAGGTGAACATCAAAGGAAAGGAAAAAGTAAAACCTGACCATTTAGTAATCCAGGTGAAAATAAACACGATGTTTGATTTCAACCAGTGAATGTAAGTTTTAACTTCAGAAGAGCAAATACCTTTGTGGCCCACTGATGATCTTCACAGATATTCAGGACTACACAAAGATGCCACTGGCTCCAAGAACGTCCTTTGGAAGTCCCACTCTTCATCAGATCAAGCACTGAAGATGCAGTTGCTCATACATTTAAAATAAACTCGGTGAGAACCCAGTTATATGGCTGCTGACTAAGTGAAAAAGAAGCCTTCAATGGATAGTGTTTACTTCCCTTTTAGACACTGAGGGTTCGTATTTTACATTTACCTGCTTGCCATGTCTCAAGTATTGAAGGGACTCTTGAAAAGTTCTGAGCTGAGCCCTGTGCTTATTGTATCAAATGAGTGAAATGAGAAACCATCAAGTTTTAGATACCGTGAAGCCATGTCAGGGAGTAGTGGCTGCTGAGTCCCAGCAGGTTGTTTCACTCACCTCCTTCAGCATTCTAGCTAGTGTGGCTGATTTATACAGATAATGCTCTGTGAATTACCCGAACCTTTAATGTTACTTGATTTTCCTGAACAGCTTAGAATATAAACATTTAAATTCATTTTGTGAATTAAAAAAAAAAAAAAAAAAACTCTTCTGCTAAGGAATTAGTATCCAGAATACACAAACAGCCCACAAAACAAAGAATCCAGACAATAAATGATCCAATTAAAGCATGGGCTGAGAATCTGAACAGAAAGTTAGCAAAAGAAGAAATAAAAATGGCTGGGAGATAGCTCTAAATGTGTTCAGTAAACGTAGCTTCTGGGTAATGTGAATTAAATTAGGGTAATGAGAATTAAACCTACTTTGAAATGTCATCTCATCTCAGTCAGAATTGGTAAGATAAGAAAACAGTTGCCGGGCTTGGTGATAAATACCTTCACAGTAGGTGGATCTTTATGACTTTGATGGTCAGTTCCAGGCCAGCTGGGGCTATAGAGTGAGACCATGTCTAAAAAGTAACCAACAAACAAACCTGACAGCAATGCTGGCAAAGATGCAGAGAAAGGGGGACCTTCGTTCACTCTTGGTAGGATTACAAACTCTGGAATCCAGTGTAGAGAATCTCAAGAAACTGAAAGAAGATCCTTCATATGGTCAAGCTACGACTCTTAGGCATATACCCCCCAAGACTTGATACTCTGCAGATACTTGCTCAGCCATGTTCATTGCTGTCCTATTCACAATATTACCAAATGGAAACAACATAAATGTCCTTTAACTGATGAATGGATAATGAAATGAACCACATGTTGCATATACATAATGGAATTTTATTCAGCTGAAAAGAAAAATGGAATAATGAACTTTGCAAGGAAATGAATAGAACTAGAAAATATTATGCTGGGTGAGGCAACCCAGATCCAGAAAGACAAACACTGTGTGTCCTCTCATATTTATAGATCCTGGCTCCAAATCTTCAGATGTGAGTGTAGAACCTGGAGTGAACTCAGAAACCAAGGAGGTATAAAGGGATCATGAGGAGAGTGCTCTGGAGAGGAGAATAGCAGGGCACAAGCAGTATGAAAGAGGAAAATGGGGGAAACAAGGTAAAAGGAGTTTAGCTATAAAGGGAAGATGGAAAGTCATATAGAGGGAGGGAGGGAGGAATGAACACTGAGGATGTATTTATGGAAAAGATACACATAGTCAGTATGTATGCATGCATGGAGTTTAAGTAGAGTTAGGTCACATGGGTGAAAACAGGTAGACCACTAGGGGTGACAATAATCCCACAAGAGCTATAGACTATTTTACAAAAACACCAGGGCTTGGCAGGAGAAACCCCCGATCAAAAGGTCTTATTCAAGGGAGCCCAAGAAAATGCCTAAACAATATAAGCTATTGCCATCGCCCTTGGCTGTCTCCCAGAACTTGAAGGTAAAAACCTATTGTGGAAGATGCCACACACTTCAGACACAGGAGTTGGAGGAATCAAGGCAGAAGTGACCTGGAAGCCTTCTCCCTGGGGACTAGCTTTTATAGTGCCTGAATTTGCTATGCAAGACATCAAGGGAGAAAAATAAATCAGTAGTCTTACCCAGTACAGCCTCTGAGCCACAACAATGACCGGCCAGACAGGACCGATCCATTGGTGCGATAGCGCGGCACTTATATCTTTGTGGTAACCAATAGTTGTCTAATTGGACTTGCAGCCCTCTCAAGAGGAGGAGATTCATCCTGGTTCTATAAATTTTGCCAGCTACATGTGGCTTGGTATAACTAGCTTTTTTGGCTACTTTATTGGGTTCCTTTATCTACCACCCTTCTCCACCCTTATTCCACACTTCCAACCCCCCAACATTAGGTAAGAGAGAAAGAAGGATAAAGGGGAAGAGGGCACATTATCATTAGACTACTTACTTCCTGCTCGTTGGGGGCATCGAGTTCCTTGAGGCAAGTTTGATCTTCAACGTCAAGATGGTCAATTTCTTCTTCTGTTCTCTTTGCATATGACCGTTTAACAAACCACAACCAACAGCAACCAGCAACAGCAGCGGCAACGGCAGCAGCAGCAGCAACAGCAGCGGCAGCAGCAGGAGAAGAAACAGCAGCCACCACAGCCCCTCTGGGGCTCTGGAGTTAATACGACTTCTCAACAATTCTCCAAAATTACAAATATCATACACTTGTAGAAACTGTCTGCAGCTGGCAAAATCACACCTTGCTAGAGCACGAGGCAAATCACAGTCACCTGCTGTTGACAATCTGAAGCAGCCCCGTATCCCACCACTGGTATTAAAACAAAAACATATTCCTATAACATTTCTGTGTTTTTAAAGAAACCAAAAATTCTCTCTACAGCTTGGGGAGGACCGAGACCAGAGAGAAGAATCTACAACTGCCACTTTCTTGAGCCACTATACCTTCTAGCCACCTATCTGTAGAATATTTATTAACATTTAATATTTATTTCTATTATTAGTAAGGCAGTGGTTGTTCCCTAACCAGCTATATACCCAAATAACCACATAGAGAGGCTAGGATTTATTTGATTAGCCTGGAGAACAATACTGAGCAATAATTACTTTATCCTATACCTCCAAGCTGGTCTAGATTCCTCCCATTCAGATTTCCCACATTATAGTTGCTTTTTAATTATCTCCTAGGTCCAGTTCGTTTCTTCTGATGCTTCCCAGTCTTCTCCTTATGGCTCCATATCCTACTCCCTTTCTCTCTCTCCTCCCCTCCCTGGACCCAGATGTCCCACCCTATTCTCTGCATTGCTCAGCATTGGCCAGTTGCCTTTTATTGTCATTACAGAGAACAAATGGTGGATATATTCACACAAACTTGAGACAGGAGATACTTAGAATAAACATCACAAGGCAGTGTGTGGATTGAAAGCAGATAGTGATGTAGAGAAATCAGCATTTGAATGAACAAGGGTAAACTATACATCCTCTGCAAGAACATTATGCCAACCTATTCATATGATAGTTTTGTGGTTGTCTCTTTAGTTGTTATCCCAGTTCTCCTGCCTAAAAATCCTAGTTTGTCCATTCTACACCTGCTATACACAAGACTGGTAAATAGGTTGTTCATTAATCTCTCACCTGTCACCTTAACTCTGTGATCTTGTGGACGTTACACAATCTTCAGATGCCTCATGCGGTAAAGTTAATTATTAAGTGAGGAACTGTATGGAAATCTAGTGCTTAGCAAATGGTACTGAGGTGACTAACAGCGCTGCATCATTGCTCGTAGTGAACTCCTGGAAGGAGAGTTTGCACTTCTTTATTCCTGTGTCCTAGGAGCTTGATTCAGTGCTTGTTAACGTTACTCAATTTAATAATAATAAAATAATAATAATAATAGACTGTGCTGAATTGAGTTAATTTCCCCTAGTACTTATAGTCTGCACCATTCAGATGCTATTTGTCATCCCTTTGCTTGCTCTGGTTTCTAGTATGGAGGGCACTTAACAGCACCTGGGCCCTGTTCTGTGAATGTGCATTATATCTTAGCCACTTTTGTGCGTCCCTTGCCCTCTGCCTGCCTCATAGTAGGTGTTCAGTAACTCTTGACAGTCTTTAACTAACTTTATTTCTGAATCTTGGTAACAAGGAAACCTCATGGATGTGTGTAAGAGCAGATGGCATGAATAATTTATACCCCAGCAACACTATAATTTAAGAGTGGGAGGAGGGAGATGTCCAAATTATCAGGGCATCAAGATTGGGGCTGACAGACAGGAGTGGGAAGAGAGGGGGCTGCCTGGAGGCTGGCCTGTGCTGCAGACTACATGTTCCTCGTTGGAATGATCATGTCTCCTTGTTTGTCAAGCAGCTGGTACAGTGTCTGACACATGCTGTGCACAGTGACTGGCATAGAAATTTGTGAACTGTCTCACGTTGGAGCCTACAACGTCAGGTGTGTTCTTGTCAGCACTCCCCTGCCCCACACTATTTCCTCTACTACCAGGCAGCCCAGGTCACTGATCAGGCCTTCACTCAAGCCCAGCGTGGCAAGATTAGAGTCATGCTCTGGGGTCATGCTCATTCGAACTAACCCCAAGCAACTAACGCACACTCAAATTTCTTCTCGCTGTCCATAAGGTATCCACAGAGAGCCCTTCCTCCTGCCAGAGGGGAGAAAGTTCTTTTACACCTCTTGCTTGTACTCTTCCTGAACCAGATCTGCCTTTAGAAATTAGGACCTCTCTCCTAAGAACCAGATCACTGAATTATTGAAGCATCTTTAGGAAAAAGACCAGCCAGAACCATCAGTCAGATATGCTTGCCTTTTTTTCTTTGTTCATATGTAAGAGAAAAACCCAGCCAACATTAACTTTACAAACAGAAGCCCTGTCAGATACTTTGTCCAGCAACTGACAGTAGACTAACAGCCAAAAAAAAAAAAAAAAAAAAAAAAGTTAGATTTTAATTTTTTTATTTTTTTATTTTTTGCATAATGGAAAATGGGAAGTCTTGAGCTAGAGCCTCAAGTCTTGAATCATTGGGATAATTCATCCACATAGAAATATCACAAATCAACTCTACCTTGCAGTTCTTTCCAGAGCCCTAAGACCTGCTGTGAGTCAAGTCTTACATACTGACAAAAGAAAAAAAATGATGATGATGAAAGGGAATGTCTTTACCTTATATCTCTTTATCAGAAGCCTCCTGGTGTCTCTTTAGCCAGCTTTTGTATAAGCTGCCAGTGATGTGGTAGCCCTTAGGCAGAGGGAGGCCATGTTTGTTGGCCTGGAGCAATGAGGATGTACCTGTGGTCGCACAGAAGTTGAGTTTTTTAAAAGAACTTTCACCTTCAGAGATGGGCAAACGAAGTTCAGATCTTAATAACAAAGAAGAAAGTGGGCTGGGGAGGGGGAGCATGATAGATAGTTTCCTGGTAGCTAACCAACAGGGTCTGATGACTAGGTCATCTCTAAGTGGGAGATGGGTAAACTTAGAATAATGTCAGGCTTGGGAACATCAGGGGCAACACAATGACCCTGCTTTACTCAGAGCTACCACCTGGTTGAGGAGCGAAAGCCCTCCGGAAAGCATTAGCTCAAGATGACTTTACAGCCTTTGGGTGGCAGGAATAGGCAGAAGCTTGGGTCAGGTCTTCGCCTCCCGTGAGAAGATTCTCTTGCAATGGCAGCTCGTGAGGTTTGCCCACATCCATGTCCCGCATAAAAGCGAAGACTGGTACAGGACAGAACCCCCAGGAAGAATGCGGTGCTGCTTCTCACGGGAGACCCCAGGACAGGTTTTTTAAAGATTCTTTTGAAAAGATTTGGGGGGGGGGGAACAGACATATATATGAGAACTGTTGGATCCTGAAGACACGTTTGTCAGTTTCCTTCGCTAAGATTTTTATTAAGCGCAAAATATGAGGATCCGGTTGCTGCCTTACTGGGGACTCATTATCCCTTCACTGAGCTTCAGGCTCTCCGGCTCTCCTTCCTGTTTATACTCTCAGGATTGGGGGCAGAGCCACAGGTGCTGAATGCCTGGATCTCCGTTGCTGCCTGTGCCCAGAAGAGACCTACAAGGAAGTATCTCCCTCCTACATGTATTTTTTTTTTTTTTGCAGTTATCCTCTGTACCTTGGAATGTGACTGTATCTGGAGACATAACCCTTAAAGAGGCAATTCAGTTAATAAAGAGGTTCCTGGGGTACACCCTAGTTCATCTTGACTGACATCCTTATAAAAAGAGGAAGTCAGAGTTGTTTTTTGTTTGTTTGTTTGTTTTTGTTTTTGTTTTTAAAAAAAGAGGTCCCAGGGTCCCACGCGTACAAATGAAACAACATATATAGACGCAGAAAATTGGTGGCCATTTAGAAGCCAAGCGAAGTCACCTTGATCTGGCTTGGACTTTTGACTTCTAGTGCTACGCTGAAGTCTCCTTGTCTGCGGGATTTTGTTACGTAGCCTCAGCAAACGAACCCAGGAAGCCTGCTCTGAATTCCCCACTCCTGCTCCTGCAGGAAGTCCCCGTATGCTACCCTCTACCTTCCCCAGCTGCAGGGCCTTCCACCCACGAGATGAGTCGAAAACCGACCAGATTCTTCAGCAATGACCAGAGTACAATTTCACATTGTGAAATCTCTTCCTCCTGTGACTCCTTGCTCCAGGGATGACTAAGACATGTCCTAGGATCAGACATGGGGACACTTTTCTCTGGAAAAGAAGCCGTGCCGTGATCCTGCAGAATAAACTTGCTTGGGAAACTCATGGGGCGGTGGAGGGGGCGACACCCCAAGAATCTTTCAGCCAGCTATTTCACTAAGCATGTCACTTCGGTGTGCTGAATGAGGGAATGGGGCTCCCCAGGAAGCAGAAACTGGCTGAAAGCAGAGGCAACAGGTTGTAAACTGTCGGGAGGACAGAGTTCCAAATGTGCAGTTCTTGCCAGACGGATTACATGTCCTCAAGCAGGTGTCCTACCCTGTAAACCAGAGCATAGGCTGCTATACACGCTCATTGTCCACAGGAGAGCGGTGAAAACACTCCTCAGCAAAAGAGCTGGGGGTTAAGATGAAAGACAAGAGCAGCCTGGGTTTAAAGACTGAGACACGACTAAGGTTGGAGTTTCTGCTCCTTTGTGTACTAACTACATGGCTCGTAGTATTTGGCATAAGGAGGTCTGGAGTTGTAGTGAAATTTTTTTTTTTTTAAATATAGAAATGTTATAGGACTATGTTTTCGTTTTGATCCCAGGTGTGGGATATGGGACTGCTTCAGATTGACCACAGCAGCTAATCGCATTGTCTCATGCTCTGGCAGGGGCGTGATTTTAACCAGCTGAAAATAGTTTACATTTAGAATTCTTGGGACTCTTCAGAGGGTATATAGATGCCAGAGCCCCAAGAGGGGCAGCTACTGTTCCCCCTGCTGCTGCCGCAGCTGCAGCTGCTGGTGGCTGTTTGGGGGTACCTGACAATGATAGATTAAACTTGCCCCAAGGAACTCAACACCCCTAATCAACAGCAAGTAATAAAACAGATGATGGAGCAGAAGAACACACTGTTTCACAAGCCCTGACACAGGGCTCAGCTCTGAACTTAGTTGATTACGGAAACTATAGAGACGAAGGTAGAAAGCCTTCCTTTAGGAATGGAGGAGCACTGAGTGAGCCGAGGTTAGATGGGATCTTAGGGTTGAGGTAGAGGCTGTAGGGAAACATCTCCGTGGTTCTGGAGTTTACCACTTCTTTTGACCAAGTATGTTCATCAAAGTGAGCTAATGCTTTCCCCACCAGAAATAGTCCAATAGGCAAGTTACCTCATCTCAGAAGCGATCACCCCCAAGAGATATGTCACTTAGAAACAACAAGGTCTCTTCAGCCATAACCCAGGGCAACAGCCCAGAGAGCATGCAACTCTGCCGTCGTGGGAGAACCTGCTATTTTAAGAAGTAGATTAAAATGTAGAAAACCCTCTAAATTAGGTCAACAACCAGGCCTCATGTCACAGTGCCCTTCCAGCCAAAAAAAAAAACAGTTCAAAAAGCAAGCTGGGGATGTTGGCGGCTTCTCAGATGGCAGGCTGGACATAACCACTACGTGGGGAATGAAGAGTTCTAGGAAACGGAGAGGTTTTATTCTTTTCCTCTATCATTCCACCAGCAGAATAACTATTCGCACAGACGCTGGTGTCTGTGAACATGCACAGCCACAGATAAAGGCATGATGAAATCATTTGCTAGGTGAAAAAAAATCGAATTTGTCTCTCATATCTATATAAAATTATTTTCTAGGTGAATTATAGAATTGATGCTTATTTTTAAAAAGGTAAGAAGGGAGAGGAAAAGGAGAAGGGTGAAGGAGAAGAGAAAAGAAAGTGAAAGAACATAAGCTCAGGCCGGAGAGATGTCTCAGTGGTCAAGAGCACTGGCTGTTCTTCCATAGAACCCAGGTTCTATGGAACCCACATCACAGATCACAACAAGAAGAGAATAGACATGTACTCCATCTTGGGTTCTTCAAAGTGGCCGAGCCATAAACTGATCATAATGCAATAAATTCTAGCAACACCATGTGATGTACAGAAATCACCAGCCAAGCCATACCCAAACCCCTAACCTACAAGCATAAGAATGTATACTAAAACAGTTGTTGTTCAATGAGATTTCATTAAATTTTTTGCGGTTGCTTAACGTGAAAAATGGAAAACTGGACCAACATAGAAGGCCTCTGAAGCACAGAAGCTTGGCAGGACTCCCAAGATGAGAGCATTGTAATAAATTCAAATTTGGAGACTTCCCTGTCAGGTGGCATCACAAACAAAATTTAAAAAGCAATGATGAACTAGAAAGATGTTCTTACAAGACATGCAAGAAAAAGAAAAAGGGGGGGGGAACGCTGAGAACAAAAAGCAACTCTCAGAACAAACTTTAAAAGGTAAAAAGGAGAAAAGATATTTAGTACTATTTGTAGCATAATAGAGGCAAATTAGATAATGAAACAGCTTCTTTTCCCATAGAACTTGCAAAGAGTCTAAAAGCGGTAACACCCGTTGCCTCCACGCTAACAGCGGAGGCAGGAGCTCTTCTCAGAGCACGTGAGTATGTAAACCAGTAACCTTTGAGGAGGTCGATTTGATGATATAAATTAAATACTCCTGTCCCAACAATCATAATTCCAGAAACTAATGAAACCTGCTCAAACATCACTTCTGTTCTGGTCACACAACTGTTCATAGTAGTGAAAAATAGTAACGATGCTCAACAGTAAAACTGTTGCTGAATTTTGCATCATAGAACTCACGAAGGGAACTACAACCATGTTTTTGGGTTTTTTTGTTTTTGTTTTTGTTTTTTTTTTTTTTTTTTTTTCAAAATATTCAAAGCTGGGAAAGCACATATATGGAAAATTGAAGTGGGAGAAAAGTAGTTCAAAACATGGTTAAAAGTGCACAAGAAAGCTGAACATGGTGGCACACAGCTGTCCTTCTCGAGCTCAGGGTGGTGGAGGCAGGAGGATGGGGAGTTCCAGACCAGACAACTCCAGGATGAGTTCAAGATCAGCTGCTTGGCCTACACAGTGACCCTGTGTCAGAATGAAAGAAAGAGAAACAGAAAAAGAGAGGGAATGGAGAGAAGGAAGGAGGAATGGATGGAGGGAAAACAAAAAGAAAGCAAATAAAGAATTGTCATGGGGCCTGGAGAGATGGCTGTGTACTTCATAGCACTTGCTGCTCTTCCAGAAGTCCAGCTTCATTCCCAGTGTATGCATGAGGTGGTCCACAACTGCCTGTAACTCCAGTTCCAAGAGATCTGATGCCCTTTTCTGTCTTCCAGGTGCTATTCATGTGCTATACACACATAGACACGGAGATACACATACACAAATAAAAACAAATCTTAAAAAAGAAAAAAAAAAGGCTGGGCATGGAGATAGACACTGTTAATCCCAGCACTTGGGAGGCAGAAGCAGGCAGATCTCTGAGGCACGTGGATCATTGTGGGTTCAAAGCCAGCCTGAAGCAGGCTACACAGAGAAACCCTGTCTCAAAAATACTAAAATAATAATAATAATACACCATAGTTTTAACAATGGTCTGTAAATAAAGAGCCTGAGGATATATTATGCTCTTCTATTCCTTGTCTAAATGTTTCTAGTTTTCTAATATAGAATTATAGTAATCTTATAATCAGAATAAAGTCAATCTTCTAAGTGGATAATTTAAGAAATAATTAAGTTCTAAAATAGTACCTTTAACAAAAACATGATCAAATTGTAATCCTGAAAAAAGACATCCACAAATAGTACCTATACACACACACACACAGTACCTCTAACAAACTTGAGCATAGTTTTAAATAGACTGCATTTCATAGAAGTTGGAAGTGCCCTATAGAAACCTGAGGTGTTTGTTTTAGAAGTGTTGACCTTTTGGGCCATGTGCCCCAAAAGCCCCAAAGGTACCTGTCAGCCCCTTCTCCTAACACACCTGTTGACCAAGCACTAGTGAGCATGCACTCTCTCTCTCTCTCTCTCTCTCTCTCTCTCTCTCTCTCTCTCTCTCTTCCTCTTTCAGTGCCCTTGTGTTAACATGAAATCACAATGGATAGCCCTCAGGCTAGACACTGATTACATATCTCTTTGACAGACTTTTCCAGAATGCCCCAGTTTTCATTATGACTAGTTTCTAACATTAAAAATGAGATGTCCACATCCATTAAAAAAATGAATAAACATCCTTTCTCCTAGTTCCCACTAAACACTATGAATACTATAAATAAAACAGCACAAGGTTCTGAAAAATGGAGAGAAGCCTTAGGGTTGGGTAAGGACCTCAAAGTCTCAATCCACCTTGGGCACCACGGCCAATGTCTAAACTCCACCTAAATCTCATCAACTCAGAAATCCCTACAGAGTGCTTAAAAGGGGATGTGGGCAACTCCTCAGTCCTGAGCAATTCTGAACTCCAGCCAGGAAAATTTCATGTGAATATGTTTTTTTTTTTCAGC
This sequence comes from Meriones unguiculatus, assembly GCF_030254825.1. Classification (NCBI taxonomy): domain Eukaryota; kingdom Metazoa; phylum Chordata; class Mammalia; order Rodentia; family Muridae; genus Meriones; species Meriones unguiculatus. The sequence goes on along the minus strand of NC_083359.1, from coordinate 85,561,957 downwards.
AAAGTCTCAGAATTTGATATAGCACACAAGAAAAAAAAATCAATTCTATTTCTATTTACCAGCACGTCATAAGTGGGTGATGAGATTTTAAAAATAGAATATCATCTGTAATTGTAAAGAAACAAAATCTTTAGGTATAACACTAACAAAACATAATCGGTAGCGATGTGTGGAAAACTGCACAATGCTGAGTGACACCAAAGAGAGCCTAAGTGAGAGGGGCTGGCGATGGGATACATGCATATACCAACAGAGCAGAATGAAGAGCCTAGAGACAGACCCACACAAGTATGCCATATATATGACCTTTTCAGGTTGTTCTCCCGTACACAGGGGCCCCCTATGTAGCTCAGGCTGACCCTAAATGCCTGTTCACTATGTAACCCATGTTGGCTTCTATTCTCCTATCTTAGCACCCCTCGCACTAGGATTACAGGTATGTGTCCCCACACTCATCATAGTTCTCTGTGTGTCTCTCTCGATCTTGCTCTCTCTCGTTCTTGCTGTGTGTATGTGTATACAGTTATGTTACCAAGAACAATATTCAGATAGCAAATACGACATGAATAGGCAAATATTCAATACCACAAGCCATTAGGGGTGTACAAATTCAAACCACAAGAAGTCCTGGCACGCCTACTGAATGGCTTCTCCACCTACATAATAAATTGAATTGAGCCAAACTTATAGTAAAAAGGCAGGTTCATGGGGCTCTCAGGCTAGTTCACTGACCTCACAGGAGGTGGTCAGTAAAGTCCCAAGGCTGGGCTGGGGCACGGGCTTCTTAAAGGGGAGTGGGCACAGGGGAACTGTGACATGTAGGTGAGGTACTGGGGTCCTAGCCTTATTTGGTGAGTTTAGAGCACTGTAGATTGGTCTTAGGTACAGTGGTCACTTTGGAATCTGGAATTAGGAGCTGGCTTTGTTCAGTGTTTTGCACGGGCTTTTGAAAGCACTGGCTCATGGTCAGAAGAAAAGGGAAGGCACCTCTTGGCCCAGGTCATCTTGCTTTTTGTCCCAATACCTCTGGCCTAACACCTATCAGGATGGCTAAAGCAAAAACTGTGAACCGCTGGTGAGGAGGCAGAGAGGGTGGGTAATTCGGTCATTCACACCTCCCTGTAGGAATTGTGAAAGTGCTACAGAGTGCTACAGACAGCTTGTAGCTTCCAAATGACCAACCAGTTGTGTTCTCAAGTATTTATCCCAGAGAAATGAAAATTTGTTCACACACACAGAGAGACACAGACACACACATTAAAAAAAAAAAAAAAAAAAAAAAAAGAAACACCTGTACAAAAATGTTTCAATCATTTTATTCACAAAAGTCCCAAACTGGAAGCAATCAGGATGTCCTACAGCAGGTGAAGGTATCTATCCATACTGTCGATTATTACTCAACAATGAAAGAAAACAAACCATTGACGCATGTGAAAACCTGGACAGATCATTCCGTAATTGTGCCGAGTCAGAAAACTTCAGACCCCAAAGTTACAAATTACGTGATCCTATTTACAGAAGGTTCTAGTGGTGACATGGTTGGAGAGGAAACTAACAGCCATCAGGAGTGAAGGAGACAGTCGGGTACATACCTGGGTGACAATAAGAGGGCAATTATGCAGGATCCTTGAATTGGTAAAAATGCCTTTTCCTTTGACTGCATTAGTGTTAGGTCCTGATTATATCATGGTGAGGTGTGGTACCCATGGGAGAGAACATAAGATGGACTCTTTTCCTGGGTCAACATAGACCATTTTAATGCACTTCAACATAAAAACATAGGTCCATACCTTCTCTAGGAACGTAACAAGCTTTGACCCTCTTCCGCATATGGCTCATGTGGGCTGAACTGGATGGTCAGGAGTGGTTTAGCTTGGCCGCAAACTTGCCTTATTGTCTATCATGTCCTCCTAGTTATCACCCATCTCTCCCTGATTCCATCTTCCCGCCCCTCTCCCTTCCCCCTTTTCCCTTCCGGCCCTCCAATCCCCTGCCCGGCCTCTATAAATTAAAGCATTTGAAGTTTCTACTTTCAAACAAAGTAGCTTGTTAATCCCACCATAAGAACAAAAGCACTACCACAAGTTTTGAGCCAAGTTTGAACCAAGATTTCTTAAATACTAGCCAGGAAAATGGACACTGGCCAGATCCATACCTAGGATTCCCAGAAAATGGCTGAGAATTACTTTAGTGAGGCTCTTATAAAGGCAAAAAGACACAGGCTACGGACATCCAGGCTTTATCCAACTGGGGGCAAGCCTACCATATTTCCTGCCTATGTATCTCCTACCTACGTGTGACCAAGCACAACCTGTACTGTTAGGGCAGCCAACCATGTTTACAGAAGTGAAAACCACGACTTGTTCTCTTACATGACAGCCTCCATTCCAGGAAGTTATCCGTCCTTGGGCAGGTGGGTCTCACAGGTTAGAGGTATTTTTGTTTTCTAGATTACTTAGGCACAACAATTTAAACTTAAAACAAAACCTTAGCTCTCACACCTCCTTTTACCAAGGGAAGGCTGCAAAGCACGGAGCCATGCCAGGCTGTGCACTCTCATGAGAATACATACCTCCTTAAGCCTGGAAAACAAAGACCCTGTGCTACCCTGCCCCGGTCTCCAACTGCCTAGATGTCCCAGCTGAAGGTCTACTTAGGCCTACTTCTCGTCTCTGAGGGCAGGAGTTCTGTGAGCCGGCCCTTCCTTTTCAAGGCAGCTTATCAAAGCCGGTTAGATTTAGGATGGCTGCCAGAGTAACAAGAGATAACATTACACGCCAAATGGCCTCCCCATCCCAAGGCCACCAAGATTAACTACTGCCTCCGAGATGACTGGGAAGAGCTATGAAGTGAGCGAACAACAAAACAAACGCCGGCCATCGCCAGAATACCTGGGATTCTTCCTCCCCTCACAGAAGATACATGACTCGTCCCCCGCCCTCCTTAGCCTGTCCCTTCCCTCAGCTCTGTGACCTTAAATCTGAAACCACCCCAACCCCGACCAGGTTGTAAAGTTGCTCTGCAGGCCTATCTTCCTGTCTCCTATTCGGGGCCCTGAAAAAAAAAAAGTTTTCCGTGCTGCTCAGCCTCGTCACCCAGCCACCAACTTTAAAAGGGAGAATGGACTCCACCTGAGATCTGAAACTGCAAATAGCTGTGGCGTAACCTCTGGCAATTGAGGGAGGCCTGAGTTAAGATTTCCCCACCTGTCCTTGGACAGGGAAACTCTATTCCCGCAGGTGCACTTATAAAACGGAGGCGATGATTTATAACTCGGCCACTGGTGCCCTCACCTGCATGAAGATGTGCTCGCTGATACAGCTCCCTGTAGCCGACAGCTAACGCTGCAAATCAACCCCTGCTGGAGGGTCCTCATACACGTGTTTATCGCCGACAGGAACTTCGCTCTCACTCTGCTAACTGTCTCATAGAATGATCTTGCACTCTTTGCAAATAATCTCCCAAAGCAGGCTCTTCCTTGTACCCTGCTCTCCTTTCGTACGAGGAGTTTGAGGCACAGAGCCGGTAACTTAGGGCATGAGCCAGGAGGTCCGACTCTTAAATCTGGGCGTTTAGGTCTTTTTCTACAACCTCTTGCAGGTTTGGGCTTTCACACGGATTGGGAGAACTTTTACTTCCCAGGCTCTGTCCAGAGACCGGCTGGCTTCTCTTGCTAGGCTGAGCTAAAGTCAGGCGTGGTAACTTCCAGCCAGCCTTGCTTGACAACCTTCAGGAGCCTGTCCTTCTATGCTTCATCGTCTCTCCTAGGAATGGGAAATCTCCTCAGGGTCCTCTATGCTGCTGCTTCTTTGAATTTTCTCAGAGGCCATGGTCCACACAGAGAAAATTGTCATTATTGGATATATCTTTTTTTTTCTTTCAAGACAGGGTTTCTCTGTGTTTCCTTGGCTGTCCTGGACTCCCTTTGTACCAGGCTGGCTTTGAACTCACACTAATCCTCCTGCCTCTGCCTCCCTGAGTGCTGGGATTAAAGGTGTGTGCCACCGTGCCCGGCTTGGGGATATCTTCTTGTGGTAGCTTTATTGGCATCTCTTCCATGAGCTAGGCTCTCTTATTGGCACCACCTTATGCTGGCAAAGAGAAAGGAACAAAAAAACAATCAACAGGGAGAGTGAAATACCATCTCTCCCCGAGGACTGGTTGCTGGCCAAGGCACTCAGGACTGTCACTCACTGGACAAGAGGGACACTCAAGAACAGCAGGACGCTCCCTGCCTCTTGAAGAGTGCCCAGGACCTTCTCAGGAAACAAGAGAAAAAGTTGCAAGTCTGCTGTTCCATAAGAACCCGAGCTTGAGGCCCAGCTCCAACATCTCAGCCACACCTATTTGAGTAAGGTATATCTGTCCTCCTAGGTTTGCTCTGTTCATTTTGTAAAGTGGAGCTGATGATCCTATAGTCGTTCCAGGGTATTTGAACGAAGCAGCTGAGGTGAGACCAGACAGGTGCCCACCATGGCATCTCACCGGCAATGAGCCCTCAGCTACATCACTGTTATAGTCCTTGGGATTTGTAATAAGCCAGAGAGAGGGTGGGGTGATGACGGTGGTATTTTAATTATTATCTTCAAAACTGTCAGGAAAAAAAAAAAAGATTAAACTTCAAAAGGTACACCGGGGAAGTTAGCCTCCCAGAAAAAAAAAAAAAAAAAATTATATGCTTCAGAATCTCTGGCTTTGAATAGTTGAAAATTAAACCAGTCAGGAGGGCATGGCGATACATATCATAAATCTCAGCTCTCTAGAGGCAGAGGCAAGCAGATCTCTGTGAGTTTGAGGTTAGCCTGGCTTACATAATAATTTCCAGACTAGCCAAGCCTACATAGTAAGATCCTGTCTCAAAAAAAAAAAAAGAGAGAGAGAGAGAGAGAAAAGAAAATTAAAACATGTATTTCAGTTAAGTTAGTATATAACCATAGAAATGACTTCTTCTCAATGTGATGGTTTTAACTCTTGTTTTATTTTTGCAGCTCTGGGAGTTAAACCCAGCCAAGTAAGTAATCCACTGCTAAAACAGAGCTCTACTTCTTAACTGTTCTGTTGTTGCCTTGGGTTTTGGGGGTTTTTTTCTTTGTTTTGTTTTGTTTTTTAACAGAAAGTATGTCTTTACTTTTCTAACTTTGCAACTTGGCCGACATTATACCATTATTCACTTTTTAAAATATTATTAGTTCCTTAGTTATAAAATTAGGTTCCATATCACCAATGATAACACACACAGCAGTGTTTAATAAAACAGCAAAACAGCCTTATTTGCTAAGCTTCAATGGCTCCAGCGCGAACTGTATCTGTGCTCTCTGCTGAGAGCATTCGGAAAATAAAGAATACCTCCAATCTAAAAAGTAAAAGCAACAGAAAGTAGTAGCAATGGAATTTGCCCTTCTACGTTTACATCTTTATTCCCTGAAAGAAGATGAAGCCATAGGAAAGTATGCTGATGAGGCAGGAATAGTTCCTGTGAAGAAAAGTACTTGATGAAATTCTTGCTGCTTCAAGGAGAGGGTAACGAAAGGACAGAAAGCATTTCCACGTCACTATCACGGGCCCCACCACAGGCTCAGGGCTCTTAGATCCCAGACTGTGGACAGTTAACTGAGTTAACAGGGATGCCACACTGGCTTTTTATCTTCCTGCTCCCCTGCTCCAGAATTCCCTAAGTCTCTATAGACCGAGGGTGAGTCCACCTCCCTGTGTGGAGCTGTCTTCTTTACCAGTAAATGACAGGGTTCCCACGACCCTTCTCCAGCTGCTCTCTGCCTCTCCTTGTAATGTGTCCAGGTCAGTGTGAGTATCTGTCCCTACTCCAACACTCACTCATCACTCAGCCATCGTTTCTCCTGTCACTGTTCCTTTATTCTTTCATCCGTTTTAATCATACCTGGCTCAGGTTTTTGTTTGTTGTTGGTTTTTGTTTGTTTGTTTTGGGGGGAGTGTGGAGGGCCAGCCCTTCTACCTAGCTATTCTGTTGTCTTAGTGCCAAGGTATATCTATTTAAATCTTGATTGTCACCAGTCACAGGCTCCTAGGATCCCTCCTTCACGTTCAAGTGGCTTCGTCCCTTCGGCTGTGGTTGCTTCTGCAGCAGCTGGAGCTCTGAGCTTCCCTGTGGACCTACGGTGTAGATGAATATGTTTCTGGCTGTGTTGTTCCTGCTGGAGAATTAGAATTACTCAGCTTTCTTTTTTTTTTTTTTAATTTATTGCACATTGGGTTTTGTGACTCTTTACAGAGAAGCTTGAATGCAGCTTACAATGAGAACATCTCACACAGAGAGACACCCCCACACACATACACTCACACAGATACACACACCACACACATACATGTATACATACATGCACATGCTTATGTGTGCACTGGCATATCCATGCACACATTCATGAAAAACTAAATAATTGGGAAAAAAAGCAAAGAAAACAAGTATGCAAAGTATATCTCATTTTCTTCCAGTTTCTCTCAACCCCAGCTTTTCATTCTGAAGATTCAGTCTGTCAAGGATCAGTGTCCCAATGTTTGTTTCAGACCCTCAGTTTGCAGTGAAAGGATGTAACAGTGACAGGCAATGGTACAGACCCTCTGTGTCATTAAAAGAAAAGTTAAGCATATTCTGTACTTGTTAAATGTAAGTTATAAGAAGGTATTTTCTGTGCTAACCTCCTGCGCTCACCAACAGATCACCTCAAAACTCAAGATGTGCTCAGAGTAAAGGCCCACCTCACCAAACCACAGCTAACTTAGTGTCACCTAACGTCTGAGAAATAAGGAGAGATAAAAAGCAAATTCCTCAAAGCATTCTTTGCTTTAACCTTTACAAACGGCTAACCCCATCCATTATGTCTGAATCGCCTATCATCAACCCGCAAAAGAAAGTGACTGTGAAATGACCAATCCGCTCAAAGCTCTTTGTTGCTTCTCTTAGCCTTTCCTTGTTTACAAAACAAACCTCTTTTTTTTTATCAGTTCATCAGAACGGTTGTGTTGTTATTGCTGCTGTTTTAACAGAATAGAGTTTTGCCCAATTCTGAAGTTGAAAACAAAGTGTGGTTCTAGCCTTGTTCTCTTATATTCCCAGGCCATACACTACACGCATGGCTCATCCCATAACTGAAGTTCCCCTCACCCATCTGACCTTATTTGTTAAATAATGAAATTGAAATTTGTGGGAAAATTTCAACGTGTGTTCCCTCCCTACCAACATACGATGCATTTGAGAGAGAGGGGGACTTACATAAGCCACATTGTATTTACATACTCTAAAACCAGTTTACAGTTCAATCTTATACAAGGCATGAGGAGCTGTTGCAAACACTTGTTTGTCAGTTAGACAACATCTGGAGTAAAGTAAAACCTAAGGTGCTCAGCATGCCTGGGAAGGCATTAGGTCATCATAATAGTTGAGGTGGGAAGATTCACTCCTAAATCTGAGCTACACCTTCTGAGGGCAGCCCACACAAAGCCGCATGGAAGAAGGAAGCGTTCGCTTTTTGCCTGCTTGCGCTTGCTCTCGTGGCAAGATTGTCTGTGCTGTTGCTATATCAGAACTGACTTCCTTGGGGTTCAGGGTAGACTGAAGATCAGCAGCAATCTGGGAGTCTTCTAGGACTCCAGTGCCAGAGAGGAACTGCAGAAAGACAGAGCAACCACCAACCTTTGTTTGTGAAATAAGCCATTGTTGGACTCCCTAGACCACAGCCTGTAAATCAGCCTAATAAATTCCGTGTGTGTGTGTGTGTGTGTGTGTGATATTCCATATATGTCATACAGTTCATCTATGTGTTCCATATACATCTAATAAATCTCATACGTAATCAGTTCTGCTCCTTTAGAGAACTCTAATACAAGTGTCCTTTTAACTTAAAAAATTTACGTATGGAAAATTTCATTATGAAGAGATTTAGATGATTCTCATAATCAGAAAATTATATAAAAAATTATCTTCATTGGTGATCAAGTAATTGAAAATGTGATGCCATTTTAAAGGTAATGTAACATTAAAATGAAGTGTCACTATATGTCCACTAAAGAGCCAAAAAGAAAACTATTTCCAGTATTGAATACAGGAGAGGAGTTAGAATGAACGGGGTCCTGCCCAGCACGTAAACCAGTACAAATGCTGAGATTTTGATTGTGTGTGTGTGTGTGTGTGTGTGTGTGTGTGTGTGTGCAAATGCACACGTCTGTGTAGTTGTGAAAGCCAGAGGAGGACGTTGGCTATCCTGTCTGGTTGTTCTCCAACTTGCTCTTAAGGCAGGCTTTCTTACTGACCTTGTGGCGAGGCTGACAACCAGCAAGCTTCCGTTATCCCCCTGTCTCCACTCCTCCTCACCCTGTGGCATTGGAGTTACAGGCACACAAGACCACACCGAGATCTCCCCTGCACACCCAACCCCACCCCCAGTTTTTTGTTTAAACACAAATGAAACGTGTGCAAGAGCCATCCACTCATTCTCTTTGCTGCGCAGACCTGCCCTGGGATTAGGGACTCTGATGACCGCCTGCCCTGGTCTTTCTGCCATGGTTTGTGGTTCTTGTGAGTGATCACGGCGTAGTCAGCTTGGTGGCACACCAGCGACAGCCGAGTTCCTTGACGTATGAGGACCGAAAACTCCCGGAAGCCGCTGGGTAGCGAGTACATGGTCTAGTTTCTCTAGTAACCGATGTGGGGCATGAGGATCCGGCCCTTGAATCTTCTCCTCACCCTGTTGATTAGACCGCTGGGTGTCAGTTAGCATCGCTTAGCTTTGACATATGGGTCTGACTGCTGCCTGATGAACTCCATAACCTAAAAATTCTATGCCTAACCAAGAAAAGGGAATAATGTGCGTGCAGAGCACTTGTATGTAAGTGTTCGCTGCAGCCTTACTCATATCTAAACCCAGAAACTGACCAACAAGATGGCTGGGTGGGTAGACACTTGCTACCAAGCCGCAAGACGGCTTCCCACAGACTGTCGTCTGCTGTCCACCGATACAATCACAAGTACACACGCATGTGCAATAAATAAAATGTAATAATAACAATTTTTAAACCTTTAAAATTTTTTAAATATTTTAATGTATGTTTTTCCTGTAGGTATGTAAGTGTGCCATGCATGTGTACATGTGCCTGTGAGTGTGTGTGTGTGTGTGTGTGTGTGTGTGTGTGTGTGTGTGTGCTCATAGAGGCCAGAAGAGGGTGCCAGATCCCCTGGAACTGGAGTTGCATATGGTTGCAAACTGCCCTGTAAAGGCAAAGAACTGAACACAGGTCTTCTGCAACAGCAGCAAGTGCTCTCAACCACTGGACCATCTCTCCTTGATTTAAAACAAGCCAACAAATGACATAACAGCAACCAGCCAGACTTGTCCCTTACCCAGCTGTTGCCCTGTGAGCCTTGATAACAATTGTCCTGGCAAGATAAAGCTGTGAGTACACTTGCGGCACAGATTTTATACAGGTAACCAACCACTTTCTGGTTGGATTTGAGGCAAGGTCCACAGTAGGAAATACATGCCTGGTACCATAAATCTGGTCAGGGATCTAAAGCTGAGAAGCTCATAGGCCCTAGGGGGTAAAGCTACTACTCTTATTTTGCTAAACTGATACTATATCAAAATGCTCCCTAAATGCATGTCCTTATATCCATACATTCTTCAGACCTCACTGGAAAAGTTTCCTTGTTCAGTGGATGGCAGTTAACGCAGAACCTCACAACTGATCAAAGTAAGTATGGAGTACAAAGTCTGTGGAGTACTCACCCCACAGTGGGACATCTGTGTCACCTTCCTTCCCTCAAAGACCATCCCAGAGGAAGGCATGGAAAATCTGCACGAGCCAGAGGTTGGGGAGAATCCGTGCACTCTGTGTCTGGACAGGACCACTGCACTCGTGAACTCACAGCAGCGAACAAGCCAGGGAAGGTTCTGGCATAGAGGGGAAGGGGTTCAGGAGTGAGTCCCTGCCTAACTGAGGAGCTGTTGACCTCTGAGGGTGTCTTAGAGAGGGAAAGCCAGTTGTTAGGGGTGTCGCTCCTGGTAGACTGACTGTGTTCCTGTGGCCTCCACACCCTAAGTATATAAACAGCACAAATTGGACTCAGCTTGCTATAAACTGAAAAAAAAAAAAAAAAAGAGGACACAAAGCTTGGAGGAGGTAAGGGTGGATCTGGGAAGACTGGGGGAAGCAGCTGAAGTAAAGAGGATGAAAACACATTGCATACATGTGTACATTTTTCAAATAATTAACAAAAATATCAGATTAAGAAAACGGAGATCCGAATCTCGAAACAGGAGAATGGTAAACATACTGTGACACACTTACATTGTGTAACGATATCCAACAGTGCAATGTAACACACTCAACATGTGAGACACCGTGGTTAAGTTTCCAAAGGGCTATCTATGTAGTTGCATGATATTCGTATGAACTTTTTGTGCGCTGTGGAAACGCTGTCTTCTGGCAGGGATCTGATGACAGGCCAGACTTTGGTATTGTTATTCATATAGGTGTGTCATATTTTGTAAATGGTCCCTTCAGCACCTTCTGATTGGTTTAATAAAGAGCTGAGCAGCTGAGGGCTGAGGCAGGAGAGTAAGGCAGGGCTTCTGGGAAGGGATGAGTTGAGGATGGGGGGAATTCACCAGCCAGGACTAAGAGACTAAGGAAAGGTGATGAGCCATGTGGAAAGACAAAGATTAATATAAATTTGTATTTATATTAATATCATTAATATCAATTTTATAATTAATAATATAATTTATATTAATAAATTAATATAAAGGGGTTAATTTAAGTCAAGAACTAGCTGGGAGCAAGCCTAAGCTAAGGCCGAGCTTTCCTATTAATAAAAAGTCTCCGTGTCATTATTGGGAGCTGGTGGTCTGAGGAAAGTCCCGTTATAGCATTATATTTACTTACAATAGGAACCACAGTGATAGGCTTCAGGTCTCTCCTGTGAAAACTGATTGAGAATAGTCACAAGAAAACATCCTGGAATGACTGAATGTCCCGCCTTTTGATATATATATATATATATAAAATCCATAAAACCTAATCATTACACTGCCTTCACTTATGTATTCACAAACAAACTCCAAAAGCCTGGAGACTGTCCTGAAACTAGATTGTGTTGCTTGCTAGTTGTACAACATCTGGCTGAAACTCACTGAACTGTCTCCCGACCGTGAGTGGGTTTCATGACTTGTCAATTACATCTCGATAAACTGTGAAGCAAAGAGATAGTGCACACAAGATTGCGAAGAAAATTTACCACGCATGGATTTAGGGTGTATCTTTTCTTCAGGGCAACTTAGTGATGTGTGTCAGGATACTTAAAGGAAATGGGCCTTCTAGCAAGGCCCTTCCACTTCAGAAAGTTTTGACAGGAAAGCATCAGAGGACACACAGGGAGATCTATTTTGACAGATGGATGCTGAAGTGCCATTTGTTATAGATGAAACTTGGAGGCAATTTATCATCTGCGAGTAACACACTAGTGAAATACGTGTGATGGATGTGTACACAGAGATATAAAATAATATTGTAAACTAGTAATAGTCAACATTGAAAACTACTCACAAGACGCTAATAAAAATACACGCTGTAAAGTATGTAGAAAGGAGTATGAGTAGTCTTCTATATTGCATAGGTGCCTTCAGTATTATGCTGCGTTGTTATCACAGATGCACTAATACTGCACTTATCTGGAATACACGGTAGAGATAGACAAGAGTGATTAAGTGGGGCATGGCAGGGTTAAGATAGTAGCTGTTTTCCTAATTGTGTGTTCCTTTGAAAAGTCACATGCTATTAATTTTTAAAACAATCTTTAAAGGCCTAGAGAGATGACTCAACAGTAAAGAGAACTGTCTGCTCTTCCAGAGGACCTGGGTTCAGTTTCCAGGACCCAGATAGCAGCTCACACCATCCATTTTCCGGGAATCTGATGCCACCTCCTGGCTTCCAGGACCATGTGTGCAAATGATGAACAGACACACAAAGGTGGCCAAATAAAATTTAACCTAATATGACTTAATAATAGGAGAGGTAATAAATCATCAGACTTGGCATTCATTTTGTGGTTGATATGATAACATGGGATAAAGGGAATCATATATGACTTTGATGGGTTCTGAAATTTTGGTCCAACTCATGTGTAAATTGAATCATGTGACATTAATAAAATTCTAAGGGAAAGAAATCATTTCAGCATATGTCTCTGTCTTTAACATTCACAACACTTCAACACTCAGATTCAATCAGAAAGCACGTCAGCCTACACATCTAAGTGCTTGGACATGTAGAGGCCAGAGGTCAAAGTCAAGTGTTTTCCTCATTGTCTGTCTACATTATTTCCTCAGACAGAGTCTTTCACTGAACCCTGGAACTCACTGATTTGGCCAAACCAGCTGGCCAGCAAACTCCGTAGAGCTGCAATTATAGACAAACACCAGCTTTTTTTAATGCTGGTACTTAAGGGTTGTCCAAACACAGGTCCTTACGCTTGTGTGGCAAGTGCTGCCTAAGCCATCACAGCCCCAGGAGTCACTCTGGTGTGTTGTTGATTATTAATTATTATTATTATTATTATTTGGTTTTTCGAGACAGGGTTCCCCTGTGTAGCCCTGGCTGTCCTGGACTCACTTTGTAGACCAGGCTGGCTTCGAACTCACAGATATCCTCCTGCCTCTATACCTTGGAGAGTGCTGGGAGGGTGCTGGAGAGAGTTGGTGTGTGCCACCACCACCTGGCCAGAAGTTAGTCTTAATTGTTGTACTTTCATATACCATATTGGTAGGATTCTTAACCTCCAGCACATTAAGGAAACCTGGCTTTTCCAGTTTCACAGGGAACAGCCACCTGCTCAGCCACTTTTAAAGAACTATTTGAAAGAGACCAACTCAAATGCTTAAAGAATTTGGCTGATGCTACTGGAGAGACAGCTCAGCGGTTAAGAACACTGTTTGCTCCTCCTAGAGGTCCTGAGTTCAATTCCCAGCAACCACATGAGTGGCTCACAACCATCTACACCCTCTACTGCCCTCTCATGCAGGTGTACATGCAAATAGAGCACTCAGATACATAAAATAAATAAAATCTTAAAGGAAAAAAAATAATAATTTGGCTGCTGAGCTGGGCTGGCCGAGCGATTGCCTGGTAAGCACTGTCCTGGGTTCGAAAGCCAGTAGTGCATAAACTAGATGTAGGGGTGCGTGCCTATCATGCCAGCATTCTGGAGGTAGAAGTGCTTCCACTTCTACCTATCAGGGTTCCTATTCAAGGTAATCCTTGGCTATATTGTGAGGTTAAGGCCTGGGCTGCATGAGACCCTGTTTCAGAGAAAACAAAAAAAAGAGTAATCGGCCTGCTTTCTGGGATTGCTAAACCGTGCCTGCGGCTGCGCTCACAGACTGTAGGAGAGGAAACAAAGCGGCCGACAGGTCCAAGAACCAAGGCAACATGTAGGACAGGTGAAAACAGACCTCCTGTGGCATTCCTTGCAGAAATGAAAGCACCCAGGGCTCACCTTTCTGCTGGAAACCTGAGCTCTTAGAGCCAGGTCGCCTGGGTCAGTGGCTACGCCCTCTGCACAGAGTCAACCAGAAATCAGGAGTGAGGCTATGGTTTGCCTCCTTCGTCTCCTAACAAGGTCCAAAACTCTAGTGAGAGAGAAGACTTCAGGATGGGGAGTCCAGAAACCTGCGTGGGGGAGTTGGTTTTGTCCCTAACCGGCCACATTTTCTGGCACGCCTTTTCAGGAGTTATGCCCCCTTACCCAGAAAACTCAGGCTCATGGAGAACATTTTAAGGCCCTTTCAGGTCAGACTCTGTGGCTTTCAGAAACCCGTACCTTTTCCTGACCCCCTCAGGTCTAGTCCCAACAGGTAGCTGTGCCCTCTGTATCCTTCCACTGTCCCTGGTTCTCCTGGGCACACCTGGCTTGTCTCCTTCAAGCTTGCAAGGTCAAAGCCACTCCAGCAAGTGCTGAAACATTCACCCCCACTGCAGGATCTTTTTGGCCGGAGCCATGTGATATTTTTTTTTTCCTTCAAACTGGATTAACCGGATATACATACAACTGTAAACAAATACTATTTATTGGGCATGTTCTGCTGAGTAAATATAAGTTCTCTTTTCCTTATATGGACACTAAGGGCCTGTGAATGTACACAGTTAAGATGAATGGTGTCCTCAGGCGGCTGGCCTCTCCTTGGGGTAGGGCTGTTCGGGTCCTGACCCAGAGACAGGCAGGAATGAATGCAAAACAGAGGGTCTCGCCACATTCATCCAGATCAGACCATGACCCAGCAAGAGAGAAAGAGAAAGGCAGAGGGATCTGGGTTGTGTTATTAATTTAATTTTCAATGCCAGTTAACTTCATTGGCCTAGCAAGGTAGAGGCGTGTGCCAAAGTCAATACAGCCAATCTGTGTGCCTCGGGCAAGCTTTGGCGTAAAGGAGGCTTTTATCCCAGTCTGTCCTCTGAGTGTTAGTTAATGTCCCTCGTTTCTCCATGTAGTTATGAATTTTATATTGAATTTGGAGTGTTCAAGCAGAACTTACAGTAAGTCTTCTCTCCTGGATGCCCTTCACACCATTTTCAAAAGCACATGAAAACTTTTATGGGTTTTTAAATGTGTGGTATGCAATTATGATTAAATTAATATGATTTTTTTTAAAAACTTATTGTCTGGAGCAGTAGCGCATGCCAGTGATCCCAGCACTCATGGAAGCAAAGGCAGGCGGATCTCTGTGAGTTCGAGGCCAGCCTGGTCTACAAAGCAAGTCCAAGACAGCCGAGGCTACACAGAGAAACCCTATCTTGAAAAACAAAAACAAACCACAAATTAGCAAGTGGCCGCCCTCTGGGGCAGCTCCTCTGCTAGAACCAAAGACATCCAGAAGAAACTAACTAAACATCACAGGCATCGAGGCTGCCCACAACAGGCTCAACAAGGTCATCAGTGAGCTGAACGGAAAAAACCTTGAGGATGCCATTGCTCAGGGTGCTGGCAAGCTGGCCAGTGTGCCTGCCCCGGTGGGGCTGGGGCTGTTTCTGCTGCCCCTGGTTCTGCAGCTCCTGCTGCTGGTTCTGCCCTGCTGCAGCAGAGAAGAAAGACAGAAGGAGGAGTCAGATGATGACTTGGGATTTGGCTTGTTTGATTAAATTCCTGCTGCCCTACGAATAAAGCCTTTCTGTTTAAAAAAAAAAAAAAAAAAAAAAAAAAAAAAAAGCAAAACAGGTATTTCCAGACAGGATGCTGTTGAAATCATTCACTTCCTAGGCAGTTTCAATTCTTTTCAGTCACTAAGAAAGTTCCCTACCATGTCCTTATCAAAGTATCTTTTTAAGAAGATTTTATTTTATTTTTACTCACACATATGTATGAGTATGCATGTCACACGCAGGGGAACTGAACTCTGCGCCCTCAAAGGAGTGATGCACACCCTAACCACTTCAGGACTCCCCAGCCCTTCCTACTCTGGTGTTTACGTTTGTCTGGGTCTGGGCCACTGCAGGATGAATTTGGGCTTCCTGACATCAGGGAGAGATCAGCCTCTCAAGGACTGAACGCTGACAGCTTGCTAGAAGCTCTTCTTATTGTTACACAAAAAAGGCACCTGTAGCAAGTCAATTTTCTCATACCAAAACTTATCTGATCCAGGGGTTGTCTTGAAAGTCTCACCTAAGCAACGCTCAGCCATGGGTGACTTCCTGGTTTGCCAGGCCTGTTTCGCGACTAAGTTATGCAAAGGCCCTGAGGATCCTTCCAAATAATAAACCCACAAAAATCTCAGGTGACAATCCCCAACAAAAGGCTACTTCAAAGCTTAGGTACCATCACTCCAGATTCACACCGGATACAACAGTTCTGCTAAAATTCTGCTCCCCATATTTCCACTGTCTATCTATTTCAGCTGCTAAGATCCGTGATCAGATGACTCCAGCTCAAGGAGAGGAAGGAAAATGACTTTTCCGGCTGGACAAGGTTTCATTTCATGGTCTCAGTATAAACAGAGTAAACACACTCAGTGTAAGCACACTCTACTATTTCACTATGAGCTGAATCACTGGGGCAAGAAGCCGTAGGACGACCCGGGATGGAGGTACACACCTTTGATCCCAGCACAAAGACAGGCAGATCTCTGTGAGTTCAAAGTCAGCCTGGTCTACAAAGTGAGTCCAGGACAGATAAGCCTCTATTACACAGAGAAGCCCTGTCTTGAAACACCAAAAAGACCAAAAGGGGAGTGGGGGGGGTGGACAGCTGGAGAGATGGCTCACAGATTGAGAGTACTGGCTGTTCTTCCAAAGGTCTTGAGTTCAATTCCCAGCAACTACCTGGTGGCTCATGATCATCTATAATGAGATCCGGTGCCTTCTTCTGATGTGTAGGCACATAGGCAGAATTCTGTATAAATAATAACTCAGAAGGAGGAAGAGGAGAGAAGCCATGGAGATAGAATTCTGGTCTCAGGCAGCCTGACACGTAAAGACGGCACGTGACCTGTGGGCAGTCGGCCTTATCTGAAAGCGGCATGTACTAATTACATAATTATTATTTTTCTTTGACCTTCCTGCCTTAAATGACTGGCCAAACAAATCTGCATCCACAGTCTGGACTACTTAAGCTGTAGGCAACCTACTACATTAACTGGGATAATTCCCCGACTTTTCCAAAAAATCTGAGGTCCAGACATGTGTTGGCCGAAGGGCAGCTTTTAATAACTCAGGTGACCTAGAAGCCAAGTCTCTTTGTGCTCAGAGCTGATCATGTCCCTTCCTGCTGAAAGCCTGGTGTACACTTGGATTCTGTACTTTGCCTTCAACATATTCATATAAAAGTTAAACTTTAAATCTATAAAAGGGCCAATGTTCACCAACAATACATCTCACCCATTTTTCAGTTTTCCTTTCACAGCGTGATTGTTCATTTCAATAGTCTTTGTAAAGAAAGGTTATTTGAGGTTTCAATTTTTGCTAAATATATCCCATAATTGATTTGATAAACTTAACTCTTTTTTATAATATAGTGCTTCCAAAGGAATGCCATTGGTAGTAAGACATATACATATGAGTTCTGTAAGATAAGAGATATCTATATACCCATACTAGTATTCATCAGCATTGCTAAAAGTGGATTCTTTCCTAGGCAGCTTTTATTTTATTTTATTTTATTTCATTTTATATGTGTTGTTGTTTTGCCTGCATGTATGTCTGGGTGAGGGTGTCACATGTAAAATTGGAGTTATAGACAGTGTGAACTGCCCTGTTGGTGCTGGGAATTGAACTTGGGCCCTCTGGACAAACGGCCAGTGAGCTGAGCTAGGCAGCTTTTAAGAAGAAAAACATCATTACTGACAAACCCACTGAAAATTCCTTTATCAAAACATTTGCTATCATGTATAGATGTGGTATTTTGCTTTATGTCTTTAAAATATTTGAGTGTTTCATCAAAAGCTGCACTTTTTAAAGCAATGTATTAATACATACTTGCAGACCCAGCACAGAGGAAGCTGAGAAGGGAGAAGAGAAAGGGATACATAGAGAGTTATGGGCCAACTTGATTGACAGGACAGCAATATCCTGTCTCTATAGATTGTATATATGTTATATACATGTTGTTTTGTACAAGGTCTCATAGATTCCAGACTGGCCTAGAACTCTCTACATAATCCGGGGTACCTTTGGATTTTTGGTCCCGCTGTCTCCACCTCCTGAGCGCCGGAATTACAGGGCTTTGTTAGCAGCTGGGGATGGAATCTGGGGCTTGGTGCACGGGGAGGTAGCTGGGTGCCCTAGTAACAGAGCTGCCTCCCCAGCCCCCAAGACCTTTCGTTTACATGGTTGTTCTTATCTCTGGAGCCTTAACTAGTTTTTAAAGGTGCTTAAATCCATTGAACCAGAAGGAAATCAGGACCTAAGACCAGTTCGTTGGAAAATGTCAACCAGCAGCACATCCTACTTTGATCAGGAAAATTAAAATATTTTTCCAAGAAATGCTATTTGTAAAATAGTTTCCAAAGTGAAGTCCAGTGGCAGGAATATTTTTGGCCACAAAGCAGCAGGGGGCTGAGAACCTGGACTGTACCAACCTTTGCTAACTCCAGTGATCCGGGCTAGACGCTGCGGCCTAGAGAAGGATATATTGAAACTCAGAGGTTCCGCCCAGATAAGCAATGGAATGCGCATGCGGGCTCGACAGCAGCGCTTTAGCCCCCAGTATGGGCTCCTCAGTGCCCAGGACATGCAATGTTGTCGCGCTGAAGAGGAAGTAAGGAAGGTGGGACATTTAGGGAGGAAAGGATACAGAGGATCAAGACAAGCTGGGTGTGGTGGAGCACGTCTTTAATCCCAGCACTCAGGGAAGCAGAGGCAGGGGGATCACCTTGAGTTCGAGGCCAGCCTGATATACAAAGAGCATCCAGAACAGCCAAGGGGACACAGAGAAATTCTATGTCATAAAAAAACCAAAAGAACAAAACAAAATAACTGCTGTTTCTGCCTAGTGAGTCTTGAGATACACACGCCTGTCTCAACTAAGGGATCCTAAAGTCCACAGGGAGTGAGCTGTTCTGGATCTTTGTGAATGAGGTGCTAGGAGCATTTGGGGCACAGGCTTTGCCTGGCTGCTTTAAGCCTGGAGGTGTGGGGCAGCAGGGCTTACAGGAAAATGCCCATATTATATAAAACAGTATAGCTGGATCTCAAAATAACCGCACCAAGGGAAAGCCAGGTGCTTTTAAGATGGGTTTGTGCTCTGATTACATTTCTATAAAGCTATCAAGTGCAAGCTAATCTATACTGATGGGAAGCAGATGAGTGCTTGCATGAGAGGCAGAAGGAAAGATTATAAAGGGGTATAGATATGTCCAGTCTCTTGAAGGACCATGGGTGTTTATACACATATCTAATTGTACAGTTTGGATATGGGAAATGTCTTGTAAGTCAGCTGTATGTCCACGAGAGAGAGAGAGAGAGAGAGAGACTGAAATGCACATTTGATTTCCAGAAATTCTGATTCCGGAGATTCAGATGGACTGGGCATCATCGCAGTCTTTAACCTTTACCAAAATGGTTGGGGAGGTACAGCCAGGTTTAAGATACAGACCCTCCTGAGCCACTCCGAGAGCTCCAGTTACTGCCTGTGGTGAGGGGAAGGGCACAGAATACAATGTTGCAGAAATCCAAGTCAAATCCCTGCCACATCTGGTTCCCTTTGAGAACAACGACCCCTTCTAGATACACGATTACAAGTGCTAATTGTGACTTTCATGACTCTGCTCAGATGAGTCCGAAGCATCCTTGCTACAAGGAAGTGAACCCCAGAGTTCACTTGCCTCTGTCCTGTCCTTCTGCATCTCTTACGGAGTTCTGTCATCTCTTACTGAGCTACTGCGGCTTTGTGGCAGGTGGGTCTTTTACATTCTGGGAAAAGCCTATCATGCCTGGACATAGTCTGATTTGTTTGTTTGCTTGTTTATTTGTTCGTTTCTATGCTACCAGGTAACAAACTATTATAGTTGCCAATTGGTGAGGCAACCGAGGTAGCTGCTGTGACCATTATTTGCTAAATTCCCGGATGCCCACCAAATCATGCCCAACCCGTGCTCTCCTCGGCTAATATCCTTTCCTGGTAAGTCAAGCAAAACCCCCAACAGAATATCGTGGTAAGTTCCTCAGAGGTACAAACACAAAAGAATGCAAACGGCTACCAAGGTCAACTTTGTTTATCATTAGCAAGAAGATACGTTTACGCTGGTACTCAGACACGCCTTTTATCCCAGCTCTCAGGAGGCAGAAGCAGGCAGCTCTCCATGAGTTCAGTGGCCAGTATGGTCTTCACAGTGAGTTTTAGGACAGCCAGGGTTACATAGTGAGACCCTGTCTCAAAAAAGGAAAAGAAAAAGAAATGTCACATATTTGCTATTTTGAATAGTTGTCATTTTTTTTTTAAATTAAGCTTATAGGCCTATTGGAGTGATAGCTATACAATTTCAGTTTAGAATAGTCTGAGTAATTTGTGTGAAATTTTGAGTTTTTGCTGAGTTTATCAGAATGTGTCTGATAATTTTAGGAACCAATATTTACATATTTTCGGATTGAAATGAATATAAATATTGAAGTACTTCAGAAAGCTTTGTTTCTTGGTAAAAAAAAAATGTAGGTAGTTTGTTCACCCCATTCTGTGGTTCACAGACACAGATGTACAAATACACAGAGAGAGACAGCTATGTAATCACAGCTTAAAATATTTTAAGGGATCTCACTTTATTCATAGGCCTTTTATAAGTAATCAATAATCTCTGCTATAGTAAAAATATGTGATTACACATAAAAGCAAAGTGAAAATTATACTTTTATGATTTTTTTTACTTTAATAATGTCTATTAATTTTCTGGGTGGGGAAGGCTTTGCTTTGGTTTCCGTTTTGGTATGGGGAACAAATTGTTGCTGTGTAACTCAAGCTGGCCCCAGACTTGGAAGTTTGCCTTACTCAATCTTAGCGGGCTGAAGTTATAGGTGTGTGCCAGCTCGCCAGGCCAGACTATTCATTGTTTTTATGTGTATGTATGCAGTGTGTGTATGTGTATGTGTATGTGAGAGAGCACATGTGTGTGGAAAACTGAGGTTGACATCAGGCGCCTTCCTCAGCCACACCCCACCTTATTCTCTGAGGCAAGGTCTCTCAGTTGAACCCAGAGCTCGCCGATATGGGTAGTCTAGCTATCTAACTTGCTGTGGGCATCCCCGTCTCTAGAATTACAAGTGGCTGCTGTGCTCACCCAGCATTTATGATAGGTAAATGAGCTCTGGTCCTCACACTTGCATGACAATGAATATGGCAAGACTACCCACTGGACCATCTTTCTAGGCCCAGACCGTGAAGTTTTCATCTAAAGGTAAACCTCTGGGTAGCTTTTCTTCATTGAGGAGGCATCTTCAACGATCTCTAGAAACTTTCATTAACATAAGAATTGCCACTGTGCGTACCAAACGTGATGAGGAAAGATGCAATCCCACGCAGGAGAGATGGGATTTGAGGAAGGCCAAAAGAGTATGTAATGGTTAGGAACAGGTCAAGCAAGAACAGGCTGTGATGACTGAGATGGGTGTGGAGAGAGCCACAGAGAGTTTGGCCACTCAACAAAGGTTAGGGATGAGTACGGTGGACGATGTAAAAGCATTCTTCCTCCTTCTCAGAGTCCAAGCTAAGAGGGAGCTTGGCCTCTTGGAGAAACAGAAATGTCTTTAGTGTGACTACAACCCACTTGAAAAGAGGAGTCTCTCTGTGTCTGTCTGTCTCTCTGTTTCTCTGTCTGTCTCTCTGTCTCTCTCTGTGTCTGCCTGTCTCTCTTTCCATCTCTCTGTCTCTATCTGTCTGTCTCTATCTGTCTGTCTCTCTGTCTCTCTCCATCTCTCTGTCTCTGTCTCCGTCTCTGTCTCTCTCTCTGGATGGCTGACTTTCTGGGAACTGGTAAAGTGGACCCAGTGTCATGCATTGGAGGACCAGAAGACCCTCTGCAAAACCTTCTTTCTTCGACACATCCCTTGGCTCAGTTATTGGGGGGAGGGGTGGAATCATACATTTTCAGAGAATAAACATTTAAATGTCCTGGGACTTAATTACTCAAACAACCAGGGCTTTAGTCCAGTGGGCCTGAAGCTTGGAAAGAAGGCAACTGGGCAGCTCGTCTTTGGCAAACCCCTCAGGTCATGGACCTCTGAAACAGTGTGATTTGTTCATGGCAGGGACCACTGAGGATCTTCAGGAGAAAGGATCATGTCTCTCACCGTTGCCATGGGGACGACTGGCTGGGTTAACCGAACGCTCTGTGGATAATGGCTCTTCTTTTAAAAAGAAAATAGCTTCTACACTCCAAAGACTAAATGGCGGAGCAGGTAAGTAGAAATCCTGGGAGGGCAAGAGATGGAGAACAACTGATAGTCTGACCACTACAGTAGCAACAGCCCCTGATTAGGGGACTGGAGTCATCCCAACCCAACCCCAATGGTGAGATCACCACCAGCTTCTGTGGGCTTTTCTCAGATAACATCTGCATACACAGAAGCGTGGATAGGATATTTGTAAAACTCACTTTTAGTCCCATAAGCTACGGCCCTTAAATAACGCTGAGCCATCTCATATGTCTCAAAGATCAAGAATAAGTCAGAGGAGGAAAGACCCAAGAAGCATTCCCTTCAAAGGTCTTAGAGGCCCTCTGAAACAAAAGCAGTGCACAAATGTGTGAGAAAATGTTTTATGAAGAACTCACACCCGTGGGCTTGCCTGCTGGCCATCGTGCTGTGAGGACTTTGGATCTTATCACCAAATCAACATACAACAAGTGTCCATGTATTTTCCATCAAGAGTTAAGTGAAAATGTCTTTGATGTTCCCAGAGTTATGTCATCACCCACGTGACACCAAATGGAGTGAGGTGATTGGGAGCCAGTAGCTCAACCCTGACATCTGCCCAAGGCCAGCAGCAAGGGTTTTAGGAGTTATATGAACTATTGCGTTTGTCCAAGCTGCCATCTGTCGCCGGTTTATCAATGACTTCCCAAGTCTGTGCCATCTGTGAAGTGTGAGTTACAGCACACCACATCCTCTGTCCCTTTGTCCACACCTCTTCTCCCCTTCCCTCGTTCCCTTCTTTCCTCCATCCTTCCTTTTACTTCTTCTTCTCCTTCTCCTTCTTGCTAAATGAGAGAGACAGTGTGTCTGTGAAGCGCTTTGAGCTCCTTGGAGATAGAAGCTCTATAAATATAAACTGTTATCACTGTCACCATGGAAACACAGAGAGAGCTGTGCTCCGTTCCTACATGTGCTCAGCATACTTCTGACCTTCTTGTCTGCTGGCTGTGGAACACCAAGTGGTTCTACAGAGCTGTGGAAGGTAGAGGTGGGGACCCAGGATTGAACTTGCTTACTGGTCAATTCTTCTTCATGCCACTTAAAAAAAAAAAAAAAAAAAAAAAAGATGGTGTCTCTGTTTGCTCAGGTAGTAATATAAGGCTGGTGGAAGGATGCAATTTGTAACAGGCTTAAACTGCAGGGCACCCATTGTAGGGTCTGAGTTGGTAACCAGGCTCAGCCAGAGAGCAGTTCCAATTAGCTTCAGGCATAATATTGCACACATTTCCTAAGTGTGTCGCCAATCACGACTCCTTGACTTGGGAAGTCTTGGCGATGAAGAGGGTACAAGTCCGCACCTTTCTGCCAGGCTTTGGCCTCCCGAAAGCAGAGCTATGCCACTGTCATCACTGCCTTACTGGGCCTAGCACAGTGCCTGGCATGTAGCAGATGCTTCCAGAAAGTGAATGTCTGAGAGAATAATCGGTCAGCCTTCCCCGTTACACAGCTGAAGTGGAGTCGAGTAAGACAGATGTATCCGATAGTAAGCTAGACAAAAGAGCCTGGAGCATATCGTCTCTCCGTGAGGCTTGTCTGACTCCCCACCCCGCTGTCAGATACAGGAAGAGTGTGCCCGCTTCTGGTATCCTGAGCAGTCCTGGGAGAGCCGGAAGCCTTATACAGAATACCAGCTTCATCCTGGCCCCTGCTTCAGGGCTGGCTTCCCAAGCATGCAAACCAGCACACAGAACCTCCAGGCCTTGGTTAGTGCTCAGTTCTCATCCCCTTGGATTTTGAAACATAGCACAAAGCACCACACATTTTCGTCTTGCACCATGGAGCAGAGTTTGCTTGGCTGTCCGCGGCACCTGAGTACTGTCTCTTCTTTCACCCTCTGCACCATCTCTTGGGAATCCCACCGTCTCATTTTGGTGGGATTGAAACATCCCCCAGGCCTGTAGACTAAACTCAAGTAAGTGTATTACGCAACACCGGTAGCTGTCTTCATACACAGTGGCAAGCTGATGCAATGGAATGAATACACAGTTGCTCTTCCATGAGGTGTCCTCTGTATCGTCGCTGTAGGAAAGCTATTTTCTCCAGACACGGTGTGGCCATGGCCTTCTTGAGGAAGAGTTGTGGAATGAATGACCTGTGGAGTGTCTGGCCCACAGCCACGTCGGCAAGATAAGCAGAACTAGGCAGGCCAAGTCTGTGGCAATGCAAATTGCAGCCGCTAATGTTCCCTCAGAGAAGCAGGAGATACCCATTCACACACCACCAGACCCTCCACTCACCGCTTCTACTTGGGAGCCGCTACAGAAGGTGCTCTCATAGGTAGAAGGTTGATTACATGGGATGGTTGCCATAGTGATGAGCTTTTGTGAGCCACTGCCATGCAGCTGGAAGGCATTTTTAGTGATGCCGTTATCTTTGTGTCATCCACACTCCTCTAAGTGATACCAAGAAACTTAGTGGTCTACCAAGATGGACCTGGGTGGAATCTTTTTTTTTTTTTTTCTGGATTGCTGGTTCTCTAGCTGGGGTGAATAGATGTCTCTTTACATCTCCCCAAGAAAAGCCACACGTACCATAAGTTTCAGTAAAGTAATGGGGCCATTTTTCTCCTGGCATTCTGTGTTCTGTAGGTCTTGAAGAAGGAAGGGTGAAAAGGCACCTATCATCAGATGAATGGATATTATAGTCTAGGCACTTCTGCGTACTTTCATCCTCGAATTAAGTAGAAAGCAATTAATAGAGAAAAGCAAAGATTAAGTAATTGCCCAGGCCACTAATAGCTAAGAAGTGGGAGTCAGAACTTGTTTTTTTTAAAGCTTGGGCTCAAAAGTTAATTTCAATATATCTAAGTAAAGAGCCTTCTGTTAATGCCACTAATTGTTATACCTCAGAAAAGAAAGAAAGAAAGAAAGAAAGAAAGAAAGAAAGAAAGAAAGAAAGAAAAGAAAAGAAAAGTTATGTGGCCTAATTCAATTATATTCTTTTTCTCTTATTTTTTAGGTTTTCAGGACAAGATTTCTCTGTGTGTAGCCCTGGCTGTACTGGAACTCACTGTGTAGACCAGGCTGGCCTTGAACTCAGAGATCCACCTGCCTCTGCCTCCCGAGTGCTGGGATTACAGGCGTGTGCCGTCACTGCCTGTCTTTCAGTTATATTCTGTGTTTGTGGACAGTGTACAGGAGGAACGGGAACTGGCTCTGTGAGCAAACTCGGCCATTACCCAGGAGAGGACTTTGTTCTGCACAGCCTTACATTTTGACAGGGGAGCTCATTGTCTTCCCACGACTGCGGCTTAACACTAGATAAACGAGAGACAAAAAGATTGTTGTCTGTGTTTGGAAGGCTTAGGAAGACAGAATGCAGGTGTGCTAGTGACTCAGTCTGTCACCACCACAGAAGGATGTGAGCACGACGCTTGGGAGGACAAAGAACCTCACCTCTGGGCTGTTACGCAAGGAAATAATTGCTCTTTTCTCGGAGCCACTGTACACGTGCGTCCCCAGGACCTGGGCTTCGTTTTAAGTAACACAAGAATTATGGGCCAGTTCTTGAACGAAGCTGCCTTTGAGTCAGTGTCCAGCCAGTCCACCCTGCCGTCTGAGGCACCCTGATCCCAAAGGGCTGTTTATGCACACCTCTAGGAACACCTGTAGATCATGTGGTGAGGGAGGTAGCAACTGGGAATCTGCAAACTCCTCTTCCCAAAGGTCATGAACCCTGTCATATCCTAGGATCTCCATTACGCTATTGTAAGTGCAGGACGTCACATTCTCGTTACCTCGTAGGAGAGTTTTGCGTGCCTTGGGGGCTCTCAGCGTATAACACCTTGAACTAAAGGACTGGTTAAAATGGGATGCTAGCCTTCACCTCGGAGACAGGAGATCCAAGAACTATTTCTACTAAGCTTCTAGGCGCTTCTGCTGCTGCCGGTGATGGTAAGAAGGGGACCACACTTTGAGGTTCTCTGGCACGTGGTGCGCACCTTCTGGGCCTGCTCGCTGTGTATGTAGCACGTGACAGTCAGCAGAACATCATATAAAGTCCGAATGCCTGGTGCTAACGGGTACCCGGGGCTAGAGTATTTTAGTCTATTCAAAATACCGAGCTGCCTCTGCGCTCTGTAACATGGCAAGCAAACAAACATATAATTCATTTAACAGATCTCCTCTGTTCTGGTTGGGAACGAGGAGGGCACAAAACAGAAATGCTGGGCTTTAAGGATCTGAAACGTGAGCGGGGAATATTGCTCACCCAAGTTCTGCCTAAGTCCTTTTTCATCCGAGAGTTCAGGTTCCCACAGAACTATACAACCTACTGAAATAGCCTGCATTCTGTCCACCCAAGAATTTCTTCTCCATAGCTGTAACTGGAGAGATCTCTAAAGATCCCAGGAGCTGAGCTGGGAGGGCGGTGACTTGCCAGGAGACAATGGCCAGCTCTTGCCCACACCTGTCTGACCGAACACCTGGCCAGCTCACTTGTTATGCAGAGCTTTTGTGTCGAGAGGGTTATTTTGAATAGCAACCTGGCATTTGCTGAGCATGCCCCTGGCATGGTCCTTTCATCCCGAGGTCACACTACTGGGCTTGACACTGGGACGTTCCCTGTTCCCAGTGAGCTCAGGAGTTAGGCTCTGCTGCTTCTTCCTGGTTGTCATCCAGGTCCCGCACTTGAGCCTCTTTGGAGTTTGTCCTAGTTTGCTTCTCTCTGGGACGAGACACTGACCCAAAGCAGCTGAGGGTGTGGTGGACTGGGGTTGTCATTCACAGGTTATAAGTCATCTAAGTCATCCTCCAGGGATGCCGAGGCGGGAACCTGAGGCAGGAACTGAGGCAGAGATTATGGAAGGACACCGCTTACTGGCTGGTTCCCGTGGATGGCTCAGCTAGTTGTCTTATGCAGCCCAGGACCACCTGCCCACTGGTGGCACCAGGCACAATGGGCTAGGCCCTTCTCCATCAATTAGCAGTTAAGAAAATGCCCCGCATGGACTGGGGAGATGGCTCAGAGGTTAAGAGCAGTGCTTGCTCTTCCAGAGGTCCTGAGTTCAATTCCCATCAACCACATGGTGGCTCACAACCATCTATAATGAAATCTGGCGCCCTCTTCTGGTGTTCAGGTGTGCGTGCAGGCAGAACATGTATACATAATGAAATAAATAAATCTTAAAAAAGGAAGAAAAAAGAAAACTCCCCACAGACAAGCACAAGGGCCAATCTGATAGAGGCAATTCCCCATCTGAGGCTGTAATGACAAAAACTAACCAGCAGGGGGTTCTTCTATTCTGGATGTTTTATGGTTTAAATTTTTGTCATTATCCATGACCCGAGACAATATAATAGTTTGTCACTGCTTTGTTTGTTTTTAGTAGAGTTATTAGATAATAAGATTGGAATATAGAATGGGCTAATACAGCGATTGATTTTTAAAAGAGAGATGAGAGCTGGGCACGGTGGCATACACCTGTGATCCCAGCACTCGTGGGAGGCAGAGGCAGGCGGATCTCTGTGAGGGCGAGGCCAGCCTGGTCTACAAAATGAGTCCAGGACAGCCAAGACTACATAGAGAAACTCTGTCTCAGAAAAAAAGGGTAGGAGGGATGGCGGTGGGGGGTGGGGAGGTGGATTTCTGACAAGGCACTTGTGCAGAGCAGGCAGGAGGAGCTGGGTTGGGAGGTGAGCTCTCACATAAAAGCCAGGCATGGCCACACACGCACCTACCGTTCCAACACTGTGGAGGGCAGAGACTTGAGGATTGAAGGGGTCTGCTAGCCACCAGCCTAGCTGTAGGTCCAGTGAGAGACCTTGTCTCAAAGGAAGAAGATGCCCGCCTCATACATGCACAGGCACACGCACCTCCCTGCCCCCAACACACACTTTGTACATAAAACACACCCCCACACAATAAATAAATAAATGACAGTGCTTAGCCAAGATCTCGGGTTTGTTTTTTTTTTTTTTTTCCTTAACATTTATTTAGTGGGCATATACCTATGGACGAGCATTGTGGAAGTCACGGAACAATTTGTAGGTGTCAGCCATGGGAATCCCAGGGATGAGCTCAGGTCTTCAGGCTTAGCACCAAGTGCCTCAAAATACTAAGCCACCATGCTGACCCCTTAATTTTGCTTTTTGCACTTACAATTTATTTGACATGAGTCTGTCTATCTGTCTGATGTGTGTATGTCATGCGTTATATGTGACGGTAATTTGTTAAGAGTCAGTGTTCTCCTTCCATCATGTGGACAGATTGAGCCCAGTTGCCAGTCCATTGAGAAGTTTTTCGTTTCTCAAAGAGGTAGGTCCCAGGGCACTCAGAGAAGGTGAGTAGGGAGTTTCGGGAGGAACCCCTGGAAGGTAAACAACCTTGGATCTTTAAGAGATAAGAACCAGCCTCCCAGGAAGCAGGAGAGACGGGGAATCTTGGAAGAGGAAGAGACCTTTGGAATTGAAGGGGAGAAAGAAAACAGGGGTAGGCACTGGAAACCACGCAAGCGTTCTGCGTAACTTGTGAACTTTTGTGCCCCTTTCTGTTAAATGGCATATCAGGCCATACCTATATGGCCAACTTCCTATTTTTGTTTTTGTTTCTGAGAAAACACGGATTAAAGTTTCCCAGTGGCCTGGTTTAAACTCGTTCACGGGAACCATAGTAAGTTTGGAGACTTGAAATCAGACTCGAGGTTCCAGCCAAGCCTCTGTTCCTGATTCAGAAGGCCCCAGGGTTAAAAACACAGAGTCACCAGCCTGTGGGAATAAGGGCTAGATAGGCAGAAGAGAGATAACAAGCTGCTGAAAACAACCAAGTCCTCCTCCTCCTCGTCTTCCTCCTCCTCCGCCGCCACCGCCTTCTTTTCTTCTTCTTTTAAGACAGGGTTTTTCTGTGTGTAGTCCCGACTGTCCTGAACCTCGATTTGTGGACCAGGCTGGCCTCGAACTCAGACATCAGAGGCCTCCTTCCGAGTGCTGGGATTAAAGGCGTGTGCCACCACCACCCAGCTCCGATTCCGCAGGGAACACACCTCACCCTCTCATAGGGTCGGGCTGCGTGGCCTCACTTAACAGCTGTCTCCAAACTTTCGCGGCTGCTTTCAGTTCTCAGAGCGCCAAGTAGTGCGTGGAGTCTCCTTTCCCTCCGTTTAAGCAGAGGCAGCTCTTGACTGCAACGGTCTCCAATGATCCCGGAGGCTCGCTCTAATGATTTAAAGTAGTCTCCTAGCCAAACCATCTCCCCACTTTCTCTCTTGCCCTACAGTGGGGCTTCTCCAATTTAGCAGTTAACAGTGCCCTATTGGGGGCTCACGGCTCAGATGTAGGGGGCTTGCCTGGCACATGCGAGGTCCTTCGAGTTTAGTCCCTAGCACCACCAAATATATATATATATATGCAGATCCAGTTACCTAAAAAGCTTGTTCACCTTTAAGCAATATTTATATTCTTATTGCTGGAATTTTTAATACATCAATGCATATTTTATTACTTCTGTCCTACTATACTAATAACACACACAT
Source organism: Meriones unguiculatus (assembly GCF_030254825.1). NCBI lineage: Eukaryota > Metazoa > Chordata > Mammalia > Rodentia > Muridae > Meriones > Meriones unguiculatus. The sequence goes on along the minus strand of NC_083359.1, from coordinate 85,532,574 downwards.
TATAAATTATGCACAAAATGGAAATATCAGATGAAATTTAAAACACAAATACTTTTCTTTTTTTTTTTTTTTAAAATAAGCTTGTTCACGGGCTGATTTCTAAACTGCAATCATCTGTTTTCGTGAAAGTGGGATAAAGGTCAGGGAGGTGCATGTGAAAGAGGTCAGACAGGCAAGTGGGAGGCAGACGGCTCATGATTTACACAGAGATCCCTTGCAGCTGCATTGCGGTGGGGGACATTTAGGAGAAGCAGCTTCCTTCCTTGACATCAGTTAACTGAGTGTGCATACTGTGTCTCTCAGTCAATTGCTATGCTCAGGTATCCGAATGGGTACCTGTTTTTGTTTTTTTTTTTTCGGGGGGGAAGGGGGAGGACAGGGTTTCTCTGTGTATCCTTGGCTGTCCTGTACTCACTTGTAGACCAGACCAGCCTCAAGCTCACAGCGATCTGCCTGCCTCTGCCTCCCTGAGTGCTGGCATCAAAGGCGAGTGCCATCCCGCCCCACTCTCGAAACCACTATTGTGAATTTAAAGTTTAGGCAAATAATCCTACACGTGAGCGTAGAAAGACAAGCGTGGTAAGTTCACAAAGAATGGCACAGTGCCCCGGAAAACCTCTGACTCAGACAGCCCCCAGTCCTCCAACCCCCAACCAGGAGCCAAGGCTTCTGTACCCCCAAGACTCCGTAGGTGTTATCTGGCCTAGAGCAAAAGGTAAGCAGCCGGCCAGGAGGAGTTTGGAACACCTGAGAAGTTAACAGACGTGACTGGGCGTCTTCAGTCATCCATGTCCAGTGTTGGCCAGCTCTCTCACCAACACCCCACCATTTTAGAAGGCCAGTGAGATTGAAGGGACATCGATTCGCTGAAAGCAGCTGTTAATTCACAGCCAAATGCAAGCTGTGTTGAGACCCTCGTCGGTTCCACAGAACCTGAAACTCCCACTGGCATTCAGGTCTGAGTAGGTCACACCCCCGGAGTCACTGTGGCCTGTGCTAAGAATGGGCAACAGCTGTCTAAATCCCAGAAGCCCCCACAGAGGCTGGCAGAGACTGGGAGCTTCGCTGCGAAGGGAAGGAAGGAGAGGACATCCACAGGACTGGGCGTGCCAGCCGGCAAAGTAGTGATGGTACCGGGTGCTGTACAAATCTGTATTCTGTTCTCTGACCCCAGCAGCCTGGACCCCTCTGATAGAATGCTCTTGTAACGAATTGTCCTACTCACAACAAAAGAAAGGGATTTGATCCCTTTTAGTGGAAGAATAAAGTGATAGACAGTGCTCGCCTTCCTGAGATTTGTATGTTTAAAAAGTCTAGGCAGTACTAAACAGCTCGGTAGCCAATCAATATGTATCAAGTTTCCCTGCCTCCTTCTGGCCAGGTAGTGATGGGACGGTTGGCTCTTAGCTGGACATGGTGCCCAGAACTTTTCGTTTCCTGAATGTTGCTCCACGGTCCGAGTTTTGACCAAAGAAATGGAAACAGGGGTTTGGTGTGATGGCGCAAGCTTTCGATCCCAGCACTTGAGGAGGCAGAGGCAGGTGGATCTAAGTGAGTTCCAGGCCAGCCTGGTCTACAAAGCGAGTCGAGGACAGCCAGGGCTCTGTTACACAGAGAAACCCTGTCTCAAATAAAACAGAACAAAACAACAACAACAACAAGGAAATGGAAACAGAAGCGACCTGGAACAGTTCCTGGGAGAGATGTTTCTGTAAAGCGTGGTTGGCTTATCTCTTCGTCTTTCTTTGTCCTTTTGTCTAGCCAGGACATGATGACTGGTGACCTGGACACCATCCTGGGCTATGTGGGAGGGATGGTAGATGAACGGGAAGGGGCAGGGATCCCTGGGAACTTAGTGGGTAAAGCCACCAGCTTGGGTCATTTGGACCACCCATCTCTGACCTTGTGGAAGGAAAAGAAAACCTGGTGTCACTGAAGCTGCCGCTGTTTCAGATTTCTTTTATTCACAGCTAAACGCACCCCAGCCGATAAAACCTCGCCCTCCTTTTCTTATTCCCTTCCTCTCTCTTTTCCTCTCACAAAGGTTTTTCTGCCGTCATACGTGGCTGTTTCTCTAGGTCAACCCAAGATGAATCCTAAGATGGAAAATGAGCAAGCACTGGGCCTGAGGCCTCCGAGAACAGCATCATCCCAACTCTCCAATCACATGTCCTATCTGGGCTTGCTCCATCCCTCATCTGAAACCTAGCCTTCTTCTTACAAGTCCGGTGGGCTTTCTGCTTTGTGTGTGTGTGTGTGGGGGGGGGTGTCTGATTGTTGATGGGGGTGGGCAGCAGGGCCTTGTGGGTAGTGTCACATTGGATAAGAAGCTGTCCTAGTTCCCAAACACATTTCTGTAAAAAGGCACTTGCTTCTCCTTGAGGTTGCTAGGGGAGACACAGTAGCAGGATAGGTCTGAAACACTGTTACCAGTTATTAATGAAAAAAAGAAAAGTGTTAAAGAGCTAGTTTAGCCGAATGCAGGGACTGCAACAGCCTGTCTGCTAAAAGAATTTGCTACTTGATTTAGTTGCCATCTAGTTGATGCAAATTATTTTGCATCTTCCCATCTCCAAGTTTCTTCTTTTCAAGTCAAATAAAAGCAAAACACTCTTGTCAGGCACTGGAAAGGTACAGTTCCTTGAAAAAAAGAAAAGGGGGCCCAGTAGATGTGGTATGAGAGGCCCTTTGTTCTGCGTCTGCTTACCTATGTGGCTCAGCAGCAATTCATTCCTGCAGGCTCGGTGTCTTGGCCACATGGGAGGGAGGAACCTAGGCCATATCAGTCAACTCTTAGGTTTCCCAGCAACCTATGACCTGCTAGGAAAATGTGCACTTCGCCAAGTCCAGACTGAAAGTGAAGCCTTGCCAGATAGCAGTGGCACTGCAGCTGTGGGATCCTGAGAAAGGCCGGACCATAAAAACTGTAGGCAGAGGATGAGGACACAGGAAGTCAGCAACGGTGCATAGAAGGAAATGTCCGCGATTGGGTGGGGCACAGCCAGTCCTATCATGGGTGAATTCTACAATTTATAATAGGCGTTAGCTTCACTGGGCATTACATTCCTTGGAACCGGAATGACTTCTTAAGAAAGGCACCAACAGATAGGAAACTGAAAAAGAAGGCAGCAAATATGAGGGAAGTTAGACAGCATCTCACACATGGACGGAAGAAATGCACTTTTTAAAAAGTACGGGTGAACTGGGCACAGTGGAGCACAAGTTACCTTTCTGGGCTTTGAGGTGGCAGAGGCACGTGGCTATCTGTGAGATCAAGGCCAGCCTGGTCTATAGAATGAGCTACCAACCCAAGGGGATGGAGAGAAGGCTCAAGCACTAACAGTATTTGCTGTGGAGGCTCATTTAGAGGATGCAATCCCTGCTCTGGCCTCCAGGGGCACCAGGCACACATATAGTGTATATACATACTCACACTATAAATAAGTGTATTTCTTTATAAATAAAATAAATATATATGTAAAATAAATAAAAATTTTAAAACATAAGCCAAGCTGAGTGGTGGCATTACACCTACCCAGGGGGTAGAGGCAGGCAGATCTCTGAGTTTGAGGCTAGCCTGGTCTACAGGGAGAGTTCCAAGACAGCCATGGCTACACAGAGAAACCCTATCTTGAAAAAACAAACAAACAAAAAAACAAAAAACAAGTAGCAACAAAAATAATTACAGAGAAAGACAGAGAGAGAGAGAGAGAAGAGCCAAACCAATGTAAAATTGGAGATTGGGAGGGTTATTTCCTTCCTTCCTTCTTTCTTTTTTTAAAAACAGTGCATTGGTGTTTTACCTGCATATATGTCTGTGTAAGGGTGTCAGGTGCCCTGCGACTGGAGTTTCAGATAGTTGTGAGCTGCCATGTGAGTGCTGGGAATTTAACCCGGGCCCTCTGGAAGAACAGTCAATGAATGTTCTTAACCACTGAGTCATCTCTCTAGCCCCAGGAGGGTTATTTTTCAATCTCTGCAGAGTTGCACAGGACGTTTTTTTCTTGTTCCTGCAAGCAAGGAGCTAAGACTGAGCAGAAGCCAGAAGTAGCTAGGGGTTAGCTCAGAATTTCCCAGACACGGGATGCTTTTCTGGAGGGAGTGTGTAGATAGGGGACAGAGAGTCCCCGGAGCTGTTCAACTGGAGAGCAGCTGACCTTGTCCCAGTAGATGGGAGCTTGATCTTGAGAGCCTCCGCCACTAGCTAAACACAATGAGTCTATGCATGACCACCATTCTGGCCTTTGACTGAATCTGCAGCACAGACTTGAAGATTAAGTTGACCATAAACAGACCTTCTCTTTGATCTCTAGAAGACTACAACGTCTCCTTTGAGGGTTAAGGACATACAAAGAGGCTCATAAAATGCTCAGCCTTCCATCTCATCTACCTTTGTCCCTGGAACTTTCTAGAGTGCTGTGGCTGGACCCTTGCTCTCCCTCAGATGACCCTTTCAGAAAGGCGTCCACTGTTGCCTTAAACAAATTCAGTGGACGTGTCTGCTTGTTGTAGGTGTGTGCATTTGAATGCTGGTACATGTAGAGGTCTCAAAGGCATTGGAGTCTCCAGAATCTGGAGTTTCAGGCCATGGTGAGCTCCCTGAGGTGGGCAATGGACGCTGACCTCAGGCTTTCAGGAATAACAGCTAGTCCTAAGCACTGAGCCATTGTCCTAGCCCTTCTACCACCACTGCCTTGTAAACAAACAGAAAGGAATTTATTTATATGCATTTTGAGAAAGTCTCGCTCCTGGATTAAAGTGACCCTCCACAGTAATTGGGACTGCCCTACAGATGGACCCTCATCCTCATTCTTGGTGACTGAACCTAGTTATGCATCTAGACAAGTGCCCAGACTACAGCCTCTAGACTACAGCCTCGGGCCAACAATTTTATTCTTACAGTGAGGGAAGATGCCTTCATTGGTGCAAATATTCTAATGGAAACCTAATTCAACCAACCCACCCCTGACTGGAATAGTATGAAGGAGCAGCTAAGGCGGTCGGAAAGCTCCAGCAATGGTTTGGCACCACTAGGCCACCGGTTCTGTCCTACCACCTCCCAAACATGGGGGTGAGTCCTGATTCCTTGGAGACACCAAGAGTCTTTGTTCTCCCCTTCGCCCTGCTGCAGATACCTTGCCCATAATACATGGGGAATGTGGAGGGAGGTGGAGAATCCCAGCCTGTCTCACTACACAGATGTCTGGTAGATTCATCAGCCAGGAAACAGAACAGCAGAAAATACCTTCCAGAAGTCTAGCAATCAGGACCAAAACAAGCAGCATTCTGGCCCTCCGACTAACGGCAAGAAAAAAATCTACTTTCCAAGGAGCCTAGGGTAAAAAGGTCTCTTTGGAGCCTGGGGGTGGTGACATGCACCTTTAATCTCAGCACTGGGGAGGCAGAGGCAGAGACAGGCAGATCTCTGTGAGTTCGAGGCCAGCCTGGTCTACAAAGTGAGTTCCAGGGCAGCCAAGGCTACACAGAGAAACCCCAACTCGGGGGGGGGGGAGTCTCTTTTCAGGTCTTGTGTAGCCCAGGCTAGCCTCAGACTCACTATGCAGCAGAAGATGGATTTGAACTTCTGATCCTCCTGTCTGTACTTCTGGACCATTGAGATTACTAGGTTCTTGATCCCTAGGCTACAGGGTCCCTATTTGCTATTTTCATATAGTTCATAGATTCAATTTCAGACCTAAGGATATAGGAAGGTGCCAAAAAGACCACGGATGGCAGTAGTGGAGGACAGTGTCTTTTAGTCCCACTAGATCTTTCAAAGTGTCTGAAATCAGAGCTAACTCGGAGACTAGAATTGTTTTTCTAGTAAACACGAGGGGTCCATTCTAAAGCAGAGTGGCGCCCTGTGGACCAATCAGGTGTGCTTCTGTGATGGATGGTGAGGGTACTCAGCCCTGCCTCTCGTTAAGTGTCATCCAAACGTCCACTTACACGCCAGCCACGCTGACCAGCCCACGGCTTTTCCCGAGCCCTCCAACTGCAGAGCTGTACATCCGGGCTGCTTTCCACACGGCCTGCCACCGAGCCGTTTTTCCTCTGCACTGCACGCAGCCTCTGCTGCCAGGATGAGTCACCTTGCAACTCATCCTCTCAGCCCCTCCACTCTGTACTTAAAATACCCTGGGGCTGGCCGAAAAGAACCCCACTGTGTGTGAGCACGTGTGTGAGTGTGTGAACGTGGGCTTGGCAGCCCGGCCTTCCGCAGCCTCTGCAGAGCCTGGCTGCATTCTGTTTGGCAAGGGGGGCTTAGAGAGCCGGCGGCCCCAGGGAGCTCTCTTTCAGCCCTGGTTCTCTGGAGCAGCCTGCCAGCTTGCGCTCTTTCCCTCGCAGGCACCTCCATTTTAGTCTCCTTGGTTTTGAGCCGAAGAATCTTGGGAGTCAACGTGCTCTGTTCTCTTCTCCCAGCCCAGTTTTTGGATAGCCATCTTGCTACAGATAAGAATATCTTGTCCTGCTTTTACCTGCTGGGCCCCGTCTCTTCCCCCCCAGGTAAATTCTGCGTCCATTACAACGGCATCTGGCTGTTTTCTGAGTTGGAATCTGTTATCCTCACTTGGACTGATACCTCCACCTCCCCCCGCCCCCTTTTCTGCTGTCGATTCTGTTTAGTGCTTCTCCTCTGTCCACCCACACAGAATATTAACCTTGGGCAGAACCAGTCATAGGCTCCAGAACCATTTCTTTTTCCTAGCCAGCACAGAACGGGGACTGACAGTTGTTCTCCTGCGCCTGAGCCTTTATACTGAGCTGAATCCTCCCTTCCTCCAGTGAACTTCCACAGGTACCTAGGGAACAGCGCTATTAGTTCCTGATGGTCCACACCCAACTGCGCACTGCACCTGCTGGAGGCACTCCCCCATGGGGGAGGGGCACAGCCACACACTTTGGGATTTCAACCTGCTGGTACAGCACCCTTTACAGAAGGGTGGAACAAAAGCTCAGCCCAGTACAATCCAAAGGGACATGTGCTTGAGTTATTCATTACTTGACTTAGCTGAGGTCACAGAGCAGGAAGCACATTTGGAAGCAAGGGAAAAGGTGCCATTGAAGAGGGTGAGGAATTAGTCAGGGTGACCTTCAAGGGCCCAAAGGGAACTCAGAGTCCTGGTCCTGGTTAAGGATCAGAATAAGGCGGCCAGTCATAAAGTCATACCAATAGCTTCAAGGTTAGGCAAGGTCACATGGAAGGAATTATAGTTAAGCTAGCTACTTAATAGCTCTTACTATGCACTAGGCACAGCGCTTAACACTTTCCCACATCCTTCTTTTAATCCTGGCTACAATGTATCACTCTAATTTTACAGCCAAGGGAACAGCCCTGCAGAGAACAAGTGACTCGGCCAAGGTGGAGAAAGAAGCTGGCGGACCTGGAAGAGGGGGCTGTGAACACATCTCTGTCTTCTCTTTCCCAGGGCTGCTTTATGTGGCAAGACGGTGAAATGCACCAGAGAGCTGGTGGGCAGGTGGAGCCTGAGGTGAGCCACTGACAGAAATGGTTCCCCGATCCGTGGGCTGAGATCATATTCCCCTGTGGCAACGCTAGCTCTGGGTGGGAACAGGGATGATTCTCAGGAATCCAATGTGTGTGTGTGTGTGTGTGTGTGTGTGTGTGTGTGTGTTGCAGTGGCCCTTCAGCCTGACCCCTGCAGAACTGGAGAACTCTCTTGAGAAATCTACCACAGGAAGATAGTGAAAGGGCAAGAAAGCAAGTTTGTCTCACACCACAGTGGCATAACTAGCAGTTGACACAAGCTGGCAGGTAAGGTAGGGCACTTCTCCTTTTAAAAGAATGAAGGAAGTTCTGATTTTAAAACTGCCAATATGAACCTGAGCTGCACATACACGTATTAACACATGCTTCCGAGGGATTGAGGTACACAGGCTGTGAGGATGGGCGCCACAACAGCCCTAACAGCCTTACTTTTCTTTCTTCCTCAGATTTGCAATCCTCCTGCCTGTCTCCAGACTGGGATCACAGGTAAAAACCATCAGACTCCTGCCAAACCTCATCCCTCTTGAGGCTTACCTTACACCCTTATTCCTGATGGTTTTTGGTGATTCTGACCATAGGGTTTTTTTCTCCCTCTTACAGTAGGGAGCACTTTAAATATATCTATGATCTATAGAATTTCTATGTATCTATATATCTCCAGTGGCCTGGACTGCTGGAAACGCCTCCATGATGTTTAAGTTCTACCTGGAAACAGGGGCACAGAATCTACAGGTGGAGCTTGCCAAGCACCAACTTGGGGCTTTTCCAAAATAAACACCGCAGGGGCAAAGCAGGGGGTGACTTCCTTTCTCCACGAGCTGCTGTCACCGTTGCCCTTGACACAGTGGGTCAGCAGCCCCTGTGGGCTGGGTGTGGGTTGCTGCCGTCTCCCCTGAATCCCGGGGACTTTCAGGGTTTTATCAGCCTTGCAAGTAGAGCTCACGAGACAATGCTCATTCTGCATCCCTTCGATCTTGTCCTTGGGCCTGCAAGGTTGACCTTGAAAATGGCAAGGTAACTCGGGAAACCATCTCCGTGTTGGGAAGGTCCTTGATAAGAAGCTACCTCTCCCCACCAGCAGCCAGGCCGCTCGGGGGTGGGGGGGGGGACAGGATATTCTGCAGCCACTGCAGAAGCACCGCCATGTTTTCTGCTGTGTCATCACCCCGAGAGCTGTGTGGGAAGCGGCTCAGGGGCTCGGTGGATAAAAATAAGAGTGGTTTTTTCAGCCACCAAGGATGGAAAAGATGGGAAACAGGTCAAGCCCAACACTGCATTCTGTGACATCTTGACACATGAGCCGGGTCTTCCCCAAGTGTTCTGTCATTCCAAGAATTCTACAGTAGGGAGTAGGGGTGCCCCAGTGAGACAGAGCAGTAAGCCAACGAGAAGACCAGCCGCCGGCCTCGGCCAGGAGAGGCTTAGGTGGCTGGGTCACGTGCAGAAATTGTTCCCCGGGGTCTAGACTAGCCGGAGCCACAACCGGTTTCCAGCTGCAGCCCAGGGTGGGTTTGGCAACTGTCCGGCTCGAGGTGGTTCAGGCCGCCCGCAAGGAGCAAAGCCCAGGAGTCAGGAACCCAGGCGGCCCGCTGGACTGGCCTGCAAGGAGAGGGCTGGCCCGGAACTGCGACCGCAGGGGCAGGAGTGCGAGCGAGCGGGCGGCAGGTGCACGAGGGGAGAGGCGGAGCAGAGCTGGGCAGAGTCCCTAGTCCCAGAGTGACCTTCCCCACCTCGCCAGGGCCCAGGGGAGGTGGACCTGCAGTAAACCCAGGCGGGGGATGAGACCAGACAGGAGGGAAGGACCGGGGTCTCCGGGGCTCCGGGGCTCCCGGAGAGCAACGCAGGTGCAAGTCACGGCACCAGCGCCTGTGGGGGGAGGAGGGAGGGGAGGTCCGGGCACAGCCCGGAGCGGAGAGGGGGGCAGCGGGAGCCCTACTCACCCGCCCCTAGTCCCTCTCCGCGCCCCCGCCGCCGCGCCAACCCCTCCGACCCAGCCCGCTCCTTTGTGCCGGCCCCGCGCCCACCCCTTCGGGTCTCAGGCCCCGCCTCCTCGGCGCCGGCGATTGGCTGACGGAGCGACCGGTGGGCGGGGCAGCGGGCGGCGGAGGCGCGGTATATAGTAAAGGTAGGGCGTGCGCCCTCAGCTAATTCCTCGGCTCCCGGCCCGCGCGCTCCTGTGCCGAGCCCGCGCTCCGCTCCCCTCGTCTTTCCCAGTGACTTTCCCCTCCTCGTCCCCGGGCGGTCTCGGCAGAGGTCACAGCCGACCAGAGCTGGTGCCAGCCCCAGCTCGGAGCGGCAGGCGGCGGGCTGCGCCGAGGCCCTCCGGAGAGCGAGCGGAGCGCGCGGCTGGGGAAGAGCCGGCGAGCGGTCGCGCGCCCACCGCTAGGTGCGGGGCTCGGAGCCGCCCAGCCCGCGCGCGCCCTCCTCCCTCGTCCCTCCTTCCTCCGCCCCCGCCGCGCCTCCCCCTCCTCCCGCTCTGCCTAGGCTGCTCCGCCGCGCGCGCCTCGCACTCGGAGAGCCGCAGCGGCAGCGGCGCGTCTCGCCTTCGGAGACAGAGCCGGGCCGCGGGGGGACACTGAGCCGCCGCGAAGACGCCAGGGCGCGCGCCGCACTTGCCCTCCCTTGGCCTTGGCCGCCACTGCTGAGCCGCCACCATGGCCCGCGGAAAAGCCAAGGAGGAAGGCAGCTGGAAGAAATTCATCTGGAACTCGGAGAAGAAGGAGTTTCTGGGCAGGACCGGTGGGAGTTGGTGTAAGTACGCGGCTCCGCGGCTCTCGCCGCCGGCGCCTTGGCTTTTTCTAGGAGGCGCATCCCTTGATCGCGGGCGCTACCGACAGTTCGGTGCCCGAGGGGCCGTCCAGGATGTCGGGGATGGGGTGGTAGACGCTGCTAGGAGCGCGCGAGCCTGGGCTTGGCATCCAGTGATGCCAAATGCGGGGTCCCCAGGATGCGGCTCGAGTCGGGGCTGGAACTGGCTAGGCTGAGGGTTGTGGGCACGGTAAGGGAGCGTCGTCTCCTGAGCCTCCCCTCCTGGTCATGTTCCGGGAGACTGTGTGTGTGCCCTCTCTCTCCATCTCCCAAGCCCTTAGGGGAAAAAAAAATGAGATTTGGGGAGCTGTGAGCCGGGCTCGTGAGCTAACCTGTTCAGATGCAGACGATGCTGTGATAGCATCATTCTTCCAGCCTAGAAATGCAGGAATGGAGAGGAACGGGGAGGAGAAAATGGATCCACACTGCGGTACCCTAGGCACGGCCCAGAGATGGCCCAGTGAGCTCCGTGTCGTGGCCCGCTTTTAAGCCTTGGCGAGACACATGGCAGCCTGATGTCTCAAAGATCTACGTGGTACAAGTGAAGAAACAGGTCACCTTAGACCGTTCCGTGCAGCCTGTTGCTTCCTCGGCCGGAATCCCCCAGTACCCCATTGAAAAATTAGAGACCGTGTTTATTTTTTACCTCCTTACACCGGAAGGGTGCTAGTTTTTTTTTTTTAAAGGTCATTTTGAAGGGCACAGTTGTAGACAAATACACGAGTCGTGACTGCGGATGGGAGGGAGGGAGGGAACTCCCCTTTGCGGCATCACTGCACCCCCCTCCAGTATCACCAGCAGCACCAGCACCTCTGCCTCCGCTCTTGCCTCCTCCCCCTCCCTCCCTCCCCTATAGCACCAGCATTGCAGTCGCTAAGGGAACCCTGAAAACTAGCGATGCGGTGTTCCTGTTTGGGAGGGTCTATGGAAATAGACTGGAGAATGAGTCAGGGAAACAGCGCTTGGCTGACATTTTGAAAAGGAAGAAGCTGGGATATATGATTTTTCCCCCCCAAAGGAAAAAAAATGCAGTCAGGGTGCCTCTCAACCGAGAAAAAAAAAATAAAGGGTTAATAATGCATCATTCTTCAAGGTTAGTCAAGGTGAAGCCTCATTCCAGGGCATTGCTGTGAAGCATGAGTATCCCTGAGCCATGGGAAAATGTGGTTCTTTAAATTAATGACTTTTTATTTCACGTTCTCTTTCATCTTATTTGGGGGAGACTGTTCTTACATGGGGGTATGCCCGGAGTGTTCCTCTGTTCCTGTAATGTGGACGGACGGGTAGACCTGAGGAAATGTGAGTTATGTGTAGGATTAACCGCCAGGGCCATTTCCTAGCAACACCTCCTAACTCAGCCAGGCCTGGGAGGTGCACTGCGGATCGGGCCCCTCCTCCCAGGTTGGCTGGGGCTCCTTTCCCTGGTGGTCCAGTCCCTGCAGCAGCATCATAGGACGAGGAGTAGCATTAACTCTCCAGGTACCTTGTGAAATTTGCCCTCTAGTGTTTTTCCACTTCATAAACGTATTTCTTTCCTCATTCCAATCTCACACTCCTTCTTTGAATAATATTTGCTTTAGAGGGTAAGGAAGGCAGTATGGAACAGTTTGTTCTTTAAGCCGACATTTTATGGGACAGCCCTTCCATGACAGAAAGGGAGAGAGAGGGAGACCGGTGTGGTCTTGATAATCACATCTAGCAAGGTAGTGATACACACCGACTTAGGAAGCAGCCATCATAACTCATCTTCCATTTTGTGGGTGCTGAGCTAGGAACCCAGTTTGTGTTTTGTGCGAAGAATGCCTGTGCCATGTGAGGAATCGAAGAGCTGTTCCGAGGCAGACGACGTGGCAGCAGCTGCTATCTTTTAGAGAAAGATGTCCCCTTAACAGCTCCGGGCCCAACATAGATGCCCTTGGGACCAGGGCAGGATGCCCTTGGCTCCGTTTTGCTTATAGGTAGATTTTTTTCACCAAGATGGACGGCAGGAGGCTCGAGCCTGTCACCTGCTGGAGGAATCACAACTTACAAATCACTTTGTGCTTTCTACCTTTTAATTAAGTAAATACAGGTGTTGGCAGGTTTTTATATTTGCCATTGGTCTCACAAGCTACTCTAAAAACCTTCGGGGGGACATTTTAACGGATATATAAAAATATATAATATAAAAATATATAATATATACTAGATATATTTAACTGGAAAACCCCTGATGTACCTTATTTTTTAAATATAGAAGGAAAAGGAAATTGGTTTTAAGGAGTAAAAAAAAAAAATGTCTCTTAAGCTTCTACTCCAGCCTCCAAATATCAGGCCAGCCAGCTGTGGTGGGACTAGCCTAGCCTTTGTTTCTGTTTCTCTGTGTCACTGGTAGCCTTGGTCTTGGAGAGACCGTTGCCTAAGCTCACCAGACATGCAGGCTGCTCTCTAACCAAGTGACTCCACTGCAGTGACAAGAGATTTACTGAGTAAATCTCCAGCATCAGAATGCCTTCCTTGTCTGGGATTCTGTGGGCAGAGTGGGAAGACTACATATCTTCTTGAGCTTAATCACCGTGCTTGGAAAATGGCTAATTTTTCCATCTATTCGTCTTTTAAATAGAAGCTTCAGTTCTGGGCCATCTCAGGTTAGGATAGCTACCTGGAGTCCAGGAAATGAGTCGAAAGGTTGTAGTTGTTAGAGGAGGCAAGTGTGGTTAAGCTAAGAGCACCAAGGGTGACATTGGGAGGGCAGCAGGACAGGAGAGCAGCCGGGAAGCCAGGCTCTCAGGAGCTCTCTTGCTGACTGGGTTATACCAACTCTGTACCTCTTCAGAGCATTCGCTGGAAAAAATTTCCAGACCCCTTGACGTCACAACCTTGCCATTTGCCTACTGCTGCCTGGATACCAAATGCAGCACTTAACCCTTGTCCTGCCGGGAGGAAGGGCCAGAGCCGAGGCTGTGGTTTTGGATGATGTAGCCTTCTCTCTTTTTCTCACATTTGCTTTTATATTTGTGTAGGGAGAAGAGGGATGAGGTTCATCATTTTTGTGTGGGCTTTTATGTTTGTTGGTTTGTTTCTGCAGCTCCATAACGTTGTTGTCTTGAAGTCTGTATTCCTGACGGGAAAGTTGGGCGTTTTCCCATGTAACGAAGAGGGCTGCACATGGTTCATTTCCACAACTTGTGTGTCCACTTCATTCTGGGTCCCCCCTCATCACGTACATATGCTCCTTTTCAGTTCACTCTGTCGTTTTCCCAGGGACCCTTTAGAAGTAACCTGTGGCTGCTTTTGCTGTCCTGTTCCTGATAACCTTCTGTTTGGTTCTCTTGCTTCCACGTTTCCCTTTGAGTTGAGTCGTTTGGCTGGCTCAGGATAGTCAGGCAATTCCTAGTACAGCCTGTTACCGTGCTGCTAATCGGAGAGATAATCCTTGTAAGCCAGTAACTGATAGCTTCCTCCCAGTCCACCGGCGTCATGTTGGTTTAAGGTGGGTTTTTTTGGTTTGCTTGCTTGCTTTTTTTTTTTTTTTAAAGTTCATTTGTAGCTATTTCAGCCTGCATTCTGTTAACTGTGAGGAAGAGAAGACATAGGTTACATGGCCAGTAGATGAGGTAAAAATGGCGGCTGTTTGTACCATGTGATTTCCCTTGTATGTTTGATTGGTTCCTGGTGCCCTGTGGTCCTGAAGAAAAAGACAGTGCTTTGTAGATCGAGTGGCTTGACAAGGGGAGCTTCAGAGTGTGTCTGAGTTGGTTATTCTTGGGCATCTCAGTGTTTGGGGGAACACAGAACGATGCCCCTTAGGGAGAAGCATTGCTGACGAGTGTGAATGCAGCTGCAGTTCTGCACCAGCGATCCCCTTCTCAAGGAAGGAAGTGACTTCCTGTTAGAGCTTTAGCTATAGTTGAGCATTCCTCTACCTGTGCCTTCCAAAAAAAAAAAAAAAAAAGAGTGTGATTCCCTCTTTCGATTGGTGGGCAACCAAACACTGGAGAAACAGGCTGAGGGGACCTGGGAGGAAGTGTGGTCGTCTTTGGGAAGGTAAGGCTTTGACTCAAGGCTTGTGACTGTATCCCACCTGTCTGTTCTCCCACAGTTAAGATCCTTCTCTTCTACGTGATATTCTATGGCTGCCTGGCTGGCATCTTCATCGGGACCATCCAAGTGATGCTGCTTACCATCAGCGAGCTGAAGCCCACATACCAGGACCGCGTGGCCCCGCCAGGTAAAACCCAGGGGGTGGCTTCTTCAGCGATAAAAGGGGTTCTGCCTCCAACCGAGAAGACGCCTCCAGAAAGCCCTGTTGTGGAGCTTCAGGCTGAGCCCCGGAAGGAATCAGGAGCACTGACTGCTGCTGCAGCCACGTCTCCCGGCCGCATTGCGGCTGAGCTCCTGGTGGCTGCAGATGCCTGTCTCACACAGCTCCGGGGTGAGGGTGTTGCACACAGCCCCACTGTGTGACCAAGCTTGTCAGGTCCTGTTGGGGCTTCACTCTCGGGCCAGGTCATTGTAGGACCTCTTCAGTTCTAGCACATTTTCACCTGTGAGATGACCATAACTCAGATAAATCCTTGAGGAAAAAAATGACTCCCAAAGAGGGGAGCCGTGACTTCCGGGAGGGTCATTCCCTTTCCTGTTAGCTGAGTTGCAGTTTGACCTTGAACACAGACGCCCACCTTGCAGATCTCAGTAGGCCTGTGGTGGTTTTGTGAACCTTTCTTCCAGTTTAGCTGTCTGTTCTCTCTAAGAACTTCAAGCAAACAAAAGATCTTCATAGGAAGGGCAGCCCTACACAAGGGTTCATTGGTGTGGCTTGGCTGTTGTCCCTGTTGAGTACATACCAGTCCTTCACACACCACGAAAGGCCACTGCCCACAAGCCTGGGGCCAAATGACAGGCAGCTGAGTAACAGTAAACACAGGTTTATTGCTCTTTGGTTCTCCTACCTGGAGGACAGAGCTGGAAGAGTGGGAAGGTGTTGGGTTCTCACATTAAAATGACCTTGAGGTTGCTGCCCGGGTTGGCAATGTGGTCTTTCTTCGGGGTCAAGGGTTTGGTGGTCTGGGAACAGCCATCTGTAGGTGACAGGCTTGGGGTCCTGTGCAGGCCCTGAGCAGTGGCTGTTGCAGATGTGGCTTGCTCTTCTTGCGCTTGAGGAAGACAAAAACTGCAGACTCTGAAGGTGGGCAGCAGAGCCTTACGGTGCTAAGTCAGCAGTCGTCCAGTGCCAGAAAAAACACACCCAGACTATTTCAGATAAATTTAGGTGGAAAGGGAAAAAAGAAAACGTGTAAGTATATCCAGTGACTTCAGCCTACCTCAGGATCCATGGATGCCACCAGATCTTGTACTAAAAGGTGGGTCTTAGGCAAGGCCAAAGCAGCGTTCTGATGGGCCGAGAAATTTGGTCTCTTGAGTGTTTTACACGGGCCTCTGGGGTCATACGGCATGACTTTCCTCTTCTGCCAGAATCCTTACCTCAGCTGGTAGTCATCGTGATTAAATTTGTGCAGAGCTCTTTTTTTTTTTTTTTGTTTTGCCACTAAGTTGTCCTTTAGCCACGACACGTTTTTTATAATAACCTAAACTTGAAGCAAAGATGACCACACCGTCATTCTTTATTAAAAACAAACAAACAAACAAACAAACAAACTATAAACGTTGGAGAAATAAGTAATTTATTTAGTTTTTGGTTTTTTGAGACAGTTTCCCTGTGTAGCCCTGGCTGTCCTAGAACTTGCTTTGTAGACCAGGCTGGCCTCAAACTCACCTGCTTGTGCCCCTCCCAAGTGCTGGGATTAAAGGTGTGCACCACCATGCCTGGAGAGATAGGTAATAAAGTTAAATTTAAAAAAAGAAAATTTTTTTTTCCAGGTATTTTCTGAAAAGAAATTTCACTTTGCAAAAAAAAAAAAAAAAAAAAAGCCGAAGTGTCTGATACTTAGTGAGGATTTGCAGTTGACCTTGCCCTGACTGTCCGAGGCACTCCTGCCCCTCCCCCGCCCCACTCCTCTCTTCTTCCCAGCCCTTCCTATTAGCACCTATATTTAGTGTGCTCACAGCAGTTGGACTGACCTGACTAACCCTCACTTCTCCAGAGGGATGTGAGTGGCTCATCTTGGAAATATGCATTCCTGTCCTTCGGTCTGAGTCACAGGCGAAGTTTTCAGGCCTTCCCGGCCATCTCTTCTGCTCCTTCATCTCAGCCGTTCCTGTCTCTCTCTGTCCTTAGCTTTCACTTTAGCGGCAGAGTCAGCATCTCCCTGTTCTAACCCTGAGGGTTTTTCTCAGCCCCTCCTGACACTTTTTAGAAAATGATGGTAACTTTAAATCAGGTCACTAGAGCACTGGCCCGCAAGAAATACGGCTCCTGAACGGTCCTGAGTGCACTGTACCCCTGAGGGGCCCTAGTGGGAACCCCTCTTGGTATTTCTCAGAACAGGTGTTTGAAGTACCTATTTGGAGAGGTAATAATGATTCCTTAACTCTGCAGACGGAATAAGTGTGTGGAAATGTATTCTGATCAGCTTTAGGCTTCCACTTAAGGTCCCCAAGCCTCCATTTTTGTCTTGGGTAAAGACGGGAGTTCCAGGTAAGTGTGTGAGACCATAGGAGCACTTAAAGATACAACAGCTCACAATGTATTGTTGTCTGACCTTGGGGCACGAGGACAGCTGGCTTTAGAGTGCTCTTTACACACAGAAACACCTTGTAAGGAGATCTCTTCCAAATAGTGGGTGCGTGGGTGGTGGGGGAGATACAGCAGCGGCAGTCCTGACCTGCTGTCACTGTGAAAGTTGTGTAACGGATAAGCTGATAGGCCAAATGGGAAAGTCACTGACAGCTGAAGGAGAAAAACTACAAAATGGAAGGGGGCCTTAAGGACAGAGCGGTCACGTGGATTCTGGACTCTGAGCTGTGGGTGTTGTTCCTTGCAAGATCGCCCGGCTCTGGTTGTTAGAACTAACCCGCTCACTCCACCCAGAAAGCAGTCCTGGGGGAGGTGTTACCACCTACTGCTCAAAACTGACCGCTTCTAGCTCCTTTTGTGTTAATGGATGTAGGAAGCAGTCTCCAAAGGCCAAAGTTTCAGACACGGGTTTGTGAAATCTCCCCAGCCTAAGAAGGAAGAGCAGGGACTTTGGAGTTGAACCCAGCCCTCCACCCCATCACCGCCGAACACACCCAACCTCGTTTCTCATGTATCCAGCAGGAGGAATACCCTGTGACAGACAGGAGATACATGCAGAACCTTAGTAGTTAGGCAAAGCAGACAGAGTGCACGCTGGCAGCTGCTCACAGGGGCCTCGGCATCTATGTCGCGCCTTGCACTGAAGCAGAGGAGAGGGAGCTTTGGATGATGGGCCGGCAAGAGCCGCACGCTTTCCGTACACGGTGTCAGTCCACCCTTAGCGTGCCCTGAGCAGTGTTTGAGCGTCAGTGGGTTCGAAGAGCTTGTTCACAAGGAGCTTCCGGTGAACCTAGAAGGCGGCTACCTCTCCTTTTAGCCTACCCACCCCTCCACGTGGAGTCTGAGTTTCCGTCCAGAGGAGAATCTCCTGCAGGGTGGGCAGCCGTGGGTCCTCTTAGCTGGATCTGGGAGAGACGTTGCCCCTCGCTCTGCTGCAGAGGGTCAAGCGCAGCGCGTGTGCACGCACATGGCCACACCAGGCCTTTCTCGCCTTGCTGCCTGCCGGGTGGGGGCAAGTCTCTTCCCTGGGCTGCCGCCCATCCCCCACCCCAGGTTATCCTAGCAACTGTGCAGTGAACTGGAGGTCACTGTGTGTCATTCCCTCAGTCCACAGAGTTCCCACCTGGCCCGCTTCCTGGAGCAAAGGTAGGAATGTGTTCTCTGCTCTTCCTCTTAAAGTTGTGGGAGGTTCTTTGTTTTACTCTTAAAGTGAGCACACAACTCCTTTCAAAAGGGTCAGGTTCTTGCCCCCCCGCCCCAGTAACCAGAATTGAGGCAGGAAGGTGTGCGTATGTGGGTGAGCATAAGCAGACCACGCAGCACGATCGGCTGTTTGAGTTTCTCCTTGTGTGTGGAACACAGATAAGCTAACCCCCCGCGAAGTCATCATGCAGTGATGATTGGCCCTCTCCACTTCCAGAGGTAGGAGTAGGAACGCTTCCGTGATCTGTAGGAGCTGTGACTTCAGAGCGTTAGGGGAGTTCTCTGCCGTTTCCTGTCCGGCTCAGTAGATTTGTGAGCTAGCTGACATGTCCGGGTCCGACTTCTGCTCACTCTATCCCCTCTACACACACACCTTGGCTCCTGCCAACCGGAGGAGACAGCCCTGGTGCAGAGGCTGTTCCCCACCGGCGTCTCAGGCCGCCCAAACCCTTGCCCACGGACTTTATTCTAAGGTTTTGTAGATATGCAGGAAGCCCGGTGAGTAACATGCTTTTGGAAAGCCAGGAGTAGTGTCTGAGAGGTGGGGGGGGGGGCTGCCACGCGTTTCAGGTCAGCCCAGAACTCCAGGAAAGTGGGTGTTACTCACTTGAAGATGAACAAGCAGAGCCAGGATCGCTCGCTGCCTAGGGGAGCTAACGAAGTAAAGGAAACGGTCGTGGGGGTGGGGGCAGGGAGCCAGATCTGTCAGTGTCCCCCCAGACTTGTGCCAGTCACACATGGGAGCTCCGCCCTGCGAGCGTTGGGGAGACTGTCGGTCTCACGGCTTCACTTCTGCTGATGGATGTAGAACCAGAAAGGGTAGGACTGCCAGGTGACCATCGCTAGAACTCCCCACCTGACCAGACTCCAGGGAGGCTTGGACCATGAAGAGCATCCCACGATGGGTTACCCAGTAGCTTCTGACCAGGAAGGCACCCCACCTCGTTCAGGGATGGGCCCCTGGAGGACTAAGGTGTCAGATTTCAGGGTGTTAGTCACTCAGCAAACACTGGGCTTGGAAGTTGGACAAGTCAAGTATACACTTGTTCTTTGTTTGACCTTTGGCAAAAAAAAAAAAAAGTGAAATGCCTCGAACTAGACTATTGTGTCCCTCTCTGTGGAGAAGTGGGACCTTCCTTGTTTTGGGAATAAACACAGTCATGAGCTAGCCAAAACGCCACACCCGGCATCCTGTGAAATTGTACATCTAAAAATATAAAAAAATCCACGTTATTCCTAAAGTAGTTCCACTGCGGCTTCTGAGCAGACTCCTGGTGTGGAATTCTTAGGTGGTGAGAAACCTGCAGAGTTTGTGGCATTCCACTTAGCCTGGGCACAGGTATGTAGCCAACACGCCAAGGCTGGTTAACCTAATTGGGCTGTGAAAACAAGTGCTCCTCCAGGACGCCTCAGCGGGAGCAGGTTTGAGGTGATGGTTGGATGTGTAGGCTATAGGTGGAACCATCGCCTCTCGGCAGGCCACCCTGAGGCCGAAGGTAAGTGGAAGGGACCCGGCTCCCAGAATCCTGTTAGGTAAGCTGATACTAACCCCACAGATAAGATAATAAATAAAAGTGAAGTGCCTTTGGCTGTTCAGATCGTCTTTTAAAGGGAGGTGCTCACCCAAACGTGTCACTGTGTAGGTTGTGTGCATGTGTGAGCCGTTCCTGCTCAGGTTACTTTATAACCGGAAAGTGCTTTCAACCTGGAATGCATAGGAGACGTGAATGGCTCCGTGGTAAGCTCTCTTAGCTTCCTGTGCCCTTGGAGGTTTCTGTGGAAGATGATACCTGTTTAAGAGTATTTGGCTGTAAGTCATCGGATGTATCAAGTGTCAGGGCCAGGCAGCCCTGCTTTGGGATTCACTGGAGAAACTGCTGCAAGGTTAAAATGGCTGCATTCGCCTTTAAATTCGTGCTCTGTGAGCAGATTGAGAAGTCACCAACTTGCTACATTATAAACCTAACTGGAAACAAAACGCTGGCTAATGAAAAGCCCCTTTCTTTCTTTTTCCTCTTGTTCATGCCCTCTACTGTGAACATTCACTACAGCCTGGAGTGGGGGTGTCTGCCTCCTTCCTCAGGAGGTGGAGTCCAGAAAGGCAGGTGGTTTTGGAAAGGGCAAATGTGAAGTTAGAGGTCTCTGGTTTTTGTTGTTGTTGTTTTGTTTTTTGTTTTGTTTTGTTTTCTGTATAGCCTTGACTGTTCCGGAACTTGCTCTGGCTGGCCTCAAACTCAAAGAGATCTGCCTGCTTCTGCCTCCAAAGTGCTGGGATTCAAGGCGTGCGCTTTCACCGCTTGGCAAAGTCAAAGGTTTTGCTTTCATACTCCAGATCTTAATGTAAAATTGAACCTAAATGACAACATTATTCAAATTATTGTCTCAGTCCTCCTGGGTGACTTTGCTGGGTAACAGCGTGACTAGTTTGGCTGGTGCTGGCAGAGCAAGTCTGTATTGAGCTTCGCCTCCTTAATGGACGTGTAAGCTTTGAAAACCAAGAGGCAGAAAGCTCTATCTGCTTCTGTCCCAAGGTGTGAAACCATAGCCAGAGCTTTGGGTGCTCTCTGCTCTTTGGCCTCTGAGAACTACCACTGCAGGCAGAGCTTCCCCTTATTCAGTTTTTACTAACAGCTTTAGGAGTGGAGAAGCCAGAGCCAAAAAAAATCCTTTCTAGGTGCACCAGCTGGCAGGAAGCACCAGTTAGCAAAATGGGGGTGGGGGATGGGGAGAATGCATGGGGGAGCTATGGGGCAGAAGTCGGTGTGATTCTGGTGTTGGATCTCATCATTTATTTGCCTTGACTAGAGAAAGATGGTACTGATTGCACATCATCACTCTTGTTGGGTCATGGTGCCACCACCAGTAACAATAGCATCCATTTTCACAGGTCCAATGGCCAGTAGTTTTGCTAATAAGTAAGGTTGGTATACAGAGTTGGGTGAAAAACATGCTAACAGCAACTGAGTTGCAGGAACTTGTGGGGGGGGGCATGGAACACGTCACTCCATGTCTCTTAGTGGAAACCTTGGCTTGGAATGGCGACAGGATGAAAAGGACGCTGTCATCCCATGTTCCTTTTCTCTACTGACATCAAAGAAATGGCACCTTGAGTGGCCCCTGCAAGAGAATACAGAGAGACAGCTGGAAAGTGAGAGGCAGCGGGGAATGCCAGCCGAAGCCAGGACAGAAGGGACAGTGACGTGGGTGAACTTGCTTTGCCATCTGGGTCCTACCTTGTTTATTTTCAGTGTGACCTCAGGTCACTTTAGTCATCGCAGCTTGTCTGTGACCCCAAGGCTCACAGTGGACTCTGTCGCTTTTCTAGCAGCTTGGTTTTTGCTGCATCACCTGCTCCACTGGAGACCACAGCTGGCACTGCTCTTACCTACCACACTGGTGGCCCTTCGTCAGCTGGCTGCAGTTTCTTGTCTTCCAGCTTCCCTCCTTTCCGACAGGTGGGGAGGGCCGCTTCTCACATTTGATCCCTTCAATTTCTTCACTCTTCAGGGCCCCTCCACCCTCCTCCTGGGCCTGGAAAGACAAGTAACCCTGAGCACAGAGCTCTGTTCTTTGTCCATTTCTGCCTGGCAAATTCACAGGCATTTGTTCTTGTCTCTTAGGCATGACTGCCCCTCAAGACTCCACTTGCTCTGGATCCCACCCTATTCTCCTGACTTTTTATTTTCTAGTATTGGGTCTGTGCCCTTTATTCCCCCAGGGCAAAGCAAATCACTTTGGCTTAAATGCCTTATTTCCAACTCAGACTAGGAATGGCCCTCTTGTTGCCTGCCCTATTTTAGCCCTGGTTTCCTTGTCCAGTGAGAACTTCTGCAGGTGTCCTCCATTGCTTGTCTTTGCAAAGGTCAGTGGCTTTCACTGCATTGCTTCAAAGTGCTGTGGGTAAGTCACAGTGCCAGATTCCAACTTAATGCAGAAAAGATTATCTAGAATATATTTAGATTGTTTTAGACATGAAAACAAACTCATGAGTCAGGTGTGATGATACACGCCTTTAATCTGAGCACTGGAGAGGCAGAGGCAAATGTATCTCTTTGAGTTCAAGGCCAGTCTGGTCTACAAAGGAATTCCAGGACAGTCAAGGCTGAAGACTGAGTTAATTCTGCAACAGTATTCCTTTTCACTTGTTGACAGCTTTTCTCCTGTGTTCTTCAGGCTGTGCATTAGCCTTTTCCAGAAGATTTTTTTTTTTTACATTAAAACACGTGTGACTGTTCTCTGAGGTGCATGTGCGTGTGCCATGGTATACTCCTGTGGAAGTCAAAGGACAACTCTGTGGAGTCCATTTTCTCCTTCCATCTTTATGCGAGCCCCAGGGAACCAACTCAGGGCAGCAGGCTTGAACAGCAAGTGCTCTCCCTGCTGGGCAATCACCCTGGCCCCTCCAGAAGATTCAGTTGTTTGTTTGGTTTGAGACAAAGTCTCACCGCGTAGCTCTGGCTGGCCTAGAACATGTTGCAGTCTGGCCTAGAATTTACAGAGATCCATGAGGGTTGGAACCAAAGGCCCATGCAGCCATGCTGCACAAGAAGAGGCTTGTCATCACTCTTGACATGCTCATCCTCTACCCAGCTCTCACTTCATGGTCTTCATCTCCGTCCCTTCCGCCATCCCCAGGCATGGCTGCTCACAGAGCCCCTTCAGTTTGGCCAGCCCCACCGAACCATTGTTGAAGCCCAAAGCAATCCTAACTCACTAGAAAAAAATGACAGCTATTTACTCCCGCCTTCCGAAGCCTGTTCTCAGGCGCCACAAATGGTGCTGCTGAATAATTAACTGTGCTAGTTATGCTTCCTCTTTAATTACGCCACCACCCGCATCGACGTCCCCACTCTTGACATCTTCTAATCCTCCGAGCAGCCATTCTAAACCAAGGGTGCTTCGGGCTTAGTGGCGATGCCCAGGTAGGTCTGGAACGGAGCCTATGAGGCTGCCTGTTTAACCAGCCCTCCTGGAGTGTGGTGTGGGTGCCACCATGCCAGGAGGTGACAGAAGGCGGTCAGGTGTCGCTCCGGACCAGCAGGCCCCTGACATAGGGCCAGTCTAGGCATCGAGATGAGAGTGAGGCTGCCAGATGTCACAACAGAATACCAGATACCTGGGTACATTGCGGTTTGTTATGCTGTGTGTGTGTGTGTGTGTGTGTGTGTGTGTGTGTGTGTGCCTACTAAAGAACTGTGCCATGTTTATTTGAAACTGGAATGTACTTGGGTATCTTTTATCTGGCTGTCTTGGGGTGGAATGTCATTGGGGTTTCCTCTCCAGCTCACTGGCCTGGATACAGTGCTATTGTCCAAGTGCCCATTTAGGAAACACTAAGCAGAGAAAGCAAACTCATGTCACCATATCTTGACTCTCCCTCTGATAGGTACTGGCATGATCAGACATTTGAATTAGCAACTGTATATGTGTGTGTGTATGTATATATCTTGAACTCTCCCACTAGAAGCTAAAAGAAAAAAAAATCTATCCTAGGTTACAAGAGCCAAAAGACTTGTCTCTGTAGAGCAGGCTTGAGGTTAGAGAGATTGGGATTTTCATGATTCGTTGACATGATAGGGGCTGGCCTCTGCTCCAAGCTTCCATGCTACTACCAAATGGAAACCCTTGCCTGTACACCTGCCACAAATGGTGCTGCTGAATAATTAATTGTGCTAGTTATGCTTCCACTTTAATTATGCCACCGCCTGCATCCATGTCACCACTCATGACGTCTATCCTCCCGTGCAGCCAGTGCAGTTTTAGAAACGTGTGCACGTGAAGGCACTAGAAAACCACAACCTTTGGGGAACTGCACACCTGGGTTGAAATTCTGGTTCTACGGCTTTCTCTGCAACCTTGGTCAGAACATTCAGCCTTTTATTGCCAAACGGTATTCTCATTCATAAAACAGGCTAATGCCTACTATGAAGTGTTGGCCAGGAAATTGGATATTTGATATTACATCATCATCATTACATTTAAATATCTTATCTAAATGCTACCAGATTGAATTTATAAGGGAAGTGGGATTTAGCCCGTTCTGTGAGCCAGTTTCAAGGTGGGGGGGCCCATGTTTGAGCAGGGAAAGCCTGCTTTTGCAGTCTCTGAGTTGCCTTCCCACTAATGACTTTGTCTTTCTGATTCTCCCTGGTGTAGGACTGACACAGATTCCTCAGATCCAAAAAACTGAAATTTCATTTCGTCCTAATGACCCCAAGAGCTACGAGGCCTATGTGCTAAACATCATCAGGTTCCTGGAAAAGTACAAAGATTCAGCCCAGAAGGATGACATGATTTTCGAGGACTGTGGCAGTAAGTGACTCACTGTAGATGCCCATGATCATAATAGCAGACAAATTGCCATTTTTGCTTCACTGAATAGTTTAAAGGCAATGACACTGAATTTTTGTTAGAACTTAACATGAGGTTTTCACCTTATTTACAATAATTTAAAAGGCGCAAGTAATTAGCAAGGTGAAATAATGTTTGAAGGGGAAATAGTTTAATAAAATATATATTATGATAAGAATAGTCATAAATAATATATATCAAATATACAGTAAAGTACATGCATTGTTTTCCCATAGCATGACTTAAATGCTGCATTCATTTCATTTTTCCCTGGCTTTTTAGATAAATCATGAAGAACATTTTCCAGTTGAGTAAGTGCTTGCAGTAAGAGGAAAATGTACAGCTTCCAAAGAAAAAACTGACAACTTCCTTCCTCTCCTTGACCATTTAGCCTCTGATTAGAGGCATAGCTCCAGAACATTCTGACCCGGACCCTTCCAGCTCAAAACCTTACTGACAGTCTTTTAATTTATGCTCTCGTTACAATGTCACTGTTTCTGAGTACAGCCATGATGTGGACCTGTGAGCAGGCTATTGCAGTGTGGCCTAGTTCCCTTCCTCGCTCAGTGACTAAGCAATTCATTAGACCAGTGGTGCTAAAACCTGTGGGTGGTGACCCCTTGTGGTCGAACGACCCTTCATAGGGTCACCTAAGATCAGTGGAAAACAAAGGTATTTGCATTATGATTCCCAGCAGTGGCACAGTTACAGCCACGAAGTGGTAATGAGAATAATTTTATGGTTGGGGGCCTCTCCACGGTGTGAAGGACTGTGTGAAATGGTCACAGCGTTGGGAGGGTTGAACCGCGCTGCATTAGAACAAGAGACCAGCAAAGCCTGAGCATGTGCCGAGCATACAGCACAGATGTTGAGCGCCGTAGTGCCTTTGCTAAAAACGTTTGGCTTTTGAGGAGCAGACAGCCTGTTGGAAGGTCATGTCTGATGTAGCCCATGCGTAACCCTGCCTTCAGTGGGAAATTATAAAGAAGAAAAAGTTCTTTCCCTTCTCAACAGTGCCGAGCGAATGACTAGGGCACTTTGTGAATGTGCTTGTGCCTTTAGATATGCCCAGCGAACCCAAGGAGCGGGGAGACTTCAATCACGAACGAGGAGAGCGAAAGGTGTGCAGGTTCAAGCTTGACTGGCTGGGGAACTGCTCCGGACTCAATGACGAAACTTATGGCTACAAAGAGGGGAAACCCTGCATCATCATCAAGCTCAACCGAGTCCTGGGATTCAAACCTAAGGCAAGTGGTGTTTTCCAGGACAGGTGCATTGTGGGGCTTAACTAATAGGAGAAGACAGGCTACTTTTGCAGTGCAGTCAGTCAGGAGTGTAATACTAAAGGCTCTCTCCTGGGTCAGGGCCTGAAAGCTACACACAGAGCGCCACAGCCAATGTTTGCTGTGAGACCTTGTGTTGTTTTGAGGCAGGATCTCATGTAGCCTAGGCCTAACCTCAGTCACTTTGTTGCCAAGACTGACCTTATGATCCCCTGCCAAGACTGACCTTATGATCCCCGCCCTCCCCCCTCCTCCTCAGTGATGAGGTATCAAAGTTATTTTTAGAAAACTGTGTTTGCTGCTCTCTTAACCCAGCTGTCACGCAAATAATCGAGACTCTGTTATATTATTTTAACAAGCTCCACAGCACAAGAACTGAGCAGTTATTATCTATTCTTAACCCTCTAACCTAATCTAATCTAATCTTAACCCTGGTCTCCTCCCTGGGTATATCCCAGAGATACTGGCACTTTGTAGCTTTTCTGCTTCAGCTCCTTCTTTTGATCTCTTGGACCTCTCCTACTCAATCCCCCCAATCCCCTACTTCTTCCTACTCAATCTCCTACTTAATTTCTCAATCCCCTACTTCCTCTTCTAACTCCTTCTCCCCTGGATGGCAGGAAGTCCAGCCCCGTTTTCTCCCCTGCTCAGCGATTGGCTGTAAGCTGCTTTATTGGCATACCACAGGACAGTTGTACAGCAGCCTTTACACAACACTGAGACAGGAGATTCTCAGAGCAAGGAGTGCAACCAGATATGGGGGTTAGAGGAATCATTTCAATTATGCAATAACCTTAGGCCTACAGTGAGACTCCAGCGTGCTCCCAGCTCCAGTGTTCCTGTTCTCAGTACTCAGCCTTGTGTCTAGATACAAAGTCATTTTCACACATGAGGGTCTAGGTTGTGCGCTGTGATTACAGGCTGCTTTTGAAAGGAGCAACAGGAGTAGTTCAGAAATGCTGTTTGTTAATTTGAAAGCAAGGTTTTATTGTAAAACCCCGGAAATAACACCATCTCTGAACTCTGATAAGCGTGCAGTTTCTCATGAGTGAACGTTACTTGATCACTAAAATTAGCAAGTTGCCACTGTTCCCCATTTTTGTGAGGAATTCTTTAGAAGGACAAAAGTTACTGGTATTGTCTCGTCCTTTCTAAATGGTTATTTCTCAGATAGTGAATGAGACATGCTGACCTTCCTTAGGCATGGCTTCTGCCTGCAGGTTCCCCTAAAGATGACATGAACACTGCCCAATATTAGTATATATATTTTAATTCCGAGTAGAATTAATTGACTGAAGTCCCTTGAGTTACCTGGACAAACCTCTTCTGAAACCTGGCTTTCCTTCACTCAGTTTCTACTGCATGTTAATTTGTTTCCATAATCTTTGCTATCCAAAAGGAAAGCAATGGAGAGAGGAGAATTTTCTTTTTCTTTTTTTGAGATACAGTGCCTTCTATGTAGCCCTGGCTGTCCTGGCGAGTGCCACCAAGCCCAGCAGGAAAAGTTACCCTAAAGAATGTATCAGAGCTCCCTTTCACTACCAAACGCAAGGACCAGTAGTGGGTGGATGGCTGGTTGTCTGACTGGCTGTCTGTTTGTCTTGATGGATCACTTGCAGATGTTGGTTAACTTTCAACAGATTTTTAATCTCCCCCCATAGACAAGTGTGTAACGGGGAGTTCCATGGTTAGCACTGCCACTCCATGCTTGCATTCGACATTCACATGGCTAGGGTAACCTAGCAATAGGAGGAACTGGTGTGATGTTTCTGAAGGAAGACTGGAGCCAGTTTCTGCCCTCTGGGTCGTTTGCTTTTAATACTCATCACACTCTTTTTAGCGGCACCTGTTTCACAGAGGTGGGGCCTGGCCTGAGTTGTGTCTCCCCACTTCTGGATGCCCTGTCTCCGATGGATGCTGACTCCTCCAGTTAATCCATTGCTTCTTCTCATTTGTGCCTCCCATCCAGATCCCCAGCTAATTTGTCAGTGGGATTAATTTTTTATTAGAGACTGCAGTACTCCATTATTCAGTTGATGTGCCTGGTTCCTTAGTTCTGGCCACTTCTTTGATCAATAAGTGTTTTCTCTTCTAAGTTTTCAAGGCAGAAATGTCGGTAGCAGAAACCTCCCAAAAGAGTCAAGTCTTGACTCTCATTTTTCTCATGTACCCCAACAAGTAATGGCAAAATATGAATTCCTTACTGGCGTGTAGCTCTGTTGGCACAGCTGTTCCTAAGACCGTGAGCTATGTCTTATGTCCAGGCTCAGAGGTGATGCTAACGTGAGTAAGCGAATGGCTGCCTTCCAGCATGCATACCCATCAGCCTTCTCTGGAGGTGGACGAGCCAGGGATATAGGAGGGCGGCTCTGTGTTTGGCTCTAACAGTCGCTTTTAGACCGAACTCTGGGCCTCACCCAGTGACAGTACTCCATCACAGAAGGCAATGCTACCATTACCTGCTCCAGGGGTTGGGCTAACATCACAAAGTTGGAAAGAAACAGTCCTTGGGGGGAAGGGGGCAGTGTGCGCCCTTTCTCACCCCAGGTTTAGAGGAGGGTGGAGGCATCTTTGAAGACTTCATTTGTTGAGGAGAAGCACAGCGTATCATCCATGGCTCACGACAAAAGTCCAACCCTTGTGAACTAGAGGTGCTGCTCGGCCCTCCATGCAATGACTGCCATCTTAGCTGTCACTCAGTTCTCTTAACTTTGCATTGTCCTTTGAGTCAGGCCTATAGTAGGTTAATGCTAGGCTGTTTCACAGCTCATTTGTAGCGATGATTTCTAACAAATCAAACAGAATTTTCTCAAATTGATGAGGTGAGTCACTCATTCGCTTTCCTAATGTTTTATTATTTCGGCAGCTTATTGTCAACAATGTGCATTTATTTGGGCTACAAATTAAGTTTTATTTTTCAGAAAAAAAAAAAAAATATATATATATATTTTGACCAATGTGGGTTTCGATTTTAGCCTCCCAAGAATGAGTCCTTGGATACTTACCCTGCAATGAAGTATAATCCAAACGTCTTACCTGTTCAGTGTACTGGCAAGGTAGGAGTGCATTCGGGGCTACGGAGGGTGGGCGGGAAAGTGGGCAGGGTGAGAGGAGTAGCTGTGACTCCGCAAGTTAGAGGGACAGTTTTAAGGCAAGAGAGTGCTTTCGGGTGTTAGGCTCAAAAGAGGAATCAGAGCTGCATGGTTAAAGGGACAGAGCAGTAACACTAAAACCGAGTTTGTTTACTGATACAAGAAACTCATATATCTGAATGTAATCTAATGGGATGTGGGCTTATGGACCTGAGAGGTGAGCTAGCCCACAGCATGTGCTAAAATTTGGAGCCAGCTTTCTTTTCTCCCTTTTAATGAATGCCAAAAATTAGTGCTGTGGTAGGAAGCCAAGAGATGGATGTCAGAAATCAGGGGTGAATATGTAAACCTTTGGAGAGAACTTCACTGGTGACAGTGTCCGTATAGACACAGCATCCACCAGGACGACCCATGGCTTCCTCTCACAGTTGGAGGCCGAGTCAGCTTAGGAAATGCTCGCTCACCCTTTGCCTCAGTGTCTCCATTTGCGGTGGAAACAGTCCCCTTCTGTGAACGGTTCTGACTGCTCTGGGCTAGACTGAAGCTACCTCCTTGCTGTGGTGTCACCCACCCGTGTCACCCAGGGCCTGCTGGGCTTAGCTTCCAAGAGGCCGGAGGCAGCATGCCACAGGGCGGCTTGTTTTCCTCTGTCGCAGACTACAGTGGGGTCGAGACGAGGCCCATGATGTCTGCGTGCCGTTAGAATTAAATCATGTTTCCTCTTGGTTTCCAGCGAGATGAGGACAAGGAGAAAGTCGGAAACATAGAATACTTTGGAATGGGCGGCTTCTATGGCTTTCCTCTGCAGTATTACCCCTACTACGGCAAGCTCCTGCAGCCCAAGTACCTGCAGCCCTTGCTGGCTGTACAGTTCACCAACCTCACCTTGGACACTGAAATTCGCGTCGAGTGTAAGGCCTATGGTGAGAACATTGGGTACAGTGAGAAAGACCGCTTTCAGGGACGCTTTGATGTAAAGATTGAAATTAAGAGCTGATCACAAGCACAAATCTTTCCCACTAGCCATTTAATAAGTTAAAAAAGATACACAAACCTACTAGTCTTGAACAAACTGTCATACGTATGGGACCTACACTTAATCTCTATGCTTTACACTAGCTTCTGCATTTAATAGGTTAGAATGTAAATTTAAAGTGTAGCAATAGCAACAAAAATATTTATTCTACTGTAAATGACAAAAGAAAAATAAAAATTGAGCCTTGGGACGTGCCCATTTTTACTGTAATTAGATTCCATAACTGACTTGTAGTGAGCAGTGTTCTGGCCCCCAGTATCGCCGCCTTGTCCATTCTTGTTTAGTGTACAGTACTATAGGTGCGCACTCTGGTCATTTTTCAAGCCATGTTTTATCATATCTGTTTTCTACTTTACGTGAGCAAGGTTTGCTGTCCAAGGTGTAAATATTCAATGGGAATAAAACTGGCATGGTACTTTTTCCTTTTCTTTCTTATTTTTCTGGCTCTGAAATTTCAAAGGTAACGGCCCATCAATGAGCATTTTTTAACACACTCCATAGTCTTTTTTTTTTTTTTTTTTTTTTCTTTTCCTGTGGTATCAGATCTTTTTTTTCCCCTTTATTTCCTGGGGCTGGGGGGTGGGCTGTCATGGGGGAACTGCCCTTTAAATTTTAAGTGACACTACAGAAAAACACAAAAAGGTGATGGGTTGTGTTGTGCTCCGTGCTGAATGCTGTCTCGCCATCTCTGCCCGTGTCCTCCAGTGTGTTCTGAAGCTGTGTCTGAGGTCTGGATCTGCCCGTCACTTTGGCTAGTGATGGGGCTAGTTAATTTGCTTTGTACATTTTCTTTTCCTTCTTTCCTTTCTCTGGAGGCATCGTGCTGGTGCTGTGTCTTTATGAATGTTTTAACCATTTTCATGGTGGAAGAATTTTATATTTATGCAGTTGTACAATTTTATTTTTTTCTGCAAGAAAAAGTGTAATGTATGAAATAAACCAAAGTCACTTGTTTGAAAATAAAATCTTTATTTTGAACTTTATAAAAAGCAATGCAGTACCCCATAGACTGGTGTTAAATGTTGTCCTCAGTGCAAATCCATGTTCTAACATATGTAATAATTGCCAGGAGTACAGTGCTCTTGTTGATCTTGTGTCAGTCAGGTTAAAACAACGGACAATAAAAGAATGAACACACTCTTCATATGTGTGCCTCACTCGTCTCAGCGTCTCAGTCTGTGTCGTCTCTACTCTCTGTACTGCTAATTATCCAAGATCTTGAAGAAATACTGGACCTGAAAGGCAAGCACAGGCAGTCATTAGCTTCGTGCAAGTCTGGGCTCTCCGACGTGCCGAGAGCCTGATCAGGATGCACACCTCTCCCTAAGAGATGACAACAGTTATTTAACAAGCTGCAGAGTCAGAAGGGCTGAAGCTGGGCTGTGGACGTGTTTTACAGTGCTGTCCACTCGGTGTGGGACACAGGAAGTCTTAACTCCTGTGACAATACCACAGCTCAATGCAGTGTGTTCACTGAGTGTATGTGTATAAATGTCTCTAGCATTTAAGTTCAAAAAGCTTTGCATATTGCTCAGGGTTTAGCCTCAGTACTTATTTAACCATATTAACAATCAGTGTGAGAAAAGACAACAAATTTACACTTTCTGGTCAATTTTTTGCTATGACGGAGTTGAGGATGTCGTATTGCCAACATGGGGACATACAAACTAAAATGATGGTGACATGAATCTGGAAACCTTTCCAAAGGCCTATGTAATCACAGCCCACCAAACACTCGTAACAGGGTTAGTTCCCACCTATTGATCCATACTAACAATCCCCATTTTTCCCAGGTGTGGCAGAACTCACGAGCCAGAGCATAAGGGAGGCCTTGTCTCCCGTTCCTATGTGCAGCAGTGAATTACGTGATGACAGATTGATACCAGAGGAACAGTTACTCCACTGAACAGAAAGTAACAAGGCAGCTTTTTCCAATGATCCAGGTACCTGACTTCACAGGTTTTAGGAATTTTCTTCAGTTACTGA
The DNA here is from genome assembly GCF_030254825.1 of Meriones unguiculatus. NCBI lineage: Eukaryota > Metazoa > Chordata > Mammalia > Rodentia > Muridae > Meriones > Meriones unguiculatus. Next base: position 85,500,629 of record NC_083359.1, on the reverse strand, counting down.
GGAACTAGCAAATTCCATAAATGCTATCCCCAGTAGAAAGTGCATTTTTCAAAAAATCAGCCATACATTTATGGGAACGGAGAGTGTCCCTCCTGTGAATAAGATGGTGTATTTTGTTGAACCGGCTCTTTTGGGGAAGGCAGGGTGTCACAGTGTAGCCTCGGTTGTGCTGGAGTTCAATGTGTAGCCGAGTCTGCCGTGAACTCGCAGATAGCTGTCGGCCTCCACCTGTGCTGGGATTAGGGTCCCACAGGCCTCGACTTCAGGCTGTGACTGAGTCAAGTGTGTGATGTTTGAATAAGAGTGGAGTGGGGGCTGTCGGTCTCAAAAAGGAACTTTTTTAACTGGAGGGCAGTTTACAGCTTGGAAGCTTTTCAAAGGTCAAAACCTTGGTGAGACAAACCTGCCGGTTTCACAGATCCTGTGCCCCCAGTGCTCCTCAACTACTGTACACGCACACAATTCTCTATGCCTTCAAGATTCTCTCCAAATCTTGTTTCCCATAACCTCTCCAGGCTGTGCCAGTGCATCCCCACCCAGCACCCTCAACACTGCCAGCTAGGAGTCTTGCCAGTGTAGTTTGCATTCTCTCACTTAACGGATAATTGACTGCCGACTACACACCTACTTTGTACTTCCGGCTAGAATTGGGTTAAGCCTACAAAACGCGAGCCACTCTGCAGCACCACACTGAAATTAAGTGCTTACATACTCACGGCATTCTAACTTTTATATATTCACTGTGGATTTGTGTGTGTGTGTGTGTGTGTGTGCACATTTGTGTATTCTAACCACTTAGGTGTATGCAGAGAGCCACCTATCTCCTCTAGGATGATTTTTATCCTGTTCATATAAACCCAGCCAGTCAAACACACACAGAAGTGGACCAGAGTTTCAAAGGCAGTGTTAATCTAAGATAGGATGGCACTGAGATAATTAGGGAGAGGGCTGTCTTTCCATCCATCGCAGTCCCTGATGGTGTTAGCATGCCCTAATCCCAGGTTAGTCATACCTGGAGACTGGCCATGGGCTCGGCCTTAGTGAGCAGTATTATTTAAGTAGAATTTAATGACCTTTATTTTCATTGTTTTGATTACCTCCAGTTAAGAACAAGGAAGAGTAGTTTTCTATCTATGGCCTTAAAATAAGCATTCATGTATAGTAAATATATTTAAAGGGAAATGGTACAGAAATCTCAAGTAGCAGCTAACTACGGTAGAAAGTACAAAAGTGAAAATGGCTGAAAGTGCAGTGTAACAGAAACCAGTTTCCGTTGTGGACCTATTCAGGCAAACCTCAGTTTGAACCCCATCGATTCTAGAACACTAGGGTGCTTGTCTGCTCCAGCTGTACTTATCATCAGATGGAGTGCCAACTTTAAATTAAAAATGTTATCAGTGATCAGACAAAGGCCCAGTTATTAGACTCTTTCAAACCCAGCAGTAGCTCAAACTGGCTCTTAAAGGATTAGTAACACTTTTCACTCTGTGTATCTGCTGCCCAAGGTAGAGAAGCAAATGAGGTTCCCTTGGCAGTCCAGGCCTGAAGACGCTCTGCACGCAGGAAAACACTACTCAGGCTGTTCAAGAACACTTTCAAACGAGTAAAGGGATCCGGCTTCATATTCAACAGAGGAAACCTGGCTCTCTTCTGTGAGAGGGGCTAGCGTTAGCCACACATGGTCCACACATAGCCACGCATGGAGCTCATCCTGAGCTCCACACTGGGAAACAGGGTGACAAGATAACCAACTGGTGGCTCCCGTTTGCACCATGTCCTACCAAAGAGAAACAGGGACGGCTGCAACACAAGGACCGTATCTGCCCATTCTGTGGGGCTATTTGATCTAGTCACTGATTTCTGCACCTATAACATCTTCGGGCTGCTCCACCTCAGAGCCTTGTACAATTGTGGATATATAAAATCAGGAGTCCTATGGGCAGCCTGTCATTTCCAAGGAGAAGGTGGCATGAGTAATCTGACACCTGCCATGGTGCCTGATGCAGTCTTATCGGGTCTGTCTTTTGGGTTACGCATTTCAGATTGATTTCATTCCTGTGACTGGAACAGATGACCCATCAATGCCCTTTGGTGGCTGTAACTAGTACAGGAATCTATAGGAGGCAGTGGGGGACACAGGAGTTAGATTTGATAAGGAGTGGAGATCTAAAGTGACCAAAGCGGCGGAATCAGGCCTGTTGAGTTCTCCCAAGGGAGCCACTCGTTTGGGGAAGAGACACTTTGGTGGTTGGACTAGAGAAAATGAAAAACATAAGAAAGTCTAGAACTACCAAAACCTTTGCCTACAGCTGGCCTTCTTTCCGTTCCTTTGGGGTCTTTGGGGTCTCCTACTATACGAAGCACTGACTGCTTTAGGGGAGCTTTTAGTCACACAGGGTCCCCATTTTCATGAAATGTCTGCCTTTAGACTCTAAATTGAAAATGGTTTACTTCCATGCACATGCTTGCCTTCCTCTTGCCAGTCACCCACTTGACTAACTCACAGTACACACGTCATCCGCCATAATTTAAAGATGGGGAAAACTGGATCCTCGGGAAGCTCATAGTCTGGAAAGGGGAAAACCCACGTGACAGGATAAAATCACAACAATGTGGTGACAGAAAGGCGGGTGGTCATCAGCGGGAACAGAACATTTTACGACGAGGGTTAACTTTTTCTTTTGGTGGGAGGATTAATACTTGACCTCGGTTTTAAGGACAAAGTTGACCTGACACCAGAATTTAGCTGGATAACCAATCACACACAACTTCTCTGAAGGGTAATTTGAAGGGTGGGTTGTCTCTCTCAGTGTTAGCTTATGGCTATGCTGTCCAGTCTCATTTCATCAATTAATTCTAGGTCCTTCATGACAAACTGATTCCCTCCCCTCTCAGGTCAGGTGACCTTCCCCCACAAAAAGAAGGCAAATGGCTGAGCTGTGAGGGCTGGGCCTCGAGCCATCTTTTCCCTTGGTATCACTTCTGTGGGCCAGCCTCTGCATTTGCTGATGGTTATACCAGACTCATAAAAAGACAGGATTTGTTAACAGTGGAGTTCAAATACATTGTAAATGTTCTGTAACTGGTTCAAACATAGGCTCAAAAGAGCTCCCAATGGAGTTCACTCAGGTGGGGTGATTACTAATGATGGGCTGAGGAATTCTGCTCCTGACTACTGTTCATTGAACCTGATGAAGCTCACAGCAGTGGGATTTGACGTTAAACCTCAGCAGGGTCCACCAGCCTGTCCCACAGTATGGCCTCCCTTTGCAGATGCCTGGGCTTTTTCACTGAAAATGACAGTAGGGATCTATTTTCAAATATTTCTTTTTTTGTTTTTTCGAGACAGGGTTTCTCTGTGTAGCCTTGGCTGTCCTGGACTCACTTTGTAGACCAGGCTGGCCTCGAACTCACAACGATCCACCTGCCTTGGCCTTCCTGAGTGCTGGGATTTAAGGCCTGCACCACCATGCCTGGCTTGTTTAGAATTTAATGGATTGTGAACACAGGGCTGGCTACATTGTCATTTGTACTAGATTTTTTTTTTTTTTTCACATCAAGGGGATAGGTATATTACTGCAGCCTTGGCTGCCCTAGTGGCTGAGTGGACAATTCAAATGAAGGAGTTGCTTTTAAAATAAGCAATGAGCAGGGTATGCTGGCGAATACCTTTAATTCCAGCACACTAATGGCTGAGGCAGGCAGATCTCTGAGTTTCAAGTTAGTCTAGTCTACTCAGAGTTTTAAGATAGTCAGGGTACACAGTGAGACTCTGTTTCAAAACAAAACAAAACATAGATAGATTAGATAGATAGATAGATAGATAGATAGATAGATAGATAGATAGATAGATAGATAGATAGATAGATAGGCAGGCAGGCAGGCAGACAGACAGACAGACAGACAGACAGACAGACAGACAGATAAAATAAGCAGGCCAGGCCAGAGTGCTGGCACATGCCTTTAATCTCAGCACTTGGGAGGCAGAGGCAGGCAGATCTCTGAGTTCGAGACCAGTGTGGTCTACAGAGCAAGTTCAGGACAACCAGGATTACAGAGACAAACCCTGTCTCAAAAGCAAACGAACAAACAAACAAAAAACCCAAAATACAGGAAGCATTGGGAGTCACAGGACAGAACGAGACTGGAATCAGTGGAATAAGAGCCTGACTGCACCGTGCAGGAGCTCTGACTTTATCATAAGTAAAACAGGAATGTGCAAGGGGCAGAGTGATGCAATCTAGTCTGTGCTTCTGGCTGCAAAAGGCCAGCAGGAACTGAACAAGCTGTGCATGGCACCAAGACCTTGTTTCCTCGATCAGTGCTGGCCACATTATCACAAAATGCCAGTAGACTAATAAACCAAGGGACCTGGAAGCTTCTAATTATCTCCTGTCACCTTAGATCTCACCCTCTCACCAGCTCTACCTGAAGCCAGCAACTAGCCAATGAAAAACACAGAGAACCACGAAACTTCTCCTATACAGAGCCAAGACACATTGTAGTCCACACGGTCTCTGTAGTCCTTTCAGCTCTGCCGGCGTAGGCAGAAAACAGCTTTGGACCTACCCACCCAAATCGCCCAGTTCTAAAAAGTTTTCACTTGCCAAACCAGACAGTGGCCCACACGGGCTGGAGCTGCCAGCCCCTTATCTGAATCAGGTTGTGTTGAATTAGCACAGATTCTCGGACTGCTGATGACAAATTCCCCAGTCACTGAATAGGAAAACACAGGGATTATACAGAGAAAGATGTTTTGTCACAAAGTGCACTTACCTTCATATTTACTAATAAAACAATAAAATTTATTTTTAAATAACAACTCTCGGAAGCTGATTTTTAGGGTAAGAATTATTGGATTGTTCTTAGTTAATGAAGCCAAATGTGTGTATGTACATATATGTGTGTGTGTATATATAAACATATATATATATATTATATATGTTTTATTTTGTTTTGTTTGGGTTTTCAAGACAGGGTTTCTCTGTGTAGCCTTGGCTGTCCTGGACTCGCTTTGTAGACCAGGCTGGCCTTGAACTCACGGAGATCTGACTGCCTCTGTCTCCCTGAGTGCTGGGATTACATGTGTGCACCATTGCAACTGGCATCCAAATGTATATTTTTATCATACCTATATCTGGTACTTAACAACTACTAAGGATAATGCTAGTTGAACCAAAAGGGATAAAAATTTCCCTAATAATATTAGAATGTCATACAGCTAAGAAGTTTTCTGATTATTTTTAAATTGTATCTATTTATTTACTGTGTGATTATTCGTGTGTCATGTACTCCTGTGGAGGTCAGGGGTCATTTGGAAGAGACAGGTCTTCCCTTTCGCCATGTGTGTCTGAATGCCATGGACTCAGTCATCAGGCTTGATGGCATCACTTAACTGTCCCTCTGAGCCATCTTTCTGCCCTCCCTTTTACTTTGCTCATTCATTTCATTTATTTGTCGTTATAAGAGAATTGTCTGAATAGAAAAGGAACCCTAAACCCACTTTGACTTTAATTTTTGTACTCCAGGAAAGAGACAGGACTCAGCACTTAGGGAGCCAGGCTAAGAATGGTCAGTTGGGAAATGTCTTGATTGGTAAAATGGTCATCTGTGGACATATAAAATCAGAAAAAAATAACTCTTCTAATCAGGTTAGTGACCTATACTTGTAATCCAAGATCTTGGGATGCTGAAGCAGGAGGATTTTTAAATTCTAGGCCAGGCTGAGCTACACAGTAAGACTCTTGTTTCAAAGGAAAAAATAAAAATAACACTTCAAGCCAATGCAGAAAGACAATAGACTCTATCACCAGGACCCTTAACCTTGAAAAGTTTTAAGCCATCTTCACAATAAAAATGGAGAGTAAAATATCCCATTCTTCATGGCCTAGCCCCTCACTCTTTCAAATGATATCTGTGATGCCAGCATTCAAGATTTGGTACTTTCATTCATGTAAGATACAGCTATAGTTAATGTAAAGCTCAGCTACTGTGCAGAAGTGAGCTAGTGGTGACAGTGCCTGCGGTATGTAAAATTACTACCTTCCTGAATCACCCTCCTTGGCATAGCAGAAATCCTTACAGCATTCTAGAAGAGTGTCAAATCTTGATAGATGGCCTGTTTGTACAATGAGTCAAAGTGACAAAAACAATCTGGAGAAATGAATTGCTTTTGGCCAAAAAAATTTATTTCTGCTGTAACAATTTCTTAAGGAGGTACAGTTCCCTTTTTGCACCTTTGAAAGGTGCCTCCTACATTTGTGACACGCACAGGAGCTGAGCAGGAGACCAACTTACTAGGTATTCAAAGTCTTCAAGTCAACCAAGAGGAATTGAAATGCAGCCAATGCTTATATTAAAAGTGGACCTTTTTATCAAGACCAAATCTAGGTGATAAGATTAGACCTTCCTGAATAGTTGATCCACACAGATTTTTAAACTAACCTTTCAGTGAACAAGGAACAGTACATTGAGATTGCAGTTTAGGGGGCTGGAGAGATGGCTCAATGGTTAAAGATGCTCAGATCCCAGCAACCAGTTAACAAGCTAGGTTGTTCTCAAGAATGGCTGGACCCCCAGGGCTGGAGGTTGCTGGTGGGCAGCCTTGCCAAGAAAACAGCAACAACCACCACTGTGAGGTCTGGGTTCTGAGAGTGATCCTGGCTCAGGAGAATAAGGCAAAATGGATAGAGAAAGAATACTAGACACCCTCCTCTGAGTTTCGGGCATGCACAAGCATGCACACACATCACACACAGACACAGACAGACAGACACAGGCACACACACACATATACAGAGGGGATGAACTGCACTTAAAATGCTAAAATATAAACGGTTGGAAGAACGGACTTTGTTTAGTTTGCTTCTTTCAGGTTGGCGATTGAACCCAATGCATCACGTGCTGACCTTGCGCTCTACCACTGGACTCCACCAGAGAAGCTTTTTTTCCCAATGTTTATTTGTGCTTTATGTGCACTGGTATTTTGCCTGCACATATATGTCTGTGTGAGGGTGTTGGATCCACTGGAACTGGAGTTACAGGCAGATCTGAGCTGCCGACATGGTTGCTGGGGATTGAACCCTGGTCCTTTGGAAGAGCAGCCAGTGCTCTTAACCGCTGAGCCATCTCTCCAGCCTCAGGAAACACCTTCTTTAATAAACACAACCAAGCCATAAACATCTTAGCATTATAATGTAACCTTTTACTAAAAAGAATCATTTTAAATGATGTGAAAGAGCCTTACGCCTGGCTTAAACTTTAAAGACTTAGTGGTTGATGTTAACTATCTACTATTTCAAGGCAGAGGGTCATTGCATTCTCATGGCACTGGCAACACGGCTCCTCATCCATGTTCTTTTACAATTTTTTTTAATTAAAATTATTTATCCATTTTACAGCTTGATTGGAGACCCCTCTCTCCTCCCCTCCCAGTCCCACCTTCCCTTCGTTTTTCCCCAACCACCCTCCCCTACTCCTCAGAAAAGGGGAGAGGCCCCACAACCCACCCCTGCACATCATAGCTGAGCACATCCTCTCCCCCTGTGGCCTGGCGAGGCAATCCTGCCAGTTGGGAGCGATCAAACAGCAGGCAGCAGAGACAGTTCCCACTCCCCTTACTAGGGAACCCACATGAAGCCAAGCTGCCCATTGGCTACATCTGTGGAGGTGGGTACACAGATTTGCTGAAGGTAGGCCAACGCAGGAGGGTCATAAGTTCAAGGCCAGCCTGGGCTACACATTTCTAAAAGTGGGGGGAAGGAGAGAAGGACCTGGAGGGGACAGGAGCGCCACAAGAAGACCAACAGAGCCAACTAACCAGGGCCCAGAGGGGCGTGTGGAAACTGAAGGTCTTTTACAATTTAAAGTCACTTACTGTTCCCTTTCTATGCGGTATAATTAGCAGATAGAAGTTTTTAAGTCCTTTAGTGATACTGTAGAATTTCGCTATGCTTCTAATTTGGGAGTTAATGCTCAAATGTAATGAAATGAAATTCTGTCACCTACTAGCATATGGCATTCTCTATGGCTTTTGTCTACACTTTCTGATTAAGGTGTGCAGGAGCATTTTTAAGTTGGGCGATTGAACCCAATCTCTTGAGTTTATAAGGGAAAAACACTCACCAGATAGCATGATAGCGTCTGCATCACTAAAACACTAAGTGCTTGAACAAGGAAGCACATTTACTCATCCCCTTGGAATGTAATTAGTCATAAAATCTGTACCAGTGAAATGCTTATCACTTGAGTTGCTGTCTTTCCCAAAGAACTAGTGAAAACCCTCAGACTTGCCCATGGATAGAAAAACATTCCTTTCTTTATATCCTTTAGGTTATACAGCTATATGTTTTCCTTAATATGGTGTATCCTTGTTTGGCTAACTCTTGAATGTCAGAGGTTCAAAACAAATATTTTAAATATTGGGTCCAATTAGGAACGTCCTCGAACTTAACTCCTAAGATTGGTGTCAAGGTTCAGTGTGAGTCTGCGGTCCACTCATTAAGCAGTGCAGGAAATTCTATACTCTGCTACCTGGTTCCATTCCCACGGATTAAACACTCCAGTGTTTGAGCATTCCAAGAGTTTATTACTCAGTATCATGTGGAAAGCTGATCAGTAAAGAAAATCTGTTTTAACTACTAATCAGTAATCATGTTTCCTTAGTTTAGAAATTTGCCCCCACAGAACTTCAATTAAAATGCTATACAAGCTGGGTGTAGTGACATACACCTTTAATCCCAGCACTCAGGGACAGAGGCAGCTGGATTTCTAGGAGTCTGAGGTGTCCTGGTCTATATAGATCTTAGTAAGTTCCAGGCCAGCCAGGCTACACAGTGAGACCTAGTTTCAAATAATAACAAAAACTACAAGGAAAAAAGTACATCATTTTCTGGATTTTAAGTGTAGATAATTAAGTGTCTAAGAACATTTTATTACACAAATAAATGAATAAAAATTTCAATTCTGTTGACTCTAAATATTTAAATGTCTGTTTCTGATATTGACTTTGAATATAAGGATCCTTTTTAAAATATGACTGATTAGCTTGCGTAAAATACAGAATAAAACATGATGTGAGAAAAAATTACACTACCAAGCTAAATTAAGAGAAAGCCACATTACATTACTCTTTGACCTTCAAAAGACAACTGGAAAGCCTCCTGCTTTCCTAAGCATATTCGATTAGCTGGCGATGCTGTGCATTCTCTTCTAAGTCATTTTTAATTGAATCTGCTTCCTTGAGCAAAAACAAAGTTCCTTCTCAGGATATCTAGGGTCATGAGACACGTGAAAGACAGGCAGGAGAAAGCAGGGAGCCCTGCAGGGGACCTACTACCTAGTACTTTTATTATTTATTCTACGATGGATGTAGACAAGCAGCACAGATGTGCCAGGAAGGCTTCTGGAAGGCAGAGGTGTATCAGACTGAAAGGACAGGAGCGGAGAAAAGGAATAAAAGGACAAAAAAGTGACAACCAACAGTCCTGTCACTGTAACAGTCCTATTACTGCTTCTTCAGCAGGTAGAAGATAATTTTGAAATCATTTCCCAGACTCCCTCGCAGTTCTTCTTAGAGTTAAGACTCCACTAACTGGATTCATTTCCTCTGAAGGCCTAGAACACGGACAGGGAAGTCAGAGAGATACTGAATATTTGTGGTGACAAGTCTGACAATTTTTTGTTCCCAGGATGGGGCTGTAAGAAGCAGTTCGGTTAGCAGTTGTGGCTGAGGTGGTAGCAAAAACAGCTGCCCACCTCTGGATCAAGAAGACAGCAATGGGAGAAATCAGTGTTGTTAACCTACTCATCCTAGCACTGGTTTTCCTGGTGTTGAGTAGCTGTCCTCTTGAAATGCCCAGAGTGTGTTCTGACTTTTGCACTGAACTCCGCTGTGCCCTCTATGACGTAGACTCACCTGATTCTTACTGTGAAATGCCATCGTTTCTATTCTGCACGTGGGGAAATTAGTCTGAGTAAGATAATTTTTCATGATGTCGGTAAGGGGAGAAGGTGGGATCTTAAATTCAGATCACCCTTCCAGATCCTGGGGTCCTTACGCTCTTGGGCCTTCCTCGAGCTTTAGATTTTAACGAAGGCCACGTGAAGTCCATTTTGCACAAGAAGATCCAAATTCTAACTTTTACTTTACCAGCCCAGACTTTAAACTTTTGCCTTTGAACTCCAGTTCAGACCTCATAGCTATTAAAAGCTCAGCTAACTTCGCTTACCACTCCTGGGCCCGCACAGACTTCGGACTTTCTCAGAAACGCTCACTCTGCACTGTGTGCAGGGCAGCCGCTAGAAGATAAGGAGTTTCCTTCTCCTGGGGCGACTCAGCTTTCAGGCCTCAAGTTTTAGTTAGACGATGTTTGATTTACAGAGAACACCCAATACCTTCACCAGTCATTGAAAAGGAATAAAGCATATTTGTGCTTGTAACTAAAGGAGAGGGGGGAAGCATCTGTTAACGTGCGGAGAAGTGGAAAAACCCCGGATTACTGATTAGGGACGCCCGTGTGTCCAGCCACGTGACCTTGGGCAAGCTACGTCCTTCCCTGGGCCTCCCTGTTTTCAAGGGTAAAAACAAGGGTAGATTCAGATTTGATTTGCTCCAAACTAAAATCTAAAACTGTCCGGGGTTTAGGGAGGAAGTCAAATGTTGTCACCTTCTGGCATACTCAGAACATGCTGACTCTTGTACAGCATAGGAGAGGCACAGGAAGCAGGAACTACTGCCCCAGGGCTCGGCTCATTTGTAGGGCCAGCCTCTCTGCTGTCCACATGGAGAAACTAAATTACAAACCCATTTTATGAACTTAAAACGAACAGTACGGATAGTTTCCCGTTGTTACGCTAATTCAATAAATGCCAACTTGTTCCCTTTCACCTCACATCGGAACCAGAGAAATCTCTTAAAAACAAACAGAACCAAAATAGACAAAAATCCACACCACCAACAACAGTCAAAAATACCAACAAACAAAACAGATCATGCCAGCACCCATCCCCACAACTGATTTCCTGCTTCTTTTACCCACAACTGATTTTCTGCTGCTTTTACCCACAACTCATTTCCTGCTGCTTTTATGATAAAGGTACCCATTCTTAAAATACCCTGGTCCATCATCCATCTCTCCAGGTCATTTCTAGCTAGTCTGCCAGTGCCTTTTATGGTCCTTGCCTCCTTCCCTGCACCAAGGAGCGCCTTAGCACACGCTACTCTCTGCTGGGGATTTCTTCCCTTCTTTTCCAATTAACACTCATTTCTCCAGGTCTCGTTTCAAGCATCTTTTGCTCAAGAAGACCTTCCTTCAGCAGCTCCTGCACCAGCTTCTCTGTGCCGGAGTTCTCTCTTCTGGACACAAGTGACTAATGCCAGCTTTATTAGGCCCTGGTTCTAGGGTGTAGCTTGTTCACGGTTGTCTCCTCAGGGCACTCCCCAGCTAGTGCTTGGAGTTTAGTGGGGGACAATAAAATAGTCCGTGAATGGATTTATGATTGTTTGCTTTTGCTAAGGAAGTCTTCCTGGTGATTTAAATTTGTTGAACCAGCACAGCTCTATGCATCAATTTCCTGAGATATGAAACAGGGCCACAATAATCTTTTACTTCATTTTAACTGTGAGCATCTTAGATCATCATCCCCTTAGGACTTTTCACTGCAAATATTCTGAATAGTTTTCGGATTATGGGGCAGGCTGAGATCTAATAAAAGTTATGAATCCTTTTTCTGTAAGACACTGAATATTCAAAATACTTTGAAAACAGTGTGAGGGAGTTAGCTCTGAGTCTAAACGTATGAATAAATCTAAAGTTCCCAAGCGTGACATAAAGCAAGCACACAGCTTGAGCCTTAGCTACCTTCCCTTGTTGCCTGCCCTTCCCTAACATTATTTTAGAGTCTAATCCATGAAATCCATGGACTTCTTTAGCATACATACCATTTTTTTTCTGTTAGAATGGCACGATCCTTTTTAAGAATCCAGCCTCCAATACTTAGAACAGACCTTTATCCTCCAAGAATCTCATCTGACTCTCACGCTGGGAAAAGGCTAAAGTTCTCAGCACACCATGACACCTGCTGAGGATCTCAGTACTTACTGTGGGGGGTGAAAGATAATCTTTCCTTCAGACCATTCAATTCATTCAGAATGGAAACTGTCTAATTCAGCCCTAGCCAGAGCGAATGTAAGAAGGGCTAAAGTGTACAATGCAGAGGACTAAGAGAACCATGGGTAACAGCCTTCAGCCAGGAAAATACATTTGAGTATCAGTCAGCTGAAGAAATGTAAGTGCCAAGTGTCAGTAAAGGCTATCAAAATTGCAGCACATACCGCCAGGTCATTGAGCTCCTGGAAAAATGTCTGCAAAGTACTCTATGCTGAGTAGCCAATGTCAGTGTTGCTTCTGTTAGAGAAAAATTATCATGCAAGCAACAGAGCAATAGATTCTTTATTAAAACAACGTGAAGGCAAGTCTCAGAAATCTAGCAGCACAAGGACATTAAGGAAAGCTCCCACCATGCTTCAGTGTGTGTGGTGTTTCATAACTCTTTGCCATGTGACTAGTAAGTAGCAGATCTTAGCTCTCAGATAGTGATTGTACAGTAACCACAAAGTTAATGTACAACAGAGCAAAGGGGAGGACTTTGCACAGAGAATTTTGGACACTGATATTCTAAGCAAAGAAATTATTTTGCGGCTTTAAAGGAGCAGTGGTGATTCATTTACTCAGCAGATTAGGCGACTAGCACTTCTGTGGAAGATGCTAACGGGGCCAGTGTTTATCACCGGCATATCACTCCTTACTAACAGACTATGGCAAAGCATGGAATGGGTTTTCAGTGTGGTGGGTGAAATTCAATGAGAGGTTTAGTCCATGCATGTTTTCACTTACTCATCTTGCAATAGATGCATTTACTTTTGGAGGCAGTGACTTTAACACAGGAGATGGTGGAGTAAATACAGTGGAAGAAACATCAGAAGCCTCATTGAAAGAATGTTCCTTTTTTAAAATTTATTTTTACTTCATGTGCATTGGTATTTTGCCTGCATGTGTATGTGTGAGGGAGTTGGACCCCTTGGAACTGGAGTTACAGATAGCTGTGTGTAGGCATTTTTATTTCCTCAGATGAGGGGATGAGATAAGAGCCATACCCAAGCTTTATAAATACATGGTTGAGCTCAGCCCAGAGCGTTTCTATCTAAATACCCCTTGGCACAGACCTGGAAACTTCTAGCCTCTGTGCTATCTAATCTTCTGCAAGCCTGGACCTTGAAGGCTTCAGCTTCCAGCCTCTGTCTCCTAACCTAGGCCTAGAATGTTTTCAGCCTCAGAGACTTACTGCTGAATAAGCTTACCCTTTCTAGTTCTTTCTGAACCCTGACTGGTTCAGCTCAGCTGATCTGGCTCAAAATTCCTCTCCAAGCTGACTGTTTCAAACTGGCTTCTCGTAGCTTCTTATGGAACTGCTCTGCTTGGAAAAACTGCCTCTGAACATGAACTGAGCTGCACAAACTCAACTGTAGTAAACTGAACCACACCGGACTGGACTGTACTTCCAAAGTCTACTGGACTGTCTCCACAAACTCTCTTGTTCTCCCTTTTCTGTCTGTTCTCTTGAGAGCTGGGTGTGTCCTATCTCTGACTCATTCTGTCAAATCTTTCTCTGATTTGTCACTTTGTCTGTCCCTCAATTAGACATCATTGTTTGGGATTAAAGATGTGTACTAAAGGCATGTCTGTATTCCAGCCAGAGGGATTAAAGGTGTATACTAAGAATGTCTCTGTATTCCAGCAGATCACACAGACCTAGGTCTTTGGATGTGATTCCTTACCAGAGTAGCCACATTGCTGGATTAAAAGTCCTCCACAGTTGTGAGCTGTCATTGTGGGTTCTGGGAACTGAACCTGGATCCTCTGGAAGGGTAGCCAGGACTGTCAACCGCTAAGCAACCTCTCCAGTCCCTGGAAGAACAATCTTTTAAAGTGCCCACTAAGACTCCATATCCAGCTTTCTCCCAGATCACTACAGTGATGGGAAGTTTTATGGATAAAGTAAATTGTGTCAAATACATAAAATGACAGGACCAAAAAAAAAAAAAAAAAGACTGAAGAGCCACCAAACCAGAATGTCTACCCCATACTAACATGATTTTGTAAACAAAAATACAAATTTATATAAGAAACTGAAGAAAGAATAATGGTATCCAACAGACAATGAGCTAAGATGAAATGAATGCAGAAGCCTGGGGGAGGGGGAAAGGACAGAAGAGAGCATTTAATATTATTGCAGAGGTGAACTTTACATTAGGCTCACTCAAATACACAAATTGGTATTTCTCAAGAATTTGTCGCAGTATCTAAGGCAGACTTCCTGTGGTTTTATCTATACTGTGAAATGGAAATGTTGATTTATCTGTGATTTGCGGCCGTTCATAGAGACATTCTGTGTAAATTATGCAAAAAATGATGCTTATCTCTAACTACAGATAAACTCACCAAGAGTGTAGCTAACTTCCTTTGGAGGAGGGCACAGTAGCCCTGCAGAGTGATGCCCCGGGGCCAGATCACTCACGGTGTATACACTGTGTGGTTACCAGCAGCCCTTGCTCAGGGCTTATACCACAAAACAATGTCTCATCTAAGAATGGGGATCTTCAAAAGGTTCCCAATAATTAGACCAATATAGGTTCTAATCTGCCTACTATGTTCATTTATTTCCACAACCATTTGTCAATAATCATGTTATTGACAAAGGTGCTAAACTCTTGGGCTACAGGAAAACACATGATCCCTGTGCTTGAAAAGCTCACATTGAAGAGAAACACTATAGAAACGAATAATTATATTACAGAATGCCAAATGCTGTAACAGAAGTATGAACAGGATGTGATTTTTGTCAATAAAAAGTACCATCACAAAGGAAAACTGAGAATTGTGCATTCACTCAACACTGACTATGTTTTTTTCATGGATAAGCGGAGCAACCTTAGAATGATCCTTTCTCATCCCAGGGTCCCAACCAGAAGACCTGAAAGGCTCTTGATGATGGCAGCACAGTAGCTCATAACCAATGGAATTCTCAACTAATTAATTTTGTAGTTTTCATCTACAATTGAGGAACAAGCGTTAAAAAAAAAAAAAAAAAAAAAAAAAAAAAAAGCATAAGCAAGGAGCTAGAGAGATGACTCAGTGGCTAAAAGTACTTGTTGCTTTTATAGAGGTCCTGGGTTTGGTACCCAGCACCTATGTGGTGGCTCACAAACCACCTGTAACTCCAGTCAGGGGATCCAGTGCTCTCTCCCAGCCTCCTCAGGCACCAGGCATGCATGGGGTGCTCAGACATACATGTAAGCAAAGCATTTTTACACATAAAATAAAGTAGAATAAAAAAGGCTTTAAAAATGGAAGTAAATAAGGGTAGAGCATGCTACTCAATCATTCTGATTATCTTTGAGGAGGCCAAAAATTCTAGATACTCTGTAATGTCTTCCCACCCACTTAGCTTTGCCCTTTCCATTCTCTAGTCTACCACGTGCTCAAGAGATTGCATAGTAAAGAAGTGAGGTTAGAGAGCATAGGCTCTGGACCCAAACTGCTTGGGTTCAAGTCTATATTACATCATATGCCAGTGGAATGGCTTTGGGAAACTGCTTCAATCTGTGGTTAGTAACTCAGTTGTGAATGGAGTTATCACACGGACTTAATTGGATTCTTGCACTAGCTTAGTTAATGCATATAAAGCACTAAATTGGAACCATTCTTGGCACAAGTCAAGGACTCTTCATAATTTACACTGATACCACATGGATAAAAATACAAAATTGGAGCTAGAGAGATAGCTCATTGAATAAGGCACTTGCTACTCTTGCAGAAGACCCAAGTTAAGTTCCCAGCATCCACTTCAGGCAGCTCACATCATCTGTAACTCCAGCTCCAGGGGATCAAACCTCTGGTTTCTATGGGCATCTGAAGTCACTTACACACCCCGACATACAAACACACATACTTACACACACTTAAAAATGATAAACAAAGTTGTAAAAAAGTTAAAAGCAAAAAGCAAATATAAAATCAATAATCAGAAGGCATGGCAGAATACAAATAAATTCTACAGTAGGGTGATCTTTTAAAAGTGGTCACAAAGGGCTGCAGAGATGCCTCTGTGGCTGAGAGTACTTGATACTCTTTCAGAGGACCCTGGTTCAGTTCCTAGCATCCACATGATGGTATATAACACTAGTTCCAAGGGATCTGGCATTCTCTTCTGGCCTTCATGGGTACCATGCTCATATGCAGTGAATTCATGTACATGGGAGCAAAACATTCGATATACATAAAATAAATATAAATACAAGGAGTCACAACAAGATATTAGTAAGTTATTAACTATATCAAGTACGGATTTTCTCATTAGATTTTGAAACAGATAAACAATATTTTCTTAAATTAAACTGTTCTCAAATCAAGGACAGAAGGTTACTTTGCTATCGACAAGATGATGTCAAGATTTTGTCAGCAGGCTACCTGAGTGGTTGATGCTTGTTCAGGTTAATCATAGTAGGAAATTCATTGTTGATTATTTAAAGAAAGTTGCTTACATGGTATTAGCATCTTCACAGTGGTGGAGGCATCAGACAGTTGAAGAGTAAAATCTTTTCAAGTGCTTTAAAGGCTTGGAACAATCTGGAAAACCTTGCTGAGTCTACTTGTCCTGGGAAACTCCGGGCCTGGTATTTTCCTTCTGTTATACTATTCCTCTGACTTTTTTCTTTATTTCTTTTTTTTTTCCCCTCTGACTTTTTTCTAATCAGAATAGAAACATAACTGCCTAATGGACAAAATGAGGGAGTAGCATAGTATTTATGAATGAAAAGGAGGATGAATTTGATTAGGTCACCAATGTTTTAGGTACCTTTCTAAGTTCTTGGTGAAGGCCTTTAATCAGTTACCTGAGAGTTACTTATTACCCCAGAAATGCTTACTTAATCACTGACTAAGAAATGAACAGTGTGCAGACCGAAGACAAGGACTTGGGGTCAAAGTTCAGAGAGCAAAGGCCAGTGAGTAAAAAGTTCCACCTTCCTCCTCAGGTTTCCAGGGCTAAGTAAATGGAGAGACTGGACAGCCATGGTGGTGGGCAGTGTGAATGATGTATCGGATACACTGGCCTAAGAGACACAAATAATCACATTAGAAAGAACAATTTCTCTCTCTTCCTTGACATCTGATCAAAGCCATGCACAAGCCTGCACCTGTGCCACATTTGATGCTCCTTGTCAATTACTTTTTGACCACAATAAACTCTGACAATGCTATGGTTCTTCAACTCAGGTTTTTCAGAAATGAAATCAGAGAGAGCACATCTATTTGCTCATTTGAAATGATGTTTAACTCTGAGAGGTTAGAGTTTCTTTAGAGGACACACTGCTTGGCATAATGTTCCTCACTTGTATGGTTGTATGCTGAGTCAGTCTTCTAGTTTCTTTCCAGTTTACTTGGGTGCCACTCTGACCTTTAATCACCTTCATTTAACTACAGAAAACTTGTTTTAAGGCTAAACAAATACCTTTCACGTTCTATAAGAAGGGACAATTTAAGATCAGAAGGCAAACCAGCCTCTCTGGAGCCCTGCTGTCAAAAGGAAGAGCTGCATCTTGTTGACAGGTCACAGCTAATGGAGGAATGGTTGTTAGCATCACCCTAGGTTTCAAGGACTTCTGTTCACCTCTTGGTGAAATCTCAAGAAAAATTCACACTTATGTAAATTAAAATATCAGTTATTGCTGAAGGCCATCAAGGTAAAAATAAAGACAAGTTGGGCTAGAGAGATGGCTCAGCAGTCATGAGCATATATTGCTCTTCCAGAGGACTTGACTTTCATTCCAAGCACCCATGTCAGCTGGCTCACAACTGCCTATAACTCCAACTCCAGGGAAGCCAACAGCTCTGTGAGTAACTACACACATAGCCTATACACACACCCACATGCATGCACGCACGCACGCGCTCACATGCTTACACACACAGATAAACACACAATGACGTCCTCTTTCTCATTTCTTTTTGAAAGGATAGAGTTTGAAACCAGATGTTTTTGTGTGTTTTCTATTTGGTGAGAGCAGAGTGAGCTGTTTCTTACAGTGAAATTATACTTGAAGTCTTACCTCAGCTGGAGTATAATTTGTAAAAAGAGGCTAAGAAGCCTGGCACCTAGGAGGCATGCCATAAAAGTTCCAACAATCCCTCTTTTGCCCTGGGTAGAGGCTGGAAGGAGAGAACATCTGAGCATGTGCAGACAGCTATATCTGAACCACCCTACTCAGGCCTGGGCAGAGGGATCAGAAGCAGGTGTGTGAAGCAGCTGTTCAGTGTTGTTGCTCCAGGGTGATAGATGTGAAAAGAGATGAATAAAAGGATGAAGAACAATTGAGTAAAGGACCCAGAAGCCACACATCTACACCAGGGAAGCCACAGACTTGCACTTCTGCAAAGGCTTTTGGGCCCAGTGCCCAGAGTTCTTTGCTGGGGTGGAGCTTAGCACTCAAGGGACAGATGCCTTGACTTCACTAGCGAGAAGGGGAAGAGAAATCAGGCAGGTACTCCAAAACTAGGACATAAACTTGGGGGGCTGGGGAAGTCCCTAATTTAATCTATTCTTATTGGTTTGACACAAACTAATTTGTATCTTGCCTCCATCTTCTGACGTATTATATTGCTCTTAAAATGAGGAACCAAGACAAGACAGTTTAGATGACTTTCTTAAATATCAAGAAAGTAGCAGATGTGTAATTTATTAACCAGAGAGTCTGATTCAAGATGTATTTTTCTGCACTCAAAATATTTAGCAACGGAACTACCCCTTAGTATATTGTCATTACTTTTTCACATTAATGAATTTTCAGAACAGTGTATTGAATGCCTAGCCACTGGGGACTGAGGAATTAACACAAAACACAAGCCATGTTCCCACAGAGCAGAGTCCTCAGGAGACAGGCTATTACACAGCAGCTGTATTCCTGTAGATATGGATTGCTCCCAGCAGGCTATTTCTAAATGGTCTTATGCTGGGCTCCTGGGCCCTTCAGACTTCTTACCGGGTGACCACAGCACTTGCTTCCATTACGATTATTGTCTATTGACTTTAAGCTTCCATCCTTGAGGCTTGGAGAGATGGCTCAGAGGTTAAGAGCACTGGCTGCTCTTCCAAAGGTCCTGAGTTCAATTCCCAGCAACCACATGGCAGCTCACAACCATCTATAATGAGATTTAGTGCCTTCTTCTGGCATGCAGCTGACAGAACATTGTAAAAATAATAAATAAATCTTAAAAAAAAAAAAAGCTTCCATCCTTGGTTAGGGGGATCTCTACTTTATCAGGTCTTTTTCTGTTCAGAAACCTTTGATGGATTCTATTTTCTACTAGGATTCATAGAAAAACCTCTCACCTTCACCCATAGTGAGGTCCAGCAAACCATCATGGAAATGTACATCTATCGAGCAGTGGTCTTGGACTCTTGCCAATAAATCAAGTATTGACTCTTACATTCAAATATTTTTAGCAATCTTGGTCCTAGTTTTCTGGGGGGGAAAGCATTAGGTTTGGGACTTGAGGCAGACTTGGGGTTGAATTTTAGTTTCTGCACTTATCTTAGTGTGACCCCAGAGCCGTCATTTCACCCACAGGAGCTTCATGCTCATCTACAACTGTAGAAAACAGAACTTTCAGGGGATCTAAGCCAACCGTTTAACAAATGCTATTTCCTAAAGAACATTAATTACTTTTATCATCCATAGCTTAACTTTTGTTGTGACCAAAACTTCCAAAGGCCCCATAACTTCTCTGTAATTTACATTTCCATATTTATCTCCCCAATTTATTAAAACAGCCCTCTACTTGTACCAGATTTAATAAACGCAGTGTCTCATAACAGCAGCCTGTCACTTTTTTTGGCACATTAAACAAACAAACTAGCTTTTTCTTCAAGGCCTCCTCAGTGCTGTTTTTATAATGAGGTTTCCCTGGTTCCGTCAGCCACTAAGCTCTCGTGGGTACCATTTCTGTCCCTTCATATGCTCTCACCATCTGACAACACTCACGTATACTGTTGTTTAAATTCTCACTATAATGCAGTTCTGCGCATTTAGTTGTTCTTCTGCCTAACTCTCCATTCCTTAATGGCTGGAATAAAACAGCGTCCAATGAAATGACCATACATTCTTACTAGTAAATAAATGAAATTCATTAAACTAAAATTAAGAAAGTTATTTTAAAGTTCTTTGATTATGCTGAAGGACTCAAGTGTTATTTTTATAAAGTTTAGCTTTTGAAGTAGAGAACTACGAGATTCGACCTTTCCTCGCCAATTGGTCAAATAAAGTTTAGTATTTACACTTGCGATCTATTTAAGCTCAATTATTCTAGACACAAAGAAGGAAGACTTGACCTTTCCACACAATTGGAAAGTTTAGTTGTATACCCTATTTTAATTGGTGCAATTTTTTTTATTATGTATTAAAAAATCCAATATTCTTGTGACTTAAGGAATCCTAAACAGCTTACCTTCCTTCTTGAACTATGGAACGTGATATATGTCTTCTATACCAGCTCTATGTAAAGCTAAGAGCCCAAAGGGCTCCACAATTATGTGGAATTTCCATGGCTGCTGACTGCACCACTCACACATGGCTGACATCTGGGATAGCTTTTCCCCATTTCCCAGGAAAACGGAAAAACCAGGACATCTAGAGGGGTTCTATGTCAGGCTTGGTGGTATTTCCACCTGAAGAGGGGGGAGGATTTCCTCACTGACATGAAGCTTCCTGATCCAACTGACCACAAGAAGCAGAAAACATCTAGTGACTTTCATGGCTGTTTTTCAACTACCAGCACTTGGTAAAGCTCCTTCTCCTGCTGTCCATGCAGCAGACGGCTGCTCCCACTGTTTTCTCTGGACACCACAGCCATAAAAGTGAGCTTTGGGTAAAGCTGAATTCAGCCAATTGAAAGGATAATTCGTTATTCTATGGTTCAATATTGTTGGTCACAAAATGTCGTTTTAAAACAAAATGATTAGGGGAAATGATTTTTCCTGAATATCTTTATTGGTCTGTTTTTGGAAATGTTCATGTTTGAGAAGTCCCAAACCGGAAGATTTAACCAAAAGACCATAACTGAGGGTGCGCAGTGTGTCTGTCTTAAGGCAGTGGCTGTCCAACTGTGGCATCCTGATCCAACAGGAACAGTGCCAAGGAAGAACCTATTAGAAGTGCAAGCTCTCAGGCTTGGCCTGACCCAGCCAACCAGAGACTGAAGGGGAACATGAACGCTATTGAAAAGAGTCGCCAGGAGGTTCCACGCTGCTGCTCACCTTGACAAGCACAGCACTGCCCTGGGAACAGGAGAGGAGCTGAGGCAACCTGTGCAGATTCTTTTTTAGTTTTTATTATTTTTATTTTTATTTTTATTTTTCAAGACAAGGTTTCTCTGTGTAGCCTGGCTGTCCTGGAACTCACTCTGTAGACCAGGCTGGCCTCAAACTCACAGAGATCCACCTGCCTCTGCCTCCTTGGGTGCAGGGATTAAGTGTGGAGATTCTTAACTGACATTTTAAGGCCTTTTTTAGCCCTTTGGGTTGGTTATGGACTCGCCACAGTTACTACTGAATTTGTTTTTCAACAATATTTTTCTAGTGTCTCCACGGTTTTTATGAGTGCCTGCATGTCTATACACAGAGGAATCAGGCACATTAGCGATTGTCTTAAGCCTTGTGTCTTGCTCCTATTCGCAATGGGAGGAGCAGGAACTTTAAACAAGGTAGCATCACGGATGTACTGAGAACCCGAAAGGCTCTGGACCTACAGTCCTCTTCGTGGTGCCAGGCACTACAACAACTACACCAGTATTATAGAATCAATGTTTATAGAAACTCCATGAAGAAAAGAGGTGTTAGGATTATCCACGGTAAATCATTCCCTCACTTTATTACTAGAGATCCATTCATGTCTTTCAATAAAATCCAGACTTACTTACGCTATGTGAGAGAAACACTAGTGATTTCAGTATCACAGCTAAGGATGGTAAATCCTGTACCATTTCTGCACTCAGGACAAGTGTTGCCTTGGTTTGTTGCCATGGCTTATCCTTCATATCCAGTTTGTTCCTCATGCTGTCACTTTGGTCTTCCTAAACGCCTTTTGAAAAACACTGTTCCTGGATATCCTGATTGCCACATTCATTCAGACCACCAGAAATTTTTCTGAATTACCTTCATAGTCATCTCCTCTGCCTCACACCTCTACGCCCACACTTAACCCCTCCCCCAACACACACACCTGTTCTTCCTCTAGAGAGGCCCATGACCTGTTCTCCATACTTTCCAGAATGCTCTAACACAGACATGACTGTGGATTCTGAATGGCTCTGGATAAAGTTCCAGTGTTTTCAAGTGACTTTATGTACCTCCACTCACTCTTCTAAAGTTTCACTTGTCGTTTCCCACTTCCTGGTCAAAGCACCAGCCTTGCTAGACTATTTTTAGATCCTCCGGGAAAGCTGCTTGCTCCTGTCTTTGTATGCTGTGTTCCCTCTTTGACAGTATACTGTTAAGAATCACAACTCTGCTTCCTTCAACACAAAAACTAAACTAAAAAATAATCATGAGCGTCAGGATGTGGACAGGTCTGTGCTGACCATGGCCAGTAAATATGGATGTGTCCAATCAGAACAGTCCCCCCATACTTATGTTTATTTCTAGCTAGGTTTTTTGTTTTTTGTTTTTTTTTTTTTTTTTTTTTTTTTTTTTTTTTTTTGAGACAAGGTTTCTCTGAGTAGCTTTGGCTGTGGCTGTCCTGGACTCGCTTTGTAGACCAGGCTGGCCTCAATCTCACAGAGATCGGCCTGACTCTGCCTCCCTGAGTGCTGGAATTACAGGCATGCCCCACCGCCCCTGGCTAGTTCCTGAGTCACTAGAGCAAAAATGTTTCCACAATGACTTGTCTGAATTCTGAGCTGTTTTGAGCAGCTGTTTATGCATACAATATTTAAAAGCCTCTTAAATCTCAACTGGCAATCAAAGAGTGACATAACAACTTTTACAGGATATTTGGAAAAGAAAAACAGAGGGAAGATGCATATTTCTCCATTATATAGCAAAATAGACGTCATTATTATTATAGGCTGGGGAGCAATAGCCTTGCAACGTGTTTACTGATGTGTTCTCAATGCAATGTGTATGTGTGTATGCACAAGAGGGGCTGGGAGAGACGTATAAATGTGTACATACATGTGTGTGCGGTTGTGCATACTTAGGCATACATGTGGAGGCCAGAGGAGAATGTTTGGCATCCTTTCCATATGGTTTGTTGCTCTGTCCCTTTAAGACAAGGGTTCTCTCTGAAAATGGAGCTTACCAATTCTTGTGCAGGTTGGACACTAGACTCAAGGATTCTCCTGCCCCCTCCCCCCTTTTGCCCAGCACTGGCGTGATAGGAACATGTGGCCACCTGTGGCTTTTCACATGGATACTAAGAACCCAAACTTAGATCCTCACATTACACAGCTGCTCTTCTCCACGGAGCCAGCTTCCCAGGCCACAGTGCAATGTGTTTAAAATCTAAATGCTAAGTATCTGAGTGAAGGGCGGCTGACCTAGCATCCTGGTGTATAGAATTCAGATATTCCTGAATATGCTAACCACAGTTCATTCAGCAGCTTCCAGGATTTCAAGTGCTGTCTGTTCTTTGCTGGGTATTAAAAAAAAAAGATCCTGGAACAGTCTGTTGAAGCAAAATGAAAGGCAGAGAAGTAAGTGGTTTTTTTTTTTTTTTTTCAATGAAGGCTGGGAAGGAAATGATAGGTGTAACTCTCAAGGATCACCAGTAACGGAGAGATTAGGACTGGCCGTGAGGTGGAGCATGGGACAGTATACACAGCTGTGTCACAAAACAAAAAGGGCATTGTTCATTTTTTTGGACAATGAGCAACTAATAACTCCTTATGTGAGGAACAAATACCATCAGCAAAATGAAGTGGTCAGTGTCAATTTATTCCCTAGGCTGCTTGGGAACTCTTGGGGTCAGGGAATTCTGGCCCAATAGTAGGGCCAGTTATGGGTTCCATCTTGGGGAATGGGTCATACATCCAATTAGAAAGTTTGGTTACCCCCAAGGTGGTTTTGCCACTAATGCACCAGAGGGCTTTCTTGCCAGACCAGCAGTTATTGTGGTTTGCAGAGTTCAAATATGGTAAGATTGCTGACTACTTTCTTCTCTGGCAGTGTGTGTATCCCGTCCCAGCACTATGAAAGCTAACCAGTGGAACTAAAACTTCCATGTCAGTACTGGCTTGGTTTCTCTGTTTTCTTGTGGCGTCTCATGGTCAAGTTCTGGAAGGCTAACCAAGAGAAATAGCCTTTAATGTTTTAGGGCTGAACGGACCAATCTCTCTACTCTTACCAGAGGATCTTCTTGTACATGTTGATTAACACAGAGACCGACAATTAGTCAATGTGCTGAGGATAAGAGACTACACAGCGCTCAGCTCTAAACAGGATCTCTATATGATAGCCCTTCCTCTCAAAGTTAAGCGGTAATGGCAGTGGAGGGGGAGGAGGTTTGTAAGAACCACAGGCACTGGATGACTATAACGAAACACTGTTTTCTAGACACAACACAGCAGCTGCTCATAAAACCTCACAGTGACAGTGATAAGACCTGCGCAAGCTCAAGTCACAAAATCCTTAGTTGAAGAAAGATGGTCATGAATCCTAGTACTAGTTAAGGAGATATTGGCAACTGATAGCCTTTGGGAGATGAAGAGTTGGTTCTATTAGTAACTCCTAATAGAGCAACATAATCGATGAATACCTGGCCCCACACCACGAGTTTTTGGGCAGCCCAAACTGGACTCTACTTTTGTTTTTTTTCTGTGTTGTTTTTAAAAAGAAGGTATGCAGTTGGGTGGGTGTGAAGGTAAGGATGGGTATGGAAAGAGATGGGGAAGGGGTTCAATGTGATCAAAACACACTGAATGAAACGCTCAAAGAATTAATACAATTAAATTTTTTTTAAATGATTCTTTTGTCTCACCCTCTGGAGTCCCTGGGACCACGTGTTCATGCTTGAGCTATCTGGTCTATTGAGTTATTAAGATGTAGGTATTGGGTGGCCAAAAACTGGTGTAATCCCAGACTATCAAATGGTTTGGTATGTGCAAGAACTTTGGAGATCACTGGCGAGCTGGAGTACAGGTGGGGTCCCCTGCCTCAGCTTACCTCCAGGAGCCCGTCCTCTGGCAGATCCGTACAGTGAACAGCATTTTGAATCTTAGTTTTACCAAAGACTGCTCTGAGGGTCCTGGGGCGTAAATGCCGGGCAATTTCCTACGAAATACACACGTAGGTTAAAGTTATTCACTGGTATTAATAAGAAAACAAAACATTACCTACATGAACCATCTTCATTATTTTATGTTATGAAATTGAAGTTCTACACATGGAAGGTGATCATTTTCCTTGGAAACAACATAAATATATGAAACATTTGACCACTAAAAATTTACCAGTATACAGTTTTTTACAGATTAAAAAATCAGCACTGTATTACTATACGTATTGGTGGTATGTGTGTTTGTGTGTGTGTGTGTGTGTGTGTGTGTATGTGTGTGTGTCTGTCATAGGACAACCTATGTGAGTCAGTTCTCTCCCACCATGTGGGTCTCAGGGATTGAACTCAGGTCCTCAGTCTTGGGGGCAGGCTCCTTAACCTGCTGAGCCATCTTATTTGCCCTAGTGTGGTGGTTTGAATAAGAATGGCCCCTATGGACTCATATATTTGAATGCTTTGTCACTAGGAGGTGGATCTGTTCAAATGGATTAGAAGGATTAGGAGGTGTGGCCTTGTTGGAGTTCCTCTTGTTGGAGGAAGTATGTCATTGGTGTTGGGCTTTGAGGTTTCAAAAGCCCATGCCAGGCCCAGTCCCTCCCAACCCCCCTTGCTTGGGGATCAGGATGTAGCTCTCAGTTATTTCTCCAGTACAACTGCCTGTCACCATGTTCCCTGCCACCATGCTACTTGCCATGATGATAATGGACTAATGCTCAGAAACTGTAAGCAAGGCCCCAATTAAGTGCTTTCTTTTAGAGAGTTGCCTTGGTCTCAGTGTCTCTTCAAAGCAATAAAAGCACTGACTAAGGCAGATAGCAAGGCTTTTTCTGTGACCCAATGTATAATGTATTATATTATGAGACAAATAATAATTACATTTCTTTTTATCAATGGAGTTTTAGAGCCACATAAAATAAGATTACTATGGAAAACAAATTTTAAGAATAGCAACTATCTTAACTTTGTTAAAATGAACCAGTTTCATGGTGTTGGTTTTAAACTTTTAAAAGCTTTAAATCAGCTTAGTATTAGCTCATTTTTAAGGAGAAAATGGTCACAAATTGCCCTGGATTTAATGAGGCTTAGACAGATACAGCAATAGACACAAGAGCATTACAAGGGAATAATAACAATTGGGCAAAAGTCATAGGTAGGTAGGGGAGTGTAGAACTGAGTGGTGAAGGAGAGAAAGATGATGGAAAGGTACAACGGTGGGTTTGAGCTCAGCTAATGGGGTAAGTAAGTACTGAGACAGAAGTGAACTGGGAAACGGAGATCACCAGCATATCAGTTCTTAGATCGGGTGGAAAACTCCAGGTGTGCGGGAAGGGACTGACAATCACCAGTGTAACCGTGTTTGAAGTCAAGGTGAGGGCTGGAATGCTGGAGGAAAGAGAACATGTTGTGTGGCCAAGTTACTGAATGACCCCCTCTGCGGATGTGGAAATAGACAGGCACTCCTGGGGTACATGGATGCTGAGTAGCATTCACAGCAAATTAAGGGTGTGTTGGAAGTTTTCATTTATTTCACCACAGCCACATATCACCAGAAGGACACAGTGAATCAATGTACTGAATGTGGTTCCACAGGTTATAACGGAGCTGCAATTTCCTATCATCTCATGGCATTACAGCAGTCATAATGTGGCACAATGTTCTACCCACCTGATTGTGGTGCTTCCATTATAAATAAACATACTCTGTCAATCATATACAAGGCTAGCACAGTTGGTAACACCTGATAGTGACAACAAGGGACCATGTGGCCAGTTCATATATTTCTCGTGCCATTCTTTGTATTCTTGGGGTACTCCTACTTACTAATCAAGCAGCATGCCATGCCACATGGGGAGAAGCCTCTACATCAAGGTTTTAGGCTTCCATTTTGGATCATGTAAAAACGGTTTTGATAAACTGAAATGTCATATATGCATATTACACATAGATTCTTTCTAATTATCTCTAACAGATCCCTGTTCTTTCTTCTATTTATACTCTGTGGTGAAAAACCATCATGTACAATCATTCCTTAATGAGAAGAAATAACATTCAGACAAAACAAGGCCGCACTAAGTGCCAACATCTTCATTTCAGACCGTAAAAAACTCTCTTTTAGATGCAATTTCAGTGTTTATAAATGATAGGTTATTCTGAGAAAAACTGGTCTCCTTAAAGAGTGATATTTAATTGCATCTAAAGTGAAAAGCCTTTCAAACCACCAAATTGATGGTATATTCATGCCTCCCAACAACCTGGTGCCCAAGCTCCCAAATGCTTGGTTATTTCACATTTCATCACAATTACTAAAAATTCTACTCAGGTAATCCTGCAGTGGGAGGAAAAATTTCATCGTAATGAATGACCTCTAAGTCTGAGGCAGAAAAGAACAATACCGAACTGTATGGTGACTAGCAAAAAATAAAAACAAAGAAGAGAAAGTTTATTTCACTATCCTAAGGCTGTGTGCATTTCAAAGAATGCCACTGAGTACTGAACAGATCTGCCAGCTGATAAAATATGTGCAGACAAAGAACAAATTGGAAGCTGTTCTTTTTCAGTCTTCCCTAACACAGGAGAGAGATACAACAATGAAAAATCGTCTCATCTCTCCCTGTCTGTAGAAGTCTTAATAAGCTCCACTTCCATTTACTCTTCAACCTTCTTACCCACAATGCCACCTATGCTGCTTTGCCTAAGGGCACCGCAGTCTTTATATTGCTGTAGGTTCTCTTCATTTGTGAGCCCCTTTGGTCATTCCCATATTCCTGAAGCTCCACCTTCACTCACCCCACATAGTTCCAATGGTCCAGTGTCCTAAGGCTCCTGGATTTCTATGCTCTTACCACTTACAATTTGATCCTTTTGTCTTTCTTTCTTTCCTCTCATCTTCTGGCTCTCTCTGCACATTTAGTGCTGTTCATATCTCTTCAGATGACACTTTATCCCTAACTTCTGCCTAACTCTTTTACTCAACATCTCCTGCTTAGCCCACTGGAATCTTATACTCTATCTGTCCAAGCCTAATCTCACTATCTTCTCTCCAATCTCCTCCTCCTCCTAATTTCCTTCTCTTTGTGAACAGAACCACAGTTCAACCAAGTAACTAGGCAAAGAGCTTTGGAGTCATCCCCAGAGGCCTCTTTCTTCCTTGAGCCCTGCATCTGGTCTGTCACATTATATGGAGCCTTTCCTTTGGCACAACATTCCTTCCTATGATGTCTGCTTCCCAATCCTATTGCTACAGTTAATTCTCACATTATATTTAGATTTTAATGGCCTCCTAACAGGCTTCCTTACCTCTATCACTAAACTTTTAGTTCATTTGTTTATACACATGCTCATTCTTGTAATCCACATAAGCATAAGGACAGGGACTATGATCTTCACAAGGCCAACACATTGAAAGCTTATGAAAGATGCATGGAGCTACAGTATTAATGACTTCACAGATGAATGAATAGATGAGTCAAAGAACAAGTAATGTCCAAAACTCTTTATGAGCAACAGAGTAGAGAGACTCAGCTACGTCTTACCAGTGGTCAAAGTTCCTTTTTGCTATATTTTCCAGAAGTGTTTATCTCAAGGAATTCTGAGAAAACTTCTTTGACATAGATGTCATTTGTACCTTGCTTGATGGAGTCACACTGTTTGCCACAATGTACATTAGCCTAGCTGGCTCAAAAACTTGTGGGGATTTGCCTGTCTCTGACTCCCATCTCACCATAGCAACACTGAGATTACAGGTGTACACTGTCATGCCCGGCTTTGCATGGGGTCTGGGGCTCTGAACTCAGGTCTTCACACCCATGTGACAACAGTCTGGCCACTGAGCTTCCAGATCAATTTATCTTGCTGAGAAGGAATGAGAACCCTGAGCATGAATTCCACATCCTTGAAGGAGACTTCTCTGGGACTCTGACCTAGGATAATGTCACTAACATAAAGTACCACATGGCACCCATGTGAGATGGGGACAATCAGAGTGGCATTAGGTTTTTAAGTGTGTGTAAGTGATTTTCCCAGTTCTGATATTAAGTCAGATTTGAATTCCCTCAAGAACTAAGGCATCTTCAGGTGCAGGCACATGCTCATAGAATGACCGTGGTAAACATCCCACTGTGTTACATAAGTGACCTTTCAGCTCATGTGTTAGGCTTATGTTATACATTACTATATTTTAAAAACTCATTTCGCTAAAATGTATTAACTCACACTTTCTTTTCTCACCCTTCTCTCCCTTCTATCACTTTTCCTTTCCTCCCTTCCCTGCACTTTCTATTTCTTGCTTGGGTATCAAACCCAAGGATTCACACATGCTAAAAAAAAAAAAAAAAAAAAAACCACTTTATCACTGAGCTCTATCTTCCTCTGTTTTATTCACCAGGAGACACTGTCTCACTAAATTGCCCAGACTGTTTTCAAACTTGCAATCCCCTTACCTCAGCCTCCCAAGCAGCTGCGATTACAAACCTGGACCACCATTTCTAGCAGGCATACGTTTGACCCTGAGGCAAGAGTATCACATACGAATAAACTGTTCCTCGCAGTTGGAATATTGTGCATGTTTCCTTGGTTTCAAATTTTCTAAAACCGAACCATTGTGCTGGGATTGGCGATATAGGTTGTAATTCTACCTACCTGGGTAACTGAGGCAGGATAATCTTAATCTTAAATAAGTATTTCATTCTATGTATGGGTGTTTTGCCTGCATGTATGTCTATGAATCATGTGCATGCCTGATGCCTGTGGAGGCTAGAAGAGGATGTAGAAATGGAGTTATAGTGCTAGGAATTGCACTCGGGTCCTCTGAAGCACAGACAGTACTCTTAGGTTCTGAGCCATTTTTCTTCCCCAAACAGAGGTTTCTCTGTTAGCCGTGGCTGTCCTTGACTTGCTTTGTGGACCTGCTTCTGCCCCGCTGAGTGCTGGGATTAAAGGTGTGCACCACTATGCCCTGCCAGGATCACAATCTTGAAGCCTGCCCGGGGTTACAAGGTGAGTTCAAAGCCAGTCTAGATCCTTAGTAAAATCCAGCTCCAAACTATGAAAGCAAAAGGAGGGCTAGAAAAGCCTAGTGGCAGATGCTTGCCTATCACATGTCAGACCTAAAAATAGCACCTAGAGTCACACACACACACATACACACACACACACACACACACACACACACACACTCACTCACTCAGGAGAGAGCATCAGAGAGACAGATAGAGGCAATCATGTTCAGAATGTGTCAATTATTCCATTAATGAAAGCATATAATAAATCAGAGCATGTTACTTGTATAACTTTGATGAGAGTTGTCACCAGGAAACAGTTTGTTTTTCTTAGTGCCTTCTTTAACAGCTTTTTCTCCCTACACAAAGAACCTTTCTTCAGGGGTTAAATTCCAAAGACAATTTTATCCTCTTCTCAATAGATTGTAATTTGCGGCTATAATCTTGTAATGCTAAATTTTCTTTAAAAAAAAAAAAAAACAAAAAAACTACTCATTCCATCTCATTCTTTTCTAGATTATTTGGTCTCTGCTTTTTCTCCACCACAGCAGTGCTCAGGGGCTATTAAAAATTCATTTTTTCTCTTATACAGTTGGAACAAAGCAGCCATTCTAAAAATAAATGCCAACTTTGAATTTTGATGTAACTGAGTATCTTAGAAAACCACAGGAAAAGTGACTTTAAAACTGCCACCCAACAGTAACTGGACCCAAAGCTGGTCAAGTCCAGTCCAGGCACTTACCCTGCTGGATGTCACATGTCATGTCCCAGATCAGCCCCATGACCTTCCCCCACTTCCCTCAGGGCCACTCACCAGCTCAGCTTCTATTCTCTGATTTACTGTTTTTCAGATTAGATAAGGCAGGGCTATCCCAACATTCTAAAGCCTAAAGTTCACGCCCTAATCTATTTACGGTTCAGGGTTGTCTCCTAAACGCCACACTTTGCCTAGTACAAAAGAGTTGCTCAAAATAGTTGATTTTCAGTAAGCGTGTAAATTTTATGAATGTCTTCCCAGCGTTGGCAAATCCACTGGAAGTGGGGCACGTGCTTTACCTCTGGTAGCAGTTGGTACATGCCACACAAGGACGGATTTCTCATACATGTCTACATTGCACTGGTCTCTATATTTTAAGTATTCAAAAAGTACGCACCATGGTTTATGAAATACACATATTTCTAAAAACACTCAAGCAGTAAAATCTATACACAGACTGAACCTCAAAAGGCTTAGAGGCGAACTCTGGGAAATACAGTGCACCGACTGGAAGCTACACCACAGAATCTCAGGAACATTCGAGTATTGCCACTGTGTACGGGAAAAGCTGCAGCCACTTCCACACCTGCTTCTCTTGGGTGAAGCTTTGCCAGGTACAGTCTTGGCTGAAACTCGAGATGTACACAAGTAACAAACAGCCCTCACAGGCCCAGAGCTCTAGACACCACCGTCCAGCTCGTAAGTGGGTAGGCCTCATCGGAACCCACAATGTGGCCAGAACACACCAGCTCCCAGAGTGTAGTTCTGCCCTGTCTACTTTTCATAGATACAGCAAATCAACTCATCTAAATTCCTGAAGGAATCTTTTGTGAGAAGGGCATCTCAGAGGATACATCGGGGGAAAAATCAGCCTTTGAGTTGAAGACAGATATTCTGTAGCTATTTTATGGGTGTTTTTTTTTTTTTAAGATTTATTTATTTATTACTTATACACTATTCTGCCTACAGGTGTGCCTACGTGCCAATGGAGGGCACAAGATCTCATTACAGATGGTCATGAGCCACCATGTAGTTGCTGGGAATTGAACTCAAGATCTTTGGAAGAACAGCCAGTGCTCTTAACTGAGCCATCTCTCCAGCCTATTGTATGGGTTTTTACCCTGCTTTGTTTGAATGAGTGGAGTGGGCTTTACGGCAAAAGACAAAGGGCAGATACAAATGTTTAGCTATTTTTAAATCAATGTTCAGTGTGTTCAGTGGCTACCACACGGCTCTCCAGAGGGGCTGTCTCGGTTTACACTCCCACCAACTGCAAAAGAGGCTTCCTCCCCCCAACATCTTTTCCAGAATCTGTCCTCATTTGCTTCCTCATGATTGATAAGTTATGCTATAGAAAGTCCTATTTTTAAATCAGTGCAATGATACATGGACTTATATAATTCAACCAT
Organism: Meriones unguiculatus; assembly: GCF_030254825.1. Taxonomy (NCBI): domain Eukaryota; kingdom Metazoa; phylum Chordata; class Mammalia; order Rodentia; family Muridae; genus Meriones; species Meriones unguiculatus. The sequence goes on along the minus strand of NC_083359.1, from coordinate 85,468,079 downwards.
TTAGAAACATAACTGCTTCTATATCAGATTCTGACTCCAAAAGTAATGAAAGGGAAACTTGAGATGCACCAATTCAATAACTTCTCAAAATTTATTACTCTCAGTACTTAGCTAGCAGATTATTCGTTTCCATCTTTTCTCTTACTTACACTTTTTTTTTTTTTTTGGTTGGTTTGGCTTAGAGTGCAGGGTACAGAATACAGTCTGCTTAGCAAATAAAATCCTCTATGTAGGGGCAAGAATTCAGAAGATAAATTTCTGTTTGGGGAGCAGACATTCATTCTTAATAAAAATTCATGTGTGAGCTGCTTACTGCAGGCTCTGCACAGCCGAATGTGTCAAATGTGACAAGATGAGGACAGAGCTGTGCAATGCATGAGGACAGACACTGCTCAGTACAGCGCCTCCTGCTTACGATCACCCAGGTTAATGAGAATTCTGAAAACCAACTCATCCTTTTGTATCTTAATGTGCGTTAGGAACCAGCATCCATCAGAGAAAAGGCAAAGGAAACCATGAAATAATTTAAACCGCTCTCCCTTATACTATTACAGTAGAAAGAGTAAAACAAAAGACATTTTAAACAGACAGGTTTCATCTTGAGTCAGCAACTTCACCTCCAGAAATAGACCTGAAGGTAATAATAAGAATGGGTTCAAACATTCAGATGGAAGTTCAGTCTCCATGGCTGCAGAGATGGAGAAGAAAATCAGCAATAGTGGGATGCTGAGCTAAGCTCTATGCTGAACACAGTCACTGCTTTTTTTTTTTTTTTTTTTTAGACAGGGTTTCTCTGTGTAGCCTTGGCTGCCCTGGAATTCATTCTGTAGACCAGTCTGGACTCAAACTCACAGAGATCTGCTTTCCTCTATTTCCCTAGTGCTGGGATTAAAGGCATGCATTACCACACCTGGCTTTTTAGCTTTTAATAACCATGTTATACAAGTATATCTGCATGTGTTGCAAGCACGTGTATATGTATGAATGTATACACGTATATACTCATACACGTATGAGTATATATGTGTATGTACATATATGTGTGCACATGCGTATAGAGGCCTGAGAAAAAGCTCAGGTGTTATTCTTCAAGAGCCATGAAAACCACTACTTTTTTTTGTGAAGAGTTTCTCACTAGCCCAGGAACTGATGAAGGAGGAGATGTGCCCAATCAGAGATCCACCTGTCTCTCCTCCCCACCCCTGGAATTACAAGACCATGCCATCATACCTGGCTTTCTCTACACGTGTTCTAGGCACTGAGCTCAGGTCAAGAGCATTTTCCCAACAGAGTCACTGCCCCAGCACTGCAGAAGCATATTTAATAGTATCAATGTGAAACTTAATTAAGTAGGTGTTATACAATATTAGCTATTGTATGATTTTAATCTTATCTTAAAATATAAATGAATACAATAGTTTAACACCAAGTTACAGTGTTTATTTCCGAAAAGAAGAAAAAAAAGAATGGTAATTAATTTTTGTTTTCTTGAGCCAAAAATTACAGTGTTTATTTCTGAGTAGAAGAAAAACAAGAATGTTAATCAATTTTTGTTTTCTTGAGTCTTAGTTCGTTCTCATACTTATGCTTATTTGGGAGTGACATGACTTAGCTGCTGTGAGCTGGGTACCGAACATGAGCTACTATACTAACTGGGAAAAGAATAGATTAAGTCTGCTTCTTTCCGTCTCCATCAGAACAAAGATGTCTCCCTTGATTCTTACTATAATTTCACTCGTGAATTAGACTGAAGGGGAGATATGAAAGCCGGGGGGAAAAAACCAAACAATACAAAAACTGTAGGCCAGGTTGACTCACTCCAAACAGCACATAGTACTTGCACTTCCTAGGTGGAAAGCAAGCCAGCTACTCTGCTCAGAGCAAGCTGATATGCTCTAGGGCTGGCAGGCAAGGTCTTCAGTAAGCATAAACTCCTAGGATTGTGTACTGTACTTGGACAGAAGGAAACAATGCACTTGGAGTAGCATTTTCTTGGCTAGTGCTAAAGCCGATGGACACATGCTCATTGCTTGCTGAACTCTTACTGTCCACTCAATCAAAGCAGAAAAGAGCTAGGTGGTGGTGAAGCACACCTTTAATCCCAGCACTCTGGAGGCAGAGGCAGTTGGATTTGAGTTTAAGGCCAGCCTGGTCTACAGAGCGAGTTCCAGGACAGCCAGAGCTGCACAGAGAAAGCCCATCCCCCTAAAAGAGAAAAGATTTTACAGGATTTATGTAAGCCTCTATTGATTCTTCATCTTTAAGAGATTATGTTCAAGACTCCAGCAGATGCACGGAACATAGGCATTGTCTTCTCATACATGTAAACTTTTGATAAAATTGACTTTTACCGAGCAAGCATGGGAAGAGATTATTAATAAGAATAACACAGAAAATTATAATAGTGGGCTGTGACAAAATTGTTTTAAATGTACTAACTAGTCCTAGTACATTTTCCATGTACTGTTTTAGACTAGGGCTGACTCTAACTGAAGCTGTTGAAAACAGCTAGCTGTTGAAAACAGTTAGCTTATGCATAACTCCTGACTTTGAAGTGACTTTACTCGTGCGCTCCAGGGTTTACTGGGAAAAGTATTTGTTCATGGGGCTAGACTGCCCTGAACAAAGGCAAAAGTTGGAAAAACATCAGATAACTTGAGTGCAAGGGCTTTTAAGTCTGACTCTAGTAAAACCAGAAATAGGAATTATTTAAACATCTCATCTGATCCGGTATTTATCTAAAGAATAATTAAGTTCATTTCCACTAATCAACAGGAAAAATCAGGAAGAAAAAGACATAACACTTCAATCATTCGTTTATGTTTATTGTCACTTTTTTATGTGAAATATATTGAGCTTAAGTTTTAAATAAATTTTTATTCAAAATGCAAGATACCTTTAAGTACTTTTATGAAAAGTACAGACTTCTCTCATAATGAATAATTAGTTCCTAAAGTATTTTCATTATGTCTGAATTAAAAGCTTTCAAAAAATATCATGCTTTATAACTAACTATATAGAAATAATAATTTTTGTTTATTAGCTGGCATTAACAAACAAAAATCAACATTCAAAAATGAAAGGGTCAATTAAGCCTACATGGTCACAGTTGAGGCTCTTAAAGTCCTTCTCTTTGGCCTTGCAAGTGTTAGGACTGTCTCACTGAAATATAAATAGAATGCTTCACTGCCCACATCCAGAGAACACTGTGGCTCAGTCGTCTTCACTAACTGTAACTGACCCTTATGCAAACCTGGCACTGGTATGGTTGGCTACAGATAGACTTGTGAAGTGACAGGTTCTTTTGTGTTCAAAAATTGGTCATCTCCCAGAGTCTCAAAAAGGTTGAAACATATTTTCCTTCTGTCTCAGTGCAGTCTACTGTCCTAAGCAGCACCCCTGGGGGCTGACATTTGAAGCTGACAAACAGCATGTGTGTTAGGGAGATAAAGCCGGCACATGTGCAGCAGCCTCCTGGGACTCCACAGTGCCTGCAGCCACAGCTGGTACTGTGCCCCGTCCCAGTGTGCACTGCTCCAGGAAACTTAGGTCCCGCCTTCTGACTCGTCAGAGGGACACATCTAACTGGAATACGGTTATTCTACAGTCTTTTAGGGCAAAAGATGCTGTAACATCCCTTTTAACAATGGGAAGAAAAATAGGTACCTTTTTGTAGTACTGGATTGAATTTGGGGCCTCACTCATGCTATGCAGATGCTCTATCACTGAGCTACAATCTCAGCCTCAAGAGATCTTAAAGAAATATTTATTCAATATTCTTAAAGTTAATATTTACTCAAGAAATACAAAGTCACTTAAACTAACATTCCTTCTTTCCAAAATACATAGAGTATTTGTTTAATACCAGATATCCTGAAAATATCAGTGAAATAAAAAATAAAAGTTCATTTCCATTCCCATGTTTACATAGTTATGGCAGGAAATAAAAAGTGAGTATCTAGAAAGCAACCAGCATACAATGTTCAGATGCTGATACTTATTACAGAGAAATATAAATCGTGTTCCCTTCAGCAGCACATATACTAAGATTGGAACGATACAAAGAAGATTAGCATGGCCCCTGCACAAGGATGACGTACAAGTTCATGAAGCATTCTACATTTTTACCCATAAGAATGGCTAAGATCAAAAACTCAAGTGACAACACATGCTGAAGAGGATGTGGAGAAAGGGAGACCCTCCTCCATTGCTGGTGGGAATATAAACTTGTACAACCACTTTGGAAATCAATCTGGCACTTTCTCAGAAAATTAGGAATAGTGCTTCCTCAAGATCCAGCTATACCACTCCTGGGCATATACCCGAAAGATGCTCCACCATACAACAAGGACATTTGCTCAACCATGTTCACAGCAGCTCTATTCATAATAGCTACAATCTGGAAACAACCTAGATGTCCCTCAACCAAAGAATGGATACAGAAATTGTGGTACATTTACACAATGGAATATCCGGCAATTAAAAACAAGGAAATCATGAAATCTGCAGGCAAATGGATGAAACTAGAATAGATTATCCTAAGTGAGGTAACCCAGAAGCAGAAAGACACATATGGTATATACTCACTTATAAGTGGATATTAGACATATAATATAGGATAAACATACTAAAATCTATAGTCCTAAACAACAAGGAGGACCCTAGGGAAGAGGCTTAATCCTCATTCAGAAGGGCAAACAGGATAGACATTGGAGGTAGGAAAAGACAGGTAACAGGACATGAGCCTTCCACAGGTGACCTCTGAAATACTCTGCCCATCAGGGTGTCAAAGCAGATGCCAAGACTCATAGCCAAACTTTGGGCAGAGTGTCGGAATCCTTATAGAAGAAGGGAGACATAGACCTGGAGGGGACAGGTGCTCCACAAGGAGACCAACAGAGCCAAAAGACCTGGGCCCAGGGGGTCCTGCAGAGAGCGATACTCCAACAAAAGACTGCATGGAGAGGATCTAGATCCCCTGTTCAGATGAAGCCCATAGGCTGCTCAGTTTCCAAGTGGGGTCCCTAGTAAGGGGAGCAAGGACTGTCTCTGACATGAACTCAGTGGCTGGCTCTTTGACTACTTTCCCCTGGGGGTGCAGCCTTGCCCAGCCACAGAGGAAGAGGATGCATTCAGTCCTGATGAGACCTGATAGGCTAGGGTCAAAAAGAAGGGGAGGAGAAGGACCTCCTCTATCAGCAGACTAGGGAAAAAGCACAGGGGGGGAGAAGAAGGGTGGGTTAGACTGGGAGCAGATGAGGGAGGGGGATATAGCCACGATACAAAATGAATAAATGGTAATAAATAATAAACAAATAAAAGAAAAAAGAGAAATCATAAGTGACGACGAGTATGAGAAGTTTGCAACTGTCCACAGAGGTAGAAGCTGAGCTAGGTCTCTTCGAGAATGGCACATTCAAACACAAATACTACTAAGCACAAATAATGAAAGGGACTATATATCGTCTTGGATTCCTGTGAAGGAATCGTGGCTGGTGTGTGCATTGCTACTGCTGAGAGAGCTGAAAGTGCCCTGGGAATGCTTTCCTACCTGCAGTCCATTCTTCATGCTATTCTTGACCGCTCTCTGCCAAGGAGAACACTGATTTTGAAGCCCTTGCTGCTTTTGAGCTGGTAGGAGAAAGACTCTTGAAGACCATGTCTACTGTGCATCTTTAGTCTTTTCCTTCTTCCCCATGTCACTCCCATTTCATGGTACTTACTTTACCCGCTGGGTGTCTGTCTTAACAGTAAACAAAGCCTCTGCCCGATGGTAGACTTGTGTCAGTCTCCCTAGCACCACTGCATCCTGTGGACTAAGAATGCCCGCCATGTAAATAGTGCTTGGTATACAGTTGAATAAATAAAAGCAAAAATTAAGAATGAGGTCTAGAAAGGAGCAAGCTGAGAAAATCACTAGGATATTTTAGTAATTAATCAATCCTTGGCCTTTACAGTTTCTTTCTTTCTTTCTTTCTTTCTTTTTAAACAAGGTTCCCTTTAGCCCAGGCTGGCTTAAATTCGCTGTGTAGTGGAGGCTGGCCCTGAGCTCATGCTCCTTCTTCCTCCGCCTCCTAAGCATGGAGATTACAGACGTGTGCCACCACGCTGTTTACACTAATATCTGCCCTGCAGTTTGTACCGTGGCAGAGGCTGGTGAGTGGCACAAAACTGAGCAAGTGAGCACATCCTACAGCCTGCTCAGCCCCTGATTTCCCAAGTGGCTTTGCTTGAGGCTGGTGGGTGCACACATCCGTATTCAAGCTATCTACTAGTGTGAAACTGGAGGGGCTCAGGCCTTTGCCCCTTGAGTACTAAGACCTTCGATACAATGACATGCTCATTCCTAACCTAACAGGACAGTCTAGTAGAGGTACCCGACTGCAGAGAATGGTCCAGAAATCTGTGCAGATATATATGCTCTATCTCCTTATAGATAAAATAATAAAGTTATCACTATTAGGACTAAATCAGGTACCTTATACTCTGATTTATAAATTAAAAATACATCATTTATTCTACTCTCAGTAACCTTAGCATCTATTACGAGGGTCCACCCCATGTTTCAAACTAAATTTTCTAATTTTAGTACCCTTATGCTCAGGTGAGGTTATCCCTTCAAGTTGAAAGGGTAGATGCTCATTTCAGCCGGGGAAACCCAATTCTGTAGGATTTGTCTACTTAGATCATATCCCCTGTGAAACCTTGGTACTTATTACAAAGAAACAGAATCGTTCCTTTAAAAAAAAAAAAAAAAGAAATCTTATCTCTACGCCTCCCTGAAACCACTTATCTGATCCTCCATTTATTCTCCCATTGCCTGCGAGCTTCTGTTTTCCTTCCCATAATAGGTACTAGAAACATCTAGCAATAGCTTGGCTACTGTTAGATTTTAGTAATATCTGACATGGCTTTATCCAATTTGGAACTTTTGCCTGTTGACGCTCGCTTCCTTGAGCCAGTCTGATCTCTGTAGATGATACAATTCTACTGGAAGTTTCTTTTCCTTCTTAAAGGACACAGAAGAAAAAGGGTGAAGATGGCATACTAAAAACAGGATCAAAATAGGAGGCCCATAAACAAATAAGAATAACCCTCATAGGCTCATATATTTGAAGGCTTAGTCATCAGGGAGTGGCACTATTTGAAAAGGAATAGGAGGCGTGGCCTTGCTGGAGGAATTGTGTCACTGGGGGTGGACTTTCGGATCAGGGTGTAGCTCTCAGCTACTTCTTCAGCACCACACCCACCTGCCGCTATGCTCCCCACCATGATGACAATGGACCAAACCTCTGCAACTCTAAGAAAGTCCCCAATTAAATGCTTTCCTTTATAAGAATTGCCATGTTGATGTTGTCTCTTCATAGCAATAGAACAGTAACTAAGACACATATGTTTGAACTAAGTAGCAGGCTCTCTGATCACCTCTCCCTGGGGAGTGCAGCCTTGACAGGCCACAGAGGAGGACAATGCAGCCAGTCCTGATGAGACCTGATAGGTTAGGGTGAAAAAGAAGAGGAGGAGGACCTCCCCTATCAGTGGACTTGGGGAAGGGCACAGGGGGAGAAGAGGGAGGGAGGGTAGGATTGGAAAGAGAGGGGATACAAATTACAAAAATTGTAATAAATTATAATAATAAAAAAGAAGAAAAAGACACATATGTTACTAGTGTCATACTGATAATTATTTTGGCATAATATATGCTTTTTACTGCTCCTTAACAAAGGAATGTAGTTTACTTAAAAAAACAATAATTCCCATTGTAGCATTTCTCCCTACTTACTTCTTAGTTCTCCACATCCTAACTGGGGCAGTGTCAACAGACTCCTCCTAATCTCATTTCATTTTAGCTTTAGTGCAGCTAATACATGCTCTCCTAAAGGAATGCGATTCTCACTCCAAAAGCAGCATTTAGCATGTCCTAACTTACTCAACCACTCTCTTAAAATCATAATCTAGAAAGAAAGTCACTCCCAAGTTCATTCAAGGCTTCCCCTCCTACCCACTATCTGCAGTGTGGTACCTCATGACACCTTCCTTAAGAACTCAAAGAAAGTAAGGAAAATTAGCTGGTAATACTTACAATATGCCAGGCACAATTTTAAGAAGCACAACCATACTAGCTAATTTAAGCATGATATACGTTTATTTTTTTTTGTTGCTGTTGTTTTACTGGTGAAGAAACAAGAAAGCATCTGCCAGGTGACTTGGTTTCTGAGCTCTACTATCAAGCAAATGTACACTATCACCCTTCCTCCTTCTGCTCTTGACCCCACAGAAGCCAGAAATGGCCCATAAAAACATGGGAGGCCATGGTGGTGGTCTGTAACCTCTCCAATGGCTCCCCTCGTACACGGAGTAAAAGCTGAAGTCCTTCGGTGGTTTACTATCTCTTCCCCACTTCCGCTCTCACCAAAGAGGCCTCCTGGGGTCTTCACACACACCAGGGGTATTCCAGCTTTGGCACTCGCTGTTCCTTCCTTCTGGACCAATACATGACTTTCCCTTACCTCTCTCAACTCTAATCTCGCCAGATTTCCCATTCTTCCTTCCCCCGTAACTCTGTTTCTTGTCCCTGCATTATTTTCCCCACAGCATTTTCCACCATGGGACACTCAGCGTATTTTACTTTTTAAGGTCTATTCATGGTCTGTTCTTTCAGGTACACTGTAACTTCTATGAGGGTGAGGGTTATTGCTTTGTCTATTGACTGTTATATCTCCAGCCTCCAAAAAAGTACTGAATCTATGTGAGGACCCCACAAAATACTTGGCAAGTGAGAAAGGAATGAATTCATCCACACAAACAATTAATTAACATAATTAATATAATATACATATGAGTTGGAACAGAAGCTAAGAGAATGAACAAGGACTTGCTGACGTATTATAAGGAAGATCTGAGAGAACTGAGCAGAGAGAAGGGGAGATTACTGATGGGAAAAGAACGAAGTGTGTAAAACCTCCATGGACTAAGATAGTGTTTCCTAATTCCAAGAATCCTTATTGGAACGCTATAGATCCCCTGTGTTCTAGGACCAGGATTCTCAATCTCACCTTGTCCCAACAACCTCTTTTTGAAATCTGATGAAGTCTATGACCTTTTCCCCAAAGCCATGTGTTTCAATGCACAGATATGTAGGATTGATAAGCAAATACTGTAGTCACATTTTGTGATACAGTATAATGCAGTGTAATACACATACTTATTAAGATCTAGTAGCAGTCTGTAAACAACAAAAACAAAAAACACAGAATCAAAATCCATAGTGGAGTAATCCCAATTGCACCTTCTGGAGGCAAGATCCAAGAACCTGAGAGTCTCCAAACTAAAGCATGAGACTGGGCTCCCGAGAGAACAGGAGCTTGGCTCGGTCATCTTGACTATGCCCCAGCTGCAGACCCTGGCAGCTTGCACATACTGGTCGCCCACTAAACAAGTATCTTTGGAAGAGAACCAGGGTGTTTTCCTTCTTGGTACTCTCATGGCCCCGGATACCCATGTGCTCACTGCCCACCTCTTCCTCAGAGAGCTCTTCCTCTGTCCGTGCCTGCCTGTGCCTGAGCACTGTAAGAAAAGACCCTGCTGTAAAGTGAGGGGTTTTCATGCAGCCATGACTAACTGCCTCATCTCCCACCTTTATCACCTCCTCATTCTTCACATTCCATTCATTGGAAGCTCCCTTGCCCACCCATCCTTAGGCTGAGATATCTATGCTAAAATTCTGGGTTTCCATTTTACTTGTAAATATTTAACAATGGGAAGGCCACAATGCATGAAGATTAACCATTTATGGTGTTAAAGTGATACACTGAAAATTCTTTGAAGCTTCTGGTGTTTGTTTTTTTTTTTTTTTTAACCCAGGTTGACCTCAAATTTATGAGCTCAAATGACCCTCCTACCTTATAGCCTGCCATGCATTCAGACTACTGCATGAACCACTTCACCTAGTTGACTCGTCTATCTTTATATCCACAAGTATCAGTACTGGGTCAACAAGTGTTCACTGAATATTTGAGAGAAGGAAACAATGATGAAGCTGAGCTTGCTTCTTTTCTTATTTTTTGTTTGTTTGTTTTTTGTTTTGTTTTTCTTGAGACAGGTTTTCTCTGTGTGGCCTTGGCTGTCCTGGACTCACTTGGTAGACCAGGCTGGCCTCGAATTCACAGAGATCGGTCTGCCTCTGCTCTCTGAGTGCTTGGATTAAAGGTACTTTTTTTGTTATTTTTATTTCCCTATTTTTTCCTATTTTGTCAGCTGCTCATTCAGATTTTAATTTTCTCAAAAAAATTACAAAAGCCCCATTTGGCTATCAAACACAAAGCAGACATTAAAATAAACAAAATGGCTTTTTCCTCAGGTCAAAGTATTCTTTCTTAGTTTCTCATGATTGACAGTCACAGAACCCATCAGCAGCACTCTCTTCCAGTGATCTCCACACTAAGTATCACCTTTCCCAACCCACATGCCATGTCTACCCTTTCTCCCTAAGAGATGCAAAGGAAGCCTCGCTGGCTCTCTTGCTTTTGTCAGGTCTGTTCCTTTCTACATCGAGAACCCTTTTCTTTAACCTCTTTCAACTTAATTCGCTCCAGTGTACCTTGGAAAAAACTGCAATAATTCTTAAAATCGAGTTACATATAAAGGACTCTTCTTTCCTAATATATAAGAATTACATTTTCTACCTTACTTCCTCTACTTAGGAAAAATAGTATTTCCTCACGCTTCCAACAATGCATTTCACCGAGGCTAAGGAAACAATCTTGCTGTAGTTTCCCAGCAGGTTCTCGGTCCTGCATTGCGGGCTTTGTATCTACAATGCAGCTTTTCTCAGTCCATCTTCCTGGCATCCCGAGTTCTCCTTCAAGCATCTCTTCCTCTAGCAAGGTTTAAAACTGCCTTCATAGCAGTTGTCCTCTTACCATGTCTTCAACATTTGAGTTTGCTCAACTACCATTTTCCTGGTCTTTATGTCTGGAAGCTCCGTATGCATGCCACGCACTCGTCACTGTTCTATCCCCTTAGACAGGCTCAACTGCTCATATCTTCTCACACATGTAGGATAAACCGCCATGTTGACAGCCTTCATGTTTACCTTTATATTTTTTCTATCTGGAAAGACAATACCTTAGCAAGTTTTTATTTCGAAGTTTAAAAATATTACCTCTTGACTGATCGTTCAGCAATGTGAACAAAGAAACAAACAAAAAAAGTGCAACAGCAAATAATACTCTGTTCATTGTTGTCACTAGGCAAGTAAGAATTATTCTTTTGTAAAACACTACTTTGAACAATTTTCTTACATATTCACTTTTATATAACTTATAAGATAAAAAAACTAAAAGATTAAGCTTGTTAAAATATTTAGTTAATTCATAGCTAGCACAAACTAGAACACCAGTTTAATAACTTACAGGATCAGCAGGTCCACAGAATTCTCGAAATGTCTTTGCAGCTTTATTCTGTTGGATCTCTATTGCTACACAAGGGCCGGAGTACAGCTCTGCCACCATCTCCTTTGATATATATACAATGTAAGAGAAAATGAGAGAATTAAAGAACTGAATATTTTACCCCAATTCTTTTAACTGTACTACTTTCCCACTATTTCCAATCTCAAAGTGGTCACCTCTGACTTCTCTCTCACCTGTGTCCTGCACGGAAGCACATTCTAAATTATGGCCAGCTTTGCTTCGGGAATATTTGCCTCATCTCTTCACCTCCGCTGCTAGTATCATTAGCATTTCCAGGCAATGCTTTGCCTCCTCTCATCACTTAAAGCTGCATATCTTCCTCTCAGATGTCCCTCCTTCCCCCAGCACAGCTTCATCAAATTAATATTCCTAAAGTATAAATAGCAGTGTGTCTCCTGAAGGAACTTTAAAAATCCATTATGTAGTTGGTTAGCAACAAGGAATAACATCTAGAAACTAGAAAAAAAGAAATAGATGAACTAGTTTCCATGTATTGAGTGGTGGCGACCAAAATACTGTGACTCTTGGGGAGGGGAGCGGTTGTAGTAAGGTAGATAATCCCTCCGTCTCGCTGCATGAAAACAGCTTTAGACAGGAAAGACAGGCACAGGGCAGGCAGGAAAAGTACAGCAGAGCCTGCCATTCCTACAGCACTGCGGAGACAGGTGTCAGCTCAGAGAGCCCAGCAGATATGATCTTCAGGGCAGATTACAGGAGAACTCCATGCCCTACCATACAGCCGTTTCTACACCCATGTTTACTGCCGCTCTATTCAATACAGCAAGAAAGTGAAAACTAAGTTAGCTGTCCATTAACAAACGAATGGTTAATGAAAAGCTGGTGAAAAAGTGTACATAATGGGATACTTTTCAGCAAATAAAAATGTAATCATGAAAAGATGGGAGAAAGAAATATATATTGCTTTTAAACCAAAAAACTGTAATTATAAAATCTGCAGGATAACAGAATGTATATTATTAAGTGAGATCACATGATATCAGAAAGAAAAGACACAGTCTCCCTCATCTTCGGAACCTAAACACATGTATATGTAAGCAAATGTACATGTGGGTAAATAGAACATTAGAAAAGAGAACAAGAAAGGGTGAACAGTAGAGGAAGAGGAAGGACAGGTGATGGGGCATAAGCTAATTGTTTTTGTAGTTGTAACGCTGTCATAGTTTTATGGTTTTTTGTGGTGAATAAGTGCATAAAAATGTATTCACTAGTGAAGGTAAATCAGCAGGCAGCTCCACAGCTTCTTAACCACAGAATGGTTAAGAGGGGTCCGTGCTTCTATCAGCAGAAAGATACAACACATGGAGTCTACATCAGGTAAAGCCTCATACAACACATGACCACATCATGTATAGTCTCATACAACACATGACCACATCAGGTATATCTTCATACACCACATGGGCTCCACTTCAGGTGCAGGCCTCAGAAGGGCTCTGTCCAAGAGCTGTCCCAAGCTGGCCCTACATACTGAGGCGGCCTCCACAAAGCTTGAAAGCCAGCTTCCCCAGAGTCAAACTGAACCAAAGTTACCTCACTGGAAGCCAGAGTCAAGCCCAGCACTCTTTACAGGAAACAACCCATGTCACTACACTCCACACGCTGTCAAACAATTATGGTTGCCAAGCGTGAGAAGATGTAGGAGGAAGCGAGACCGAGAGAAGCAAAGTCAGCAAATAGACATGGATCCCACAGCCAGGAGCAATGTAATGAACACAGGATAGAGTCCTAATACAGCTGTTAGAGACGAGCCTGCATCCTCAAATTACAGGAGAAGCACAGATATTCTGAGAAAAAATAAAGAACAGAAGACTCAAATCTAGAAATGAAATCAAAGACATGTAACTAAAAAGTGCTGGGCACGACACTGCAGATCGGTGAATCTGAGACAGGTGCTTCAACACAAGCAAGGAACCAAAAAACAACAGGTCGTATGGGGCAATGTTGCACTATCAAACACAGTGTCCTGGAAAATAAACTGACAACGTATTTCAGAAAATTACTGATAAGAAGTTTACCAAATTTATATCCATAAACCTCTAAATCCAACAAAGGACTATGACAGAAAACAAAAGGGAAGAAAAGTATAAGAAAGTACATCACAACCAGCAAGAAACATCTGAAAAAATTAAAACAACCACAGAACAGGAGAGCAAAGTCAGACAGTAGCAGCACCGGCAAGGCCTGCCAGTCTAAAAAATACCCAAATATTAAAAAAAAAAAAAAAAAAAGTTTGTAGGATTTTAATTCATTGTGGAATAATATAATGAAGAAGAGGATCAGAGAAAAGGGCTTCTCATGGTGTCTGGAAGACTCAATACCTCGTCTCACTCTCCTGTCAACACTGAAAAGCACTTTAGGCAAAAGTGAAAGTAAGTACAGACTTTGAGGAAGAACAACACGTGGGATTTCTGAAGGTGAGTGAAACCCAGCAGCCACAGAGCGCTACACTGGAAGGTAGTGCCAGGCCATGCCAGCCCTTTTCATGAGCTCAGTGGGTTTGAAACACACAAGACCAAACTAAAAGAACCTATTACAGGACACATTTAAGTATTAACCCAACCGCCGTTATCGACCTAGTGAAATGTCAGAAGACAAAAGGCTTCATAAATAATGAAGTATGTAACTCTACTCACTAGGATCCCTAAGTGTGTCCAAGAGTCACTTTGCTATTTCTATGTCATGCTCTTGAAGTATTGCCCACATAAAATACCAAGTTCTCAGTAGGAAGACACGACAAATACATTTTCTGAAAAAGAGAAAAATAAATTATCTGCCTGTCTTCATTCTTCCTTCCTTCTTTCCTTCCTTTTCTTCTTTGTGTTTGTCACTTTATGTTACTGTTGGCAGCAGACAACATTATATACACTATTCCAAATGAGAAGGAAAAGCAAAAGAGAAGGAAGAGCAGACACGGAGCAAAGAATGCACCAAACACGTGCTGTGTTTCTTTAAAAATGGACTCACAATGTTTGGGCCTTCCCAATTTTTAGTTAAGGAAAAATTCACTAAACACTTGTTTATTTTTTTAAGATTCTTTTGCTGACCTAACACAGTCAGTTCTATATGTAATGATTGAATTAGTGTTTCTCCTTACTAGAACTTTTATCAATACAAGCCATGTACCTTTTACCACAAAATTGTAAAGTCTATAGTATGTGGTCAATCAGCATATACTAGTCTCATGAAAACAGAATAAGGTCAAAATTATCATATACATACATACATACATATGTTATCACATATATATACATTATCGTATATATACATTATTAAAGAGTATTATTAAACCAAGCATGGTGCTGCATGCCCTTAATCCTAGCACTGAGGGAGGCACAGGCAGGCCTGTGAGTTGGAGTCCAGCCTGGTCTACAAAGCAAGTCCAGGACAGGCAGGGCTACATAGATACAAAGAAACCCTGTCTTTTTCTTTTTTTTTCCCCAAAGAAATTCTGTCTCAGGAAAAAAAAAAAGTATTATTAAACTAACTGGTAATGAAAACAGTAGCAATAGCAGCTAATATTTACCAAGTACTCTCAATGAAGAGATCACTCCACATGATGTTTCAGTTATTCACACAACAATCTTCTAATATTGCATCGTTCTCATTCTATACATTGGCTAGTAAAAGCTTTAAAAGAGTAAATACCTACATTTGTTCAAACATGTTCGTAGCAGATTTATTCACAATAGCCAGAACCTGGAAACAACCCAGATGTCCCTCAATAGAGGAATGGATACAGAAATTGTGGTACATTTACACAATGGAATGCTACTCAGCAATTAAAAACAAGGAAATCATGAAATTTGCAGGCAAATGGTGGGACCTAGAAAAAAATCATCCTGAGTGAGGTATCCCAGAAGCAGAAAGACACACATGGTATATACTCACTTACAAGTGGATACTAGACCTATAAGATAGGACACTAAAATCTGTACACCTAAAGAAGCTAAACAAGAAGGAGGACCCAGAGTAAGATGATCAATCCTCACTTAGAAAGACAAATGGGATGGACATTGGAAGTAGGAGAAAACAAGAAACAGGACAGGAGCCTACCATAGAGGGCCTCTGAAAGACTCAACCCAGCAGCAGTGTATAAAAGCAGATGCTGAGACTCATAACCAAACTTTGGGCAGAGTACAGGGAATCTTATGAAAGAAGAGGGAGAGAAAGACCTGGAGGGGACTGGACCTCCACAAGGACCAAATATATCTGGGCACAGGGGTCTTGTCTGAGACTGATTCTCCAACCAAGGACCATGCATGGATATAACCTGCTCAGACGTAGCCCATGGCAGCTCAGTATCCAAGTGGGTACCCTAGTAAGGGGAACAGGGACTATCTCTGACATGAACTCAATGGCTGGCTCTTTGACCTCCCCCTCCCCACCCCCCATGGGAGGAACAACTTAGCTAGGCCACAGAGGAGGACACTGCAGCCAGTCCTGGTGAGACCTGATAAGCTAGGGTCAGATGGAAGGAGAGGAGGACCTCCCCCATCAGTGGACTTAGAGAGGGGCAGGGAGGAGATGAGGGAGGGAGGGTGGGATTGGGAGGGAATGAGGGAAGAAGGGGCTACAGCTGGGATACAAAGTAAATAAACTATAATTAATATAAAAAATAAAAATAATTTTTTAAAAAAGAGTAAACACCTCAGGGTCTGAGGAACTGAACCTGGGCTCTCTGAAACAGCAGCAAGCCCTCTTAACCTCTCTTCAATCCCATGTTGAACAGCATTCATTCACTTGTTGGCCAATCACACATATTCTTTTCAGATGCTTTGTATTTTTCTTTACTTTTTTTGACTGTGCTGCCCAAGCTGGCCCCGACCTCCTGATCCTCCTACGTCTGCCTCCCAAGCATTAGGTACCCGCATGCATCACTACCTGGCCCTTTGTCTGTTTTAAAAATTAGGTTAATTGTTGTTGAGTTGCTTGGGATATATCAATTATCAGATATACGGTTTATAAACCTTCCTTTAAATTACTTTCGATACTTATAAGATTTCCAAGGTCTGAAACACACAAACTGCTTTCAGTTGCATTATTTCACATGTGTTTAGATACTTACGGTATACTCAGACACCACGCCTTTATAGACTTCATAGAATTCTTCAACATTAGCTCGATCCATATTGAACTACATTAAAAACAACACAGAAGAAAACTGTAAGCCAATCAAGTGAGTTGCCCTTGCATTTATCATTCCCTGAACACATACTTATTGCTATGTGGGGTCTTTTCTCCACAATGGTCTCAAAGACTCTGTGAAGCCCAGGCTGCCCTTGAACTTGTGACTGGTCTACCTCAGCCTTCTAAGAGGTAGAATTATAGTTAGATGCCACCATACCAATCTTATTGTTTTTAAACTTTGTATTGATTCTTTGTAAATTTCACATCATACATCCAAGTCCCGTTCATCTCCCTGTGCCCTCATATCCGTCCTTTGTCCTTGCAACCTCCCTCCCAAAATAAAACACACACACACCAAAGCATTGAAAACGTCTCATCATGGAAGCTGTAGTGTGTCACAGTGTCTCACAGTGTATCTCTCTATCCATACATCTTCACTTGCCAATGATCATTGCAATGAGCCACTGGTCTGGACTATGGTTTCTGGCTTCTGTGACACTGTCAATACTGGATCCCCATAGTTACCCTGCTGTTGCCCTGTGTCATGGAGCTCCTGAAGCTTTGGAAGAGCAGGACTGACCCTTTCATCTATCCCAACCATTTGCAGATGATAGAGATTTTGGGGTGGGCCAACTCAGAGCCCTGGATCTGGACCTGGGTAATAACTGAGCTTGTCAGCACACCAGCTCTCTCTTATCCACACCACCAGGGTGAGTACTGCTCCTGCTAGGCTACCCAACACTGCCATCAGCAGAAGGCAGGGTCAACTCTCCTGCTCTCCTGTCCTAGGGACCAGCTCTGCCTCACCCAGGCCTCCAGAGCTAATTCCACTGTGCTATCCAGGCAAGGCACAGGGTGAGCTCTCCTGATTGCTACAGCCAGTGAGGGGCATGGCTAGCTCTCCCACTCTTACATGCCCTCTGGGTCAGCTCTCCTGACAAACACAGGTGGGCCAGCTCTCCCATGCTCTCGCCCTCGGGGCTGGCTCACTCTTGCCTCCTCCACCAGGGTTAGCACTACTGTGCTACCCAGGTAAAGTGGTGCAGGGCCTGCTTTCCTGAGTGCTACAGCTGGTGAGCTCAGGACAGGGCTAGCTCAACTGCTCTCATGACTCCAGGGCCAGCTCTCCTGCTGCAGGTGGCAAAGGGGGATGAGGGGGAAGGGAACTGTCTTACCCTTTTAACTTCAAAATGTGAGTCCTGGATAATTTATTCTTTGAAGAACAAACTGTTATTATAGATCAGCTGATCAATAATAACAACTTTTTGTTTACTTATTAAAATTTATTGAGTACTTAATGTGTGATACACGGCTAAGCTTTATACATGCACCATTTCGTACAATTTTCACACTTCTGTGATATAAGTAGTATGAGAAGCTCATATTTATGCATGTTACTGCACCACAAGATCTCCCCAAATTGGCCTTGTCACTCCCAGAATCTAACCCCATTGACCATATTCTCATTCTACAACTACAACTCTAGGAATGAAACCCTGTTCTTTTTAAATTGATTAATTCAATTTGTATCTCGGTCATAGGTCCCTACCTCCTCTCCTCCCAGTCCCACCCACCTTTTCTCGTTCTCCTTCCACCTATTTCCCCAGAATAGGGGAGTCCCACTATCCAGACACTCCAGCTCATCTATTTACATGAGGATTGAGTTTGTCTTCTTCCCCTGTGGTCTGATAGGGTAGTCCCATCAGGGGGAAGTGATCAAAAAACAAGCAACACAGTCCATATCAGAGATATGCCCCACCCACCCCTGACTATTGGGCCCACATGAAGCCTAAGATGCCCATTGGGTATTTATAAGTAAAGGACCTAGGTCCAGACCATGTATTGTCCTTGGCTGGTCTATTCTATTTTCCCTTCTGATTGAGATTTATGCATCTGCCCATCTGTTTTCTTCCTAGGGTCTGTACACTGTACTATATGACTAAAATTCACTTCTAAGTGAGTATATACCATGTGTGTCTTTCTGGGTCTGTGTTACCTCACTCAGAATGATCTTCTACTGACTGGAAAAAGATCTTCACCAATCCTACATCTGACAAAGGGCTAATATCCACAATATATAAAGAACTCAAGAAATTAAACACCAGCAAACCAAATAATCCAATTAAAAAACTGGGGTACAGACCTAGACAGAATTCTCACCAGAGGAATCTCAAATAGTGGAGAAGTACTTACAGAAATGCTCTCACTTATCACTTATAAGTGGATATAGACATATAATATAGGATAAACATACTAAAATCTGTACACCTAAAGAAGCTAAACAAGAAAGAGGACCCTGGGTAAGATGATCAATCCTCACTTAGAAAGGCAAACAGGACAGACATCGGAAGAGGGAGAAAACAGGGACCAGGACAGGAGCCTACCACAGAGGGCTTCTGAATGACTCTACCCAGCAGGGTATCAAAGCAGATGCTGAGGCTCATAGCCAAACTTTGGGCAGAGTACAGGGAATCTTATGAAAGAAGAGGGAGATAGAAAGACCTGGAGGGGACAGGAGCTCTACAAGGAGAGCAACAGAACCAAGAAATCTGGGCACAGAGGTCTTTTCTGAGACCAATACTCCAACCAAGGCCCACACATGGAGATAACCTAGAACCCCTGCATAGATGTAGCCCATGGCAGCTCAGTATCCAAGTGGGTTCCCTAGTAAGGAGAACAGAGACCGTCTGTGACATGAACTCAGTGGCTGGCTCTTTGATCACCTCCCCCTGATGGGGAAACAGCCTTACCAGGCCACAGAGGAAGACAATACAGCCAGTCCTGATGAGACCTGATAGGCTAGGGCCAGATGGAAGGGGAGGAGGACCTCCTCTATAGGTGGACTTGGAAAGGGCATGGGAGGAGATGAAGGAAGGAGGGAGGGAATGAGAGAGGGAACTACAGCTGGGATACAAAGTGAATAAACTGTAATTAATATAAAAAATAAAAACAAAAAAGAAATGCTCAACATCCTTAGTCAGCAGGGAAATGCAAATCAAAACAACTCTGAGATTCTATCTCACACCTGTCAGAATGGCTAAGATAAAAAAACTCAGGTGACAACACATGCTGGAGAGGATGTGGAGAAAGGGGACCCTCTTCCATTGCTGGTGGGAATGTAAACTTGTACAACCACTTTGGAAATCAATCTGGTGCTTTCTCAGAAAACTGGGAATGGCCATACCTCAAGACCCAGCTATACCACTTCTGGGCATATACTTGAAAGATGCTCGACCATACAACAAGGACATTTGCTCAACTATGTTCATAGCAGCTTTATTCATAATAGCCAGAACCTGGAAACAACCCAGATGTCCCTCAACCGAAGAATGGATAAAGAAACTGTGGTGCATTTACACAATGGGATACTACTTAGCCATTAAAAACAAGGAAATCATGAAATTTTCAGGAAAATGGATGAACCAAAAAAGAAAACCTATTCTTGATACAGCAAAATATGCATAGGCAATATAATACTGTTTATTGGTAGCGTCGACATGCAAGAAAAAATGTTCACAGGTTCTTTAGCTCTTACAGAGAGAACCGTAAATCATACTACTATCCTCCAAGGATTTGGAAAAAAAAAATCGCTAAAACTGGTTTGTAAAGAAGCAGTTAGACACATCAGCTGAACTTCTTACTAGCCTTCAAACACAGTGTGAAAAAAAAAAAAAAAAAATATATATATATATATATATATATATATATATATACAAGACACAAGTCCTTAAAAAAGTCCTATTCCAGGTTGGCTTTGAATTCAGTTAGAAATACAGTTTTGTTATATTTAGCAGTATTACAAACTAAAAATATTAATTTAAAGAAAGTGCATCTGAACCCTAGTTTTTGGCTACCCACATTTGGAACCCTCATTCCTCCTTTGTTTCTCTAGTGTTGCCAAGGCTGGGGACCACTAAGAAATGTCAGCCTCCAGTCAACAGCTCATATCTGAAGGACTGACCCCCGTGGGCAGCATTACCATTACAGGGAGGGAATTCGGTTGTTTCAATGCTTTATGCCATATTCATTCAACTTTACCATTCAGGCACCGAAATGTTGCATATAATATAACTTAATAAGTCTACTTAATACAATCTAATCTACAGCATAATCCCACAGTGCCAAATAATAACATTCTTTTGGTCTAGAAGAGAAACTGAGGCTAAGGGCGCCTAACCAGGGTCACATGCCTAAAAAGCTGCTGCCGATAATGCTATCTCTGACTCTAAAATCATCAATTGCATTTACCGTTATACTAGAATGCCCTCACCATAGGTTCACATCTGTAATGACTTCTCATCAAATACACGAGTGAGTACAGCGTACGGTATCCCTGGTGACCAAAACATGTGTTACGAGTTCAGTTAAGGACTTCCTAAGAATGCCTGAGAAGGCAGTTCTAAGCCAGTGTGGCGTTGAGGCTTAAGGGCCATGGAAGACTAAATACACAAACACTTGAGGGACAGTTTAGAAACCAGTCCCAGGCTGGGAGTGCTGAGGCAACGTGAACTCACATTCTTCCTTCACTATTGCTGAGTTAACCTAGAACACAGACGGCTCGCTGATGCACCTCACTTGACTCATTCGTTATTTGTCAGACTCAAATGGTCTTTGCTCTCCACTCTTCAGCTGAAGCTCCAAAAGCGAAGAAACTTTGAAGCTTGAATTTGGTTTAGCATCTGAATATTAGTATCTCAGTATATGATTACATGGATTAAAAAGTTAAAAATTTTTTGTTTCATTATAAAGCTCCTGAGTTCAGTTTTTTTGTTGTTTTGTTTTGCTGTTTTTTTGTTTTTTTTTTTTTTTTTTTTTTTTTGGCTGGCCTGGAATTCACCATGTACATTCATCAGGCTGGCCTCAAATGCATACCTACCTCTTCTTCCAGAGTCCCATGATTCAAGGACTAGTCCATCACATCCAGCCAGGTAATTGAATTTGTATGCCTTTAATTTTAATAAATGTAAATCTCAAGTGCACTGTGAGCGTTCAGCTAAACACAGTTTAAGGCTTATTAAAAACCAATTCTTCCATACATTATGGGTCATTGCAAATCACTTACCATCTGTATCGCTGAGATGTTAAAACATGCATCTCGAATAGCCATTAAGATCTTTCCCAGCAGTCCTAAAAATAAAGAACAAATTGGTTCAAAATATAAACTGTTTGAACTCTTTTAGGTTTCTAAGCAATACAAATTTTCAACAACAATTTTCTTTGTTTCCACTCCAGATAAGGAAACATAGCAGCAAGCGAACGGCTGAGCTGAGCCCCAGTTTGCTGCATCATGGAGGTCTTCCAGGGCTGACACATTTTGTTCTGCCTCAGCTAACAGACTGCCGACACTCCCATCATCAGAGCACTGCATGTTTGGAAAGCTAAACAACTCAAGATGGTGGAGACTGTTCTCTGAGATTTCAGTTTTCATTTACAGTATTCACTCGGATTTTACCTGTGGCAATAACATTGATGGCTATTCTCTTTAAAATGACACCCATACTTAAATTTAGAGTCTGGAGAGGGTTCAGTGTTTAGGAGTACTGGCTGCTCCTCCTGAGGACCCAGTTTTAATTCCTAGTACCCACATGATGGTTCTTCTGTACCTCCAGTTCTAAGGAATCCAATACCCTCTTCTGGCTTCCAAAGGTACCAGGTTCACATACAGTGCACAGACATATATGCAGGTAAAACACTCATGCACACGATAATTTAACAAATAAAAAAATTTATGCCTACTTCATTGTAAAGAAAATTATTTCCAAACTTGGGTATAAAAGCAACAGTTTGTCAAGTAATAGTATTATTTCATGACAAAAAAAAAATGAATCTAGTTTATTTCAGCTGAGCTCACAGTTTGAATAGTTGTATAGGATGTGAATTTTTCCTAGACACTTTAATTCTGGAACAAAAGTTGTTCCTGTGTACTTCCCATTTCTTCACATAGAGTTAAGATGACCTTCGGTACTCTGTTAAATCCCTCCTGTGAGGGGCTCTCCCCACACACGAGCATGGCAGTTAAAAGTACAATGTGCTTCAGGATAATTTCACATTTCACTTGATCTATTCCAAAGCACTAGAATATTCATCATGCTTCTGCCCAGTGCAAATGTCAACATACTTAAAGGGACAAATAAACTTGGTTTTACAAATATAATATTGACTTCATCGATCCCTACAAAAGTTTCATAACAAAGAAATGTTAGGTTCCACAAATGTTACACATTGACATATGAATCTTGATGAAAGTGTGAGGAAGTATTGAATTAACCAACAAAAATATAAACTTAAAGTTTGTATCTATTATAAACCTGTATTCTAGATTATAGTCCTATTAAACTATGTTTCCTTGTAGGATGTATCATTTGAACACTTACAGATAAACAAGTATGATGTTATAGCCCTAGCATTACCACTACCGTCAGGGACATTCACAAACAGGTCCAATTTGTATCAAAAAATTCCCAGTAGTTTAGTTATAAGGAATTACTGCTCGTATATCTGTTATCCAACTTGCTCAATATCCATGGATACTGCCTTTTAATGTCCACTTGGTTATGTATGATAATAGGACACATAAGCATTTAAGAAAGCAGTTTTGTGTTTAATAGCTCAGAACACAAAAAGTCAATAACCGTATGTCCTATACGCTGTCCTAGATAGAAAATGTTCAGATGACTGAACAAATGGCAATAACTATGTAAATGAAGCAATGCATGTAGCAATAAAATAAAACAAAATGGTATCCCAGGAAGCAAAAGACAAAAGGGTCAAACAAAGCCAAGTGTCTTACTTGGCTGGTGCTTGCATAGCTACTGTATTTTATAATAGTTTGCTTATGACTCCATGAATGTCTTCTCTTACTTGTCTGAGTGTCAAATCATTTCTCCATCTCCACTCATTATGTTTTCACCTGGTTTGTTCAAAAGCTTCTTTTCAGATGTCTTTCTCATATCAACTCATACAATATCATTCCTGTGACTATTCCTAATTTCCCTTTAAAGCAATTTCCTACCTATTTGATTGGCAAGGGAGCTGTCAACTTCCTATATGACCCAATAACTACAACCTCCATCGAGAGTTAAGAGGGGAAGCCCAGGTCTAAGAAAAACCAATCATAGCACTTTGATTCTCAGGCCACAGTAATTTAGTTAGGAGTGGAACCATAATTAGTTTAAGCCCCAGAGTCCTTCCCTGAGATTATTTTTAGAGCTGGAATTGAGGAAAACACACTTTACCCAGTGTTCACAAGGGTGTGAACTCTCTGCAGCTGGCAGCTCTCCTTTCTTCCAAAGTCCTGGGAAATTTATCTAGAAGGAAGAAGCTGAGACTCAAGAGCAGCAAAGACGAAGCAGAGGAAACAGCTACAAGCCTCTCTTTAGAGTCCTCCCTAAGCCCAGAACAACCCTTTTTCTTCCTGTAGTCTCCTAAAATTGAGACAGTGAACCCAGGATGGCCTTCTCTTGAACTAACAGGGTTCTCCTTACGCCACCTGTTTCTGTGGGAAGTAAAATGCTGCATCCTGAGAGGGAAATGCTGTATAGCTGGAAAGCCAAGAATAAACAGAACTTCCTAAAAACTGTGGCATTCTGATGCAAGTTGAATACAGACAACAAAGGATATCCCCCCAAAAAAACTCATGCACAGACAAATGATCACAGTGAAATTAAGCGAGGATCTCTCTTTATAAAATAATAAAATGATAAGAATTGGAACACATAAAATGAAAACAAATATTCTGGTACCCTCAAGTTTAAATAGTTACTTTTAGAAATAGGAAATCCAATCATTTAAATACATGTGGCCTTGTATCAAATAAAGGAAATATAATCACTGTATATTGGTAATTTTACAAAATATACAGTTTAATACCAACTGGCATCAACATAACAGGAACAGTAACTATTCTAGCAGGGTGTAAAGTGGAAGGTAAAACTTTACATTGTGTTACAGGGTCTAGGGTAGTTGCAGAGTTAGGAGATAAGGTAGCCCCAGCTCATGAAGTATTACAATTCAGGTACAATGAGGCTCTGACATATTGCTCAAGGTTCATTAAGAAGTGGGTACTCTGGGGATTTCCAGGATTTCAAACATAGACTGCTCCTGGAAGCCATCGCTTTTGTTAAACAAATCTTTCAGTGCTGGGTGTGGGATATGTCCTACGGATTGCTGATGAAGGCGACTCCAGAGGCTCCCAAAGCAATAGAGACATTCGCCATTCCTTCTGGATACCCACCAGAACTACACGATAATAAGACCTTTTTGCTGAAGAGAACACATATATTGGTTGCAAGATACAGAGAAGCTGTATTTCTGTCTAGCTTTCAAACTGCCAGGTGTTATGCGGCCTCTGAGAGAAGAGTCATCAGCATCTTACCAAGCTGAGAACCCTAATAAACTAAAATTCCAATCTACCAGACAACAAGTATGCACTAATGCAACAGTGGACAACTGCTGTGGGGCTGGCAAGCTTCCCACTGGGTTGGATTCAAGACCCTATCTGCCTGCATTTCTTGGCTGGTGCTGTAAACCAACAGCTGAAGAGGTGACAGAGACATGGTGGGGAATTTACTACTGCTGTTTGGCTAAATCAACATGACATCAAACTGCCCTCTAAACATTCATGATTTTTTTTTCGAAAATGTCTTAACTTATTGAAAATACTCTTTTCTCAGCCTTCCACAGAGGACTTCTGAAAGACCCTACCACCAGGGTATTGAAGGAAATACTGAGACTCATAGCCAAACTTAGGGCAGAGTGCCAGAATGCTTACGGAAGAAAGAGATAGAAAGACCTGGAGGGGACAGGAACTCCACAAGGAGAGCAACAGAGCCAAAATACCTGGGCCCAGGGGGCCCTGCCGAGACCGATACTCCAACCAAGGACCATGCACGGAGAGGACCTAGAACCCCTGTTCAGAGGAAGCCCAGAGACTGCTCAGTTTCCAAGTAGGTTCCCTAGTAAGGGGTACAGGGGCTGTCTCCGACATGAACTCAGTGGCAGGCTCTTTGTTCACCTCCCCCTTGAGGGTGCAGCCTTGCCAGGCCACAGAGGAAGATGATGCAGCCAGTCCTGATGAGAGCTGATTGGCTAGGGTCATATAGTAGGGGAGGAGGATCTCCCCTATCAGTGGACTAGGGAAAAGGCACAAGGGGAGAAGAGGGAGGGTGGGTGGGTGGGATTGGGAGGAGACAAGGGAAGGGACTGCAGCGGGATACAAAGTGAACAAATTGAAATAAATAAATAAACATTAAATTTTAAAAAAGTAAAGAAAATATTCTTTTCTCATACAATATACACTGACCACAATTTCCCCTCCGTCTACTTCTCCCAGTCCCTTCCCAGCTCCTCTCTGCTCCAGAGCTACTCCAATTCTGTCTCTCCTTAGAAAACAAAACAAAAAACCCAAAAAACTAAAACAAACAAACAAAACAAACTTTTAGGGGATAACATACAAACATGACAAAATCAAATATAAAAAGATAAAACAAAACTATCACATGGAGGCTGGACAAGGCAACCCAACAGGAGGAAAAGCGCTCCAAAGGCAGGCGCAAGAATCACAGACCCACTCATTCCCATGCTCAGAAATCCCATAAAAACATTAAGCTGAAAGATACACACACACACACACACACGTGTGTGTGCATGCACGCGCATGTAGAGGACCTAGTGAAGGACTGTGTTGGCTTGGTCCTTGCTGCTTCAGTTTTTCTGAGTTCATATGAGACTTGCCAAGATGATTAGAAGGGCCTTGTCTTCTTGACATACTCCATTCCCTCTGGCTCTTACACTGTTTCTGCCTCCTATTTCACTGAATTCCCTGAGGTCTCTGTCTCTCTGTGTCTATCCCTCTCTCTCTCTCTCTCTCTCTCTCTCTCTCTCTCTCTCTCTCAGTAATGTCTACCTGAGGGACTCTGTATTTGTTCCCATCTTCTGAAGGAGGAAGCTTCTCTGATGATGGCTGAATAAGGCACCGATCTATGATTATAACACAACATCAATGGGTCATTTTATTGTTACATTTTTTTTTCCTTAAGATCAGTCGTATTTGGTTTTAGTCTAGGTCTCTGGTTCTTGGCCACCCAAACAGTGCTGGATATGGGTGCCATGTCATGGAGTGGGCCTTAAGGCACGTCAGACATTGGCTAGTTACTCCCACAAATCCTACACCACCACTGCCCCTGCATATCTTGCGCCCAGAACAGGCTGTAGGTCAAACTTTGTGACTGAGTTAGTGTTTATGTTTCTCTTTTGGTAGCTCGAGGAATACTTTCCCACATCAAAGACACTAGCATGTCTCCATTCAGGCTCCAGCTTGACTTCTTTATGATCAATGGGCTATGTGGGTGTTGTACTCAGCAATGATGCTCCAGGGTCAGTTTTCCAGACAATAACCTATTATCTTGGCAATAGCCTGAGTTGCTTAGGGATTTCCATGGGATCCTCTTGGCCAACAACTCAACTGAATGCAACCTAGTCCCGGTTCTGGAAGACTCCTTTGGTGACAAGAGATTGTCAGCTGGAACTCTGTTACCCCCATTAGGAGCCCTCATTAGGATCACCTTCATATACTTTAGGCAGTTTCCACAGCATTAGGTTTCCATATAATCCCTCAAATGCTCCTCAATTCTAGAGGTCTCGCCCCATAATCCCTTGCTCCACCCTATCATCTCTCCCCACTTGATCCTCCCATTTGCATCCCAACCCGCCCCAGTCCTCTCATAAAGTCTATTTCCCCCTCCCAGGGAGATCCATGTGTCCAACCTGGTCCCCTCCACTATACCTAACCTCAGTGGGTCTATGGATTATAGGCTGGCTTTCATTTATTCAATTGCTAATATCCACATATGAGTGAATACATACCATATTTAGCTTTTTGGGTTTGGATTATCTCATGCAGGATGACTTCTAGTTCCATCCATTTGCCTGCAAATTTCATGATGGCATTTTTTTTTAAACAGCTAAGTAATACTCCACTGTGTAAATGCACCATAGTTTCTTTATCTGTTCTTTTGTTGAAGGACATCTAGGTTGTTTCCAATTTATGGCTAGTATGAATACAGCAGGAATGAAGATGGTTGAGCAAGTGTCCTTCTGGTAGGATGAAGCATCTTTTGGATATATGCACAAGAATTATAGGGATAGCTGGATCTTAAGGTAGACTGATTCTGAACTTTCTGAGGAACTGCCATATTGATTTCTATAGTGGTTGTACAAGTTTGCACTCCCACCAACAATGGAGGAGGATTCCCCACAGTCCACATCCTCACCAGCATGAGCTTTGATTTTGTTGTTGATTTTAGCCATTCTGAGAGGTGTAAGCTGGAATCTCAGAGTTGTTTTGATTTGCATGTCCCTGAAAGCTAAGGATGTTGAACATTTCTTTGAGTGTTTCTCAGACATTTGAGTTTCGTCTATAGAGAATTCTGTTTAGACCTGTACCCCATGGATTATTTGTTTATTCTGTTGTTATTGAGATGCTCATTAACAAGTCATAATTCCCTTTGAATTGATAAACACGTTTAGCATGATTCCTACCAGAATCCTAGTAAAATGTTATACAACTAAAGATACGATTATTCTAAAACTGTATGGAAATACAAAACAAAAATCCCCATAGCTAAGACAACTTCAGGAAGGGATGAAGCCAGGCGCTGTGGCATCACCTAAATACCAGCACCTGTGAGACTCAAGTTGGGGAGGCTGTGCAGCAAGGTCAAGGCCAGTGGGGCTTCCTGAGGAGGTTGGGCCAGTCTGGGATACAGACTGAAATGTCAATAAAGAAAAGAACAGGGACTCACTCTGCTCACAACTGTCGTCACGACAGTGAGTACTGGCAGAGAAGCAGCACACGTGCCCATCAGTAGACCAATAAAAACAACACAGATGGGGTTGGAGAGATGGCTCAGAGGTTAAGACCACCAGCTGTTCTTCCAAATGGTCCTGAGTTCAATTTCCAGCAACCATGTGGTGGCCCACAACCATCTATAATGAGATCTGGTGCTTTTTTTTTCTGGCCTGCAGGCACACATTCAGGCAGAACACTATATAAAAAATAAATAAATCAGACACGGCCCCACAATGGAGGGGGGCTGACCTTTTCAGCAAAATCAGCACCACTCATGCAGGGAAGTTAGAAAAAAAATGGCCTCTGCAGTTATTTTTCAGAACATGTGTACATGGGACATCTGCATGAATTTCGCAGGACTCTCACATATTGTATGTGCTAGTCATATACCACATCATATAATCTCCACAGTAGTTCTATGGACTCAATGTTTTATGTTGAGATCCAAAACTGATAGGATTGTGTTAGGAGGTAGAGCAGCATGAATTCTTGGGCCTTTGGCTATAATCAAGTATACGATTAGAAAGCAGACCCTTTGAGAGTGACTAGGTCATTAGGAAAAATCCACAGACATGTGAATGAGGTCTTTATAAAAGACACTGTAAGACATGAAAAAATAATGAAAACTGTCCATAAAGAAATTTTGTATTTTCCTCATGTAAGATTTGTTAAGGCAGGTTTAGTTTTGATACAGCCAAGAGTATATAAACTAACAAAATGGATATGTAGGTAAGATGTTAAACACTAATTCTGATCTAAACCAGATTGGAGACATTTTACTGCCATTTGAATTTATATGTAGTGAAATAAAAGACATTAAAAGTTAAAAATGGTGTGTTTTTAAAATGTGATTGTCATAAACCCCAATCAAAGCTGAAGATTCTAAGCATTTATATTTGCCAAAGTACAAAAGAAACTACAAGAATTACTACTCTCAACAGAAGAAACATAATGCTAATCCAAGCAAACCTGCATAACAGATAACCCTGTGTATAAAGCTATGTGAAGACATTTGTCTTCTCTATGGAAAGTTAGGAAGCAATACCACTTCACTGGGAACTTTCCATTAAGCTTCAGAAGCCCACAGATTGCTTTGGCTGTATGCCAGTCAGTTTCCATTACCCCTTAACAGAGATCTAGATTTTCATGAGCTCAATTACACAGATGCCATATACATGCAGAACCACCAGTAGAAATTCATTACTTTTAGAGCTAAACACCACAAAAGACTGAAACCCCGAGCCATGTAAACATTTGTCCCAATATGGACAAAATAAATATTTTTCCTTACCTAAAATTAATTCTGATGTTTGTTACCTTTTCAAGAAACACATTTTAGAAACTTCTCAAAGCTAGCAGGGTTTGCACATATTTTTAAGTGAGTAGACGGTTCTGTTTATTTTAGCTACCCAAAGTCACAGCTAAGTAGACCTGCAAAGTTAGACACAATATTTCAAGAACATTGCTTCTTCTGTTGTTTTCAAATGGTCCTGGCATCTCCAGCTCCAGGAAGACTATATTGCTATTCATACACAGGCTTCAAAATAGAGACATCCTTGGCTACAAATCAAATAATTCTTGCCCTTGTCTGTGTATTATATACTATATTCAAATTCTGTTTTTATAACTTTTATTAATTCTATGAATTTCATATCATACACCTCAACCCCACTCATCTCCCTGCCCTTTCATAACCTTGCAACTCCCAAAGAAAATAAAATAAGATAGAATAATAATAATAATAATAATAATAATAATAAACCTCATTGTAGAAGCTGTAATGTGTCAGTGTGTCCCAAGTACACCCTTTTGTCCAAACACCTTTACTTGCAAGTGTTCGCTATAATGAGGCACTGGTCTGGTTCGGGCCTCTGGCTTCTGCTACAATAAACTGGATTCTCATGGGGCTCCTCTTGATGTCCTATTGTTACCCTGTGCCGTGGAGATTCTGCAGCTTTGGACCCGTTGTTACCCTGTGCTGTGGAGACCCTGCAGCTTTGGATCTGTTGTTACCCTGTGCTGTGGAGACCCTGCAGCTTTGGATCTGTTGTTAGCCTGTGCTGTGGAGACCTGCGCTGCAGCTTTGGATCTGCAGGACTGGCCCTTCCACGTGCTTCAGCAGCTCGTAGATGGGTAGATGTTGGGAATGGGCCAACTCAGCCCTGGATCTGGGCCTGGAAGGCAGCTGAGTTCATCATCCCACCAGGCCTCATGCACCATACCACCAGGGTGGGCTCTCCAGTACTGCCCAGTGCCACAGCAGGCAAGGGGCAGGGTCATCTCTTACGCCCTCAGGGCCGGTTCACCCTCAGCCCTGCCACTACAGTCAGCTCTACTGTGCCGAGCAGGGAGGTACAGGGCCTGCTCTCCCTCTTGCATGACCCCGGGGTCAGCTCTCCCGTCTGCCACAGGTGGCAAGAAGTGATAGACTCGAATTCTTTCCCTTGTCTGTGCAGTTCCCAGGGTGTTGATAACGGGCAGCTTTGCTGTTGGGGGTCCTCAGAGTACAGTGTGAGCCAGACCTGGGAACTTAACAGAAAATCAAGGTCTGTGGGACACGATGCTTCAGGCCTGTGATCTCAGACTCTTGAGAGTCTGAGGCAGGAGGACCCCAACAAAGTCCCAGCCTTTTTATGGCCACAACTCAACCTATACAACCAAAGGAAAGCATACATGTGCAATTAGTTTTTGTCTTAATTTCTCCTATTCATTATTATTTAATTTGGAAATCATAAAACATAAAATGAAAATAAAGTTGTGTATCATGAAAGGAAGTTTTCCCCTACTCCAGAATTTCGCTTCTTAATGAAGGCACTCAGTGTTGTGTTCATTTCTCCTATGCTCTTCTGAAATATTCCACCCTTACAAGCACAGATGTGTGTGTGTGTACACATATACACACATATATGCCATATGTCTTACACTTTACTTAAATCTCCATATAATTTGGTTGTAAATAAAAACACACCTATGACATAGCATATAACACACATGTGAAGTTTAGTAATAACTTTGAAGGGAACCACCAGCTACATGGGGGGGGGGGGCTCTCTCTGCAGGCCTCCCCAGCTGTTAGCCTTTCCCCCAGGTCACTGCTTGGCTCTGAAATGATCTTTCCTTTATGATCTACCATCTGTATATTAGTATATATTATTTACACTTAAAGTACATAAATGAAGGGGCAAGGAGAAAGGAAAGAATAGGAAGAAAAGACAAACTAAAGGAAAAAAGAAGTAGAGAAGAGTGTTAAGAAAGCAAAAGAAAAGAGCAAGGTATTAGAAGAGAGAAAAAATGAAAAGATTTCATCAGAAAGTTCGTAACTAAACAGATAAATACAAAAAAGGAATAAACCAAAAAACATATAAATACAAAAAAGGAATAAACCAAAAAAACATATAAATACAAAAAAGGAATAAACCAAAAAACATGCAAGCCTTTTTAAAAATCAGAAATATAAAGTCAAAATGCTATAAAGTAAAAAGAAAGGAAGGAAGGATAAGTAGGGAAACCAAACCAAAACAAAACAAAAAACATTGCCTAATTAAAAAAAAAAAAAATAGATAAGTGCATGGAGATTGTAGTGGTAATAAAAAAGCATAAAAGATTGCATAACACATGATCAAGTAAAATGTCCCTGAAAGCACAATGAAAAGAATAATGAATGTGGCTGTCTTCCTATGCTTTATTGCTCCACTAACTGTATTGGAGTGTCTGACAGCCCCAAAGGCCTTCACTTTCCTAGTTGCGTAGCAGCGGCCTCTGCTGGTCACAGTGAGCTTTGTAGTCTATGTGCTGGACTGATTGCCCTGCCCTTCTGAAGCTAACAATTTGTAACCCCTGAGGTGGCTAAAAGGCAGGGGCTGGCTTCCAAGCACACTAAAGGGAGCAATGCAGCCCAGCACTGAGGTTTGCACAAACTCCCGAGCATCAGTCACCGTGAAGGCTGTGGGGTTAATATCAGCACCCCCCGGAGCTTCCCCGAGTCCTCAGCATCTCCAAAGATGACACCTGCAATAGACAGCTGGCTCCCGGGACTTGTCTAGCCACTGGTCTAGGCTCCCAGTCATTCTCAGTGGATGAAGACGACTCCCAGGCACGGGAGGTGAGACTCTATTTATAAATGTCATTGTCTGGGATGATGAGTTTGGGTCTGCATTTTTTGGGCTTGTCTGGGGCAGACCCTCCTACCCTCCACCACTGTATCTGGAGCTGTCTTTTACTGAGACTGAGGCAGCTTACACTCAGGCCCTTTGATTTATGACTGTTGTCAGTCCCCCAGGGTAGCTCAGGATTAACAGTAGGTTCCCTCAAGGTGCTGGCTGCAATGCTCTGAGCCAGTGAAGTTGCATTTCTAACTCGCCCTACCATAGAAGTCACTGACTCAGCAAATGTCAGGATTAGACTGAAGATTCTGAAAGCTGCTGCTTGTCTTGAGGGGAAGAATGGCAGTTTGTTCTCATCAGTGATTCTTCACATCACACCCACGGGTTTCTGACTGGAGCAATGCAAGACAATGTCCAAGCACGGGTGCTCAGAGTGAGCCTCTCACTGCGGTGTGCCTTAAGGACATAAGGGCTAATGGAAGTCCTTGCCAAGTCTAGAGTCAGCGTGGGGGGGAACTGCACAAACACCTGAACATCTGTGTGATGGTCTGAGTGAAAATGGTCCCAATAGACTCACAGGGAGTGGCATTATTGGAGGCGTGGCCTTGTTGGAGGAAGTGTGTCACTGGGGGGTGGACTTCGAGCTTTCAAAAGCTGAAGTCAGGCCTAGTAGTCCACTATCTCTTCCTGCTGCCTGTGGATCTAGATGTAGAACTCTCTGAGCTAACCTCTCCAGCACCATGTCTGCCTGCATGCCATCATGCTTGCTGCCATGATGATAATGGACTAAACCTCTGAATGTAAGCCAGTCCTAATTAAAGGTTTTCCTTTATAAGAGTTGCCATGGTCATAGCAACTTCACATGTCTATACACTCTAAGAAAATCAAGAATCACTAAGGGTTACAGGTAATCAATAGGGAGAATGGGCCCTGTGCCTCAACTGAGCAGCACAGTAGAGCTGGCTCTGGTGGCACAGGTGCTGGTTAGCCAGCCCCCCAACCCTGCCTGAGGGCATGAGAGAAGGAGAGCTGGCCCTGGCCCCTGCCGGCTGCAGCACTGGATGAGGTAGCCAGGGCAGTGCTAGAGAGCTTGCCCTAGTGGTCCAGATCAAGGAGAGCTGGGCTTACCAGCTCAGCTACCACCCAGGCCTAGATTCAGGGCTCTGAGTGGCCTACCCCACTATCTACACCTT